>NC_080796.1:52444715-53069715 GCF_028018385.1 Neofelis nebulosa
CTATTTTAGGTATATTTTCAGAAAATAGATTGGAGATATGTTGTCAATGCATAAATTACCTACTGAGAAATAGTATTGCAATTAGTATTTATATCCAAAATCTAAATTTTCAGAAACAACTTGCTGGTGTTCAGCAGGAAATACCTTCTATGTTATTTTTTGAATCCCAGTGGCCTAGTATCTTTCTTTCTAGTTTTTTACATATTCCTTTTTCAGACTAATTCATGAAATATATAGTTGTTCCCAATATACCTTGACACTAAGTTAATAAGTTGATAATTTGGCAATTTTATTCTTTTTAATATTATATTTTGATACTTTTGTACTTATGCCTTATAAAATTTTAGTGTAAATCTTAATTGCCTTATTTTTTTATTTCTTCATATTTTATTTACATATGGATATTAAAGAAATATTTTATTTCATTGTAATAAAATTGCGAAGAATTTAAGACACCTTCCAAAAACTGATACATAAAGGTGTTAAATTAATATTTGTAGGAAAATGATTTTCAGAGTCTTGGTGGCTTTTATTTTTTGTATGTGTATATGTGTATGTTGCAACTTTTACTGTATGGACAGACATTATACCATGATATTCTGGAAGATGACTGTAGAATATTTATTTTATTTTTGTCCTGAAAATTATTAGGTAATTTTTTACAAAGCCAAAAATATTAATAGGGTATATACTCTTGAAAATGATTAAATTCCCAGTCAGTTCATGGGATTGAAAAAGTCATAAAATATATTCATTGCTTTTTTTCATTTTCTATATAAACACTGTATAGGGTAACTTTGGGAAATATCATTTGTATATATGCAGAAAACTTCCTATTACTATTAGGAAAATCTGCCAAGATGTGTTAAGAAAAGACTACAAATGTATACACTCTCTCTCCCTCCGTCAAACACACACACACACACACACACACACACACACACACACACATACACACACACACACACAGCGTTTCAGTGTTAAATCTAATACATTCTCAGTTTGATTTCATTGTCATACATTTTGCTTTAATGAATTCTCATCACATTTGAGGCTCCTTTCTGACCCCACATTTGTATAGTTTACTATTTGAACTGCTATTAGCTTTTTTTCTTATAACTATTATGATTAGAATGGTTGAGAATAAGTAAATATTAGTATTATAATTAATAATGCTTCACTGCAAATTATTTTGATATAAACAGGATTTTTCATTATTTTTATTATAGCATTATTATTGGAGCATTATTTTATGTTATCTATTATAATTCTAATATAAGTTCTGATGACATTGCTTCATTTTGTATCTTATATGGTTTTCCTATTGTCCAAATTTTGTTGAGTTGATAAAGATGAAAAAAAGAAATGAAAAAAATTGTAACAGAAAAAACATGAAGTCTTATTGCTCAAAAAAAGACAATACTTCTATTTTAAGATCATTGGATTATGGATAAATTGTTAAGCGTCAACAGAAAAGGAATTTCAAAAGTCAAAAGTTGCTTTTCTCAGATATCTGTTGTTAGGTGCATATATATTTATAATTGTCATATCTCTTGGATGGATGAACTGACGCTTTTATCAATCTGTAATGTCCTTCTTTGTCTCTTGTACCAGTTTGTGACTTAAAAGTCTATTTCTTATGTTGTTAGTACAGCTGGCCCAGTTCTCTCCCAGTTACTATTTGCATGGCATATCTTTTCCCCTCCTTTCATTCTCAACTATTTCAGTTTGGATTAATTTTCCTATGAGTAAGGATTTTTTTTTGCCTGCTTTATAGTTGTTTCTTGAAATTTGGACATTTTGAATATTATAATGTATTAATTTTAGAAGTCAGATTCTTCTTCCACCTCAGTATTTGTGGTTGTGGTTGCTTTCTTTGCCTTCTAATTGATTGTTTGTTTGGTAACTTTTCTAAACTATATTTGCAAAGACTGTATTGTTTATTATGTGTGGTCTCTGAAGTCTCTGTTCCGTTATCTTTGGTTAGCTGTTGAAAGATTTACTTGAATTCTTGAAGCCAAAAACAAAAACTCTTTTAGTCTTTGCACATTGGATATGTGCCATAACACCCTTTTAACACTGAGCTAGGCTGCTTACCATCCTGCCTTAGTCTTTATTTCCAGCTTGTACAGAGCCCAAAGATGGGTCTGAGGTGAAAGCCTAGGATCTTCTCGGGTCTTTTCTGAACACACATTCTGCTTTGGGCATATACATAACGTTCTGTGTTCCCCAATATTCATGTGATATTTTCAATGCTATAACTCTTCAAAGACTCTTCATAGATTTTCTTCTCAGGCTGTTGGCATATCTATCATTGTTTCTCAAATTTCAATCATTTGCTCCACACAGGAGTGGGTTCTTCAATTGTCTTTCAGAATTTCCAAGGAATGTACTCTGTGTAGCCACTTTTCTGCCCTAAGAGAATTCTGAATCAGGTGAAACAAAAGCAAGTGCTTTTGTCAGTCCTTCAGGTGGCCACTTTACAAATTGAAATAGATGAACACGATTCTTTGAGAACAAAATCTGTTTTGCTTCTGTTCTGAGGGACCAGTGTACCAGGAACATGGGTTACCATGTTTAAGACCACTGCTGATCTAGAGAGGAAGGGAGGTAAAACAAAGGCAGGCAAAAATACTTTAAAGCTCTCCAACTATTTTTAAGTTGTTTTCTTGCTTCACTGTGTATTTGGTCTTTATAAACCTTTGACTCTTTTCCAGAATTCCAAAATTTAATTCTAACAATTTTTGCACACTTTTACTATGTTTGTAAAGGGACAGCTCCTTGGAGCTAAATACTCCACCATTTTCACTGAGATTTATATGCAAGCTACTAGCATATGAAATTTTTTACTATTTGAAAGAAAGGCCAATAAATTTTTTAATACCTCTGTGGAATCTGTGTGTGTCTGTTATTACATTTTTTTTCAGTCTTCATCACTTTCTAATATATTTCTATAAAAATATTTTAACTAGACATATTTCATTAAGGTAACTATATCATTTGAAGAAAAATAATTGAAAGGTCAAATCTAAATTGATTCTGGAAAAATATAAGATGTTTACAATCTCCTATTTTCACTTAGGTGTGGGTTTGTTCAACATAAAACAAAATTTTCATAAATGCTACCTTAGTTTCACATTCTGTACCAAAGTCTTAGATGATTAAGTAGAGGCAAGTGTAAGAAAGTAATATATTGAGGCACGTTGGTGGCTCAGGTGGTTAAGCATCAAACTCTTGCTTTCAGATCAGGCCAAAATCTCAGGGATTATGAGATAGAGTCCTATATCAAGGGGCTCTGCAGAGCCTGCTTGGAATTATCTCTCTCCCTCCCCTTTGCCCCTCCCCCACTTGTGCTCTCTTGTGCTCTCTCTCTCAAAATAAAAAATAAATAAACTAAAAAGAAACGAAAGATATTTATTTAACATCTAAGGAATTCAATAATTTGGAATGTGAAGTCTCAGTTTTGTTTTCTAATCTATCTCTTCAGGCTTATCTCCAAAGCACCCCAACAAATTGCTTGCAAGTTTGTCCCCACAGTCTAAAGCCAAATTTGAAGGATACAGAATTGAGTAACCTAGGTCTCTATCATTAAGGAAATTCAAATGTAGTAGGGGAAAATAAGATACGTAAAGGGACTTATTTGCAGTTTGGTACACTGAGCAACGTAGATATATATCCAGGATTCTACAGGAGCACAGATCAGCACTTGACATAACCTGGTGTTTAAAGCATTGCTGCTTAATACGTTACTTGAAAGTTGAATCTTGAATTATTGGAAGGTTGTTACAGGTAGAGAGCAGCATGAGAAAAGGCACAGAGACCCAAAATAGGATTAAATTTGTCAGAAAAGAAACTATTGCTAGAGAAAATCAAAAGTGCACCATTGCTGATGGTTATGAAGAGAAATAACAGGGATGCCACTGAAGCAAAGTTGTATGTATGTCAGTATCACTTATTGTCAGGGGGCAATAAAGACTTCAGTGATTCTTTACATCTTCCTGAATTAACTTTGTTTATCTGTTACTTGAGGTGAAAACTCAGAATGGTAATTATTAGAGAAGTGTGAACTGAGATGTAAAGGTCATTACCTACTTTAATTTTACCACAATATGTTCACTAGAGTTATGCATAAAGATCACTTTCTCAGTCAAGATTTTGCTTGAAAACTACTGCAATTATGTGTCTGGGGAGCCATAACTGAGTGGCAGCTTTGGACAATGACACAAATAGAGTATAAACTCAATAGTATGTGTTAACTGTGTGTGTGATTCTGTCTTCCTTTCAACTAATTTAAGAAAACAAATTTCCTTTTTTTATTTTAGGATTTTTATTTTGAGATCCTTGATATAACCTCACCCAATTGTTTACATAAATTTTTGAAGATAATTCAGACTAAATTATAGTATTAAATGATTGAATATAAGAGCAAGATAAGATATATCATGAGAAGAAAAATTTTATTAACATTTCTTACAATAACTTGTAACTTAAAAAAATCTTTGTCTCCGAATTATTTCTGGTGATTTTTATTCTATATATTATAGATACTTTTATGTCCTGAAGTATACATTTGGATATAAAAAAGTACTCGTCTCTCTCTTTCATCAAAAGTAATTGAATTTTGACTCCAAAATCCTTTGTGTCAAAATTAGAGAGCATACAATGGATAAACAATTTCTATAGTTCTTTATCAGTATTGAGGATCATTCTTACATTACACATTAAGGTAGATTAAAAACAAAATCTAACTGTAATATTTGGACTATGTCCACATTATTTACGTAAAATCTTTTTGGGGAAAAATATAGAATGCATTCTAAACTATGTTCATGCCATCAGTAGCCATTATCTTAGTGCTAGAGGCAATTTCTTAGTATATATTTTCTGTCTTTATATTTTATTCTACTGTCTTCTTCAATATTCAATATATTCTCAACCCAATCCTCAGCTCTTAGCAGTTCTCCAGTTCTCATCTACTCCTGACTTTTCTGCTTTTCACCTCAATCTTATCTTCTTTAGCTTTTCACAGTTATCCGTGGGCATCTGTATCTTCCTCTTATTATATACCATAGATAGCATTTCACAAATATCAATACTATGAATTTGAAAATTTGATATTTTCAATCTGTCACACTTTTATGTACTAGCATGTGTTCTCAAGTTGTTTCCTGCTATATCTGTTCTAAAGTTGTTAAGTTCTGAATCAGTTAGGATTATTTTAACTAAATGAAACAGAAAACAACAAGAATTATCTTAATGGCAGTATATTTTGTCTCACAAAAGAGAAAATCTAGAGTGATGACTGGCTGTACAGCTGGTCAATGTTACAGCTAAGTGACATGTTGAGGGATCCCATTTCTTCCTATCATTTCATTCTGCCACCCACAGCACTGGCTTATTGTGAACTCTCATTCTCTTCCTAATTATAGGATATTTATGAGACTGAAACAAGAAAAACTTTTTCATTCGCAGTTTTTAAGGCTATCTATTTATCTTAGTCCATTCAAACCGATATAAAAAAATCTCATAAACTGGGTGGGTTATAAACAACAGAAATTTATTTCTCACAGCTCTGAAGGCTGGGAAGTTCAAGATCAAGACTCTGGCATATCCAGTGTCTGGTGAAAGCCCACTTCCTGGTTAATACATGGCATCTACCTGCTGTATCTTTACATGGTAGAAGGAGAAAGCAACTTCCCAGGCCTATTTTATAAACGCAATCACCTTCCAAAGGCCCATCTCCTCATTCTATCACCTTGGGAGTTAGCATTTTAACATATAAACTTGGGGGAGACACAAACTTCAGGCAATAGCACATTGATTCTTATGGTATAAAGAAAAGCTTGCTCGGGGGCGCCTGGGTGGCGCAGTCGGTTAAGCGTCCGACTTCAGCCAGGTCACGATCTCACGGTCCGTGAGTTCGAGCCCCGCGTCAGGCTCTGGGCTGATGGCTCAGAGCCTGGAGCCTGTTTCAGATTCTGTGTCTCCCTCTCTCTCTGTCCCTCCCCCGTTCATGCTCTGTCTCTCTCTGTCCCAAAAATAAATAAACGTTGAAAAAAAAAATTAAAAAAAAAAAAAAAAAAAAAAAAAAAAAAAAAAAAAAAAAGAAAAGCTTGCTCTTATGTACCAGGTTGGATTCTGTGTCGATTTCTGGACCAGTCTCTACTGACAGACAGAGGAATGAAATTAGAGAATAACATTAGGCCTATATTCCCCACAAAACAAAAAATAAATTAATTAATTAAATAAATAAAGCAAAACAACAGCAGCCAACAAACAAAAACCTATCAAGGGATATCAGATAACCAAAACTGACTTCTAATCATGAAGGTCCAACCAGAAAAGGGGAATGCTAAATTAAATTTTACAGTAAATTATAATGCTTTAAATTTAAGAAACCAACAACAGTATTTACTTCCATTGCCTTAAAGACCAGAGCTGGTCAAAGTGATAGTTAAGATGTCTTAAAGTTTAATATTTCCTAAAATCTAAGATGTAAAATTACCAAGATAGAACAACTTAATCTTTCCAATTCAGCATAATATCAATGGCAAAAACTTTTGTGGAAACTAGAAAATTATGCAATTTTTAAAAATGTGATGATAATTATGTTGGATTATAGAATGCTCTTAATTTATATTGCAGCCGACTCTATATTGCGGGAGATTGGAGAAGACATAATGTCTTCTCCCTGTCTATAGCAGTATACAAATCAAATTTGGAAGAGAAGTTACTTTTCCAGAATGTGATAGAACTAGCTTGAAACTATTTCTTGGCTAAAAATAAAAGAAAGTTGACAAAAAAGAATACAAAAAAAAAAAAAAGCAAAGCAAAGACAATAATTTAATAGTCTTATTTGAATATGTACTTGTATAATGCCTAGTAATCATATTATCTTTTTTAAATTAATTTTTTTTGAGAAAGAGAGAGAGAGCATGTGCACATACAAATAGGGGAGGGGCAGAGAGAGAGAGAGAGGGAGAGAGAATCTCAAGCAGGCTCGATGCTGTTAGCACAGAGTCTCATGAGGGTCTCAATCTCAAGAACCATATGATCATGACCTGAGCCTAAATCAAGAGCCAGTTAACCAACTGAGCCACTCAGGCACCCAATGATATTATCTTAATGATTATTTACAAATTGAAGATCTTTATTTTTCCTTACCTGATCTTTATTAGGAAATGATGTTGTATAAGCCTGTTGTATCAGTTGGACAATGGTGGTATTGCTTCAGCATTCTGGATGCGGACAGAAAATAACTGAGAAAGAGCTGAAACAGACTATGTGAAAATAATAGTTGGGGGTTCCAGAGTGCTGAATAACAGTGTACTTAAAAACTCAAATTTGGGGGCACCTTGGTGGTTCAGTCAGTTAAGCAGCTGACTTCAGCTCAGGTCATGATCTCACAGCCCGAGTTCCAGCCACACATAGGGCTCTATGCTGACAGCTCAGAGCCTGGAGGCTGCTTTGCATTCTGTGTCTCCCTCTCTCTCTGCCCCTCCCCTGCTTGTGCTCTGCCCCTCGGCAGAGAGAGAGAGAGACACAGAATGCAAAACAGGCTCCAGGCTCCGATCTGGAGAGCCCAATGTGGGGTTGGAACTCACGAGCTGTGAGATCATGACCTGAGCTGACGTCAGATGCTTAACTGACTGAGCCACCCAGGTGCCCCAACATTAAAAAAAAATCTTTAAAAAAAAACCTCAAGGGGCCCCTGGGTGGCTCAGTCAGTTGAGCATCCGACGTCAGCTCAGGTCATGATCTCACAGTCTGTGTGCTCGAGCCCCACATCGGGCTCTGTGCCGACAGCTCGGAGCCTGAAGCCTGCTTGGGATTCTGTGTCTCCCTCTCTCTCTCTGCCCCTCCCCTGCTCATGCTCTGTCTCTCTCTCTGTCTCAAAAGTAAATAAAAACATTAAAAAAATAAATTAAAAAAAACACTCAAATTTGATAAACGTAGCTATTATGGTCATATGTTAAGTGATACTGAAAATATCATTGAACTAATCTCTTTAGTTTGATTACCATTTTAAAGTATCTGTAATTTTTTTCCACATTTACTATTTGAAGTACAAGTTTAAGAGTTAGGTGGCAATATCCATACGTTGAAAATGATTACTCATATACTAAGCAAATGAGTAAATTTGCTTCAATTTTCTCTTCTTTTGGCAAGATCATAGTTGAGATTATATAGATGCTGATTAATGTGCTATGCCTTAGACAGATGAGAAAAGTAAACTTGTGGGGTCAATATTTTTTTGTTCATTACCCAGGGAAATATAAAGTAATTTACACTCAGGTTGCTTTCAGAATGTAGTCTCAAAATAATTATCCAAAAACAAAACAGGAAAAAAAAATATTTCAAAATTTAAGAAGTCAGAAATAAGAGGATATAATGCCTTGAATATTGCCTGAAGGAGGGTAAAATATGGCTTAGCCAGATGGAAAAGGAAAAAAAATCTATAAATGTTAATTTTATATGAAGAGAAAGTTGAATACTACTTTTTTCTCTTCTTTTTGTATTTAGTCAATTTGAAAACCTATACATATATTTTTATTTAATATGTAATATTATATATTTGTATTTAATATATACTCTAAAGTAACTTATGGAAATGCACATACATATATAATTTACATATAATTATATATAATTAAATATATGTATTTAAAGTGACTAAAAATTACTTTTGTTTTAATATTATTAGAAATTAATAAAACAATTATAAAATAAAATGATCTTTTTCAAAGTTACTTAATACAGGTCATGCTGTCTGAGCAAACTTTTTTGTCTAAGTCAACATAAGAGACTTCAAGTTTCATGACAAACATTTTAAAGCATTTAAACTAAAAGTAGTTCAACAAGTAAAGCAAAAAATCTCAAAAGGTAGTCAAATATATAAAGTATTAGAAAAGAAACATAAAACATCTAAAAGAACCAAATGGAAGTATTGTAACTGAAAAATGAAATAACCAAAATAAGTTTTCATGCAAGAGCTTAGTAGAAGAATGGATATGACTGAGGAAAGAACCAGAGAACTTGAAGATAGATGAATAGAAATTAATCTAAAAAAATAGATTGAGAATAGATGTAAAAAATAAACTGAGATCCAGGGGCTTGTGAGACCATAACACAACATTCTAACATTAATGTCTGCTAAGTCCCAGGGGAGGAAACAAAAATATCAGACTGAAAATATACTTAAAAAATCAATGTTTTGGGTGCCTGGGTGGCTCAGTCGGTTGAGCATCTGACTTTGGCTAGGTCACGATCTTGCCGTCTGTGAGTTCAAGCCCCGCATCGGGCTCTGTGCTGACAGCTCAGAGCCTGGAGCCCGCTTCAGATTCTGTGTCTCCCTCTCTCTCTGCCCCTCCCCTGCTCATGCTCTGTCTCTCTCTCTCTCTCTGTCAAAAATATACATTTAAAAAATTAAAAAAAAAAAAAAACAATGTCTAAAACTTTTCTAAATTTGATGAAAGACAAAAACCTACACAAATTCCAAAAGGTGAGTGAACCCCATACAGGATAAACCCTAAGAAATTTACACTCAGACATGTCACAGTCAAAACTTGGAAAACTAAAGTCAAAGAAATAAGCTTAAAATCTTCCAGATGCCAATGGCATATTACCTGTAAGAGAAGAATAAATCCAGTGAAAGAAAGACAGATTGATTATCTGTACGTGGTATCACTTGGAGTCCTGAGTTTCATTCACTGTGGTTGCTCATACAGATAGAATGGCTACATGACCAGGTCTCTGTAAAAGCCTCAGACATAAGACTTAACTGGGTTTCCCTTGAGAGGGACATTTCACATATGCTCCCATGGTTCACTAGAGTGAAAATTGCATCCTGTGTGACCTGGTGGGGGAAAATCTAAAAGTTTACTCTTGATTTTTCTGGACTTCAGCCAGTATAAATCTTTCTTCTCTTGTTTGTTTTTTTGTTTCCTTTACTGTAATAAACCCTAATTTTGTTATTGACCCTTGTGAGATTTTCTAGCAAAACAGAACAAAACAAAAAACAACCAAACACAATCAAACTTGAGAGCGGTCATGTAAATCACAAAGCAAATGCAAGCAATAATTAAAATAAAGCTGGAATGGTTAAGTGAGTACCTTAGAAAACAAACTTCAGAGCAAAATAAACTACAGACAACAAGGTGATTACATAAAGATATACTGGTCAATCCACCAAGAAGATATAACTCAATTTAAGTATATGTATATGAATAAAAGAATTGAGTTTCAATCAATAATCAACAACAGAAAGATAATAGACAATTCTACAAATAATTGTAAATTTAAAAGAAAAAATACACTTCTAAATAATCATAGGTCAAAGAGGATGTTTAAGAACTCCAAAAGAATATATTGTACTGAATAGCAATGAAAATACAATATATCAAAATCTGTTAAATAGAGTGAAAGCAATGCTGAGAAAAAAATTTGCAGCACTGACTGTTCACATTGCCAGAACAATAAGAAAACAAGGAAGTAAAAGTATAACAGATTGGAGAGTAAGAGAATAATTTGCTTCTGTTTGCTGGTGACATGAATATCTACATAGAAAATAATAATGAATCTCCCAAAAAGAAAATTCTAGAGTCCTAGACAAATAAGTAAGTTAGGCAAGGTTGCAGAATATGTGGTAAACGGATACAAGCAAATGATTTTCTATATATTAACAAAGTCTATAGGAAAACTAAATTTAAAAACAGTATCATTTGTCATTACTTACTCAAAAAAAATAAAATATGCAGGGATAAACATACCAAAACACGTACAATACCTGAATGTCAAAAAAACTACCAAAAGCTAATGCAGGAAATCCAAGAAGACCTAAATAAATGGAGAAACATGCCATGTTTGTGGGTTTGAAAATTCAAACTAGTAATAATGTCAATTCTCTTTAAGTTGATCTATAAATTTAAACAATTCCTACTAAAATCCAAACACAATGCTTTGTAGATGTAAATAAGTTCCATATTTTATAAAATAAAAGAACCAAGATTATTTTGAAAAAGACAAATAAATTTGGAAGAATTATGGTAACTGACTTTAAGACTTATTTTACAGCTACAGTCAAAACAAAAAATCTACAGCCATGGTAATTAAGAATATAGTCTTGGCAGGACGAAAGACACATGGATCAAAAGACTGGCATAAAGAGGCCAGAAATTGACACCCACAAAATAGTCAACATTTGATTTTAGGCAAATTGCAAAAGCAATTAAGTGGAATAAATATGGTCTTTTCAACAAATGGTTTTGAATATTGATAAGTAAGGATAAATAACAACCCAAAATTCACTGGTTATTCAAATATTACTAAAATGCATAAAACAAAGCAATAAAAATGCAAAAGAAAGCATAAGAGAAAACTATTGGTGTATAAGACAAGGAGAAATGTTCTCACTCAAAACACCAAAGGCATGATCACTAAAATTTTTAAGCTATATAAATTGACTTAATCAAAGTTAAAATTGTTCTTCATAAAGAGCATGTTATGTGAGTTAAAACACAAGACAAAGATTGGGAGAAACTATTTGCAAATCATGTATCTGACAAATGATTTGCATTCAGAGTGTGTCAGTAATTCTCTGTATTAATTTTAACGCTGCCATAACAAAGTACCATGGAATGGGAGCCTTAAACAAGTATTTATTTCACTGTAGCCTGAAGGCCAAGAAGACCAGGATCTGGCTGTTAGTTGGTTTGGTTTCTTCTGAGGCCTTTCATCCTGACTTGTAGACGATTGTCTTCTCTCTGTGTCTTCACACAGTCTTTTCTTTACACATGCTGTGTTCAGATTTTCTCTTCTTACAAGAACACCAGTCATGTTGGGTTAAGGCCTACCCTAATGACATCATGACATCACTTTAATTAATTAGCTCTGTAAGGATCCTATCTCCAAACACAGTCACATTCTGAATTACAATATATGAATTTTGAGGGAACATGATTAAGTCTGTAACATTCTCAAAACTCAATAGTAGGAAAGCAAGTAATTCAATTAAAAAATGTCAAAATGAACAGATAATTGTCTAAAGAATATACACAAATGGCCAGTACATTGAAAGGTGTTCATCACCATTAGCCATTCAAGAAATGTAAATTAAAATCACAATGATGTATCACTACATACCTCTTAGAATAGTCAAAGTTAATGACAATATCAAAGATGCAGAGAAATTGGATTTCTTGTACATTGTTGGTGAAGATTGAAATGGTGTAGTTACTCTTGAAACAAGTTTGGTGGTTTTAAGTTAAATATACACATAACCATATGATCCTAACATCATACTCCTTGGTATTTTCCTGAGAGAAATAAAAATTTATGCTCACATAAAAATCTGTCCATGAATTTTAATGGCAGCTTTACTTGTAATAGCCACAAACTAGAAAAAAATACAAATATCATCTACTGGATGAGAGGACAAAGACACTGTGGTGCATCCATACAATGGAATACTATTCAGCCAGAAAAAGGAATGAGCAGTTAATTAGCTAGAAGATGGATCTTAGAGAACTGTGCTGATTCTAAATTGTTACATCAGGTATATTTCTGTTTCTATAGTTTTCTCAAAGTGACCAAGTTATAATGACAGAGAATATTTTGGCAATTTGGTTTGAGGGAAGGACACAACCATTAAGGGTGACACAGGAAGTTTCTAGTGATAGGACGTTTTTGTGTCTTGATTCTGCTGGTGGTTCCTCAAACCTACACGTGTGGTAAATTTTTATAGAACTATACAACAAACCCAACCAAACCCAAAATGAAACAAAACCAAAGCATGTAAAAACTGTTGAAACAAAATAAGATCTGTATGTGAGTTAATAAAATTGTATTAACGTATATTTCCTCGTTTAGAGAGTGAAATATGGTTATGTGAGATATATCGCTGAAGGAAGCTGAGTGAAAGATGCACATAAGAAATTCTTATTTTATTTTCTTGCAGCTTCTTGCAAGTCTTCTTTGAAATTAACAAGTTGTTAAAACATTAGGATAGCTTCAGTCATACTGTGGTGCATTAATCTCTTAGTGATAATATTTAGTTAATCCTTAAATAATATAATTATGCTGAGCATATTGTTAAATAAGGAAAAGCCAATGCCACTGTTTTCCACTATTGTTTCTACTATTTTTTCCAAAATCTATATGGCTCACGTGATTTTGAAATGTTATAAAAATTGATAATCAGACTTTTATCAATACAATTCTTTTTTTGTTTGTTTTTGCTTGTCCTAAGAACATATATCTCTCATGAAATAAATTTCTTGGGACCTAAGTAACACCTATGTTACTTTACTGATTTGGAAACTCTTATGTTACAGATGATTTTATTTTATCCTGTCTAAACAGTCTTCATGTTTTAACCTGATTATGTGTTTTTAACCTACACATTGGCCTTGGAAAGTATAAAAGAAAAGGGACCTGTGTTTTGTTGAGAACTCAAAATATAGAATCTGCACCAATCGTCCACCACACACAAAATAGATTAAGGTTGACTAATTTGGTTGTTCCACAGAATGGAAGTCATTGGAATGGAACAACTAAAATGCTAACAGCCGGTTTAGTCCAACAATTAACTGTTAGCGTCACATATTTTCATTTGCTTTGCTTGCTCAAGGCAAGAATATTGAATTAAGCCTTAAAATCATCAGAAAAAAAGTATACATCACAATAATACCACTCACTGATTAATCTTAGTTTTTTATAATATCTTTACCCCTCCTATCAGCACATACTTCATAAAAGAGTTCCTTTATCCATAATATATAAGTGCTTATTAAAAGAGAATGGTATTTCATTATTAAATTACTTTGAAATCCAGAATTTGGCAATATCTCTAATGCTACTAATTTTACATCCTGATATTCTTGATTAGGACAAAATCGCCAGTGGTGCATTGTTCGAGTTAAATTTATAACGTACTCAGATACAACTCTGAACATTACTCTGCCAGGGTTTCTCTTTTTCTAGATACTTGGTGGGTGCCACATAGCACTATTCTGACCTAAGAAGCTCTTCCTACAAAAGCTGACATTTGTTTGGACAACCTTTTTGCAGCCAAGGTTAGATAATCACAAACATGAATTCTAAAAGCTTATATTATATACCAAATCATATAAGGCCACTTAGACTGCTACATTCCTATTCTTAGGTCACTAAAAATTATTCAGTACCCTGGGGTAATAATTACTATTCAGGGAACTTCTAAATCAGAAAGTTATTAATGGAGCTATTAGCCATAGCAGAACTAACTTGAATCTTACTTTTTCTCTTTCCCATATTATTCCTTAATTTAGATGATCATGAGTAGGAAATGTCCAAAAATGTATGGGAGGGTAGAAGAAAGAAAAATAAGATGTTTGAATAATTCACAGAACTGAGAATAACCCCAAATTTGAGTCTTTTCTGATTCTTTGAGATATTAGTTAACCTAGATGGAACCTCTACTTTTATAACTTGGTGAATTCAGTAATCTCTACATTGCATTTGTGAATTTTCCAACACATACCTTCATGATATCTGTTAACTGTGCTCTCTGGTCCTTTGAAGTCAATTGACTCTGCCCTTTTCAAGAAGAAGGGGGAGAAGCACCCACATTTCAACATTTCAACTGTTTCCAGAAAATAGTTCTATAACTGGCTTTGTGATGAAATGGTTTATAATTAAAGAGTGAGTGAAAGCAAAAGAGAGAGGGTTCACAACCTAGATCTTGGAATTATTCACTGTTTCACTAGAACTTCCATATTTCTTCATTTGACCACAGCCAATCCAAGAAAACTCAGTCTCCTATCCAATACCTTGTTCTCTATAGGGAGGAGGAGGAAATAAGAAAAAAATATACACACTACATATTAATTTGTGTAATCTAGATAACTTCGATCTTGAAATGCACTCATCCTGCTCATCGTTTCTTCTCCTAAGCACTAGGTTTTTGTTTGTTTGTTTTTTGTTTGTTTTATTTTTGTTTTGTTTTGTTTTGTTTTTCAAGAATAGGAAAAAACTTTCTCTTTCCTAAATTCATTTTGGGGGATTGCCTCCTGGCTTGAACTCATGTCTTTCATAAATCAAAATGCTCCAGTCCCTTTCTTGGAGCACTAGTTCCTGTCATTTGGTCTCATATGTTAGCACAACTGGCAAGTGCTTGTTTGGCATCACAAGAAGCACTTAGAAATATTTGAGTAGTTATGAAATGTGGAGGGTCAAATTAAAAAAAAAAAACAGTGTCATTATGCTGGCAGGCATAATAAATTCTGATTTTAAATGGTCTGTCATAATTCTTTTTTGTCCTCCCAGATAGGTCTCATCAAGTGTCTGAGACTTCTATTGCCTGGGAAGTGGCATCTTCTGGTGGGAGCCTCGACTTCTTAGAATCTCTCTCCAGAAGCTATGTCTTCCACAGGAAGGGAATCAGTACTAGTGCACTTTTATACTCAAGAGGTCAGATTTGCTTTGCACTTTGTTTTTGCTTTATTTAGATAGTACATTCTCCAGGTTAATATTTTCTTCTTTAGAATTCAACCTGAAGAGGGCAAATGCTATTACGTGAGATTCACCCACTTACTATGTGACCCTGTAAATCTATTCTTACTTGATCTCAATATCACCTGTGAAATCATCAAAATAGTTCTTGCTGCAGCAGAAACAAATTCTAACCTCAGGGCCACTGACATTGCAAGGCAATCATGGCCTATTTCTGTAATCCATTCACTCATCCTCTCTCCTAATTGACTCTTCTCTTCTAAAATATTTGACATCACCCCTCAATCACTGCTCTCAACAGATGCCTTGCTTCCTATGTCAAGGAGAAAATTGAAGCAATTATAAAAGCACTTCTATTAGCCACCTTGCCAAATCAAACAATCCACCTACCTTTCCTTCTTACTGTAGCTACTGTTCCCGCATCCCTTTACTTGGGAATAAGTCTCAGCCAACTATACCAAGTTAAGGATGTTACTTAAGTAGTTCTTTTTCCCCATCATTTTTTCCTTCTCTACTCGATCATATGAATTATCATACAAGAAATGTATTTTGTTTTTTATTACAAGAAAAAAAATTAACCTACATTTATCCCCCAAGTTCTCAATTCATTTATTTGCTCCCTTTTGCAGCAAAGTTCCTGAGGAGTGGTTTAGTCTCTCTGTTTCCAAATTTTCTTCCTATTCTTTCTTAAATCTTCAGGTGTTTCTAAACACTCCTCTGAAAATGGTCTTTTTGTGGTCACCATAACCACAGGGTTATAAAGCTATGAACAGTGAACTCTCAGTCTTAATCTTACTTAAACTATCAGTATTATTTAACATCCTATGTGACTCTTCTTAGAAACCTAGTAAGAAAACCTCCATTTTCTTTGATCATTTTTCTTCTTCTCCCACACTTCTTAGCGGTAAAGTGCTCAACTTCTATATATTTCTTCTTTATCTGCAAACACTGTGCTGGTGATCTTATTCAGATTCTTGGGTTGACAGGCTTTATGATTGGCTTCAGCCCCCACTTCTCCATGAAAATCCTGATCTGATAGTTCCACTCAAATGTCTAGTAGGCACTTCAGACATACCAGGTCAAATTGAATTTCTCATTTTCTTCTACATGTCTCTCCAAATCCCTCACTCACAATCTTCAGCATCTCAGTTATTGGTAATTCTATCCTTATAGGCCAAACAGTTGCAATCATAATTAATTACTCTTTCTCCCATAATTCTAATTAATCCATCCAAAAATCCTGTGGGCTCTATTTTCAAAACAATGCTAGAGTCTAATTGCCTTCCATTATCCCATAGCTAGCATGTGGTCTTAGTTACCATCATCTCTGATGTATATTATTTCAATAACCTCCTACTGTTTGCCCTTCTTCCGCTTTTGTTTCCATAGAGACTATTTTCAACACATCACTCAGAATGATCCTATTAATAACTAGTTTAGATGATACCAGACTCCTCTCAGTTTCCCCCCAGTAGATCCTTATTTTTCTCAGAGTAGAAACCAAAAGTTTCATAATGACCTACTGGGCTCTGCAGAGTCTGGATCCATGTTAACTCTGTAGCTTTTTTATTCTACTCCAGTTAATTCAGCCTCTTTGATGTTCCTTAAACACTGCAACACTCTTGCCACATGAACTTTTCACTGACTGAACCCTTAAATTGGGGATGTTTTCCTCCATATATTTGTATGGTTATTTCTCTCACCTCTTTCTCTTCACCATTCAAATATTACCTCAGTGTGGTCTGCTTTGCATAACTCTATAAATTATACCTTGTATTTTTGATCTCTGTTTCAACTTTTGTCCAGGGCATTTATCACAGTTTATTATATAATTTACTTACTTAAGAATTATACTTTTTATTTATTCTCATTAGAATATAAACTCCGTGTGGGCAGATAGGGGGTTTTGCCAGTTTAACTCAACAATGTATTCTTAGCACCTAGGACAGTAGCTGACACATACTAAGTGTTCAATAATCTATTTTGAATTACCTAATTAATTATTACCTCTTTTACCTTCCAGAAAGAGCTACAATTTTTTAAAATAGTAGGGTCTGTAATTATGTCTACAATGCAATCTTGGAAGACAGTTTACCCCAAAAAAGATTGCTCTGTGGTAGAGATACATTACACTGTGTTCAATGGGCTTTCTTGCTGCACATTTGCTTCCAAGTTGTCATTCTGTTGTTAGACTGAGCCTAGCGGTTTGGAAATCATGGGGGAAATGCATTGTTGATTCACTTCAATGGTAATGACTTTATGTGATAAGCACCTTATGTCAAAGGGTGTGAGAAAGTAACACATCATTTAGAAATTTTGTGCTTCCTCATATTTGGGTAAATTTTCCCAGTCACTGATTTCACAACTGGAGTAAAGGCCTTACTCTTCCCACAATGAGAAAAATGCCATGCTTATTGTGTCATGGCTCTCTTTGAGTCTCTCCTGAGTCTACCTCTTAACACATCCAGAAATGAAGCTCTGTCCTTGCTTGGTCAAACAGTAGAATCACATTGTGGATATTAATTTGCTGAAGAGCTAGGGTCTAGCTCTGATTGAAGGAATTTGCTCAATAGGACACACAGCTGGCTCTTGCCACCTTTTTGGCATCCAGTATTTCATCCTGCCCGGAGTCCATCTGATCTCTCTCTCCCATTCTTGAAGCTTAGGCTTAGTTCTAGCAAACCCATATTTACAACATTTAGGAGGGTGAAATATCAATAGCATAGCATCACCAAAAATTCTCTGAATATTTTATCTTTTTCATTAATACATAATAAGAAAATTAGTTCGGTAACAGGCTCAGTCCTTTCAGGCATTTTAAAATTACCAATAACTCATGAGGTGCATGCAAAGCAAACAAGAATCATGTTGATTTGACACTTTAATAAACAATAATGAGGTTTAAGACTAAAATAGAAATTGATAATGTGTACTTTATATCTACACTGCCATCAAACTTAATAACATGTGACATTTTTATTAACCTAGGAGTCTTACTTGTTTACTTTATTATATTCTAGAATGAGTGCTTGCTGGTGTTCAGTGATTCGTCCTTTAAATTTGCATAGTTAAACACTCTCTCCCATCTTTGCTTTATAAGCAAAATATATGTTTTAAAGGTAAAACAGAAATTTTTAAAATCTATTAAAGCAAACCCATGAAAGAGAAATATCACTTTGTCAAGAGCCTAATTTCTAAAGAAAGAAATTCAAATTATTTTATTTTGAGACTTACGTAATACAACTTCAAATCTAATTGAAAGTAAAAGAGGAAGTTATCAAGGCTTTTCATAGTACACAAAGGTTAGTCGCTAAATTAGAAAGTAATATTAGAAAATAATATTTTTGAGAATATTAGTGAAAAAGATTTATTTACAATATCTATTTGAAACAAATGCTTACTTAATTTATTGAAACCATAATGTTATTGAAAACTCAATGTCTTTGGCTACCAGTGTAATATAACATGAAAATAATTACATTAATTTTATTAATTCACATATTAATCATTTCAGATCAATAAAACCATTGCTGGAATTATAAAGATAAAATAAATATATTAGATTTTTCTATCAGTCTATGGAGAAAGTCTTGGGTGGCACACAAAATTTTCAGGATAATTGTCTTTTAATTCATTTTCCCATAACCACACACGTGTATCTGCCAACCTCAAGTTTGGGTAACTCCATGCAACTTATGATTTCACAATGCCTAGCACCTTAACTAAAGTTTTGCTGAGGTTAACAAAGTGTCATTGGATATTTGGCAAAACTGACGTGCTGTAGTGATTTTTAGACCTTGCATCTCACACTACGCATACCCCCATCCTGGTGACAAATGTTGGTGTGGGTTCCACAAGTATACCAAAGTTGCTGGATTTCCTAAACAGTCATCCTAGCCATCTGATTTATTCCAGAATATTTACCTATATTCCTTAGGATAGTGCTTATCTTTTCCTTCTCATGAAAATTTGCCTCCTTTTTTAAACTTTATTTATTAAAAAAAATTTTTTTAACGTTTTTATTTATTTTTGAGACAGGGAGAGACAGAGCATG
Source organism: Neofelis nebulosa (assembly GCF_028018385.1). Classification (NCBI taxonomy): domain Eukaryota; kingdom Metazoa; phylum Chordata; class Mammalia; order Carnivora; family Felidae; genus Neofelis; species Neofelis nebulosa. The sequence continues at coordinate 52,464,259 of NC_080796.1, forward strand.
AACAGGGGAGGGTCAGAGAGAGGGAGACACAGAATCTGAAACAGGCTCCAGGCTCTGAGCTGTCAGCACAGAGCCCGACGTGGGGCTCGAACTCACGGACTGCAAGATCATGACCTGAGCTGAAGTCGGCCGCTCAACCAACTGAGCGACCCAGGCACCCCAAACTTTATTTATTTTTAATTAGCTTCTGTGCAAACTTCTCATTGGCTGTTCTTTAGTTCTAGAAAATTAAGTTGTTTCTAACTTCAGAGTATCTGGCACAGCTAGAATCTTCTTTTACTCTTAAACTCACTCTGCTTCCAGCTGGAAAAGAGGCTGTGAATCATTCTTGACTCCTCTCTTTCTTGCACCTCCAAATTTTACTTTGTAAAGTCTTCATATTGCCGTCCCCTATTAGAATATTTCTAAATAATGTTTCCCATTTCCACTGGTGGGATTTCAATAGTCTCTTCCTAGGGTCCCAATTTCAGTTGCCTCTTCCTGAAACTGTTCTCCACCCGACTATCAGTGAACTTCTAAAAATGGATTCTGCATTTACTGCAGGAAACATTTCCATATTCTGTATCCTCACTCACCACCAAAACCTAACTATGTCTCTGCCCAAAGTACCTTCAACGTAATATCAATACTATAATATACTTTTAAAGTGTGTGCATGGGAAGATATGGTATTATCTGTATAAAGAATCTGATTCATGAGATCTATACAATCTCTCATGTATATTCAAATTTTGCTTTTGAGTTAGAATGCAGACAAGCAAAAACATTCAGGTAGTGATGCTGGTACAAGGGAAGACCAAAGCATCAGGCTTACAAGAAGCATACACTAAGGTAATTTATATAATTAATTTTATAATTGTAATAAATATATTCACAATGAAATATATTATTTTACTGATGACTTTGTTTTTGTTAGTGTTTCTGTCTTGGATTATTTCAAGCTATCAGTAATTCAAAGATAACCTATAGCAAAGGACTAGTACCTTTTTTGGAAACAAAAAATACAGATTTTGATGATAAAAGTCTTTCAAATCCATGGCATTTCATGCTACAGTTGGGTCCCATTTTGTATGGTGTGCAAAAACACCTTTCACATTTATAAAAGGTTTTTCTCTACAGAAAAGTAAAAGCTGGATTTTAATATTTGAATTGTACCTGCCAAGCCCAAACTGTGCTTTTCTTCTCTAAGTCTATATCTTGAAGAACATGTGCATGATTTTTGATTTATTATAATAGAGTTTTGGCTTAACATTAAAAGTTTTATTTATGTGGATCTGTTATTTCTTTTCTTTGAATTCTATTTTTTGTTGCTCTATCCTTTGCATACATATGCTAGTATTTAGGTAAATTATTAACAATAATTTCATAATAATAAATATAGGGAATAAATGAAATTTGTGCCTATGGATGCACATTATTTAGAGCATCTGAAGTACTTATGTAAATTTAATGATCAAAAACTTGAGTAACATATGATGTATCATTTTTGCATATTTTATGTATTATAAAATTTATGCTAGGGGACTGAATTTATATATATATATACACATACGTATATATATATACGTATGTGTATATATATATGTGTGTGTATAAATATATAATACACACCTCTAAATAGAATGGATATATGTGCATATATATATATACACACACCTATAAAAAGAATGAATGAATTTCAGATTCTTAACTAGTGTAATTGGTGACTGGGGATGTCATTCTCTGAGATAAACTAACAAATGTGGAGGAACTGATGTGTTATTTGGGGGCGGCTGTTTCAGTAAATAATCTTTTAGGAAGTGGTGAGGTCACCTACAGGATATGTACAAAATAAAAAGAGAAGAAATATCATTTAGGTTTCACAATTAGGAAAGTGTGACCTTGGTGAGAGCAGTTCAACTCTTGGCTGAAGATTGAGGCCATCTGGAAGCAGATAACAGGCTAAGGATGAGTAAAATGGGGAGTAAATGTAGAAAATAGAGTGTTTGGAGTAAATAAGGAGCCAAAGACGTGTCTTGTTTGTTGATTTGTTTGTTAGATTTTCTTTTGATTTCATTTAAAGGTGAAAGTCTTCTACTTCCAGGGTAGAATATAAGAAATGGGAGCCATCACTCCTCATCAACACTGTAAAAAAGCTGAACAAACTAAAAATCAACATTATTTTTTTTAGCTCCAGTAGAAAATTTAAGTCACAAGGCAAACTGCTACCCCCACAATTGGAGAGACAGACAATTGGATACAGAAAATCACAGGTTATCTGGAGAGAAGACCAAGGGCAAAAACCTTTTCAGGAACTAGCACCAGGATGGGAAAACTTAAACTATATTTGGTGAAATTGTTGACAACTACAAGTGTGGACAAATATAAGAATGAAAAACTCCTAGGGGAGAACAGTCTTTGCCTCCCACCACACTCACACACATTCACACATTTTTGTGGGTTGTGCCTCCAGGAGCCCTATCAGACTCTCACAATAAAGATCTGAGAAAATTGCCCTGTGCTTCCCTTCCTGAGAAAAAGAAGAGGAAAGTAGCTATTTTGAAATGTGTAAATGAAAAATGCCTTTGATGGACTCATCATTAGGACATGGCCAAGGAAGGTATAAGTGAAATTCAAGAAATATCAAGGAAAATTTCTGAAACTGAAATGAAAAGAAAAAAAAAAGATGGAATAAGATATCCAAAAGATGTGGGACACTTAAGAAAAAAGTGTAACATATATGTAATGAGCATGCTAGACAGAGAAGAAAGATGAGGGAATAGAAAAAAAATTGAATGAAAAATTTCCAGTTAGTTATAGGCAGCAAACCACAGATCCAGGAAGCTCAGAGAGCACCAAGCAGTAAAAATATTAAAAATATCTAATTTGGGGCACCCGGGGGCTCAGTCGGTTAAGCATCTGACTCTTGCTTTTGGCTCAGGTCATGATCTCCCGGTTTGTGAGTTTAAACCCTTTCTTTGGGCTCTGTACGGTCAACATGGAGCCTGCTTGGGACTCTCTCTCTCTCTCTCTCTCTCTCTCTGCTCCCTGTTTTCTCTCTCTCTCTCTCAAAACTAATAAATAAATATTTAAAAACATCTAATTTAGGTATGATGTTTACTGTTATGTGTCAATTTGACTAACCTGTGGTGCCCAGTTGTTCAGGTAAACACTAGTATAGTCTTTTCTGTGAAAGTATTTTTTAAACATAATTAACATTAAAATCAATAGACAGCAGATTACTCTATTTACAGTGAGTGGGATTCATCCAACCAGTGGAAGGCTTTAAGAGCAAAGACTGAGGTATCCCACAAAGCTGGAATTCTCAAGACAGCAATAAAGCAATGTGATATCAAAAATGAAATAATGAAACATAAATTTCTGCCTGAATTTCCAGCCTCTAGCCTGCTCTACCGATTTTGAAGTTACCCACCCCTACAATTGCTTAAGGAATTTATTTAAAATATTAAAATAAACCTCCCTCACATATATGTGTATATGTGTACATGTAATAACATATTCAAACTGTGGAAAATCTAAGATAAGGAGGAAAATCTAGAAGGAAGTCAGGAAGTCTCTTCCCTAGAGAGCAACAAGGGTAAGAATTACATGGACATTTTCATCAGAAACCATACAGGGAAGACAGTGGGCAAAATACTTACAGTGTTGAAAGAAAAAAAAACCCATCAAACTGGAATTTTGTATACAGTGTATTATCTTCCATAAATGAAAGGTAAATAAAGGCCTTCTTAGAACAACAACAACAACAAAAATGAGAGAGTTTTTTGCCAATAGTTCTGCCTTGTAAGAAGTGTTAAACAAAGTTTTTCAGAAAGAAATTAAATAAGTCAGAAACTTAGATTTACCCAAAGAAAGGAAGGGATTTATAGAAGGAATCAAGGAGGATAAAGCAAGATCTTCTTCATGCTTATTCTTGATCTAAAAAATAGCAATTTATTCAAAATAATAACAACAATTTATTCAGTAATTATCACTAATAAATAAGTGATATGAAAGAATCAGTAAGAGTCAGGAATAAAGAATTAGTAATACTCTTCTATAAGAGTATTATTACACACATGACCCATGAAGTGCTATAGTGTTATTTGAAAGAGGACTTGGACCAATTGTAAATTCATATTGCAAATTTAAGGATACACTGAAAAGAGAAATAAAGTATAATTGGTATGATAGGATAGGAGAAAAATGGACTTAGATTAATGCTTAATTAAAACCAAAAAAAATGCATAAAAATAGTGGAAAACAAAAAAAAAATAAAGAAAAAGGAGTAGAAAACAATATAAAGCATAGTAGATATTATTCCAACTATAGTAAGAAAAATCACTTCAAATATCAGTGCTCTAAATACACCAATGAAAAGACAGAGATTATCAGAGTAGATAAAAACAAAAACAAAAACAAAAACACCCACATGACCCAACTATATGTTGTTTACAAAAAGAAAAAAGTGGTTGATATAAAGACATATGTACATTTCAAGTAAATTGATGAAGAAAGAGATACTATTCAAATACTAATCAAAGGAAGCTAGATTAGCTAGATTAATTTCAGAAGGAGACCTTATAGCAAAGAATATTATTAGGGATAAAGGAGGACATTGAATAATAGTAAAGGTGACAATTCTCCAACTATCCTGTGTATGTGTTTGTGTGTATTCTTTGATGAGGTGTCTTTTGCATCATTTGCCCATTTTTTAATTGAGTTGTTTGTTTTCTTATTATTTAATATTAAGATTTCTTTGTATAATTAGGATAGTAGTACTTTATCAGTCACTTGTTTTACAAAGCTTTTATCAAAGTCTTTGGCTTTGTCTTTTTATTCTTTTAATAGTGTCTTTTATAGAGCAGAAGTTTTTAATTTTAATGAAGTCTGACTTATACATTTTTTTTTCATTAATGGTGCTCTTGTGTTGTACCTAAAAAGTAATCATGAAAGGCAAGGACATCAGTTTTCTTCTATGTTATCTTCTAGAAGTTTTATAGGTTTGCATTTTACTTTAAGGTGTTTTATTCATTTTGTGTTAATTTTTGTGAAGGGTAGAAGGTCTATGTTTAGTTTAATCATTTTGTATGATGATGCCAGTTATGTCAGCACCATTTGTTGAAAAGACGGTCTTTCTCTCTCGAATTGTCTTTGCTACTGTGTCAAATAAGAGTAGCAGAAGAGAACATCCCTGCCTTGTTTCTGATCTTAGTAAGGAAGCATCTAGTTTCTCACCATTAAGTATGATGCTATTTGTAGATTTTTGTTGATGTCCTTTATCAAGCTCAGGAAATTTCCTTCTATTCCTATTTTGCTGACAGTTTTCATAACCACTAGGTCAAATACATTTTCAGCACCTATTATTATAATGTTTTAAATGTTTTTTAATCTGTTGATGTGATGGATTATGTTAATTACTTTTTGAATGTTGAACCAGCCTTGCATACCTGGAATAAGTTCCACTTGGTCATGGTGCATAGTTCTTTTTCTACATTATTGAATGGGATTTTCTAACATTTTGTTTTACATCTATGTTTGTGATAGATATTGGTCTATAATTTTCCTTTCTTATAATGATTTGTCTGTTTTTGTTATTAGGATAATGCAGGTCCTATAGAAAGAGTTAGGAAGTATTTCCTCTGCTTTTCATTTCTGTAAGAGATTGTGGAAAATTTGTATAATATGTTCCCAAAATAGGTGATGCCCAAATTTGACAGTTCCAACATTCTAGGAGTGTATATGCTTAGTATCAGGTTTCCATCACTTATACAACACCTACAAACATAAATGATCCGGATGTGTTTACAAGGTCACAGACATGATGCCAGTCACATTTCATGACTTTTTTTCTTTCCCACTCAACCCTAATCATAGTTATGTGAAGTTTATACAGACAAGGAAACTAAGACTTGGCTTAAAAACTGTGTGCATGGAACTGAAATGGTGTAAATGATGTAAGTCAAACTGCTGTATCTGACACCCTGCAACCAATCTAATAGCAAAGAACATATGAAAACACACTTTTCTCTTGGTTATGACAAGTCTATGCATGGCAAAGGTGCTGAGGTACTGTTACCGCTTTAGTGCAATACTGTGTTCTCAAGAAATCAAATTACATTTAGAAAATCTGTTCCTTTTCAAAAATAATTGTTTTTCTGTATTCCACTCTACCCTCCTGGTGTTTGCAATACAAGCACGGCTAGATTGCATTTAGTTTGGTAAACACAGAAAGCATTTCAAATAGCCATTTTCTCCCTAAGTTCTTTCTATTGCCCAAATCTTTTTGTTCTGTTTCCTAAATGGTCAATTCTTATTTTTACCATTTAAGAGTTTTACTAGTTTTTTTTTTTTCCTTTGGGAAACTTTCTCTGACTATCCCTACACTTCAAGCAAAGTTAAATCACTCTTCCTCGAAATTACTTCGCTAATTTGTGCCTACCTTTTATTTCTGTGTATATCACAGACTTAAAATTTTTAGAATTGTGTGATCCTTCTTATATGTACATCTCCTTGAGATGGAAAATCATGATCTAGTTGTGGTTATATCCCTGGTATCTTACATAAATTACAGCAAAGGGTCAATATTAGACAAATCATTTACTTCACAAACATAGGGCTTCCTATTGAGAAGTAGAATCTGAGGAGAGTTTTAAGAAGCTTTTTAAAAGCATATTCCAGGGGTGACTGGGTGGCTCAATAAGTTAAGTGTCCGGCTTTCGCTCAGGTCATGATCTCACCATTCGTGAGTTCGAGCTTGGCGTTAGACGGCTTGTGCTGATGGCTCAGAGCCTGGAGCCTGCCTCAGATTCTGTCTCCCTCTCTCTATGCCCCTCCCCCACTCGTGCTCTGCCTCTCTTTCTGAAAAGTAAAAAAATAAACATTAAAAATTAACATTAAAGCGTGTTTCCAGAATCACCAGCTCCAGAAAGAGCTGATGTATTTATAAAATACACAGATTCATGTGTCACAAGACATGCTTTCTATAAGAAGGTCTCTTTGTGTGGAGAAAATAAATTTTTATCAAGCTCCCCAATGATTCTTGTGCATTATATTTGTAGTTTGATTCCTACCTAAATCATCCAACATGTTCTCTTATAAGTTACATTGAGCACTGGACTATTAACAGCTTGGATGTTAAGATAGTGTCTTATGTCCTTTCAGTGTCATCTCCTCACACAATCCAATCCATTTTTCTGTGTCTTTGCTCATCCATTCACACCATCCGTCAGATACTTTTCACTTTTTTTCAGAACGCTCACTTTTACAAATACTTTTCTCATGCTTGAGCCTACCTCAAATATTTTTATTGCTATTTAAAAATAACTCCAATGTTATATACCTGAAACTAATATTACACTGTATGTCAACTGACTTGAATTTAAATAGAAACATAAAAAAAAAATAACTCCAAATGATTGTCCAGTTTTTCTACCTCAAACAGATACCTAAGGGAAGTATAATGGGGAAAGTTAGCTCCCTTTGCTGAACCAAGTACATTAACCAAAGACTAGATCAGTATGGAGGAAGGGTCCCTTTTCTAATTTGTTCACCCAGATGGACAAGTTTTCTGTCCAACGTGGATATTTTTGTTATATACCTACAGATCTTCTGTGTATTTGCTCAGATCCTGTTATCATTTATTGACATCTAGTGTCAGTTACTATGCTAAAATCTTGATATTTTCTTATTCAGTCACCTAATAACCTTACCATATGGGTCACATTTCTCAGGGTAGGACAACAGCAGAAACAAAAACAGCCCAAAATAAGCAGTAATTCAAATAGAAGAAATGTGTTTGTTGTTCTCATAAGAAGACCAAAGCGACTCAAAATTTCTGTCCACAGACTACATAGTGAACATGGAGGTGGCTGTTCACACAGTTATTTAGGGATAAGTGCGAATGAAGAGGCTGCCATATATACTTTATAAGTGGATTTCAAGTTTACTCTGGACTATGGCCTCCAGCCCGTAGGTGAAAAAGCTCATGAAGGATTGTCTATGGGTTTTGGTTTTGTTTGTTTGTTGTGTATATGACTCAATTTTGTAAGTATTGCACATCACTTTGGTTCATTGTCCATTGACTAGAACTCAATTCGGTGCTACGTGTGACTGCAAAAAGGTTTGAAAAATAGTACAGTAGTGTTTACAGGAAGGAAAAATGGGGTTGTTTAATATCTTCCAGTGTCTATGTCATAGGTAAGGCTCTTTTGGCAACTAAGTCAACAAAATCTTAATAAGTTTAAGAAACTGGCTTATCCTTTTATATATAGCACATTTTGAAATTGGACTTTGAAGACTTTTCTGCTTTTTAAAGCCAGAGCTTTGACAGATGCTTCAAGATTTAGCTTTAAAAAAATACCCTGTGAACGAGGTGCCTAGGTGGCTCAGTTGGTTAAGCATCCAACTCTTGATTTTGGCTCAGGTCATGGTCTATTATTTGTGAGATCCAGCCCTGCATCAGGCTCTGTGCTGACAGTGGGGAGCCTGTTTGAGATGCTCTCACTCCCTCTTTCTCTCTCGTGTCCCTTCCCCCTTACTCCTCTCTCTGTCTCTCAAAATAAATAAATAAACTAAAAAAAAAAAGACCCTGTAAAGTCTTTCCTGAATGAATTAATTTATAGATGTCATGCAATATACCAGACCCAGAGAAAAAGCCTAAGAAGTCTGTGGAAGCTAAACAGAAATCATTGATGTATTTTTTGCGCCATATGCCTCTTTGATTTTTCTAATTCAATATATTACCTAGAAGTAGTCCCAATTATGCTAGAATTTTAAGAAAATAAATGGTTTTTAAATCTTTTCATAGGGGAAAGTTAATTACCAAATAGCTACCTATAAAACATTGGTAACTGAGTACATTGGCAACTAAAATACGTTATCATGAAAAGAGTGTAAAATCGCTTTTACCTGACTCAAACAATTATTGGCACAATCATAGAATTGCTTTGAAAAAAATGATATGTTTTGGGATGCATACACACTGATAAATATTTTGCTGTCATTTCTTTTAAAATGGTTCAAGGTTTGTATTTATTTTCATTTGTCTATATATTCATATACATGCACATATGTACTTATGTATAAATATTAGTTTATATATTTTCATCTATATACACTTTTTAATAAATTTTGCCATCTTACTTCCAGGAATAATGTCTAATTTTGTAGTAAATGTGGCATTAACATTTCATTGTTTTATATGATATACTGGGACTAGACTGGAAATTGAGATATCTGCACTGTATTAAAAACTCTGTAATAACTAGTTATATAATATTAATCAGTTCTCTCTGTTATTTTGGAGTCAAGTTTTCTTATTGCTATAGGAAATATTTTCTCTAAAAGTAGGCCAATCTATCTGTTCTAGGTCAAATCATTTTAGTTTTTTCTTAATTGTAGCCCACAGGTTAAGTAATTTCTCTTATTTAAATTATTCTTGTTATAAACTATTGTCTTATCATAGGGGTTTGGATATTTTACAACATTTTGTAATATATGTTATTATAGTTTTCCTGCCCCCTATTTGGGGAATACTGAACATATATGTATTATTGACAAAGGAATGTGCAGTGTTTTGGGGTAATACTTTTGAGAATATTATTTTTCATTACACTGGTGACATTGTATGGTATTGTAGAAAATAGAATATTTAATTTGAGCTAACAATAAATGATTTCAGTACTAATTGATCTTAGCAAGCAACCTCTCTGAGCTTCAGGTTTCTCACCTGTAGAAAATCGTAGATCCGTCTTAGGAATTTGGTGATACATAAGTGTGTAAATTGATTTTTATGATTAGACTATGTTATGTTTGGGGAGGAAGAACACAAAGAGTACTATTTTCATCACATCATATCGAGGGGTACACTTTTAACATGACTTATCACTGTTGATGTTAACCTTGATCATCTGGATGAGGTAGTGTTGTCAGGGTCTACACCATAATCTTTTCTTTTTCTGCCTGTTTTTTGAATGGGAATGGTGAATATTCATCAGCTTCTCAATGGCAGGCTATCTATGAATTATTTGGGATTGTTCAACATGGGAGTTTTGTCCCTTCTTCCCATTTACTTATTAATTCAATTATTTGTTTATGTAAGTACAGACCCACGGGTATTTGTTTTATACTTCAGGGTATAATCCAATACTTATTTATTTATTTATTTATTTATTTACTTTGGTGCACCCTCATCATTGTTGATTTTTTGTTTTTGTTTTTGTTTTTGTTTTACATAGATGCAGCAAGCTCATGTATATTTCCTGTCCTAGTCCTAGAATCAACCATTTCTTGAGTTGCACTGGTGACTTTTCTTAGGGACTATTATTAGACACCAAGATATGGGCACAGTGCATGTTACTGTGGATCACTGCATTGAGGTTCTATCTGCGGAGAATAAGGTATGTGAATGTAAAGCCCAGTGTATATACACCTATATATACATATTTCTATGTGTATATATCTGTATCTGAATATATTTAGTGAGCTAAATATGAGTTCATACTGATGCCTCCAGCTTTTACCCATTATGACATGGATTATTCTAGTTTTTCTCTTTGCTTATCTGTAAATTCTCATGCCAACAGTGAAAACTCTGGCTCCCATGCCCCACCATCATCCATTTACCTAATTGTTCAATCCCAGAATATATGCATAGCACATAAGTATCCTAAATCTATACCCTCGTGGGAAAAAACTTTATTAAATAGAGTACACTGCTTATGCAAGTTTCTTTTTTCTTTAGTTTTATAGACTCCACTCATTTTCAAAGTTATTTAGGTCAGTGCTTTTTCTTACACTCCCTTCAGTGAGGTTGTTCAATATATTTATAATATGGTTATTGTTTTATCACTTTCTGTATTCCATCCTAGAATAGACATTTTCTATGTGTACCTTAAGGTTCATGCTGTAAAGTTCCCTGTGTACTGAAAAATTCACAGTGCCCTGTATCCACAAGCACAGTATCCTAGAGAATCAGTGTATTGCTCTAAATAGATTGCTTTTGCTTCAAGTATTCAACCCTTCTCCCCAACATTAAACACCTGGCAACCACTGATTATTTTATCATCTACATAGCATTGCCTTCTGGGAGTTAGTTTTTAAAACAAATTCTTGCTATGAGGCAATAGATGTATTCCTGCTATGAGGCAATTACAATAGATGTAATTCATCTATTTCATTAGAAATAGATGAGAAGTTTGATGTCATGTCATATACAGTAGCATTGATGAAAGACAGACCAACAAGATGTGCATGTATTTCAAAGGCAAAACAAAAGAAGCTCGATGGTGTATTCACAGAGCAACATAAATTCTAGCTTGTAACAGAACAAGTGTATATTCCAGCTTCCTGAATTTATATTTATATATATATATAATATTTAATAAATATAACATATAAAACATTTTTTATATGTTCCCCTAAACTTTTCTGCTAGAAAACAAATTGAAATATGTTAAGAAGGCAACAAATGTAGTAGATTTTAATTCACCTTACTTGAAAGAACTACATAATTTATTATGCTCTAGACATAGATTTGATTTTAAGGAAGACAAGGTGAAAAATATACTTTACTAAAAATAAATCCATAACCTATGATGAGAAAATGCAACATACTTGCATTTGCCTTCCTTATTGAATTAGTAGCATTGTTCTGAAAAGATGTATATTAATTAGTACCATTAATCAAAAAATAGTATGTTAAAATATATGAGTAAAATAATCCAATCACAACTCACCTCTATTGACCACTTTCTAAGAACGATAGGTTATACTATATATTTTATATACATTGATCCTCCAAAAATTAACTAATAAAAACAGTCAAGTGAATAAATAAACATAAAATGTGTTCAAGCATTTTTCTACCATCTGATAAGAAACCTAGTATGATGAATATTAACCACTTCTCCCAAAGTCACACATCTAACAAATACAAACACTTAATTTCAGTCTTTATTCTTAAACCATCACAGTAATTTTTTCTTGCTTCCATGTGATTTCCTTTTCACCTTATATTTAAATATCTTTGATGACAATTTCAATTTTTCCAGTGTTGTCTGGTAATTTTTATGATTTTTAATATTTGTAAGTATTATTTTTGTTGTTATAATTTGAGCATTTTCACTAACTTTTTCAGTATAAGCTATTTTTGTCTATTAGAAAGCAAAAAGGACTTTCAAAGTAATAATTTGGTTTCATGTTATGATCCACAAAATAATTAAGTTTTATGCTATTCATTAAAATCACTGCTCACATTGAAACAATATTATGTGTATTATAAGGGTGTATGCATTTTAAGGCAAAAAGTGCCATTATGCAACTTCTATAGCAAATTTTGCATACAAAAAGTATATCACGGTTTTGATTAATGCTTCATTTTATCCATTACAATATATGCAAATATATTTTTCTGACAATCAAGTAATAGATAGCCCTCCACTTTTCTAGATTGTAATGGAACACATCCAAAGATGAACCATAATTAAAAGTGTATATTGAACCAAAGAGATTACTACATTTTGGATGATAAATCACCTCATTTGGGAAATTGGTACCAATCAATTAAAATAGCTGCTAAAAAAGAATCCCTAAGAAAAAGACATAATTCATATTTCTGAGACCTTTGATAAAAATTTTCAAATGGGAAATGTTGTAATTCCAGATGGGTACAAAGTGATACTAATACTAAAAAGATAAAATGAAAGACGAGGATTATTAGTAATGGAGAAAAATATAATTATGTCATTTTAATTTAGAAATTATATCCATTAGGTAATAAAATAACACCATAACTTATAGAGATGACTCCAAATGCTCACCATTAACCTGAGAATTATTTAAAAATTCTTATACTTCATAGATTCATAATCAAGCTAAGAATATCAATGAGGCCAATTTGCTGCTATCAGTAATTCTGGACATTGATGAGATCCTGATGCTTACCATTATAAGTGCATCTCAGAAAAATCCTCTATCAGTGAAACTAATACGTCTAAAGTTGTCACTTAATGAGTTTACAGTATATTTATACAGAGTTCCAACATCTTGGTGGTTTTAGAATGTTGCTGCATGTTACTTATTTTAATTTTATAATAAATATCTAATAGAATATTTAAGAAAATAAACATTTTAAAAATGGAATTATTTAATGATTAGTGTGCTGGATATTCTGTTTGAGATACCCCTTCCGTCCTAGCTCCCAGACACAGTTTTCTGCCCACATCCACCCTGCTCTGTACTCAGAAAGACTAATCCCTACTGATTACATTTTCCTTCACAAGCCACCTCAATACTGCTGCTCACTTCTGGCCAGGTTAGAGCAATAGGAGGGGAAAAAAAAGTGGGGTGGAGGAGGAGAAAAAGGAAGGCAAAATTGCTAGAGGCTGAAGTAATTCTTGTCCCACTCCCTCTGTGCCATCTCTCAGTACATGTATCCATCTCTGTGTTGCCAATAGTCTTTGGGCTCCAGTAAAAATATTTACTATCCTTGTCTCTTCAGCAAAAGGCTGTGATAGTTCCTCCGTAGTAGTTTTCTAGGTATCTTCTCATCCACTTGTTGTTATTTTTTTTATTTATTTTTTTAATGTTTTATTTATTCTTGAGAGAGAGAGAGAAACAGAGCATGAGTAGGGGAGGGCCAGAGAGAAAGGGAGACAGAACCTGAAAGCAGGTTCCAGGCTCTGAGCTTTCAGCACAGAGCCTGATGCGGGTCTTGAACTCATGAACCATGAGACCATGACTTGAGCCGAAGTTGGATGGTTAACCGACTGAGTCACCCAGGCGCCTCTTCTAATCGTTTGCTTTTACCCCTGATGACATATTCACCAACTTTTGAGGGAAGTGTGTCCACAAAGTCTCTTCATTTGAAATGTTTGTGGTGAATTCTAATTTCTGTCAAAACTCAGTCTAAAATATCTTCAAATAACAACTTTTGAAACTTTGGTGAATATTCTCTGTGCATATATGCACTATATTTCTACCTCTACAGCTATACATAGGTGAACCATCTGTTTTGGATTATTTTTTTTAATTTTAATTCCAGGATAGTTAACATACAGTATTGTATTAATTCCAGATTCAACAATTCTATACATTTTTCAGTGCTCATCATGATGAGTGTACTCCTAATGCCCTTCACCTATTTCCCCCATTCCCTCATCCACTTCCTCTCTGGTAACCATCAGTTTGTTCTCTATGGTTAAGAGTCTGTTTGGGGGTTTATCTCTTTTTTGCTTTGTTCATTTGTTTTATTTTTTAAATTCTAAGTATGATTGAAATCGTATGGTATTTGTCTTTGTCTAACTTATTTCACTTAGTGTTATACTCTCTAGATCCATCCATGTTGCAAATGGAAATATTTCATTTTTTTATGGCTGAGTAATATTCCATTGTATATATACACCACTCTTCTTTATCCATTTATGTATCAATGGACACTTGGGATGCTTTTATAATCTGCCTATTATAAATAATGCTCCAATAAACATAGGGTGTATGCATCTTTTCAAGTTAGTGTTTTCATATTCTTTGGGTAAATATCCAGTAGTGACATTACTGGATGATATGGTATTTCAATTTTTAATTTAAAAATTTTGTTGATGTTTATGTATTTTTGAAAGAGGGAGGGAGACAGAGTGTGAGCAGAGAAGGGGCAGAGAGAGAGAGGGAGACACAGAATCTGAAGCAGGCTCCAGGCACTGAGCTGTCAGCACAGAGCCTGACGTGGGCCTCAAACCCATGAACCGTGAGATCATGACCTGAGCCAAAGTTCAGTGCTTAACTAACTAAGCCACCCAGGTGCCTCTATTTTTAATTTTTAAAGGAAACCCAATACTGTTTTCCACAGTGGCTGCACCCAGTTTCATTGCCACCAACAAGGCATGAGGATTCCTTTTTCTCCACATCCTTATTAACACTTGTTTCTTATTTTTGATTTTAGATATTCTGACAGGTGTGAGGTGATATCTCACTGTAGTTTTGACTTCCATTTCCCTGATGATGAATGATGGTTTGCCTCTTTTTTCCCCAACTATTTTTTTTTTGTCTTAAATTCCACATATGAGTGAAATCATATGGTATTTGTCTTTCTCTGACTGATTTATCTTGCTTAGCATAATACTTTCTAGATCCATGCAGGTCATTGCAAATTTTTATGGCTGAATAATATTCATTTGCACTTCATATGAAGTCTCTTCATTTGAACTGTCTGTGGTGAATTCTTTATCCATTCTTTTTTATCCATTCATTAGTTACTGGACATTTGGTTTCTTTCCATACTTTGGCTGTTGTTGATAATGCTGGTACAACATTGGGGTGCATACATCCCTCTGAATTGTTATTTTTGTATCCTTTCAGTAATACCTAGTAGTGCAATTGCTGAATTGTAGGGTAGTTCTATTTTTAACTTTTGAGAAACCTCCATATTGTTTTCAACAGTGGCTCACCAGTTGCATTCCCACCAACAGTGTAAGAAGGTTCCCCTTTCTCTGCAACCTTGCCAACACCTATTGTTTACTGTGTTGTTAATTTTAGCCATTCTGACTGGTGTGAGGTGATATCTCATCATAGTTTTGATTTGTATACCCCTGACGATCAATGATGTTGAGCATCTTTTCATGTGCCTATTGGCCATCTTGATGACTTCTTTGGAAAAATGTCTATCATATCTTCTGCTCATTTCTTAACTGGATTATTTGGTTTTGGGGTGTTCAGTTTGATAAGTTCTTCATAGATTTTGGATACTAACTCTTTACCAGATATGTCATTTACAAATATCTTCTCCCATTCCATAGGCTGACTTTGTTTCATTAATTGTTAACTTCACTGTGCAGAAGTTTTTTATTTCGATGTAGTCCCGATAATGTATTTGTACTTTTGTTTCCCTTGCCTCAAGACACATCTTTAGAAAAATGTTGCTATGTCCAATGTCAGAGAAATTACTATCTGTACTCTCTTCTAGGATTTTTATGGTTTCAGGTCTCACAGTTAGGTCTTCAATCCATCTTGAGCTTATTTTTGTGTGTGGTGTAAGAAAGTGGTCTAATTTCATTCTTTTGTATGTTGCTGTCCAGTTTTCCCAAAACCATTTGTTGAAGAGACTGTCTTTTTTCTATTGCATATCCTTGCCTTTTTTGGTCAAAGATTAATTGACCAAACAATCATGGGTTTATTTTTGGGCTATTATTTTCCATGGATCTATGTATCTATTTTTGTGCCACTACCTTACTGTTTTACTCACTACAACTTCATAGTATATCTTGATATCTGGGATTGTGATATTTCCAGTTTTGTTCTTTTTTTCAAGACTACTTTGGCTAATCAGGATCTTTTGTGGTTCCATAGGAATTTTAAGACTATTTGTTCTAGTTCTGTGAAAAATGCTGTTGGTATTTTGATAGGGATTGAATTAAATCTGTAGATTTCTTTGGACATTTTTTTCAAGTTTTTAATTTTTTATTTAAATTCCAGTTAGTTAACTTATGGTATAATATTAATTTCAAGTGTACATTATAGTAAACCAACAAGTGTGGACTTTTTTTAAATTTTTATTTAAATTCCAGTTGGTTAACATATGGTATAATATTAATTTCAAGCACACACTATAGTAAATCAACACTTCCATACAACACCCAGTGCTCATCACAACAAGTGCACTCCTTAATCCTCATCACCTATTTAACCTATCCCCCCACTACCCTCCCCTCTGGTAACCATCAGTTTGTTCTCTATAGTTGAGTTTGTTTCTTGGTTTGCCTCTCTCTCCCTTTTTTTCCCCCCTATGCTTATGCAGTCACTCTGCAAAAACAGTGCAGATGTTCCTCAGAAAGTTAAAAATAGAAGTACCCTACAATCCAGCAATTGCACCACTAGATATTTACCCAAAAAATACAAAAATACTAATTCAAAAGGTATTATGGGGGCGCCTGGGTGGCGCAGTCGGTTAAGCGTCCGACTTCAGCCAGGTCACGATCTCGCGGTCCGTGAGTTCGAAGCCCCGCGTCAGGCTCTGGGCCGATGGCTCGGAGCCTGGAGCCTGTTTCCCATTCTGTGTCTCCCTCTCTCTCTGCCCCTCCCCCGTTCATGCTCTGTCTCTCTCTGTCCCAAAAAAAATAAATAAAAAATGTTGAAAAAAAAATTTAAAAAAAAAAAAAAAAGGTATTATGGACAATTTAACAATATTTGTCTCCCAATCCATGAGCATGGACTATCTTTCCATTTGTTTATGTCGTCTTCAGTGTATCTCATCAATGTTTTATAGTTTTCAGAGTATGGGTCTTTCACTTCTTTGGTTAAATATATTCTGAAGTGTTTTATTGCTTTTGGTTCAATTGTAAATGGGATTGTTTACTTAATTTGTCTTTCTGCTACTTCATTATTGGTGTATAGAAATGCAATGGATATCTGTATATTAATTTTGTATCCTGCAACCTTACCAAATTGTTTTATCAGTGTTAGTAGTCTTTTGGTGGAGTCTTTAGGGTTTTCTATATTTAGTATCATGTCATCTGCCAAATAGTGAAAGTTTTCTCCCGTATCAATTTGGATGCCTTTTATTTCTTTTTCTTGTCTGGTTGTTGTGGTTAAGAGTTCCAGTGCTATGTTGAATAAAAGTGGTGAGAGTGGACATCCCTGTCTTATGCCTGATCTTAGGGGAGGTCTCTCAGTTTTTCACCATTGAGTATGATGTTGGCTGTGGGTTTCGTATATGGCCTTTATTATGTTGAGGTATGTTCCATCTAACCCTACTTTATTGAGGGTTTTTGTTATGAATGAATGTTGTACTTTGTTAAATGCCTTTTCTGATTCTATTGAAATGATCATATTTTTTTTAATCTTTCTATGTATCACATTGATTTATTTGTGAACATTGAGCCACCCTTACATCCCAGGAATAAAACTCACTTGATTGTGGGGAATAATTTTTTTAGTATTGTTGCATTCAGTTTGCCAATATTTTGTTAAGGATTTTTACTTCTATGTTTATCAGAGATACTGGCCGGTAGTTCTACTTTTTTGTAATGTCTTTGTCTGGTTTTGGTATTAGGATAATTCTGGTCTCATAGAATGAATTTGGAAGCTTTTCTCCCTATGGTAATTTTTGGAATAATTGGAGAAGAATAAATATTAACTGTTCTTCAAATGTTTGGTAGAATTCACCTATGATGCTATCTGGTCCCAGATTTTGTTCGTTGGGAGTTTTTGTTTACTGATACAATTTCATTGCTGGTAATGTCCATTCAAATTTTCTATTTCTTCCTGACTCAAGTTGGGATGTTATGTGTTTCTTGGAACTTATCCCTTTCTTCAATGTTGTCCAAATTGTTGGCATGTACTTTTTCATAATATTCTCTTAATTCTTTGTATTTCTGTGCCATTGGTTGTTATTTCTCCTCTTTCATTTCTGATTGCATTTGAGTAATCTTTCTTTCTTTCTTTCTTTCTTTCTTTCTTTCTTTCTTTCTTTCTTTCTTTCTGTCTTTTTTGATAATATGGCTAAAGGTTTATCAATTTTGTTGATCTTTTCAATGAAACAGCTCCTGGTTTTATTGATCTGTTCTAGTGTTTTTAGTTTGTACACTGTTTACTTCTGCTCTAATCTTTATTATTTCCTTCCTTCTACTGGTTTTGGGTTTTGTTTGTTCTTCTTTTTCTAGCTTCTTTAGGTGTAAGGTTAGATTTATTTGAGATTTTTCTTGTTTCTTGGGGTTGGCCTGTACTGCTATAAACTTCCCTCTTAGAACATCTTTCACTGCACCCAAAAGATTTTAAAATGTTATGTTTTCATTCTCGTTTGTCTCCATGTATTTCATTATTTAATCTTTTACTTCTTGGTTGGCCCATTCATTGTTTAATAGCATGTTATTTAACCTGCATATATTTGTATACTTTCCTGATTTTATCTTGTGGTTGATTTCTACTTTCAAAATATCGTGGCTGTTGTGCATTTTTAATTCATTTTTACATTCCCTCCGTGTGATATAATGGTTAGCAGAACTTGCTTTGGAGTCAAATGCCTCAATTAAAATCTCATTTCTGTCACTTACTAGTTGTGTGACCTTAGAAAAACATTTTTAAACACTTTGTGTCTTAGATTCCTAGTCTGTGAAATGGAGATGATAAGAATACCTGCCTCATCAAGTGTTTCTGAGTACTGAGTTAATAAAGATAAAATACTTGTAAAAATGTACTGCATAAGCCTTCAATAAATTATAAGGTTTTTTTTTATTTTGATACTTTGTTATTACTTTGTCACTAATATTATTGTCATTACCTTCACTTTCCAATGATATAGGAGAATCCTGAGATGCTCAAAAAAGATAAATTTACACATCAAAGAATGCATAAGAATATATATTCTAATAAGTCCCATAAAGTAGTGGTGGTTTTCAGTATTTTATTTTATTTATTTTTATTTATTTATTTATTTATTTATTTATTTATTTTTTAATATATGAAATTTACTGTCAAATTGGTTTCCATACAACACCCAGTGCTCATCCCAAAAGGTGCCCTCCTCAATACCCATCACCCACCCTGCCCTCCCTCCCACCCCCCATCAACCCTCAGTTTGTTCTCAGTTTTTAACAGTCTCTTATGCTTTGGCTCTCTCCCACTCTAACCTCTTTTTTTTTTTTTTTCCCTTCCCCTCCCCCATGGGTTTCTGTTACGTTTCTCAGGATCCACATAAGAGTGAAACCATATGGTATCTGTCTTTCTCTGTATGGCTTATTTCACTTAGCATCACACTCTCCAGTTCCATCCACGTTGCTACAAAAGGCCATATTTCATTTTTTCTCATTGCCACGTAGTATTCCATTGTGTATATAAACCACAATTTCTTTATCCATTCATCAGTTGATGGACATTTAGGCTCTTTCCATAATTTGGCTATTGTTGAGAGTGCTGCTATAAACATTGGGGTACAGGTGCCCCTATGCATCAGTACTCCTGTATCCCTTGGATAAATTCCTAGCAGTGCTATTGCTGGGTCATAGGGTAGGTCTATTTTTAATTTTCTGAGGAACCTCCACACTGCTTTCCAGAGCGGCTGCACCAATTTGCATTCCCACCAACAGTGCAAGAGGGTTCCCGTCTCTCCACATCCTCTCCAGCATCTATAGTCTCCTGATTTCTTCATTTTGGCCACTCTGACTGGCGTGAGGTGGTATCTGAGTGTGGTTTTGATTTGTATTTCCCTGATGAGGAGCGACGTTGAACATCTTTTCATGTGCCTGTTGGCCATCCGGATGTCTTCTTTAGAGAAGTGTCTATTCATGTTTTCTGCCCATTTCTTCACTGGGTTATTTGTTTTTCGGGTGTGGAGTTTGATGAGCTCTTTATAGATTTTGGATACTAGCCCTTTGTCCGATGTGTCATTTGCAAATATCTTTTCCCATTCCGTTGGTTGCCTTTTAGTTTTGTTGGTTGTTTCCTTTGCTGTGCAGAAGCTTTTTATCTTCATAAGGTCCCAGTAATTCACTTTTGCTTTTAATTCCCTTGCCTTTGGGGATGTGCCGAGTAAGAGATTGCTACGGCTGAGGTCAGAGAGGTCTTTTCCTGATTTCTCCTCTAAGGTTTTGATGGTTTCCTGTCTCACATTCAGGTCCTTTATCCATTTTGAGTTTATTTTTGTGAATGGTGTGAGAAAGTGGTCTAGTTTCAACCTTCTGCATGTTGCTGTCCAGTTCTCCCAGCACCATTTGTTTAAGAGACTGTCTTTTTTCCATTGGATGTTCTTTCCTGCTTTGTCAAAAATGAGTTGGCCATACGTTTGTGGGTCTAGTTCTGGGGTTTCTATTCTATTCCATTGGTCTATGTGTCTGTTTTTATGCCAATACCATGCTGTCTTGATGATGACAGCTTTGTAGTAGAGGCTAAAGTCTGGGATTGTGATGCCTCCTGCTTTGGTCTTCTTCTTCAAAATTACTTTGGCTATTCGGGGCCTTTTGTGGTTCCATATGAATTTTAGGATTGCTTGTTCTAGTTTCGAGAAGAATGCTGGTGCAATTTTGATTGGGATTGCATTGAATGTGTAGATAGCTTTGGGTAGTATTGACATTTTGACAATATTTATTCTTCCAATCCATGAGCAGGGAATGTCTTTCCATTTCTTTATATCTTCTTCAATTACCTGCATAAGCTTTCTATAGTTTTCAGCATACAGATCTTTTACATCTTTGGTTAGATTTATTCCTAGGTATTTTATGCTTCTTGGTGCAATTGTGAATGGGATCAGTTTCTTTATTTGTCTTTCTGTTGCTTCATTGTTAGTGTATAAGAATGCAACTGATTTCTGTACATTGATTTTGTATCCTGCAACTTTGCTGAATTCATGTATCAGTTCAAGCAGACTTTTGGTGGAGTCTATCGGATTTTCCATGTATAATATCATGTCATCTGCAAAAAGCAAAAGCTTGACTTCATCTTTGCCAATTTTGATGCCTTTGATTTCCTTTTGTTGTCTGATTGCTGATGCTAGAACTTCCAGCACTATATTAAACAACAGCAGTGAGAGTGGGCATCCCTGTCGTGTTCCTGATCTCAGGGAAAAAGCTCTCAGTTTTTCCCCATTGAGGATGATGTTAGCTGTGGGCTTTTCATAAATGGCTTTTATGATCTTTAAGTATGTTCCTTCTATCCCGACTTTCTCAAGGGTTTTTATTAAGAAAGGGTGCTGGATTTTGTCAAAGGCCTTTTCTGCATCAATTGACAGGATCATATGGTTCTTCTCTTTTTTTTTGTTAATGTGATGTATCACGTTGATCGATTTGCGAATGTTGAACCAGCCCTGCATCCCAGGAATGAATCCCACTTGATCATGGTGAATAATTCTTTTTATATGCTGTTGAATTCGATTTGCTAGTATCTTATTGAGAATTTTTGCATCCATATTCATCAGGGATATTGGCCTGTAGTTCTCTTTTTTTACTGGGTCTCTGTCTGGTTTAGGAATCAAAGTAATACTGGCTTCATAGAATGAGTCTGGAAGTTTTCCTTCCCTTTCTATTTCTTGGAATAGCTTGAGAAGGATAGGTATTATCTCTGCTTTAAACGTCTGGTAGAACTCCCCTGGGAAGCCATCTGGTCCTGGACTCTTATTTGTTGGGAGATTTTTGATAACCGATTCAATTTCTTCACTGGTTATGGGTCTGTTCAAGCTTTCTATTTCCTCCTGATTGAGTTTTGGAAGAGTGTGGGTGTTTAGGAATTTGTCCATTTCTTCCAGGTTGTCCAATTTGTTGGCATATAATTTTTCATAGTATTCCCTGATAATTGTTTGTATCTCTGAGGGATTGGTTGTAATCATTCCATTTTCATTCATGATTTTATCTATTTGGGTCATCTCCCTTTTCTTTTTGAGAAGCCTGGCTAGAGGTTTGTCAATTTTGTTTATTTTTTCAAAAAACCAACTCTTGGTTTCGTTGATCTGCTCTACAGTTTTTTTAGATTCTATATTGTTTATTTCTGCTCTGATCTTTATGATTTCTCTTCTTCTGCTGGGTTTAGGCTGTCTTTGCTGTTCTGCTTCTATTTCCTTTAGGTGTGCTGTTAGATTTTGTATTTGGGATTTTTCTTGTTTCTTGAGATAGGCCTGGATTGCAATGTATTTTCCTCTCAGGACTGCCTTCGCTGCGTCCCAAAGAGTTTGGATTGTTGTATTTTCGTTTTCGTTCGTTTCCATATATTTTTTAATTTCTTCTCTAATTGCCTGGTTGACCCACTCATTCGTTAGTAGGGTGTTCTTTAACCTCCATGCTTTTGGAGGTTTTCCAGACTTTTTCCTGTGGTTGATTTCAAGCTTCATAGCATTGTGGTCTGAAAGTATGCATGGTATAATTTCAATTCTTGTCAACTTATGAAGGGCTGTTTTGTGACCCAGTATATGATCTATCTTGGAGAATGTTCCATGTGCACTCGAGAAGAAAGTATATTCTGTTGCTTTGGGATGCAGAGTTCTAAATATATCTGTCAAGTCCATCTGATCCAATGTATCATTCAGGGCCCTTGTTTCTTTATTGACTGTGTGTCTAGATGATCTATCCATTTCTGTAAGTGGGGTGTTAAAGTCCCCTGCAATGATCACATTCTTATCAATAAGGTTGCTTATGTTTATGAGTAACTGTTTTATATATCTGGGGGCTCCGGTATTTGGCGCATAGACATTTATAATTGTTAGCTCTTCCTGATGGATAGACCCTGTAATTATTATATAATGCCCTTCTTCATCTCTTGTTACAGCCTTTAATTTAAAGTCTAGTTTGTCTGATATAAGTATGGCTACTCCAGCTTTCTTTTGGCTTCCAGTAGCATGATAAATAGTTCTCCATCCCCTCACTCTCAATCTAAAGGTGTCCTCAGATCTCAAATGAGTCTCTTGTAGACAGCAAATAGATGGGTCTTGTTTTTTTATCCATTCTGATACCCTATGTCTTTTGGTTGGCGCATTTAATCCATTTACATTCAGTGTTATTATAGAAAGATACGGGTTTAGAGTCATTGTGATGTCTGTATGTTTTATGCTTGTAGTGATGTCTCTGGTACTTTGTTTCACAGGATCCCCCTTAGGATCTCTTGTAGGGCTGGTTTCGTGGTGACAAATTCCTTCAGTTTTTGTTTGTTTGGGAAGACCTTTATCTCTCCTTCTATTCTAAATGGCAGACTTGCTGGATAAAGGATTCTCGGCTGCATATTTTTTCTGTTTAGCACACTGAAGATATCGTGCCAAGCCTTTCTGGCCTGCCAAGTTTCAAAGGAGAGATCAGTCACGAGTCTTATAGGTCTCCCTTTATATGTGAGGGCACGTTTATCCCTTGCTGCTTTCAGAATTTTCTCTTTATCCTTGTATTTTGCCAGTTTCACTATGATATGTCGTGCAGAAGATCGATTCAAGTTACGTCTGAAGGGAGTTCTCTGTGCCTCTTGGATTTCAATGCCTTTTTCCTTCCCCAGTTCAGGGAAGTTCTCAGCTATAATTTCTTCAAGTACCCCTTCAGCACCTTTCCCTCTCTCTTCCTCCTCTGGGATACCAATTATGCGTATATTATTTCTTTTTAGTGTATCACTTAGTTCTCTAATTTTCCCCTCATACTCCTGGATTTTTTTATCTCTCTTTCTTTCAGCTTCCTCTTTCTCCATAACTTTATCTTCTAGTTCACCTATTCTCTCCTCTGCCTCTTCAATCCGAGCCGTGGTGGTTTCCATTTTGTTTTGCATTTCGTTTAAAGCGTTTTTCAGCTCCTCGTGACTGTTCCTTAGTCCCTTGATCTCTGTAGCAAGAGATTCTCTGCTGTCCTGTATACTGTTTTCAAGCCCAGCGATTAATTTTATGACTATTATTCTAAATTCACTTTCTGTTATATTATTTAAATCCTTTTTGATCAGTTCATTAGCTGTTGTTATTTCCTGGAGATTCTTCTGAGGGGAATTCTTCCGTTTGGTCATTTTGGATAGTCCCTGGAGCGGTGAGGACCTGCAGGGCACTTCCCCCGTGCTGTGGTGTATAACTGGAGTTGGTGGGCGGGGCCGCAGTCTGACCTGATGTCTGCCCCCAGCCCACCGCTGGGGCCACAGTCAGACTGGTGTGTGCCTTCTCTTCCCCTCTCCTAGGGGCAGGATTCACTGTGGGGTGGCGTGGCCCGTCTGGGCTACTTGCACACTGCCAGGCTTGTGGTGCTGGGGATCTGGCGTATTAGCTGGGGTGGGTAGGCAAGGTGCACGGGGGCGGGAGGGGCAGGCTTAGCTCGCTTCTCCTTAGGTGATCCACTTCAGGAGGGGCCCTGTGGCAGCGGGAGGGAGTCAGATCCGCTGCCGGAGGTTTGGCTCCGCAGAAGCACATTGTTGGGTGTTTGTGCGGAGCGAGCAAGTTCCCTGGCAGGAACTGGTTCTCTTTGGGATTTTGGCTGGGGGATGGGCGGGGGAGATGGCGCTGGCGAGCGCCTTTGTTCCCCGCCAAGCTGAGCTCTGCCGTCCGTCCGGGGGCTCAGCAGCTCTACCTCCCTTTGTCCTCCAGCCTTCCCGCTTTCTGAGCAGAGCTGTTCACTTATGACCTCCCAGACGCTAAGTCGCGCTTGCTGTCAGAACACAGTCCGTCCGGCCCCTCCGCTTTTGCCAGCCCGACTCGGGGGCTCCGCTTGGCCGGCGAGCCGCCCCTCCGCCCCGGCTCCCTCCCGCCAGTCCGTGGAGCGCGCACCGCCTCGCCGCCCTTCCTACCCTCTTCCGTGGGCCTCTCGTCTGCGCTTGGCTCCGGAGACTCCGTTCTGCTAATCCTCTGGCGGTTTTCTGGGTTCTTTAGGCAGGTGTAGGTGGAATCTAAGTGATTAGCAGGACGCGCGGTGAGCCCAGCGTCCTCCTACGCCGCCATCTTCCGGAACTCCTCTCGGTTTTCAGTATTTTAAACTTTGGTTTATCTTATGAGATAAGATCTCATTTGTATTATGCAGTAATTAGTAATGCAAATAGGTATATTTTCTAATAGTTATGATTTGCATTTCTTCTTTTTACTTGACTTAATTCCACCTAATACTTTTGTTGTACAATTCTCAATGATACTATTTTTTGTTTTAATGAAAAGGAAAACTAAGCCATTTGCCATTATTTTTCTACTCATTTTCAAGTATTCATTTTTTGTCAACTTTACTAATGGTATATCTTATATTACACAATTATGTAATTATATCTGTTCAATAAATCATGTTCTTAAGGCTTCTGATTTATATGGTATATTTAGAAAAATGTCTAAAAAAAATGTTTTTTTTTTTACCCATTGTACTTTTAGTAATTTCTTTTTGTTTTATTTTTTATTTTGGTCATGGTGTAAATACTTTCTTAATATAGAATATATTTTTATATATGTAGTAAGGAAACATAACATTTCCATGTCACTTTTATTTAATTTTTTCCTTTGGTGGTTTGAAATGCCATTAAAATTTTCACATGAAAAATAATTTTTCACGAACCTGAGCCTAACTATATCTGTGTTGTCTCTTTAAATATCAGAATCTGATAGATTTTACAAAATTATGGAATCAGATTCTTTGGTTTATGGGAAAATTTTTCTTAATTTACAATGTGCATATTATTTGTTTTTTTCATTCACTTCACTTTTTATCACTTTATCACAAAAAGTTAATAATTATGTACTCTGGATTCTCATATCAGTTTCTGATTACTACTCCTTGGGGATTCTTAGTAAATTTTTTCATTTCTACACCTGTATATCTTTGTTTCTCTTTTCTTATGAATTTCTACATTCTCTTTCTATCTTCTTTTTTTAAAAAAAATTTTAATGTTTTATTAACTAAAGTAATCAATCAAAAGTTATAATAATCATTGTAGAGTCAATCTTTACAGAATAATGCTAAATAAAAATAAAACGAAATATTTATAGAATTAGTGACTGTGTAGCCAAAAATAGTAGAAACCTAATATTGAATCAGTACCTCATTTCCAGTATCAATGATCTCTATCATGGTAATTTTGAGTTCCAAAATAAAAGGAAGAACCTTGTATATATAGATAAAAGAAAATGCCATCCTTTCTTTACTCATATGAACACAAAAAGGAAAACACTTTTTAAATTACTTCAAGTAAATGATTGGTATATTTTCTTCCTTAAGTTAAAGACTCAAAATGAATGAAGTGGATTCATTCTAAAATACTTTCTGGTGGTCCAAAATAACATTTGTTTTCCCCCTGTCATATATATATATATATATATATATATATATATATATATATACACATATATATATATGTGGCAAGAGTGTTAGTTACATATATATATATGTATATAATATACATTCTCCAGGGAATATGTAATATGTAGAGACTTTACACTGGAGATATTTATATATATAAGGCAACAAAACAAAAAGCAGTATGTTATAGAAACGAAACAATTTCCAAAATAAATAAAATGGTAATTATATGGATATATGCATATATATAAACACATATCTATACATTTATGTCTACAGTTCTATTCAAATAGGCTGCAGGATAATTCATATTTTAGGACACAGTCAAGGTGTATTTATGAGAATTTTCATTTTTTATAAGAAGCCTTATTTATCATCATAACTCAAGCCTGCTGTAGCAGCAGATTCATTTCCTTTACAATACATTTTGCTATGAATCCTGACAATAAAGAAAAATTCCATTCATAATTTCACCAAGTTCTCTACATTCTTCCTAAAGGTGACAATTTTAGGAGATAACTTTCTTCAGCATACACCACACCAGGTTTAAGAACCCACAGGTGTTAAATTATAATTACTTCAGTGATATTTAAAAATAATGGATAATAACTTTAATGAGTGGCAAAAAAATCTCACATTTTCATCCACGTAAAAAACTTAGCCATTATTTTTTAAGTAATGCTCTATTAAAGAAATATGTGGCAAGAGTGTTAGTTGCTAAGGAAACCATCCTCCATGAAATTGAATATAAAATAGAAACTTTTGGAAAAGATATCTAAAATGCACACTGAATATTTTGTATCAGCTTCTTTTGACTTTGTTGTTGGTATTGGTGTCTTTTGGAATATATTTTTAATATCAGATACAATGAAATTTACTTAGGGCAGTGAAATGTGCATTGGGTTTCAAAGTTTTTCTAATCGAGTAAATATGAACCTTGGAGAATTTCATGAAACAAATGTCTTTAATATCATGAATTCAGCTTGTCAGAGTAAGTAAGCTACAGCAGAATCATTGCAGAATGACTTAATATTTCTACATTTTCTGTTCTACTACAAGGTTGAAGATTAAATCTTATTCATTAATATATTATTTATATTTTGATTTTTACTTCTAAATAAATCTAAATAAATATTATTTAAGTGAATATAAGATTAACATCAATAGAAAATGTATTTATTTATTTATTTATTTATTTATTTTACTTTCAAGTTTTTATTTAAATTCCAGTTAGTTAATATACTAGGTAATATTAGTTTCAGGTGTGCAATGTAGTGATTCATCACTTACATGTAATACCCAGTGTTCATCACCACAAGTACTCTCCTTAATGCCCATCACCTATTTAACCCATCCCCCACCTACCTCCCCTCCAGCAACCCTCCCTTTGTTCTCTATCCTTAGGAGTCTGCTTTATGGCTAGCCTCTCCTCTTTTCTCCCCTTGCGTCCATTTGTTTTGTTTCTTAAATTCCACATCTGAATGAAATACAGCATTTTTTTTAAATTTTTTTTTTAACATTTATTTATTTTTGAGACAGAGAAAGAGCATGAACAGGGGAGGGTCAGAGAAAGAGGGAGACACAGAATCTGAAACAGGCTCCAGGCTCTGAGCTGTCAGCACAGAGCCCGACGTGGGGCTCAAACCCACAGACCGTGAGATCATGACCTGAGCCGAAGTCGGACGCTCAACCGACTGAGCCACCCAGGCGCCCCTTAATACAGCATTTTTAACCTTGCATCTTTTCATTAGTCTCCAGATAAGCCACAATATTTTAGTATTCATAAATCAATTGATTTTGCAACTAGATTAATTCCTAAATTATAGTGGAACACAACTTCTTTTAAACTTTTGTAAACATTTGAAATAAATCACTGTACATGTCTTTTAAATTTTTTGTATTTTGTTTATAAATTACACATATAATAATATATTAACTTTGTGAAAGAGTTGAACATTGAAAATAAAGAAATGTTGCCCCTTGACTGCCCAATACAATAAGCAGAAGAATAGTAATAGGAGTAGTAGCAGAATAAAGTATCTGTTATGAACATTTTGTTTATCAAGTAGGCTATTAATTGGGTATCTGGAGCATTTTCAGGTTGTATATATTATAAATAAAGCTGCTAAAAACTTTCTTGTGAATATATTTTTGTGATCTTATGTGTTTATTTCTTTTTAGTGGACATTTGTTTTCATTTATTTTTGCTGAACGCATAGAATTGAAATAATTTGGTCATACATAGGTTTAGTGTATGTTTAGGTTAAACAAATATATTAGATATTTCTTCAAAGAGTTTTATAAAACGTGCCAGTTAACAGTGGTCCCATAGCCTCACAAATATTAGTGTTTTGAGAGTTTGAAGATTTCTGCTATCATAGTTTGTATGTGATATGTCATTACTGCTTTCAGTTGCATCTTTCTGGGAGCTAATGGTCTAGTGGTGTTTCCATGTTCTTTTTAGCCATTTGTACACCATTTTTGTGAATTAAAAATCTTAAACCATTCTTTTTTTCAATCGTATTAATAACTTTTTTTTAATTGTGTGGCTTACTTTATGTAATCTAGATACAAGCAGTGTGTCAGGTGCATACATCATAAATACTTTATTCCTGAGTCAATATTTTATAATCCTAAAGACTTTGTTTATTTATTTATTTTTTTTTAATTTTTTTTTTCCAACGTTTTTTATTTATTTTTGGGACAGAGAGAGACAGAGCATGAACGGGGGAGGAGCAGAGAGAGAGGGAGACACAGAATCGGAAACAGGCTCCAGGCTCCGAGCCATCAGCCCAGAGCCCGACGCGGGGCTCGAACTCACGGACCGTGAGATCGTGACCTGGCTGAAGTCGGACGCTTAACCGACTGCGCCACCCAGGCGCCCCAAGACTTTGTTTAATAAGATCCCCTGATCTTAAGGCAAAATATACCTTATTTAACCACTAGGTGTTATTTATAGATTTTTAAAATATATTCATTGAATTGAAAAAGTCCCTTTCTATTTCAATATTTCTGATATACATATTTCTATCATGAAGATGTGTTGAATTATGTCAGTTTCTCTCTCAGCTACTGAGATGATTGCATATTTCTTCTTCATTATTTTATTAATGTGTTAATTCACATTGGGTTTTTTGAACATTAAACCAACATTGCTGCATTACTATAAAATGATAGAATTGTCACATAAATCATAAATCATCTGTAACGCCAAACTTTAGGAACTACTCAAAACTTTCAAACAATATAGAAATACCACCTTCTTTCTGGAGAGGCCAAAACCCATCAGGAGCAGTTTCTAAGTGTTCCTGTCTCCCACATTGGGATGATGACAACATGAGCACTTAACCATGTGTCCACAAAATTACTGTTAGTTGGGGTGACTTTTAGTATTCTTACTCCATCTGCTTGACTAACTTTCCTTTCCAGCTGGCCAAGTTCTATCAATCCTTAAATTCTGGGCTTATTTACCATAAGACAGCCAGATAGACAAACCGTTTCTTGCCAAAATGCAAGAACTCTCAGCATACACATTTCCATTTGTGAATGCCATTAGCTTAGTAACTAAGAGGTCTGCTCTAGTTCAATTATTGCCTCTGCACTCCCAAAGTAGGAGGCAATAAATCACAGCCCAACTGTTAGCTTTCCTTCCCAGCCCACCCACAGATCTTGGTCATTAACTGCTTGGCAAACTTTTCTATGTATCATTTCATAATTTGTTTTTAAAAGTTTTCTGAAAATATTTCCTGCAAGGTTTTATACAAACGAGTCTCTAAACATTCTGATGACCAATAGAATTTGAACCATCTAATGGAAAATGAGAAGTATTCTTGTTATAAAGCAGTTTAGTCATGGCTATAACCTTTCATAGGTCTTTTGATTTTTTTTACAACTTGATTGTTCACTTTCTCTGTCATCAAGGATTATTTGGACACATTATTTGCATATGTGCATGGAAACGTGTGATTTTTCTAAAGCATTCTTCTGACCCATCCATATTGATATGTACAACATCAATGGTTTAATCAAGGGCCTCAAATAAATCCCAAAATATTTTCTCATTCTGATTGGGACAAGAAGTTGACTTTTATTGACTACTAAAGTTAATAGAGTAAAATAGAGACTTTAACATAATATTTGACATACCATGCATAAATTAAAATTATATTATACATTTCTTTTTCATGTACTTATCATATGTACACATAATTCCAATACCTGGGGTGGTTACTGGAAGCCATTTAAAAACAAAAACAAAAAAAGAATCCCTTCCCCCTCAAAAAAAAAAAAAAAACTAAACAAAAACCCCCAAACAAATACAAAACCTCCAGATTCGACCTGATATTTGAAGATAACCATAACGTTATTTCTCACATAGTACAAGTTCTTACTAACACAGGCTTTCAAATAATATTATGTAGTTCTACCCATTTTCTTCCCAATTGTGATTGACATGGTGAGTCTGTATGTTATTCTCCTGACAATTTGAACCATTAGGGAAGTCATTACTTTTCTATGTAGTACCTGGGTACTTCAAGAACAATAATGAAAGGCCACACTGTCACCGTAAATGTATCTTTCTAGCATAAACCTCTAATACACCTGGCCAATGACCTTTAAGGAGATGAAATTTCACAGTGATTAGATTTCCCAATTCCATTCCCTGAGAAATGGCATAAACCTTCCTTCATCATTGTTAATGCGTATAATTTTCTTTCAGGTATGAGGCTTCTTTCTCTTATCCATTCACAAATCCTTCATCATTCTCCTGTACTAAATTCTATTTGCAAACAATCTACTGGAAAATTACTTCTTCTATCATCCACATGTGGCTAACAATTCTTCTCATCATAACATTACATATGTGATGTAGCCATTTTCACATTGGTGAATTTAAATACACAGTATTCACCAAAAGTTATGGTAATTCCTTGAAGCTCTATTTAGCATATTCCACAGTCTGGATATCATTCCCATAAGTGCCCCCAAAAGGAACATCACCGGTGAATAGTAGTTATCATATCACTCCCTAAAAACATCTGAGTATCATTTCCCCTTTATTTGAAAGCATTATAACCACACTAAAATTTGTGGTTTAAACATTATATTTCCCTCATGTTACTTAGGGAAAAAAATGTAACACAGTCCCAAAACCATACGTCAAATGATCACTCCAACTGACCAACTGTTAGTTAACTGAATCATCGGTGGGCTTTTCACTGTCAGTGCAGAGACCAGTGATGCAGGGCTCAAACACACAAACCATGAGGTCATGACCTGAGCCCAAGTCAGTCACTTAACAGACTGAGCCACCCAGGTGTCCCTTGACTTGGTGGAATTTTACCTAGTGCTATCATTGAATGATATCTTTCACATTAGCACCAAGGAAAATCTCTTACCATATTAGCACCTTCAGTGAATGTGAAGGAAATGTACCATTGTTTGTTTTCTCTGTACATGCACCCTCCTCTTCTTAGAAATTCTAAGAGAATTTCTGTAGGATTATTAGTATTTTTTTCATGTTTTGTAGATTTCATAACTGAAATAATCTAGATGTCAGGTTTTATCTGTGAAAATATTTTTGATTGAGAATTTATTTACAAGATCACAAACATTTTGTAATTTTTCTTGCCAGATTTTAAAAGTAGTGATCTTGAATTAATCTATTTCTTCTAAGTTTAGTGAATTAATCGACATAAAGTTTCAATTACATCTCCTTATTATGTTAATATTATCACCAGCTTCCTCCTGATGCCTCCTCTATCATTCCTGATATTGATAAATTTTGTATTTTCTATCTTTTGTTTAATTATTTGCTGAAATTTATCAATTATATTTATCATTTCAAAGAACAATTTTTTTGCCTTCCTGATATTTCTTTATTTCAATTTTTAATTATTTATATTCCCTCTACTTCTATTTTTTATTTCATTAATACCTTCCTTCATGAGGTGAAAATTTGCCGTTTAAATTATAGTCTGTTCTAAAAATACACGTGAATTTGCTCATTTCTAAGTACTGCTTTAGATACAGCCCACAAATGCTGATATATTAAAAATTTTAAATAATATAATTCTAATTCTTTACACTTTGGTCCACATTCTTTTTATTTTTTTTCACAAAATTCACTTAATTTTTTAAATTAAGTAAATTATATTTACTGACATACATAGGATAGCCAGTGTTTTTTATTCTTTACATTGTATCAAAGTTCCATCTGCTGTCATTTTTCTCTATTCTCAATAATTTCTTTGCAAGTTTTCAGTGTATTTTGTGTGTGTGTGGGAGGGGTGAGTCTTATGAAAACAAATTCCCTCTTAATTTTGCCTTTGTTTTGAAGCTTTATTTTTATTTATTTGTTTGCTTATTTGTTTTACTGGCTATAGAATTCTAAGTTTAGAGCTTACTTTTTTCTTTCATCATTTTACATATCAATGTATATATGTAAATGTAAATATAAATATATATTTAAAAAATTTTCTTTGTCTTCATTGTTTTCATTATCGTTCCTTTGAATGTAAAGTGTTTTTTTTTATTCCCCTAGTTTTTTAAAAGTTCCTCTTTATCTACAGTTTTTCTGAAGTTTGACTATTATGTTCATAGGCTTTTCTTAGTAGTTATTCTGGGTTTTGTTGTTGTTTTGTTCAAACCTGAACTTCTTAGAGATGTGAATTTCTGTCGTTAATCTAAATTGGACAGGTGTCATCTATTTTATCTTCAAATATTTTTTTCTTCTTCATTTCCCTCTCTCCATTTGTCCTGGGCCTCATTTATGTTAGACCACTTTATTGTGCCTTGCACGTGACTGATGATCTGCTGTGTGAAATGTTTTCTTTCTGTGCTGTATATTAGATCATTTCTGTTGACCTTTATTCAAGTTTTCTATTCCTTATTTTTATGATTTCGAATAGGTTTCTAAGTTCATTACAGTGAAATTTTTATTTCAAGTATTTTATTTTTACGTAGTAAAATTCCTATTTGTTTCTTTTTTAGAGGGGACATTTTTCTCCTGAAAATTTCCATTCTCTTATACTTTATGTCTATGTTCTCGAGTAAATAATTTCACATGTTAAATGTCCATTTTACAGTTCTCACTTGGTAATTCCAATATCTTGGCCATCTAACTATTGGCCTCTCTTGATGGCATTTTCTGTATGATGTATCACATTTTCCTTTCTTTTGCATATAGCAAATTATTCATATTTTTCATATGTGTTTAAAGGTGCAGTGGAAACCAAAAGTATAGTTGTTATATTCTTGTTTGTTACAGAGGGTACCAAGTGCACCCTCTTTGGCAGCTAGGTTGAGGTATTGATTGATTATTCTGAAGCCACCTGAAATGGAGGGAAATCTGGGGCTATAACACAGTTATAATTAAAATGACTTAATCTATGGTGACTTTAACCCC
Organism: Neofelis nebulosa; assembly: GCF_028018385.1. NCBI lineage: Eukaryota > Metazoa > Chordata > Mammalia > Carnivora > Felidae > Neofelis > Neofelis nebulosa. Next base: position 52,498,344 of record NC_080796.1, read on the forward strand.
TAACTTCCAAGAAAACCACCAGTGAGGACTTAATTTCTTTTAATTTGTCAGTTTTTGAAGTGAGGAGGTTTAGACCCCTATTTTTAATAGTTTTGGTTCATCTTTCTATTAAGCTGAGTCCAGAACCCATAGCCCACATTAAGACTTTTCCAAATTCTCAATCCTTTCTAGATCCTCCCCCCACGACCATCTTCTAAGCGTTTTTTCTTGGGTGTGTGTGGTGGTGGGAGAGATTGATTATCAAGCATATTGATTTATTTTTGAACATTGAACTCTTTCAGATTCCAATCTGTACCTCCAGCCTGTCATTAGAGATTCAGCTGCTTTTAGCTTCTCTGACAAAGGCTTTATAGTAGAACTTCTCTTCTTCCTGTCCATCTCCAGACAATTTGTCCTTGGAGTAGAAGCTGACATGGCTCTCTACTTGCCTATGAGGCTTTGAAATTCAGGTCACAGGTAATAGGAACATAAAAAATATGAGCTTAGTTTACATGATCCCACTCCCCCCCTTTTTTTTCTTTGCCATGGGAATGAAGGTCTTTAATATTTATATGCATTCTATCTGGAATCAGGAGTCTTCTATATTACTTTACTATATATATGTATATATATATATATACATGTATATGTATATATATATATATACATGTATATGTATATATATGTATATATACATATACATGTATATATATAGTATAGCTAGAGCTAGAGAGCAAATTTCTCCAAGAAGGATAACCATAGGAATGAGGTAAAAAACTAATACATATTATGGGGTACCTGAGTGGCTCAGTCGGTTAAGCTTCTGACTTCGGTTCAGGTCATGATGTCACAGTTTGTGGGTTTGAGCCCTGCATCAGTCTCTGTGCTGACAGCTTAGAGCCTGGAGCCTGCTTTGAATTCTGTCTCCCTCTCTCTCTGTTCCTCCCCTGCTCATGCTCTGTCTCTCTCACTCCCTCAAAAATAAATAAAAACATTAATTAAAAAAAATTAAAGGGGCGCCTGGGTGGCGCAGTCGGTTAAGCGTCCGACTTCAGCCAGGTCACGATCTCGCGGTCCGTGAGTTCGAGCCCCGCGTCAGGCTCTGGGCTGATGGCTCGGAGCCGGGAGCCTGTTTCCGATTCTGTGTCTCCCTCTCTCTCTGCCCCTCCCCCGTTCATGCTCTGTCTCTCTCTGTCCCAAAAATAAAAAATAAAAAAAAACGTTGAAAAAAAAATTAAAAAAAAAAAATGAAAAACTAATACATATTAAAACATTTGCTAGTGATTATACTCCCCTAAAAATTTAGAGCTCTTTTCTATCATACCAAGACACATGTATTTAAGCTGATCAAAACATAAAAATTATAGGTTTTTGTGAACTAAAAATTAAGAATTAAGTGGGAACTGAATGTTTAGTAATCAGTGTGGCATCAGACATAGATATGTGTCATTGGAGCTGCGTATAGGCTTTTATCTCTTAGGCAAACCCAGGAAACTGTTTCTCTTTTCCAATGTAATACCAAGCTGGAATGAATGTCCTTGTATAAAGACAGACTCATAAGAGAGATTTCTGAGGAAGTAAAGAAACTGATCATCTTCTGGAGATTCTAAATCCTGAGATGTAAGGTCTGGATTGTTACCCTTTGCTTCTTCTTCTTTTTTTTTTTTTTTTTTTAACATTTATTTATTTTTGAGACAGAGAGAGACAGAGCATGAGCAGGGGAGGATCAGAGAGAGAGGGAGACACAGAATCTGAAACAGGCTCCAGGCTCTGAGCTGTCAGCCCAGAGCCCGATGTGGGGCTCGAACTCACGGACCACGTTATCATGACCTGAGCCAAAGTCGGACGCCCAACTGACTGAGCCACCCAGGCGCCCCACCCCTTGCTTCTTAAAGTTACTCAGCATAAGGATTTAACATGAATAGCCACCCTTTCCTGGTAAAATTCCTCAAAATTTACCAGATGCATATTTGAAACTTCTATGCAGTTACGTTTCCATACTCTAGGACACATAGGGCTCTCAGAGACAAAACAAAACAAAAAACACCAAAAATACAAAGCCAAAACTTCCCTAATGATGATTTCAAATAATAAAATTAAAACCATATGAGTAAACACACCACCATGAGTGATACAGAAAAAAATTATGAAAATTAAATAGAAGACACTATGTGACTGATGTCTTGTAAATAGAGTTTTCTGTATTAAACACAGAGGTTAAAACAATATTGGCCTCAAGTAATAAGTGAGGCTGACAAGAGAGAATAATATTTTAGGTTAAGTGTTTCAACTGAATCTTTTCTATTTGTTTGGAAGATATTATTTCAATGTTTGGGTGTTATGGAGGGGGAAATGTGGTCATAGATGATGGATTAAATTTCGTATAAAAGCAGCAAGATTTGTGTGTGTGTATCATATGTGTGCATGCGTATGTATTCAAGGTTGTCCTCAAAATGTATTTGGACAGATTTCTCATACATCATTCATTTATCACTGAATCATATGCAGGTATTTGGAGCCCTCTTGGGTGGATTGGATTGTGACAATGGTGGAGTGCATCGTTGGCATTCAGTGAGTGTGAACCAGGGAGGCTAAACACCTACAATGCAGGCACCCAGCTTCACAGTCAACAACTACTTAATCCAAACTGCAAATAGTGACCCCCACTGAGAAATAGGATGCTATAGAAGTTATTCATGCTGATATGTCACCACTTTTTTCTTAAGTCATGTCAACCACTGGGGTCCGTAACATGTCTCTGGTTACACACACATTGTCAAAATTGCCCCTTTCCTAATAAGACTACCATATTTAATTGTCAGTTGTCTCATCAGTAGTCACATACAACGACTCCAAGTTCAGCCACCTACATGTTGTAGTCTAAAAATCTGTATTTAAAATAGATGTATTTTTATAAGAAATAGCAAGAACAGAGGCAATAGAATATATTGATAAACTACAAATATTTTAATTTTGACTGAAAGCAGCCCTCCCTAGGGACTTGGACTACATTGAATTTTACTAGTCTCTGGCTCATATTACCTGCGCTTCCTATCTCAAACAGCCCATAACTTTGTCATATTGTCTTGCTGTTTCATTCCTTAATGTGTCCAAGTTTTGTCTTTTCAACAAGAATATACCATCCTTGAGAGATAAAAACATAAGTGATGCAATTTTATACCCCTCAAACCAGCTTGCAGGTTATAGGTTATTTTGTTGGTTGATTAAACCATAAATAGTGAGGCGCCTGGGGGGGCTCAGTCAGTTAAGTGCCGAACTTCAGCACAGATCATGATCTCATGGTTCGTGGGTTCGAGTCTCATGTTGGGCTCTGCGCTGACAGCTCAGAGCCTAGAGCCTGCTTTGGAATATGTGTCTCCCTCTCTCTCTGTTCCTCCCCCACTCATGCTCTGTCTCTGCCTCTGTCTCTCTCTCTCTCAAAAATAAATGAACACTAAAAATTAAAAAAAAAAAACAAACCATAAATAGGAAGAATATTTGAATGTAAAAAGAAATGTTTTCCAAAAAATCAGTTATTATGTTTATTATTCAAAATATCTGACATGGTTTTTCCAATTAAATATATAAGCTTATCTTTCAGATTTTTCTAATGTATTAAAAATTGCATCCACTTATTAGGTATCTTACACATGCACTTTTTTATATTAAAACATTTTTCTCTATCTTCACCCACAACACACCCACCACACAACTATGAAGTGAGAATAGCTTTCTAAAAAGAATGAAGAGATTTGACTATTTCAAAACTCATCAAATTGTACACATTGAATATGTGCAGTTCTTTGTATATCAATTATAACTCAAAAAAAGCTGTTAAAAAGAAATGAAAGAATTGAGGCTTGGAAAAGGTAACTAACTTGTCAGACTGTAAACACCTCATTAGCAGCTCAGCCAGGTATGTCTGATTCTAAAGCAGACACTTTGTGTAGGAAGTACCACAAATCTCTGTGAATCTTTAATAAGAATTTCTAAGAAGAGTAGCGTAATATTATCTACTCTTGAATACATTAAAGAAATTAAATATCTTTCTCTGCCACATTTTTTTTTGTATAGATTCACAGTTTTAAACCTTGACACATAAATGCCAAAGTGTTTCATTAGGCACCACAGACTACAATCGCATCTGTTCGAAGTTTGAGGAATTGTGTAAAACATCTTCAGCAAGACAATGTTTAAAAGAGGGACATGTCTGGGATTCATTTGGTGCCCTTGAGAGATATTTTTATTTTTTCAAACCTCACTGCACATTTTTTTTTTTTGAATTTGGAATCAAACAGATTGCCATTTATTTTCTCGCAAGCAATGTTTCTACTTTTCCTCACAAACACATATCAGGTTGCTGCTTTGGCTAGAATTAAACAAACACAGGTGCTAAAATTATCAGTTTCCTCATATTTTTTCTACCTACTTGTGCTATGCAAAGTCATTTAGTTTCTGTAAAAGACACATTTTCCCAATTCATTACACCTAAAGAAACTGCCAGGCACAATGTGCTGCCAATGCACGAGCCACTGCAGACTTCCCATATGCGTTTTGTAAGCAGGTGTTTCATTTTCAATGTGCCAGAAACAAACTGTTTTTCAAGTGCATAGAGGATATCATCTTTGTACAAAAAGGAATAGTAATAACTACTCCTGGTTGAGTTTTTCTCAATAGGAGAGCAATATGGAGTTGTTAGATAAAGGACTGAAACGAACATAATGTTTAACAGCCTAAGTGCACCCATCCAGTCAGGTTCCATGTTAATTACTCAGCCCAGACTGGATGCAGATAAAACACCAGTATAGAGCCAGAAAGAAGATAGAGATTAACGTTTTTAAAGTAACTTTTATGTAAAATACAGTGCATTTCTATATCCCTATGAGTGAGGTGCTATTATGTGTACTTGATTAATGGCAAAACTCTGGGTCAAATGTTATGCAACTTTCTCAAAGTCACACAGTTAATAAGGATTTTACCAGAATTCATACCCATGTCATTCATTATAAAGCCTAATTTCAAGGACTAGGATTTGGCTTGGGTTTGAATTCTCTGGAAGCTGTGCTTCCAGGAATTGGAATACTTTGTATAAAGACCTAATAGTGAATGAGATTTTGCAATTCTATGGAGAAACCAGTGAAAATGACCAATAGTCTTTCTTGCATTTCCAAGATTTTGGATTAGAGCCTGAATCAGCACCGGGGTACTGTGTCTTTGTTCATTTTATCTTTCCTTTTGTGTTGACAAGTTGCATGTGGCTAGGCTTATATTCACAGCTCCTATGTTACTATAAAGCCTAATGGCAATTTGTATTTGTCTTTTGCTCTAACCTTCTACATATTTGAAATAGTAATTCTTATATCTTGCAAAGAGTCTCAAGATATAATACTTACCATCTCATCAAAAGTATCACTGTGCTGGCCCATAGGAAGCAGAAACCAGAGGCCAGTAAAATGCTGAAAAACACTAGTAACATCACATCTGCCCAAGACTAGTGACCACACAGTGGCAAACCGCTTCTGCTAAAGCTCATGCATACACATGCCTCCAACCACCTTTATAATTTTGTGTATGTAGCTCATTGAAACATTCTAAGCTTTATCCAGAACCACAGAAGCAAAAATCTCCCCTTATCTCTCCCCTACCACAGAGAGGAGAGAATAATAGGAGAGTTCAGTGTTATGGCAGTTGAATGATGACAATGACTATGAACCATTTACACTATTTAAGTGCCTATGCAATATATTTACTTTGCTTTTCCAAAAGCATCTTAAAATTCACAAATTAAAAAAACAACAACTCATCTTTGTTGTTTCCCAAATATGCTCCATATTTAAGTTATTCTTATCTCTCAGCTCTCCTGCTTCCAATGACATGCTTCAGATTTGTAGTTTGTCACATTTTCTTAATAATAAATTAAATTATATTTAATATTGATTTTACATTTCCACTACTTCTATTAATTCATCCTTATATGATACCACTATTATCTTTCTATAATTTATTTATTTATTTATCTTTGTTTATTGATTTTTTTGTTTATTTATTATTTTAGTGAGAGAGCGAGCACGAGTCAAAGAGAGGGGCAGAGGAGGAGAGAGAAAGAGAGAGAGAGAGAGAGAGAGAGAGAGAGAGAGAGAGAGAGAGAATCCCAAACCGGCTCCATGCTTAGCACAGAGCCCAACACACAGCTCAATCCCATGACTCTGGGATCATGTCCTGATTGAAATCAAGAGTCTGATGCTCAAACCGCTGAATCATCCAGGTGCCCCTATAATTTTTATTAACTCTGGAATGAATCCAAACTTTTATTTTGTCATTTATGGCCATTCATAATTTGACTCTTGGAAATCTTTCAAGGCTTATATTTAGCCTCTCTTCCACATCTTTCTACCTTTCATTCATATTAAAATATTTGAGTATGCTCAAATAAGCCATATTCTATGTGATACCTTCATGTCTGATCATGTAGCTTTTCCTTCTACTGGTTATGTAATTTCTTAAAAACATCTGCATGAGGGGCGCCTGGGTGGCTCAGTTGGTTAAGCGTGGGACGTTGGCTGGGATCATAATCACCCAGTTTGTGGGTTTGAGCTCCATGTAGGGCTTCATGTTGACAGCTTAGAGCCTGAAGCCTGCTTCAGATTCTGTATCTCTCTCTCTTTCTGCCCCTCCCCCACTAATGTTCTCTGTCTCTCTGTCTCTCTCATGTAAAAATAAACACTAAAAAATTAAAAAAAAAAAAAAACACATCAGCATGAGTAACTTCCAAACAACATTCAAGAGTCATTATATGAACTATCTTCTCTGGAATATTTTTCTGTCAGTCAAGTCTAGATTATATATGTTTACTCTCATAACTTTAGCTTCCTATGTACAACCTCTATCTTATTATTTACAATGAGTTATTACAAAAAAATTCCATTTACTTGTCTATAAGCCCCTCATCATTATGTACTCCTGAATGTCTACATCCCTAAAATTTATAAGGCGGTTTATGTTCCAACATATTCAAGTATGTTAGTAATTGAATAAAATAACATTGATGATAATATCTGAAAACCAATAAATGTATAATATATAAGCATTTTAAAACATGAACAAATTATTACTTAGCCAAGATCGGTAAGATGAACAAAATATAAAGTATCCTTGAAATTATATGGAATATATTATAATTTGTATGGACATGTTCTATTTCAAGAAAAATGGATATGAATGACAACATTAGCAACATAGGTTTGTGTTTATAATCACAGTGAATGTATGCAGAACTTAAAGGAGAATATATTGTCTTTTGATTTGCTGTGCCTAAAAAGTTTTAACAATGTTATGGCAAGAGATTGCTTGAGAATGATGTGTCTGTATGGAATTGGAGAGGCAGGTAGATATTAAACAGAAGAACACTGGGGCGCCTGGGTGGCTCAGTTGGTTGAGCGCCGACTTCGGCTCAGGTCACGATCTCGCGGTCCGTGAGTTCGAGCCCCGCATCGGGCCCCTGTGCTGACAGCTCAGAGCCCGGAGCCTGTTTCAGATTCTGTGTCTCCCTCTCTCTGACCCTCCCCCATTCATGCTCTGTCTGTCTCTGTCTTAAAAATAAAATAAACGTTAAATAAAAAAAAATAAATAGAAGAACACTGAGTGGCCATTTGAATCAAAATACGTATTATGAAGTTGGCTATCTCGTTTCTACAAAGGAATTGGTTCTGAGTTTTATCTCAAGAATTTAGTGTCAGATACTGGTTTTGGTCATGTGATTTTTTAAAAGATACTTATCCCCTTGACTGAATGTCAACTCTTGCATATATTCTTAATGATGTGTAGACTTGGCTGCATCAACGTGTGTCTTCAGCTAATCCCTATAAAATTAAAAACACATGATTACTGGTGAATATATTATTTATTCTACTTATTAATAGTTTGAGCTCTAAAGTTTAGTTAGCTTAAGTATAACTCAAAAACTCTAATATGAATGTAAATATAAGTGCTAATTATGGCACAGCTGCTTTAATGGTAAAATGATGCATAATGGAATAGGATCATTTACTACACCAAAGGAGATAAAAATGGTTTTAACCAAAGGTATAACATGAAAATTAAATGATTTTTTTAATATCACTTTGAACACTGCTGATCTAAAATGAGCCTTTGAAATATATTATTACCCTTCAAAATCAATCAGAATCGCATATAGTCAATACCAATAATGGCAGAGTTTGAATAAAAATTTCTAACAGTTTTTCATTTTCCATATTTAATGAAACATATATGTGAATTATAGAATGAAATTTGATGATGTCAATATTTGTGGTAAAACAGAAACAAATGTACTTTGATTCATTTTAAATATTTGTGCAATCAGTGCTAATCACCATAATGAAATTTGGACTCAGCAATCTACATCGTTACGAAGAGCGTAGAAAGAATACTTCAGATAAGCCAGAGCTTATTCATTTGAGGTGTACACCAAATTTTGTTGACAATAACTGAATCTCAAAATGTGTTCAGACATTTGAATTATCTCTCATAAGCTCCTAGTAATTTATTGGCTTAAGTGGCATCTGATATATAGTTATTCACTGAAAAATATTACTCTGTCTTGCATAAATACTTCTGTTTCTAGTATTTTGACTGGCTTTCAGCTGTTATACATGAATATCAATTTTCATATCTGGTAATAGTTATATGGTTACTTTTTCAATCAAAAAAGAAATAGTTGACTTCAGTCACTCCCAACTTGGCCTACATAGTAACATGCACATGCACACACACCTACGTATACACACATATACACACAATATTTGAATGTCACAAAAATACTCACAAAGTTGAGGACTAACATATTACATTGTTTCTCATTTTTATTTACATCAGTAAATAGAAAGGTATGTGATATAAGCTACTTAGAATATTTAGAATGATACTTTGAGACTGAATTGTTATAGCACCCCCAAATAAGAAACACAAGTATCATCTTTAACAAGATTAAATTTTTTTTTTTTTAATTTTTTTTTCAGCGTTTTTTATTTATTTTTGGGACAGAGAGAGACAGAGCATGAACGGGGGAGGGGCAGAGAGAGGGAGACACAGAATCGGAAACAGGTTCCCGGCTCCGAGCCATCGGCCCAGAGCCTGATGCGGGGCTCGAACTCACGGACCGCGAGATCGTGACCTGGCTGAAGTCGGACGCTTAACCGACTGCGCCACCCAGGCGCCCCTTTAACAAGATGAAATTTTGCCTGTAGCTAAAAGTATAAGAAAGTAGGAAGGGGTCTAAAACAATTTTGAGTAACAAATATATCTGAAAATAGATTTTAAAAAAATGTCATCTTAGGATATTTGGATATTTGGAGGAACAAATATAATTACAAAGTTTACACATTGGCTATGGAAAATGATAAGTTAAGAGATGACATGTTTATTTATGTTTGTATGTTAGCCCACATAATATACCTTGGAGATTAAGTTTTATTGCTATTGATAAAGAAGAGTATTTTTTAATAAAATTAGTTTAGATAAAATGTTTTTTTTAAAGGGGATTTGGAATTGTTGTGTTTGTATTTTGAAAAGTGGATGTGTAAATATGTGAAATACATTTTTATCTAATCAAATTGAGCAAAGCCTCCATGCCAACAATAAGACACATTAGTCTTGAACCCCAAAGAAATTTAAAGCACTATACCTAGACAAACTATATAAATATAGTTCAATATTGGTAAAACAATAATGGTAATTATATTAATAAGCCTTATTATTGACTTATATAACCATTGTAGCAAATATGTATAATATTTTTCTTGTATGTATATTGTATATGTATATGGAATGTATATGTACTTATCTATCACTTTTAAAGAAACTCACTAATGTATTTATATAACCAGAATATATAGTGGAAATGTAGACAGAGATGTAGATATATACATATATAAATATATTACTAAGAGGGAAACATATATATTGAACTGACTGACTGACAGAAAATTCCCACAATGCTCTACTCAATACTAGTGACTCTGGCCTGGACATCATCAGACATACAACAGAGGAGACCCTACCCCACTCTTTGCTTTCCCCAAGAATACCTCCCCACAACCACCACCATCACTGTTCTTAGACAAAACATGACAGTTGTGTCCAATAGATCATCTAGGTTAATGTCATCAATAGCCATATTTCTGCATATAAGTTTTTTGTTTTGTTTTGTTTTGTTTTGTTTTGTTTTGTTTTTCAGCTATTTGAGGTCGTTTGTGGTACCATATGAATTTTAGTACTGTTTGTTCCATTTTTATAAAAATTGTCATTGGAATTTTGGCAGATCTGTAAATCTGTAGATTGCTTTGAGTAGTATGGATATTTTAACAACATTAAGTTTTCTGATTCATGAACATGGGAAGTCTTTCCATTTGTGTCTTTTTGAGTTTCTTTTATCATTGATTTGTAGACTGTCACCACCTTGGTTAAGTTTATTCTTAAGTATTTTATGCTTTTTGTTGCTGTTGTCAATTGGATTGTTATCATTTCTTTTCAGATAGTTCATTGTTAGTGTATAGAAACACAATTTAGTTTTGTATTTGACAAGAATAAATAGAATTATGTCTGTTTGTAGATGACATTATATATATATATATATATGTATATATATATACATATATATATATATATATGTAGAAGATTCTAAGAACTCCTGAAAAAAGAATTAGAACCAATAAATAAATTAACTAATTTAGCATAATTGCTGACACAATACAGAAATATATTGAGACTATAGAGAAAAACAAGAACCTCAAAAGAAACTGTAGATTAGAACTTGACTTCATAGTTGCTGTTGTTGTGTACATCCCCCAAAGAAAGTTTCTATGAAATCTGAACAAAAATACATTTTTCCATTTGTTTACATTCTAGCTCTCTTACAAAGAAAATTGTAATAGAATAAATTAAGACACAATAGATTAATGAATTAAATAGAAGAAAAATATCTAAGAAAACGAATTATTAGAAATTGAAAAAACTAATAAAACATGAAATAACAAAAATAACAAAACAAAATTAAGCAGTAGTGAAGGCTAATAAAGTAGCACTGATTAGATAAATTCCATAGAGAAATAGAGAAAATTATATTGACACTTATGTGACTTTTTAAAGACTTGTTAACCTAAACTAATTTTTTGGAAAGGAGACTGCTTGCTTAATTATGAGGAAAATATTGGTTTCAGGACACATAATATTTTACAATGTTTTATTGTAATAATTGATGTTACTGCTGTTATCTATCTTCAATTTCATCAAATAGAAGCCAACATATTTCAGATTACTTTTCATCACACATATGTTGCTTCTTTTATTATAAAATTTCAAATATTAAAAAAAATTAAATTAGAGAATTTATTATTATTGTCTGAATAAACTAATTCTAATATGCAAAACATGGTAATTTCATGAGCAAGCCGAGTTACGCATAATACAATTTTAATGATCTTTAGCAAACCCTGGCCAACTGAATTATGAATAATTAAAATGTATATTCCTAAATAGCTTTTTGATCTATAATAGTAACAAAAGTAAAACTGAAATATATTTAATCAGCCCCAACATTTAATTTGTCCTTAAATATTCATATTCTGACTGAAAAAACATTTTTATTTTAATATCTTCAAAATTTCTCTGGATTGTTATATTTTGCTCTAGTGGCATATTGGAGCATTGCATGGCTTCTCCTTTGCATACAGTCTTATAAATTCACTTTCATGGAGCACCTTCTAGGACTCTTTGGACAAATATCCAAGTATTAACAAAATTTTCAGGGTACATTCTTAAATTTTGTGAATATTTCTTTCATACATTAAAAAAAAAACACTGGACATGGAAAATAACGGGTATGACTTATGATTCTACAGACTTTTAATCCAGGAATGCACAATCTAGAGGAAAAGATGGACATGAATTCATTCTGAGATGAATTATTGCTTCATATAACAATGTAAGAAGGGGCACCTGGGTGGCTCAGTCAGTTAAGCGTCCGACTTCGGCTCAGGTCATGGTCTCATGGTTTGTGGGTTCGAGCCCCACGTCGGGCTCTGTGCTGCTCTGTGCTGACAGCTCAGAGCCTGGAGCCTGCTTTGGATTCTGTGTCTCCCTCTGTCTCTCTCTCTGCCCCTCTCCCACTCATGCTCTGTCTCAAGTAAATGTTAAAAAAAAAAAAAAAAAAAAAAAAAAAAAAAACAATGTAAGAAAAATACAGTGTATCAGGGTGACTTCTGACTATGGCTACAGAAGAGGTAAGAGATACATGACCCAGCACTATTTATGCAGATTTTAAAGTGCAAGGATTCTAAACAACAGCACACATTTTGGAAGTATAAAAAACAGAAATTAAAAAAATATATTTCTAAGCAAACTTTGATAAGGAAGGAGAGTGTGAATATTTTATTTTTTAATGTTTATTTATTTTGAGAGAGGAGGGGAGGATCAGAGAGGCAGTGAGGGAGAAAGAAAATTCCAAGCAGGCTCCACACTCTCAGGACAAAGCCCAATGTGGGACTCAATTCCAGGAACTGTGAGATCATGATCTGAGCCTAAATCAGGAGTCAGATGTTAAACGGACTGAGCCACCTGGGTGCCCCGAGAGCGTGAATATTTCAAATGTGAATAAATAAGGAATAAAATTAGGCATGGACTTGTCCAGAACTAACTGTGAAATATTCAGTTAGGTAAATGATGTGATTAAATAAACTTTGTGTTTGAAGTCAGAAAATAATCACAATAATTGTTTCTATTTTAGTTGAGTTTCCCATGCCATTATTACATGATTATTATAACGGATGCCCACTTTATTTTCATGAGTTAGCAGTTATTAATTCCTACTTGGGCATGGCATTCCGCTTTAAAATTAACAGAATAAGTAGTCCTTTCCACTAAAACAATATTATGCATATTTTTATTTTTTATAGATTCTATTGTCTAGAAAATTCAGTAGCCCAAGTGTTGTTTCTTTTAAACAAAAGTAAATTTTTAAATAATGCAATTTGGAGTACTTTGTATCATAATTTGGTAAGAAAAAGAAGCATATTTTTTAATAATTATAATGAAATGAAAAATGTAGTTGAAAAACAAATATATGTGTACTGTAAACCTACATACACTTAATGGAAATTTAGTGAAGGATAGTTTACAAAAAACAAGTCTCTCTGGTGTTCACAACTTGGAAGCAGTTATTTGATTAAACTACATTAGAATTGCTGCAGTACAGACACAATTAAATATAACACTCTCGTATGATTTAACACTTTCTTTTATTAAGAGTTCTGATGAACTATAGAGCTCTCAGGCTGAAAAGCAAACAGCATAAAGATATGTCAGAAACACAGCAAAGTACTTCCTGACCTGCTTGTGACGGCTGCTTATTGAATATCGTCCTTAGCAGAGGTGACAACAGTTAAATGGACATCTTTTTTTCCCCCATTTTTTATTGTGGTAAAATTGGTGAACATTATATTCATTTTACATGTGGAATATAATAACTTCATATTTGTATACACTGCAAAGTGATCACCAGAATAGTTACCATCCATCACTATACAACTGACTGTTTTTACCCTTTCCCTCCACCTGCCAACCCCCTTCGCCTCTCATAACCACCAATCTGTTCTTTGTACCTTTGAGTATTGTTTTGTTTTCTTTACTCATTTTGTTTTTTAGATTATACATATGGGGGAAATCATATGGCATCTACCTTTCCCTGTCTAACTGATTTTACTTAGCATCGTATACACATCTTGGCTATTGTAAATAATGATGTAAAGAACATAAGGGTGCATGCACCTTTTTAATTTAGTGGGGTTTTTTCTTCAGACAAATACTCAGAAGTGAAATAGCTATGTCATATGGTCAGTCTATTTTTAATTTTTTGAGAAAACTCCATGTTTTTTTATAGCGAATAAACCAATTTGCATTCCCACCAAGAGTGTAGAAGGGTCCCTTTGCTCTACATCTTCTCCAACGTATTTCTTGGTTTTTTGTTAAAGCCATTCTAACAGGTATGAGGTTATATCTCATTATGGTTTGTAATATAGTCTGAAATCAGAGAGCATGGTGCCTCCAGTTATGTTTTTCTTTCCTCAAAATTACTTTGGCTATTCAGACTCTTCTGTTGTTCTATACAAGTTTTAGGATTATGTGTTCTATTGCTGTGAAATATGCCATTTATATTTTGATAGGGATTGCATTGAATCTGTGATTTACCTTGATTATTATGGATACTTTAACAGTATTAATTCTTCCAATTCATGACCATGGAATATCTTTTCATTTATTTGTGTCTTCTTCAATTTATTTCTTCAATGGTTTAAAGCTTTCAGCATATAGGCCTTTCACCCCCTTGTTTAAATGTATTCCTACGTATTTTATTCTGCTTTGAGGTCATTGCAAATGGGATTGTTTTCTTAATTTCTATGTCTAGTACTTGTTAGTGTAAAGAAACGCAACAGATTTCTGTATATTGATCTTGTATCCTGCAACTTAATAATTTAACAGGGTTGTGTTTTTCTGTTTGTTTTGTTTTGTTTTGTTTTGTTTTTTAGAGAGAAAGAGAATGTGTACAAGTCAGGAAGGAGCAGAGAAAGAGAGGGAGAATACCAAGCAGGTTCCACACCAGCAGAATGGAGCCTGATGCAGGGCTCAAACTCATGAACAGTGAGATCATGACTTGATCCCAAACTAGGAGTCAGACTCTTAACAAACTGAGCCACCCAGTTTAGCAGTTTTTTGGTAAAGTCATTAAGGTTTTCTAAATACAGTATCATGTCATCTGTAAATAGTGACAGTTTTACTTCTTTCTTTCTAATTTGGATAACTTTTATTTATTTTTCTTGCCTAATTGCCCTGGCTAGGACTTCCAATGCTATTTTGAATAAAAGTGGTGGGACTGGGGGCATCCTTGTCTTGCTCTTGATTTTAGAAGAAAAGCTTTCAGTATGATGTTAACTGTGGGATTGTCATATATGGTCTTTATTTTTTATTGACGTATGCTCCCTCTATACACACTTTATTGAGTGTTGTCATTATAACTGGGTGCTGAATTTTGTCAGATCCTTTGGTATTTTATGATCATCTTAGTTCAAATTTTTAAAAGCCCAGTCAAACCAATTTTAAATTTCATCCCATGTGATTTTCCAACCTCATCTATTCTCTTCCCTTTCTCCAAAATGAGCCAGGGTTTGTATTAATAGATTTGGCAAAGATGACGTATACAGCATACTTTTAGGCTCCATCCTGCCTCTCATAGATTCTGTCCTCTTCCAAATGTCCCTGCTTTTTTAGCTTATGCTGGCTGTTTATCAACACCCCCTGGATTATAGAAATACAAATCCTGCTTTTAATATAGGACAGCACGCATAAGGTCTTCACATAACCTGCAAGGGAATTCCTTGACGTGGGAAACCTACCTCCTTTTGGCCTTCTAGATTTATTAACTCTCACCCTGTTAAGTTTTAAAGTCTCTGTCTACTGAAGTCCCATAGTCCAGGAGAAGTTATCTTGAATGGAGCACTAAAAAGGTAACTCAAACACAATGACATTCTCTGATGCCATTAGCCCACAGGAAATAACAGAAATGTAAATTGCTCTACCATTATCCCATTCATTTCCTGCCATCTCACTCTATTTTCTGTTCTCCCTTTCAATTGGTGGGTACTGAAGGGAAAACAGAAATTCTCTTGCTAATCAGTCAAATACTGGTCTCCAGTTTCAAACACCCTGAACACTTGCCAGAGATTTTCCTGGAGCTGCCATTACTTGGCCTGAGCAAAGAAACATGCTCTCCAATCGAGTGAATTGGGAAGGATAAGGCACAGCTTTCTCTCACTAGATTTTTTTATTCACATTTTCCACAATTTCCCTCCTCTATCCATCTAATATTCCATTTACATATACTTTTGAATATCAGGACTGTCTTAATTTGATTTTCCCTCAAAAGAAGGCCCTGAGACAGGAATTTAGGTGAAGTTTAGTTGAAAGATAACCCTGGAGCAACAAATGAGAAGGGAGGAACAAAATAAAGGGAAGAGAGAAAAGCCAATAGAGAGGGTATCACTGAGAAGTTGACCATTGTGGACAACTAGGGCTCAACCCCAGTGGAGATGGTGGGAATGGAGAATCCATTGAAGATTCCAACTCTATTTCTATATTGGTTGAGGATATCCCTTGAAGGTAGTAAACTCCTCAAAAGTTAAGTGTTAGTCCTGCTCACTGCCCAGCAAGTTGTGTAGTGACAAAGAAAGTAATCAATCAGGCATGAAGAGAAAAGGAAAGTTGGAGATCTCTCCGCATGGTTTAAACCCTCCACCATAGCAGACACTGAACTCAAGTGAGCAGAGAAGAGATGGGGAAAGAATCTTTGGTGTGCTATGAGGCTCAGGAGTAATTATGTGAACTCCCGGTCACTTATTTATAAACCCTAACATGAGTATGGCCAAAAGTAGTTATAGCTTTCCTTTGAATGTACCCTATAGAGGTTTTAATTATTTGTTTGTTTGTTTGTTTGTTTGTTTGTTTTGTCTGCTTTAGGGCTTACTTACCCATTTGGGAGCAAAACGAATTCAACTCCACATTCTATTACATAGTTTGTCCTCATTATGTATCCCAGAAGCCAATGAAGCAGAGAGGGAATCAATTAAAAGCAGGTAATAGCTGTTGGCTAGAAAGCACTTTTAACAATCCAAAGAGTGGTGACAAAAAAAGTTTAGAAATTTTGGCCTCTTTATTTTAAATTTAGCTTGAAAGAGGGTTGAAAATGATAAAAGCATATTTCACTAATATGAAAGAATCAGCATAGTCTTTCAAATATTTCTTTCCTTAAGTGCAACCAAGTTTGAAAACTTGTCATAACTCTGTTATTTAGCTAATAATATGTATCCTTAAACCTTCTATTAATATTGCTTTCAATGATACAGCTTCTTTCTTTTGTCACATCTGAGTAAGATAGAAATTAGTGAAGATACAATTAAACGTTTTCTAAAACAGTAAAGCATAGAAAAAGAAATAGTGCTGTAAGTTTCAATATACCATAATTATGTAAGTGTCTTTACCCTTTTCCTTTGAGGGAATTATTTTTAAAACGTGTCTGGATTTGTGACGAGGAATGCCTTTTTGCGTAGATGCTTAGTTTGGAAATTGCTTTCTCCCCTCACCAGCTGACTTCAACTATATTTATATTAACCAGAAAGAAGTCCTGGAACATAGCCCATGAATCAACATTGAAATATTGTCTCTAAAAACACAGTACTAGTAGAAGGGACAAGCTTGATAAATGAATGACAGACAGTGACATACATGAGTTGAACTGCATAATTGCAAACAGGAAGTGTAGAAGAAATACTTAAAGGTTTTTCACAGAAAACCAAGATTTGGGAAGCTCAGGACAACTGTGAAATAATACCAATGAACAAAACAATTTGTCTTAAGTTGTTTGGGTAAATAATTACTGAAAGTGATTGAGAGAATTCCATCAGTACATACTGATGTACTGATACATCAGTACATACAAAGGTAAAGCCTATTGTTTTTTTTTTTTATTTTTTTTATTTTTTTATTTTTTTATTTTTTAATATATGAAATTTACTGTCAAATTGGTTTCCATACAACACCCAGTGCTCATCCCAAAAGGTGCCCTCCTCAATACCCATCGGTAAAGCCTATTGTAACAGTAAATTAATAGGCTTTACGTTTGAAGAAAACAGAAAGGATTGTTAGTCTGGTTCACATATTCATTTTTTCATCAAACATGTTAAATATCAAGGATTATCATGTTTGTGAGAAATGTGAGAAGGAGTACGTTTTAATTTTAAAGTAATTCCATCAAAATGAATATACGAGTACACACATGGCTATTCAATGCGACAACTACATTTTGCATCTCTGCTAAGCAAACACATGCAAAATAATACTAATTTTCTCTTCATAAGCTGTGGGAAAATATAGTTTATAGAAATATTTTCACATACAACACATTTTGTAATTATAAATTACAAATGCCACAAAAATTTGGAAATTAATTGATATAAAACAAATTGTAGTGCACATATGTTGCCAATTCTTTAACATTATTAACATCATGACAAAAATAAAACTGTGTAAAATTATACAAAGAAATGTAAAGTGAAATGTCATATTAATTTTATTTTGATAAAAGTAATGAAAACACAAACATCAGATATCAAAACATTGATTTTGACAATGTAGTCATTGAGTAATATATGGTCTTTAGAAATGTATAACGTGATTAGTAAGCAAAAATATGAAAAGTAATATACTAAGCTTCCAAATAAAAAGAAAAAAAAGGAAGGAAATTAAAAATTAACTAATAATTTGATAAAATTAAAAAAACATAATACCAGAATAGAACTTTTTTTAAAAGCTAAAAGCTGGTTTTTGAAGGCAAAAATTAAAAAAAATATATATTGGCAAGTAAATTCAAGGAAAAAAAGACACAATGTACAAATAAATAGCTTTAGAAAATTTTAAAAAGCATTTAACTGTAAATACAAAAGAAATCAAATTATTTTAAAATACATTATAAATAACTTTAAACCAATAGAGTTGAAAACCTATATGACATTGGCATTGTATGGGAAAAATAAAGAAGTCAAAGTTGTTGAAATAAATAGGAAATCTTCTTCAAAGAAACCAAGACTATAACATCAATAAATTATCTCTCCCTCACAATACACCACCATCTCAATCAGACAGAAATGGATACAATACACGTAGCCAGGTCAAAATAGAGTTTATCATAATCTGTGCAAAAATTTGTGTTTTATAACAAGAAATTAGGTTTATGGAGTGAAGTTTGTCATTCTTTTGTTAGCTTCATCCCTTCGTTCCACATCATGTTTGGACAAAATTAGAACAAAAACTCTTACCTTTAAGCTTGTAAGGAAGGAAAATTTTCCTAACCCTCTTAAGGTTCTTGACTGTGTCCAAAATTAAGCTGACAAAGACATATTAACCAGAGAAAAGTATACAAATTTAATTAATATAAATTAATGTGGCACAGGAGTCTTCATAAGGAAGGCTGAACAAACAGAGCTCAGTGCAGCATCATTATGCTAGGTTTGATGAAGAGTGGGTAGTCATGGAGGAATACGATAGGTCAGAGAACACAAGGTTAGGGTAGTAAACTGGGGGAAATTTAGCAAGGCCTTTTTGTTAGGAGATAGGGAAGCTCCTTTTCTCCAGCTACAGAGAAGGCACCTCTCACATGAAGGTTTCAGGGGAGAAAGGTAAGGGAGAAGTCAAAATGCCCTTCCTCTGCTTCTGCTGTTTTGTCAAATTCCTTCTCTACTTAAAATATTCAGTATGCCAAGATACGGTATTTTGGGGTAGCGTGTCTTGAACCCCATCAGGCTGCTGTAGAAAAATATATTGTAGTGAGCCAACTGTAGATGCCTGGAGACCAGTTAGAAGGCTCCAAGGCAGCTTGCTATGAAGTTTTAAATCTACTTGCTCCTGCTTGAGCCCTTCTGCAAGCCTTTTTTTTTTTTATGGTTTTTATTTAAACTCCAGTTAGTTGACATACAGCGTAATACTAGTTTCAAGTGTACAGTACAGTGAATCAACACTTCCATACAACACCCAGTGCTCATCACAAGTGCACTCCTTAATCCCATCCCCTATTTAACCCATTCCACTCCCACCACCCCTCTGGTAGCTATCAGTTTGTTCTTTGTAGTTAAGTCTGTTTCTTGGCTTGTCTATCTTTCTTTCTGTATTTTGTTTCCCTTTACTTGTTTTGTTCTTAAACTCCACTTAAGAATGAAATCATACGGTATTTGTCTTTCTGTGACTTATTTTATTTAGCATAATGCTCCCTAACTCCATCCATGTCATTACAAATGACAAAGTTTCATTATTCTTAAGGCTAAGTGATATTCCATTGTATATATGCCACATCTTCTTTATCCATTCACCAGTGGATGGGCAATTGGGCTGTTTCCATAATTTGACTATTAGAGATAATGCTGCTATAAACATCAGGGTGCCCTTCGAATTAGTATTTTTGTATTCTTTGGGTAAATACCTAATAGAGAAATTGCTGGATCATAAGGTAGCTCTATTTTTAACTTTTTGAGGAAACTCCATACTGTTTTCCAGAGTGGCTGCACCAGTTTGCATTCCCACTAACAGTGCATGAATGTTCCTTTTTCTCCACAACCTTGCCAACATCTGTTGTTTCTTGTGTTGTTGATTTTAGCCATTCTGACAGGTGTGAGGTGATACCTCACTGTAGTTATGATTTGTATTTCCCTGATGATCAGGTTGGTTGAGAATATTTTTATGTGGCCATCTGCGTGTCTTCTTTGGGAAAATACCTATTCATGTCTTCTGCCCATTTCTTAACTGAATTATTTGTTTTTTGGGTGTTGAGTTTTAGAAGTTCCTTATCTATTTTGGATACTAACCCTATATCAGATATATCATTTGCAAATGTATTCTCCCATTCAGTAGGTTTTCTTTAGTTTTGTTGATTATTTCCCTTGCTGTGCAGAAGCTTTTTATTTTGATGAAGTCCCAATAGTTTATTTTTGTTTTTCTTTCCCTTGTCTCAGGAGTCATATCTAGAAAGAAGTTGCTACAACCAATGTCAAAGTTGTGTTTGATATTGTTCTCTAGAATTTTTATGGAGCCAGGCCTCACATTTAGGTCTTTCATCTATTTTGAATTTATTTTTGTATATGGTGTGATAAACTGGTCCAATTTCGTTCTTCTGTGTGTTGCTGTCCAGTTTTCTCAACACCATTTGTTGAAGAAACTGTCTTTTTTCCATTGAATATTCTTTTCTGATTTATTGAAGATTAACTGACCATATAGTTAGTTGTGAGTTCATTTCTGGGTTTTCTATTCTGTTCTATTGATCTATGTGTCTGTTTTTGTGACAGTACCATACTATTTTGATTACTACAGATTTGTAATGTAACTTGAATTCCAGAATTGTGATGTTTCCAGCTTTGCTTTTCTTTTTCAAGGTTGCTTTGGCTACTTGGAGTCTTTTGTGGTTCCATACAAATTTTAGGATTGTTTGTTCTAACTCTGTGAAAAATACTGGTGGTATTTTGATAGGGATTCCATTAAATATGTAGATTGCTTTGGGTAGAGTGAATTTTAAATAATATTTGTTCTTCCAATCCATGAGCATGGAATGCCTTTCCATTACTTTGTGTCATCTTCAATTTCTTTTATCAGTGTCTTATATTTTTCAGAGTACAAGTCTTTCACATCTTTGGTTAGTTTTACTCCTACGTATTTTATTTTGGTGCAATTGTAAATGGGATTGATTCCTTAATTTATTTCTGCTGCTTCATTGTTGGTATATAGAAATGCAACAGATTTCTGTATGTTGATTTTATATCCTGCAACTGTACTGTATTTGTGTATCTGTTCTAAGCAGTTTCTTGGTGGAGTCTTTTAGGTTTTCTGTGTAGAGTATTATGTCATCTGCAAATAGTGAGTTTTACTTCTTCTTTGCCAATTTGGATGCCTTTTATTTCTTTTTGTTGTCTGAGTGCTGTGGCTAGGACTTCCAGTACCATGTTAAATAACAGTGGTGAGAGTGAACATTCCTATCTTGTTCCTGACCCTAAAGGAGAAGATCTCCATTTTTCCCCATTGAGGATGATATTAGCTGTGGGTTTTCATATGTGGCCTTTATTATGTTGAAGTATGTTCCCTCTAACCCTACTCTGTTGAGGATTGTTATCATGAATGGATGTTGCACTTTGTCAAATGCTTTTCCTGCATCTATTGAAAGGATCATATGGTCTTATCCTTTCTTTTATTAATATGGTGTATGTTGATTGATTTACAAATATTTATAAATATTAAACCACACTTGCAACCCATGAATAAACCCCAGTTGATCGTGGCGAATGCTTTTTTTAATGCATTGTTGGACTCTGTTTGCTAGTATTTTATCGAGAATTTTGGCATCTATGTTCATCAGGGATATTGGCCTCTAGTTCTCTTTCTTAGTGGAACCTTCCTGCAAAATGCTACTTTATCAATTTTGTCTTCCCTGACCACCATATTTAATTTTTTTTTAATGTTTATTTTATTTTGAGAGACAGACAGACAGATGGAGCGTGAGTGGGTGAGGGGCAGAGAGAGAGAGGGAGACACAGAATCTGAAGCAGGCTCCAGTCTCTGAGCTGTCAACACAGAGCCTGATGCAGGGCTCAAACTCATGAACCATGAGATCATGACCTGAGCCGAAGTTGGACACTTAACTGACTGAACCACCCAGGTGCCTTGGCACCATATTTAATGCTGCAACCTGTACCCACCACACACACTATAATCAAACAAACCTTCCAGACTGAGATCCTGAGATACTATATCCTTCTAACATTCTGCATGTATGTATTTAAGAGATCCTGGTATCTTTCCTTATGTTATAATATAGTTTCTACAATACTAAGGATCATATTCTGTTTACTAATAAGCATACTACAAATGTTTCTTTTTGAATCAAATCCTGAAATATTCATATTTTTAATTATTTTCTAATTCTTCTTACTGTTTCCACCCTTGATGACCTTTTATTATATATGTCATATTTAAAGATATGCTCTGTATCAGTTTTGTGTTTTTCTCCTCCATTTTTAAGCAATTAAACTACATATTGGAAAGAAAAGAAAAAACATAATTCAAATTTGAAATACAGTTCCATTTGATGATTTCAACAATATAAAATGAATGTGATGGGGCGCCTGGGTGGCTGGTCGGTTGAGTGTCCGACTTCGGCTCAGGTCATGATCTCACGGTCTGTGGGTTCGAGCCCCGCGTCGGGCTCTGTGCTGACAGCTCAGAGCCTGGAGCCTGTTTCAGATTCTGTGTCTCCCTCTCTCTGTGACCCTCCCCCATTCATGCTCTGTCTCTCTCTGTCTCAAAAATAAATAAACGTTAAAAAAAAATTTTTTTTTAAATGAATGTGATGGGTGAAGAACAGTTAACCACAAGATAACGTGAATGAATAACTGCTATTTTTCTGCCAGCCTGAAAAGATACAGTGATTTATTTATTTCTATTGCATCTTTCATCATAGTCCAAATTATTGACATTTTAAGAAGTAGTGTAATTAGAAATTGAATTTCTAAGGAGGTAATAGCTCAGAATGAAATTGATCTTTCCTCTCAGACAAAGATTCTCTCTTTGATCAAACTCGAGTCAGGCTTCTCTGAGTTCTGAGTCCAAGAGGCCCCATCGTTACACTTGTCTTTGAGAGCCCAATTTTATTAAGAATCCTGCTAAGTCAGTTTAGCCGGAATACCCCACCTACAATATCTGATTACCCCAAATATCTGACCAACTTTCTCATCCCCAACCTTTCCCAGGTGATGTCTGATCACTCTGGCATTCAGTAAGAATCCTATTAGATGGGTTTAGCCAGAATCCCCTGCCACCTCCCCCTTCCCCCACCCCACCCCACCCTGATGTCTCCTCTTAGTAATTCTCCATTCACTGACTACCCCACCCCACAGCCCTTCCTTGGTTATAAATTCCTACTCTTCTTCATTGAGGAAGGAAATCTGAGTTGAGCCCAACCTCTTCCCATTCTCAAAACCCTATTGTAGGTCCCTTATCTAGTGCAGCAGCCTCCCTGACTAAAGTCAGCCTTATTGTTTTAACAAATGTCATGAGTAGTATGTTCTTTTACATCTCCAAAGTTAGAAAAAATGCTGGTGAACCTCCAGATGCCTCATTATAAGCCAGGTATAGCCCAGACCTAATTTAATGCCAGGCATATTCAGAACTGGCTGTGAAACTGGCAGAGGCTGAGCTTACAAATTATGGACTCAGCACCTGAAGGAGTGATGGGACCAGGGAGTGAGGAGGCAGTGATTAATACCATGGCATTTACTGATGGATGTTTACATGCATTTCTCTAATTTTAAAAATGTTTGAGTATGAAGAGTCGTCTGAACTAATTTATAAATCACTTTCAGGGCTTGAATAAAATTCCAATTGGTCAAAAAAATTTAATTAATATCCTAACCTTGTCTTCTGTTCATCATAAACAGAGAGTGGTGTATATGTTTTCAAAAGAGTTAAAATGTCTTTGAAATTGTTCCAATGCTTCTCATTTTATGGAGTTTAATATACATTTAGAGCCATATGTCTCTTCTCATTTGAAAGTCAGATAGAATGTGTTGAATTAAAAAAGGTTTTGGCATTTAGATGATTATCTGCATATAAATTAATGTGTTAATTACACATTCCTGAATCACATATGAAAGGATTTGCACAAGAGTCAATGTTAATTTTGAAGAATGGACATTATTATTGAGTGCTAGAATCTCACCTGAGTATATTTGTGAGAATTGTTTGTCGATAGGCAGATGCAAGTCATAAAAAGAGTTCAAATTGTCATATCAAAGAACAAATAGGCTGATAGAGAATAGAGAACTCAGAGACAAATGCAAGAATATTTGGAAAACCCATCTTACAAATGTGTTATATTCATAAAATGAAATTATTTAATCTTTATAAATATTATATTTCAATCAAGCCAGCTCTCAAGTTCAAACACCGGGTCCCCAGGGGGACCAGGGGGACCACCTGGTCTCAAGTCTCCCACCTGGTCAGTGGCACAAAAATAAGTCCATCTATTAGATAAATAGTATCATTTATGTTCAAGTTAATGCTTATTGCTCTTAATTCGTTTGTCCCCTAAGAGCTTCATCTTACTTTGCAAAAACCCAGTAACAAAAGACATTTTATTTCATGAAACTTTTAGCTGTATTTGAATTGGAGGGAAAGTCTTCAACACTGTGTAATCTGCCACCCTGGCAGGAGCAGAAATCCTAGCTTTATTGCTTTCATTCTCATCCTTTTATATATCCCATTCTATTATTTAAGGAGAAACCAGAAGAAATGCAGCGATGAGATTTATTAGCTTAAGTTCAAGGATTGTATTTCCAACAAGATAGTGTTGGCTTCTTTCAATGTAAAATTACAAATAAGAATAGTTTGTATGAATAGTGAACATAGAGTATAAACAGCACATTTATCAGGGTCATGTTCCATACTACATAAATAATCAGAATATTATCAAAATACTTTATTTTTATTATAATTGAAATAATTACAACTTGTTAAAAACTCATAGTAGATAGGGGCACCTGAGTGGCTCAGTCGGTTAAGCATCCAACTTTGTCTCAGGTCATTATCTCCCAGTTCGTGAGTTCCAGCTCCATGTCGGGCTCTGTGCTGACAGCTCAGAGCCTGGAGTCTGCTTCAGATTCTGTGTCTCCCTCTCCCTCTCTGTCCCCTCCCCCACTCATGCTCTATCTCTCTCTGTCTCTTTCAAAAATAGACATTAAAAAAATGAGAAAAAAAACCCAAAACAGTAGGTATTCGGGCTATAAAACGTTGTCCTTTTCAAAAGCTCATGACAGGAGGTAATGTACCTGAAAAATTTCTATTGTTTTTCAAGTAATAGATTAGAAATACTTAAGATTTTATAAAAATGATGCTCTTATTCTTTATGCCTACTGTATATAATTATACACCCCTAAACTAGGTATTAGAATCTACTGGGGTTTTGTTAAAAAGAAATGACCTACCTATATCAAGTGGTTAAATTACTATCTTCTATTTCTGATTCTAACATATTCTTATTACTATTGCTTATCATTCAATAAGAGGTTGAATTTTGGAATATATTAGCTCTGCTGTGTCAAGTTAATGATTATTTTTTCCCGGAGAGATATTTTCATAGTTACTTATTTAATTTACATATATCCCTGTATTTATTTATTTATTTATTTATTTAAAAACCACTTATCTTTAAAACATAAAAATATTTCTTAAATTTTGATGTACATTGAGATGTTCAAGCATTATACTCAATTTTTTTAAATGTGAATTTAGGTTCTCCCTTTGAATATAATTTTGCACATTCTTTTGGATTGATATATTCCTAAAAATCTGCTTTAAAGCCATTGAGTTTTTAATAGTTTATTTTTTCACGCTTTTACTTTTTAAGACCTTATGTCCTCCTCATATCTTATTATTCAGAAATTAATCTGGCACCTCTCCCCACTAACTTCAATAACACTATGTAGTATTTAAAACTTATTAACATATATGTGCCATCTGTTCTCAATTTAAATATCACACATTGAGATTTCTAAATTTGTACATCTTAAGATATTCTTCTTTTTATTTTTTATAATTTTTCTAGAAATTTCTTCATGTTCTTACAACACAATGATTTTACTTTTCAGACCTGAGCTGCAATTTAAGTAAAATTATATTACAAATATAGGACAATGTGATTATAATGGTGCAGTAAAAAGAGCAGAGATGGAGTAAGGCAGAATGTGAATTTGAATCTTGGCTCTGTCGCTTACAGTTTTGTGATGGTATTTACATAAATGTGTACATATATATGTGTATAGATAGATATATAAATATGTGACACAAATTCTTTAAATATCGGGTTATTTCTGCTACTGCACAATATTTATAAAGGAGAAAGTAAATACCTAACACGCAAAGTTGCTATGAAGATTAATAATGATAAAATAATAATTAACATTATTGTTATTGCAAACGATATAAATGTTTTCTGTTTTAACTCCTTCCTCACAACTCTCATTGTCTATCAGGTTGAACAAGATAAATATTAAGAATTTTGCATTTTCATTCTAAAAGTGACTTTTTGTGTGTTACAGTTTGGAATGGCTGTTGTGCTATCAGCTAATTCTTCTCCTGTTTACAAGTCAATGGCAGAAAAAGAAATATATTTTGGACTTAGGATTCTAAAAGAAAGAAATTTAGCAAATGCAAACCCAAATGTCATTGTAGGCAGAAATTCTGTCACAGAATCCCCCTTCTCTCATTTTGTTCTCATTTCTACCAAACATTTTGATGGCATTTAACTTTCCTGAGAAACTAGAACAAATGCAAAATTGACTCTACAAAAATAACAAAGGAACTTCATTTTTATTGTATGTTTATGTATCAGTGTCTATATGCTCATGACAATAAATAGATGTCTTGAAACCACATTCATTCCCCATATTTTGTTGATTGAATCAGATTAAGTCAGCAATTGTAATGGAAGTATGTATATTAGAAGACCATGGGTTTACATAGTAACCATTTAAGATACATAATAAAAATGTAAATTCTCAGGGTGCCTGGGTGGCTCAGTCATTTGAGCCTCGGACTTTGGCTCAGGTCTCACAGTTTGTGAGTTCGAGCCCTGCATTGGGCTCTGTACTGACACCTCAGAGCCTGGAGCCTGCTTCAGATTCTGTGTTCCCGCCCCACCCCCCCCTGCACCTCCCCCACTCACACTCTGTCTCTGTCTCTCTCTCTCTCAAAAATAAACAAACATTAAAAAAATTTTAATGTAAATTCTTATTCTCCACCTCCAGACAAATCTATGATTCATGATATTAATTATAAAAGCATGTAGTCAACATTACTTGAAAATTTTAGATTACATATCTAAAAACTTATTTTTTCATAATTTGTGTTTGTTCCAATAACACCATTGATGAGTCTATGAAATATATGAACTTCTCAGTTCTTGATGTATCCTGGTATAATGATTATATCTTCTGCCTTGATTATCTACAACTGCTAATGTCAGTTTGTCCATAGTATCAATTTCTAATCTCTCTCCTTTCAACCAGTATAATTTATCTTTCCAGATCATCCCTCTCTTCCTATTATTTCAAACATTTGTGTACACTGGGACCTTCAGTTCATTGATTCAGTCTTCTTTAACTTTATTTCCTCTATCTCCACTTTGAATCTATCCTTTCTTATTTACCTACTTTATCTCTCAGTGGTACATCAGTGCAATCCAGAGCTATTTACCCTCTTTACCATTAAACAGTTGCTAAATTACTATCATCAGTGTATTCTTACCCCTATTATTCACCTCAAAATCAACCTTTCCCCACCTCATGTTTATCAAAATAATCTTTTAAAGATCACCTGTAATCATAATATTATTAAATCCAATGGTCAATTATTAGGATGTATTTTACTGGGCCTATAAAGACCATTTATCACAGTTGATAATTCCTTCCTTCTTAAAATATATTTTCTTCATTAGTTTCCACTTTGTTTTGATTTTCCTCCTACTTTACTGCCTGTTTTTTCTGTTATTTTTATTGATTTCTCCTCACTTCTCTGATGTTAGAACTCAGTTCTGATTCCTCTATGTTCTTACCATACATGCTCCTATTCATTTGGATGATTTTAAATACTTTCTCATGCCTATGGATATCAAATATCTACCTATTGTCCATACTTCTTCTGTGAGCTCCGTATCAGTATAGGCAAGAGAACTCCTGGTTTTCATATAAAGCATGGTTTTCATGAAGTCTTTTCTAACTCCGAAATGACAGCTCTGTTACTTTAGTTATTCAGGCCAAAACTTAGTCCTCTTTAACATTTATTTTCTTTTATACAATACAATATCTCTATCTCTTTAAGCCTGTGTGTATGTTTGTGTGGGGTGTGTGTGTGTGTGTGTGTGTGTGACATTGACCACTGTTCACCATTTCTGCCATTAACATCTTAGACAAGTTAACTGGTAACTCCCTGGATTACTATAATAGACTTATAATGTCTGTCCATTCTTTTATTTTTGACTTTTATTCTCTGTTCAACAAAGCAACCAGGTTATCCTTAGCAGGGGGGGAAAAAAAAAAAAGAGCGTATCAATTCTCTTTTCAAAGCTATTGCATTGCTTTCCATTTCAGTGAAAGTAAAATATAGTCCATATTTGGCCATATTTATGCCCTTGCTATTTCACTGACATGTTTTATGACCTACCTCCTCCCTTTGCCTGCTCCAGACAAACCAGCATCTTTGTTACCTGGCAACATGTGGAGTATGCTGTTGAGGCAGGCCTTTTGCACTTGTTTCCTTTCTCTGAAATGTTTTTCGCCTACCACTTGCATGACCTGCTTCCTTATTTCCTTTAGCCTCTCTGCTTTCCCTCACTTTCTTATAAGTATGAATAATCATTTATTGCCTTTGGGTTCCAAATCAGCATTTATTGCCTCTGGGCTCCATATCATCATTTCATTATTTCAATGGAACTTGCCCATTAAATATTTTCCCTTGTCTCGCCAGCTGTCTGTTAAGCGTTGTCAACAGACAGCATTGAAGAGAAGTGGAAAGGAGTTTTGCTTCCTAGCTCTGGTGTGTTCTGCCATCTTCCTCCCGATGCTTGTATGCTTCCTGGATCTGTTGTGCTATATGAGAAAGCAGATAGCTTTCATAGCGCATGCAGCACGTTGACTGCACCAGCGTGCAGTCAGCAACAAGCAACTTCCCCTGAACTCCTCTAAGGTGATTTTCTAGTAAAATGTCTTTGGTGAGACACATCTCAGTGAACAGCTTTTCCCAGCACCCCAGAGGACAGATTTGCAGGAAATTCCACTGGTGTGGCACCAGAGTGACCTATTTGCCATCCAATGCGCCACAGCCATGGCCTGTCCAACAGGGACTGGATCTCAATCCTTAGGTGAAGAAGGAGAAGCCTCTTCCTTTTGTGCCTCATCTCAGTCCTAGAGGTCAGGTGGCTGCTCCCAAAATGTACAATCCCTATGTTCTTTAGTTTCCTTCACTTCCTAGCTGCTAAGTCCTCGTTACTTTAGTCTCCTTTTATAATTAATAATTCTTAAGGTTGAATTTTTCTCTGCTCAAATTACTATATGGTTTCTGTCCCCTAATAAGAGAGACTTTTCTTGAGCACATTATAGAAAATATCATTCTCGATTCACATAGTTATTTTTAATCTAATTTGCCTTGCTTTATTTGTGTTTAAGACAGTTACCACCATGTGACATTCTAGGTATTGATATATTGTCTGCCTCCCTCCCACATACTAGACAGTCCATGAGGCATAGGACTTTCTTGTTTTTATTGCTGTATCCATTGAACCTAGAGCAGTACTTGATATTTAATAGGCATTCAAAGTGTATTTGGATAACGAATGAATATAAAAATTCATTCATAATATAGAAAACATTGTTCAAAGATAATACGTGGAAAGATACATAAAAGTCACATCAAAACCCCATCCTGACAGACAGTAATGAAAACATATATAAAAATATTGTATATTTTTAAATCTATATAGTGGTAAAATATTATGGTTTATGGAATATTAGTAGTTTTTTCATGTGTAACAGGATAATTATTTAAAGTGGGAACAATTTTCCTATTTTTCATAGCAAGTACCATATATTAACAGGAATTGAAAGAGATTATATATATACATACATATATATATATACATATATAATGTATATGTTAATGTTTGTAAAATGTGTGCTGATTTTTGTTACTGGAAAGGTTTAAACGAGAAGAAGATGTCTTATTGGTCACTATAATTTTGCATCAGATTGTTAATATAGAAAATATTTCTTAGAAAATTTTATTTATGATTAGATCTTCTAGTGTGATGATAAACAAATGTCATTGTGAGTTCCCAACTCCTAGTAGTTTGTGCTTGTAAAAACGTTTCCTGTTTCTCAATGCGAGTTTAGCCACATCCATCATGAGTGGGGAAGATGCCCCTTCCTTATCCTCTACGTTTATCAGACTTTTCACATAGTTACATAAAAGAGATCACTTAAATAAACAATTTAATATAGACAAAATGCAGTGTTCTATGGATATAAATTTAAAAATAAGCCAACACATTTATCTTATATTCGACAACATACTTTTTAAGAAAAGACACATTTCTTATTTATTTGGTTATTCTGTTTATAATGTCAAAGTAACTGAGTTTTGGCATTCCCTAGATTACTAAAAGTTTCAAGTTCTTTTCTTTTTTCTGTTTGACACTATGTAGAAGCAAATTGAGAAGTCAGTCATTTTTGAGGATTCATCATATGTGTTTATGCACAGTATTGATGAGCTGGATCATCTCACAAGAATATATAAATGTATATTTATTTCTGACACTTCTGGTTCATGGAGTTTAAATCTCAAGTTTAAAAACAAATTAACTTTCAAAGCTTCAAAGGCAGAATGACATTCATCCTCACTCTACTGAAGCTACATCAGTAGTAATTGAAGAAGAAAATGGTAATGCAGACGTCAAGGCCCCCTGAGCAATAAGGATTCAGCAGACTACTTAGTGGGAAAAGACTATTGGGTCATAACTTTAATAACTTACACATATCTAGTTTTAATTAGTCCTTGGCAGATTGGATGACCTCTATAAAGCAGTTAAGGGATATTTCTATGCTATCAGGCCATTGAAAATTGCCCATGAGCGATACACCACTGCCTCTTTTCCTGGAAAAACATACCTTATCCCAGGATGTACAAGGAAAAGCCTAATTAATCTCTGGCCTTGGTATTTATAGGCTTTAGCCAACTTGCTCAAGTTCAGTTACCTCTGAGCAAATCATGTGTACATTCATTATCTCAATTTGTATTTCAGTTTCTAAATAGCCTTCCCAATACATGTCACTTTGGTACTTTTTTCCTTATTATTCCTGTATCTATAAAAATAAAAACAAAATCACTATTTCTATCTTTTACCATATTATATTCCTATCTTCAGTATGTACATTTTGAAGCTTAATATTATTGAATTTATATAAAATATAGCTAGGTTGTAATATGTGTAGAATTGATTCTCTATGAGTTGTTTGCCAAAACTTTGCAACAATGATACCAGTTTCATGCATTTTTTAAAAATCAGTGGTTGTAATAGCTGCCCTTGCCAAGTCTATATTCAGTTTAATATCTTCTCTTCACTCTTCCCGAAAACAAAAGTTAATGCATAAGTGAGAAGAAACAAATAAAAATAATACAAACAAGAAGAACCATAGAAAAATATCTTGCTACAAATATCTTTCACTAAAACTTTCCTCCATGTATTTTTTGATACTCTCTTCTCGTCTCTAAGGAAAATTTCTGAAGTTACCCTAAATTTTATAGGAAAACTTTTAAAAAGAACACCTCTCCAAAGTCCTTTAAAGTAAGTGTGTGCTTCTAGAACAGCTCTGTGTTTTCTGAACAGATACTTTAATTATGTGGCTACAAGACTCTTTAGTTTTATCTCCACATGCAGCTTGGGCCCTCAAAAGTATGCCTGATGATTTTTTTCTTTATAGTACATTTTGCTCGCTCTAATTTGTTTACGTAGATATGAAGTGCAAAAAGGAGAACATTTTATAAGGAAATAGTATTTCTGAGAATATTTGAGAAAAAGCAAAAAAGGAAGAACACAGGTGTTCAACAAAACATTAAGGTTGAGCATGTTATTGCCAATATTGAATATTCACATAATATTATCTAGTCAGTGATGTTTCTTACTCTATTTGCTATGTAATGACACTAATATCACACATCTCTGCCTGTCTCTTATAATAATGTCTTTGTCTCTGAGTTAAAAATTAACTCTGTCACTTTAATATAGATAGCTTCACACATCAAATATCATTTAACATGCATGACTATACATTGTAGGCACATTTCTACTGAAAATATATGACATACATGCAAAATATATATGCCAAAGAGCATTATGTATATCTTCAACTTTGCATGAGAAACTTTTTTTTTTTTTTTTAATTTTTTTTCAACGTTTTTTATTTATTTTTGGACAGAGAGAGACAGAGCATGAACGGGGGAGGGGCAGAGAGAGAGGGAGACACAGAATCGGAAACAGGCTCCAGGCTCCGAGCCATCGGCCCAGAGCCTGACGCGGGGCTCGAACTCACGGACCGCGAGATCGTGACCTGGCTGAAGTCGGACGCTTAACCGACTGCGCCACCCAGGCGCCCCTGCATGAGAAACTTTTAATCAAGGTGTTTTTGAGAGAGATTTTTGTTTTGTTTTGTATTTGATATAATATAGGTATATCTGTAAATAATAAATAAAAGTATTCAGAAAATAACTATGAAGTAAGGCCAAAACAAGTCACAAAACTCTGTATGTAGAGAATCCATTTCTAACCAGTATAGTTAACATAAATAGCCTCTGAAAGTCTATGAAAGACAAAACTGACTTGGTTAGAAAATCAAGCCTATCATTAAAGATTGCAAGAAGGATGTTTTATGTGCATTTGTATAATTTTTATTATGAGCTCATGTCATTGTGACTTGAATGACATAATAAATAATAATTGAGCAACAATTACAAAGCACAGAAGACAATTTGATATTTTGGAAATATACAACCCCTAGTTCTCCAGGCTAGTGGGGATATGGTCCTAGATTTTATAGAACTATAGGGCAAGTCAGTAAAAATAGAAGGTAGTTCATAACAAAGACGTGAATGATTGGTGTGACTTTTGTTTAAAGTGAAAGGGGTTTAGTGGCAAGGAGGATTTTAATTTAGCTAAACGGAGTTGATTCTTTGGAGAAACAAAGATCAGGACCAGAACTTGTAAAAGATCAAAAAGAAGGAAAGACATCCTGGAAGAACTGAACAACAAGAATCTGGCCATCCATTCCTTTTAGGAATCTGGGAGCAAAGTCAGTATAGCCACTTATGAAAGCACCCCTCCCCAAAGGGGAAACTCTAGTATTAATTTCAGGTAAAATGATTACTTCTATGTCTCTAAACAGATAAATAATGAAGGAATATGTTTTAGGCTTCTTCTT
Source organism: Neofelis nebulosa (assembly GCF_028018385.1). Lineage (NCBI taxonomy): Eukaryota > Metazoa > Chordata > Mammalia > Carnivora > Felidae > Neofelis > Neofelis nebulosa. The sequence goes on from NC_080796.1 coordinate 52,531,979, forward strand.
AAACACTGATAATTTTATATCTGGTGTCCTTTCTTTTCTTTCTTTTTTTTTTTTAAATTTAGGATCAAGTAGAACACTTTGCTTTTGATAGTTACTTATACATATTGCTGAATCAATGAGATCCCTAACTATCCTGAGGTATCCATTATATCAGTGATGATATTGACAATAATAATGAGGAGGAGGATAGCCAAAATGAGGACAAGATCGTGGTGGAAGAGAAAGGAGAGAAGAAGAGGAGATATGAAGGCAGGAGAAATGTGGAGGAAGAGGAGGAAGTAAAAGCAAAAGTTCACAATTGCCATATAGAGCATGTCCTTATATGGATCTGCATAAATGATTATTTAATTCTCTCAAAAATCCTATGAAGAATGTATTACAATTATCCTTATTTCATAAATGCATAAGTAAGGGTAGCATTTTAAAGTAACTCATTTGTGTAAAGATTTTATTTTTAAGTAATCTCTACACCCAATGTGGGACTCAAACTCACAGCCCTGAGATCAACAGTCACATGCCCTATGGACTGAGCCAGCCAGGTGCCCATAGCATTTTAAATTCAGATGAGTTAAAAATTCAAAACAGAATGCCAGATTCTACAAGCCTTACTTCTAACAATTATACTCTAGAATTTTTTGTAGAATATAATCAATCATATTCATTATTCAGTAGTGTTCAGGAAAAATACATGACCTCAAGTACTTTCTTTTGGCCTCCAAATGTAAAACAAAATGAAATCACAAACATAAAAGCACAAATGAATGTCTATCTTTTCCTATGTAACAAAAACTAAACAAAATAAAATAAGAGCAAATAATGTGTTGCAATTCCATGAAGGGTGCCAGAGAAGGTCAATTTTTATAGCAATTTTGAACAACATGGAGGGCTAGATTATGAAAATGGATAATGACTAAGCATGATAAATTCTGGGTTTTGATAGAAAATATTCAAGGGAAGGAAGGTGTCACTCACACTAAGATTAACAGAAAAGGTCTAGCAGGAAAGTAAAATTTCTCTGGATAGAAAAAGAAAATAAGGATCTGTTTTTGACTTTGATAAAAGCACTAATTATAGAATATTGAATCTCTTATTAGTGAAAATGTAGAAAATAAAAAAGTACCTACAATAGAAGAATGAAAGAAGCATTAATGGAAATAAAACTTTACTGTTCATCTTGAGAAGAGTAACATTTAACACAGCCGTAGTACTTTACTTCCAATTTCAATAAATAATAATATGCTTCTGAGATATTCCCATTGACATATTTTCCCTATTCCTGTCTTACTTAGATATATTAAATAATCTAATATGTAGTATTTTTTAGTTTTCAACTTTTTAAATTATTATTATAAACATGTGAGTGAATTTAAATATTGATTTAAAAAATAAGTATCATTACCATACATACGTCTTTTATTTCAAAATATAACAGAAATATAAGGTGGTATTATAAACTAGCAGGTAAGCAATGTATACAATACATACGTACTTCCTAAAACAAATTGTTTACTTAATCTATTTAACCAATGAAGCATTTAGATGTCTGGTTACAGTGTGGTCTGTTGTCTTATACTAGGTGAGAGAAAGCATTATGCATTCAAATAATATACCACTCAGAATTTTTGTTTTTAGTGATATAAAAGCCTTAGATTAAAATAATTTTGAGTTGAAGAATTAGATCACCTGATTATGTTCATTTAAAACCTGTCACTGATTCCTGGTGTCCTTCTTCAAATATAGACTGAGAATTAAACATTGTGAAGGTCATTTAATTCTTGTAGCTTCTTTATATTCCTCACCGCAGCTAATCTTCTCTGTTCTTCTGAAATTTCTGAAATTGATACTGGTGCACCATATCATTAGAAGATGAAGGAGCAGTCAACACTTACCAGATAACATTCTTCTTACCAAATTTGGGGATACATTCCGTGCTAAATTTGGCAGTTGTAAATATAGAGTTATTATGATTGTGTTCCTTTCATAGAAAAAAGCTGAAATTTATTAAATGATATTAAAAATACTCATTATCCTGTCTAATTTTACTTTGGAGCACTTAACCCATTACTGGATATTATATGACATGTTCTTTTATATTGTTTATTTCTTTCTTCCTATAAACTCAACTCTGGAGAAATGGGACTTTTTTTGTTTGCTGTTGTAACCAAGATGTTCAAATACTAACTGAGATAAATAATCTTCCGTAACTATTTGGTACGAAATTAAATTTGATATTTAGTTGTTTCTAATGTTTACTGTTATAAATACTATAATAATATCCTAGAGTAAGCATCATTTTCTAAACCTTTTTATAAAAATTCTGATCATTTGTTCTAAAACTATATTGTATCAATGTATTTAAACAAAGCATATTATATATATATATATATATATATATATATATATATATGCATATATGTATATATACTCATTAAATGATTTAAGGTCTTCAAACTGAAGAACTCTGTATGAGATATGGTTATTTCTCTTGCCCAGTGAGATATTAAATCTCAAGCTATATCCTTACAACTGACACATAAAGAGAAGAATACTGTGAATTTTTATTATGTGCTGAGATTTTCTTAGGACAATATATTTACAATCTATATAAATGATAAATAATAATTCTATCCTTGTTTCCACCCTTGTAGAGTATAATATCAAGCAAACTGAGTTCAAGAAATAAGTTACTGGTTTTTCCTCTGTCTTTTGCATAATGCAGTCCTCTACTTGTAAGATGATAAATTACTAGTAATATACAAATGCCAAAAATAGCACAGTTAGAGTCTCTGATACAAATAAAAGCAAAGGGAATATTTGTGACAGTGAAGAATAAAAATTCACACAGAAAAAACAAATTAGCTTTGAATCACTGAGCTTCAAATGGTATAACTAAACAAATTCTAGAAAGTGATGGTATAGAAGTGTGACAACAGATGCAAACATAATTGTGAAGGTGACTATACAGATGCCAGTCTCACATTCATAATTCATACCATACAGAGTGAGTTTATATCAGATTCATGGTGTCTCTCCACCCCCACATACCAATATAAAGTATTAATGTATACCTAGTATAGAAAGTCCAACATTAGGTATAATTTGAATATCTGACTTAACCATTTAGAAATATTCTCTAATCTTCTCAGATTACAAATTCCTTCTCTTTCTTTTATTCTTGCAAATGAGTATTTTAGGTAAGGGGAGGGGGAAGAAGCCTTCCTCAAAGCTCAAATAATAGACCTTTCCATCAGTATGAATGATTCACTTAGGTCAAATGTCCATCCTTGAACTAATAATAGTCACCTGGGATTCCCTGAGCTGGTTGTTTTAGTCTAAACAGAATCTGAAGCTGTGTATGGGCAATTCATGTAGGAAGGAAAGTGAGAAATGGATGTCAGATAAACTATCCCAGGGCACTCCATTCATTCTGAGGTGGGAAAGTAGCTTGATACCCCTTTCTCCTCAATAACAAGAGAGGTCAGCTATAGATTCTTAGCATAAATATCACTTGTCAAAAAAAAAACCTTCCATAAAAACTTTCTATAATATAGTACCCTCTGGTAAGACCCCATGACTTTTCTTCTTGAAGAGTAGTTAATTTAAGAACTTTTTTATTATTTATTTAGTAATTTATCTCACTCACTGCTGCCTCACGACAGCAGGCACGTTAGCTCTCTGGGTCACTACTTCACTGCTCATTTTAGTACTTGACATTTGAAAAATATTTGTTGACTGAATAAGCAAGTTAATAAAAATACCTGAATAATTATATTCAATGGCTGATTATATATGTAGTTTGCAACTAAATATAATATGAGCTATCTATCTATCACCATTAATAGTACCCAAATTCAGTGGCTTAAAACAATAGTTATTTGGGGGCCACTGGGGGTTCCGTGGATTAAGCATCTGACTCTTGATCTCAGCTCAGGTCTTGATCTGAGGGTTATGAGTACAAGCCCTGCATGGGACTCCACGTTGGGTGTGAAGATTACTTAAAAACAAACAAACACACAAACAAACACTCAGTTTCATGGACCTGTGGATTAAATGGCCAGTGAAGAACATATCCACTTCAAGCTATGGCATGTGAAGTGACCATGCTTCTTATGCAGAATGATGGATTGATCAGCTCAAGGGACTTACTCCAGAATTTGAAGTCTAGCCTCTAGAAGCCACTTTTTATGATATATTAGAAGTGCAAGAGACCAAGCCTTATTTGCATCAAAATGTATTAAGGTCCTGCTTTTTCATGTCTACCAGTACCCAATTAGCCAAAACAAGACACATGGTCAAGTCAAATCTGAAAGATAGAAGAATACATTCCATTGTTTTTGGAAGAAACTGGAAAGTTTCATGGTAAAAAAAAAAAAATCTGGACACAGGGTAAGATCAAGCATTTGGCAAAAAATGTATTCTATCACCCCATCTTGCATGCAATCTGTATTATTTCTATATTATTTAATGTCTTCATTTCCACTCCATCTCCCATAACAGAATTCACTCTATCTAGCTTAAGCAGAATGAGATTTATGGAGAACATTAGGGAGCTTCAAGATTTCTGGAAAAATCAGGGACTCAAGCATAGATACTATACAGTTTGGAAACACACAGCCTAGAAAATGACCCGTCTTTTTTTTTTCAAATATTTTATTTTTATTTTTTAAATTTATTATTGAAGTACAGTTGACATACAATGTTACATTAGTTTCAGGTGTACAACATAGTCGTTCAAAAATTCTATACATTAGTCAGTGCTCACCATGTAAGCGTAGTCACCATCTGTCACCATTGACTATTATTACAGTATCATTGACTATATTCCCTATGCTGTACTTTTCATCTCTGTGACTTATTTGGTTTACTGGAAGTTGGTACCTCTTAATTACCTTTACCTATTTTCCATCTTTCCACCCACCTTTCTTCTGGTAACCACCAGTTTTTCCTCTATAGTTAAAAACATATTTGGTGTTTGTTGTTTTTTTGTTTTGTTTTGTTTTGTTGATTTCAGATATAAGTGAAGTCATATGGTATTTATCTTGCTCTGTTTGTCTTATTTCACCTAGCATGATACCTTTAAGATCCATCCATATTGTCAAAATGGCAAGATTTCATTCTTTTGTGTGGCTGAGTACTATTCCAGTGTGTGTGTGTGTGTGTGTGTGTGCGTGTGTGTGTGTGTACACCACACCCTCTTTATTTATTCCTCTGCTGATGAACACTTGCAGCCCAGGTTTTTTCTAACAGAAAGCCCTATGGTGAAAAAGGTCTAGAAAAGAAGACCTCAATTACAGCTCCCCCAAGGAAGATGATTTCTCCATTACAGACCTGGTCTTCCTTGTCATGGTCGCCACCTCATGTTGGTCAGGCTGCAGTATGATTCTCCTGTAGTATATTCAGTGATCCTGACCGGCAGAACATAGGTCAGATGGAGGAACACTGGGAAATGTACTTCAGCTTCCTATCCAGTAGGAAGACTGTAGAAAGGAGTTTCAGTGGATATTGATTAGTCAATCTGTACTGATGCCACAGAACCATTGTTTGATTTTCCCTTTTCCTCACTTACTCAAATCTAATCAATTTGTAGAAGTTGCCAGTTTTATCTACAAAATAAATCTTGAGAACATCTACAGTTCTCACTGCTACATTCTCATCCCATCATGACTATTTGCACTAAATTACTATAATATTGCTCAAAACAGTCTAATGTCTTGCACTTTTGTTTTTATATATCCACTCTCCCTCATGAGCCAGTGATCTTAAAATGTTAAATCATGACAGAAAACATGATTATGGTGATGGTTACATTTGTCAAAACCTATTGATAATTAAATTTAAAATATATGAATTTTGTTTATATAAAATATACCTCAGTAAAATTGATTGAAATATAAAGATCAGTAAAATCCCAGTCTTTCATGAAGAAACCCCTTGAAGGCCTTCTCATTTTAGGAGGATCAAATCCAAAATTCTTGCCCTAAACTTCAGAGCAATACATGATCTTGTGGTCCCTTACACTTGTCTGGCTTCTGCTCCTTGTCACCTAGCTCCTACACATTTTTAGCTGTTGTTCTGCAAACACAAATATCTGGCCTGCCTCAGTTTTTTCTATTTCTATTATTTTTAACTGGCTTTGTATTTTTATACTGCATTCATAGTTCAGATCTCCACTGAGTTCTTTCCTGGCTACTTCACTTACATCAATGTCTTCTTCTTCTTCCTTGGGGGATGAGCAGTAATTAGTGTACTTATCACTATATTTATTCATATTTGATATTATTTGTGTCCTCAGTCATTATTTGTCTGTCCTTTCGGAAAAAGCAAGTTTCTTCAATGCTTTTTGTTTTGTATCTGGATCGCCTACAAGAGCTTATGGTATATAATAGGTAATAAATAAGAATGCCTTGGGAAAAATATAATCACAAGATAATGCCCCTTATTGTGTGCAGATAGGAAGCTTTATACAGAAATAAAGTCATCTGCTTAATACCCATCACCTTTAGGAATAAAATCTTAGTCTTTTCGCTTTTAGAAAACCTTTACCAGACCCATTCTAGTCCAAGAGGAAAGGGGGTAACATCAGATTTTCTTTAAATGTTGTTAATAATTTCGCCACATGTCTTTTATAAATTTAAACTTCAGTTGAGCTATTTTCTTTTTGCCCACAAAAGATTTTTGTAAAGTCAACAAATAGTCAAAATAAGGGAGGTGTAGACAGGAATCTACGGGATTGAAATTTTACAGAGATTGAAAATAGGCAGCAAATGAGATGATAATTAAATGTCAAGGACTTTACACCAGAGAAGTGATCTTAGAAAATTGCTGTGAGCATCATGGTTTGATAACTTAGGAGCTATGCTGAATCAGGCTTCTCTGCAGCTGAAACTAGTCTTTGAGTTTGGGGCATTTCATAATGTCAATCCCATGGCCTGTACCTGCTAGCAACAGGATTTCTAGAAAGGTGGGGATTGTCCTTTATTCAGCAACAACACACTCAGCAGCCAACTGTCCAGTAGGGGCAATCCCACCAAGGATCCCCTTATGAGACGTTTTGCTGGTATTCCAGAACTCTCATATATGTATTTCAGATCTATACTGTGTAGACACAGTTGGAAGACAGTGGATTTTAACATTACGAGACAATTTCCCAAATGTATCTAGATGTCATAAAAGGGTATTATTAAGCTTCTATAAAAATACTCAAAGCTATGCATTCATTCTATAGTTTTTGAATTATTTATAATGCACAAATTCTCATTACAGAATTATGTTAATAAAAATAATTTGTGTGGTAGAATTGAGACTGTAGAAATGCTGCCACAAATTAAAATAGAGGGGAGAAACAAGCAGAAAATTAGCAAAAATATCTTTATTTGCAATAAGAGATATTATCCGGGAAATCGAAAGATGATTTTTATTTTTTTTCATTTTTTTTTTCATTTTTGAGAGACAAAGAGAGACAGAACACGAGTGGAGGAGGGCCAGAGAGACAGGACACAGAATCTGAAGCAGACTCCAGGCTCCAAGCTGTCAGCACAGACCCCTACACAGGGCTCAAACCCACGAACCACAAGATCATGACCTGAGCCAAAGTCAGACACTTAACCGAATAAGCCACTCAGGTGCCCCAAAAGATGATTTTTAAAATACCTATCATCCTCTGTATTTCTAGGATAAAAAAAGATTTTTACTGCTCTCTCTCTTTTGTGCACACTGTAGATACCCAATGTTTCTCGACTCCACCAAGCACTGAATCAAGACTGTATTTCCAGTTTAATATGATCTGTCAGTATATAGAATTTTCAGAATTTATAAAATTACAAATTCTATGACTAAAACTTTTAGTTTATGTTTTCTGTCTTGTAGATTTAAGTTAAATTTACTTTGTATTTAGTCTGTTTACCAAAAATGTTAAATAAAGAGGAGAAGTCTCACTTTCCATTTATGCCTGACCCTGTTAAATCATTCTCTCTGCTCAGTTGTATTGACTGATGCATCTTTAGATTTCTTTTTCCTAAATATTAAAAAAAAATTAAAAAGGAAGGGCACCTGGGTGGCTCAGTCAGTTAAGCATCTGATGTCAGCTGAGGTCATGGTGACATCAAGGCTCGTGAGTTTAAGCCTGGGTTGGACTCTGTGCTGACAGCTCGGAGCCTGGAGCCTGCTTCAGATTCTGTGTCTCCCTCTCTCTCTGTCCCTCCCCCTTTGCCTCTCTCTCTCTCTCTCTCTCTCTCAAAAATAAATAAACACTAAAAAAATTTAAATCTCTCCTCCTTATATAATTTTTTCAATAAATCCACGATTTCCTAGATCATTTCCAACTTTAATGGCTAGTTATTCTCAGGATGTCTTGTGGTTTGATCTTTCTTCTCTTAACTCCTAAATTTTGGTTTTCCCTGGTGGACCATCTTCTATTTTCTATACACTCCCTCTAGAAAATTTCATCCATGTAGAGCATTTAAAATTTTTTTTAATGTTTATTTATTTTTGAGAGAGAGACAGAGCGTGGGCAAGGGAGAGGCAGAGAGAGAGGGAGACACAGAATCCGAAGCAGGCTCCAAGGTCCAAGCTGTCAGCACAGAGACCAATGCAGGGCTCAAACTCACCAAAACTGTGAGATCATCACCTGAGCCAAAGTCAGATGCTTAATTGAGCCATCCAGACGCCCCTCATCCATGTAAAGCATTTAATTCTCATCTATTTTGTAAATCTATACTTTATATCAGCAATCCATCTTTCTGTTTCAGAATTCTCTTCAACTCCTGGACATGTATACTAATGCATAATATAATGCATTATATATATATAATGCATAATGCATAATACATATATATATATATATATTACATAATAGTTGTTCCTGGACATTTTTAGTGATGTCCCTATCTGCATCACAAATGCAGCTGTTTTCCAAATAAATTATCTTTCCTATATTCTCAAACTTAGTGAATGGACTCACTATCTTTTCATTCACCTTAGTCAGGAAACTGATTTACTGAAGATATCTTTTCTCTTTGATTCCCTAGACCCAATCACCAATCCTTATTACTTGTGCCTTATTTCAGGTCAGTACTCTTCTCTTTATCTAAACCATTGTCAATATTATTTAAGCACATGTCTTCTGTCTGCCTCAATAGTCTCCACATGTTTTCTCTCTCCTTATTCAAACCTTGTTATCCTACAGTCCAACCTTGTCACTGCTTCTGAAGGTATCTATTTGTAATACAATTCTGAACGTGTTGATCTGTGGTCTCAAACCTACGGTAGCCCCCTAGATTTCCATAAGATGGTTTCTAAAGTCATTCACACATAAAAACTCTGTTATCCATATTGCCTACCAATTCAGTCAGAGCTCTTATTTTTCTTCCTTCCACATCTTATACACATGTGCCCATGTAAACACACACACACACACACACACACACACACACACACACATACACACACACTTTTTGATCCAGTAACACTGAACTACTTCAGTTACCCAATACCTTTGCAAACACTTTTTTTTCTGTTTTGTGGACTTGGCCATCCAGTGTGAAGAACTCAGCCTATGAAAAAGCCCCCTGACTCTTCCTCACATATTTAAGTACACCTTTCTCTATAAGTGATTATAGCAATCACTGTAAATATGTAATTTCCTGTGCATATATCAGCCTTTTCACTTTTCATCACGCTGCTTTTTTTTTTTTTTTCACATCTCTGTGCTATCATGACACTCTTACATCTTGAATACAAGAACCACTATTTTTTCCCTCTCTTTCTTGGAAACTAGTAAACTATCTGGAATATATAAAAGCCTCAGTGATAAATAAAATATTGACTAAAGAACTGACTATATTTTAGATAACATAAAGTTAATATATTTTACATTTAATTCTGCAATATACTTTTATACATTTATAAAATATTTTGTAATATTTTATACTCAATGTTAATCTTGTGTGCATTATTTCATTCTTTTTTTGAGTGTTAGATAAATCTCATCATGCATCATTTTCTGGGATACATATACTACTAAGTTTATGTATTCTCATACAGTTCTCTAGCAAGGACACTTTTTTTTCTTCTGTTCAAGTAACTGCTCTCAATACATTGAAAAATACTTTATTTTAATAATTCACTTAGCATATATTCTGACACATTATAAATTCATGAGACAGCCACATGAATGTCATAAGGTTTTTTTACATGCTTTTTATTGTAATCTGGTGTATTTATGATGCCATTGAACTCATAACCTGAGCCATGCATTACTGAAAGGTTAGAACTCCCTTGAAGTCTGTCCTTGGTTGAGATGTTTTTGAGACTAATGGATAAGAACAGCATAATATTTGAGTATTGTAAGCCATTTGTTCACTAGAGAAAAAATACCTTTCAAGGTTAAATTTTATACTGAAGAGTTTTCATTTTTTTAAGATGACTAAGAACTTTGTTTTTTATTTTATAAATTAATGATTACATAGGTGATAAAATGGAGAGATAAAGAAATTTAGATACAGATGTGTGTGTATGTATGTCTATCAAATCTGTAAAACAATTGAAAGCCAATTGATGAGGACAGGTAAAGAAATAACTGAAACTCATAATAGTGTAAAGAATCTCTAATTTTATTAAAAAATAATAGTATATACTAATATATTTATGTATCACACAAGTTTAACTATATAATAAATATTTTAAGCTCTTTATCTTTTTTGATGAGAAAATATACATACACATTAAGTAGAAATAATTAATTAGTTAAATCAATTAATAAAAACTAACATTAGGAAATCAATTTCTTCTAATAGAATCCCCATCTCTCTATAAACATGAAAATAGGGTCATTTTATATTTAGGTTACCTTCTAAAATAAAACTTACCCCATGGGGGAACCTGGCTGGCTCAGTGGGTAGAGCATGGAACTCTTGATCTTGGGGTTGTGAGTTCTACCCAACGTTGGCTGTAGAGATTACTTAAAAATAAAATCTTTAAAATAAAACCTCTATCAGGGCTCCTGGGTGGCTCAGTCAGTTAAGCATCCGACTTCGACTCAGGTCATGATCTCGTGGTTCTTGAGTTGGAAGCCCTCATAGGGCTCTCTGCTGACAGCTCAGGGCCTGGAGCCTGCTTCAGATTCTGTGTCTCCCTCTCTCTCTGTTCCTCCCCCTCTCACACTCTCTCTCTCTCAAATAAATAAACATTAAAAAATAAAATAAAATCTCTACCATTTAGCCAGAGGATGTTCAATATTTTTAACATAAACTTTTTCACTTCTCCAGATGGTTTCATATTGAAACTCCTCTTCCAATCTCAGCATCTATCAGTATATTCAACGTGCTTGTAAAATGTTTAAGTTTTCTTATTATTCAATAGTTTGTGTTAGGGCCACTCAAAGTATATTTGTAGGTATTAAAGGATATGGAAGCCTTGACCCAAGGCTTAGAAATTTCCAGAATTCTCTAGTGACAAGATTGATTAAAAGATATCACATTTACAGAGATGCAACAGCCTTATTTATACATCACAATAGCCCTAAAAAGCAAATGATTTTTCCTGTTTTACAGATGAAAAACTGCAAAATAAAAGAAATTAAGTAGCCTACCTTTGTGAAGCGATCAATAAATAACATTGCTGAGATTTTAATCTAGCTGTATTTTGAAGATTGCTATTTTCTCTGATTGATTGTTTGAAGTTGTTTTAGGTTGGCGGCAATATTCCTCAAAATAAGTCCTCAGCAGAAATAAGAATGTCATTGCCATGTTAGCTGTCTTTCAGCTGCACATTATGATATTTAAATTAACTCTTGAAAGGAAGTTCAATGGGAAACAGGTGATGGCTTTTCCATTCTGTTTTTCTCTGTCATACAACTTAAAATTTAGATATTTTATCCTTGAAAGAAATGGGTTGACATATTTCAATAAATGCCCTACTATTTTTATGGTAAGCTCTATGCTTATATTCTGCATGTATTCATTTAAATTGGCGTTCTGGTATGCTTATGATCTGTTCTTATTCCAGCCTGCAGACATAAGCCATGATTCTTAAAGTAATAATAGTTAAAAACTGGCCTCAAGTTACAGTAAAATAGAAACCGCAAAACTCTATGCCCTTGATCTTTAGGAAAAGTTAAAAAGCTTTGAGAATAAATCTGAATGCTAGTATCAAAGGGATGTCATTTTGATAAAAAATTTACACCAGTGTGATTAATCTAGTGTTAAGGTAATTCTGATTTCCTCTTTAAATATGTTTCTAATTATCAGTAATTGAAACTAATTTTGGTATACAGCTCTTATTAAATAAGACAAATGCTGCATGAGAAATGGCATGACCTTTTCATTGTTGCTTTATCAGGACATTTCTCTAGACATCTTTTTTTTCATTTCAAAGCTTTCTATGTCTTCAAAGAGCTCAGTAAGGTATAGCTTGCTCTGCTGTGACTCCAGACTTGTACATTTGAAAGGAGGACTTATAATTTACCACAGACAGCAAAATATTGTAGCATGAGGTAAATATCAAAACAAATTATTTTATCGTAGAAAGACAAACATACATATTTGAAGAGAATGTTTTTTTTTTCTTTTTTTTTTTTAATGTTTATTTATTTTTGAGAGAGACAGAGACAGAAAGTGAGTGGGTTGGGGCAGAGAGAGAGGGAGGCACAGAATCCGAAGCAGGCTCCAGGCTCCGAGCTGTCAGCACAGAGCCCAACGCAGGGCTCGAATCCACGAACCGCAAGATCATGACCTGAGCCGAAGTCGGATGCTCAACCGACTGAGCCACCCAGGCGCCCCAAAGAGAATGTTTTAAAGACATTGATGCAGGCTGGCTGGGTCCGGCAATGTGATGGGGTCCTGTGGGACCAGCCAAGAGGGTCTCTGGCTTCATTCAGGATAGAAATCAAATGCAAGCTGAGAGGAAGTGAGAGCAGAATTTATTAAAGGAAGAGTGAGGGTGTAGATACAAAGTGTCCAGGAGACTAGGAAAGGAAAGGAGAGTGAGTCTTAATGTTTGCTTGGGGCCTGGGGTTTTTATCCAGGATTGTGGTCTGGTGCTTGTGTCTTTTCAGTAATCCAGGAACAAATGCAAGTGTTTAGATGTTCTCCATAAGTCACTTATGCCCTGGAACCAGGGATCTTGATGAGCTGGTCTTAGAAAACCTTTGTGAGGACTCTGTTAGGTCACTTCTTAGATGTTGTCTCGTTCTGGAAGACACCAAAAAAATCCTTAACTCCTTGACCTTTACAAGGAGGACATACATTATCTGTTCTATAAGGTATGTGTAAGGCAGGGGGATACAGATCCTAGCAAGATCAGAAGCAGGAAAAGGAACAAAGAAAAAAGAGCTTTCTTCGTGGGGTCCCTTCAGTTTCCCTGTCTCAACATGAAGAATTGTGTTTATGTGCAGTGATAATTTGGGATTTTATTCTGCTAAATATTCTCAGAATGCTTATATGTTTCAGAACTCATCTGATATGTCCCCTAGTGGAATATTCACATTGAATCACTACTGGATAATTTCCCATAGCATATGATGAATGGGAAAGAGTGTTTGAAATTCATCATTGCATTCCTGGAAGCTGTAGAGGCTGCTTTCAGGCCACAGGCTTGGGCGATGGAAACTTGAACAAGGCAAAAGGGGTCCCAGTGACCACCGGGCTGACTGCAAATAGATGCATTAAGCAACCCACCTTGAAACAGCCATAGGCCCTAACTGATCAATTAACCAGGCACAGTTTTTAAGATTACCAAAAAAGGGAAAATTCCATATGTCCCCATACTCCCTCCCTCTGCCCTATAACTGTGGCCCCTTATGATAGGGGAAGATAGGATTCAGTAGGCAGAGTGGGAAAGATTAGGACCCGAGGTCCTTGCGTGGAGGAAAATACCTATTTTGGAACAATGCTGGGAGTGTCTGACCACAGCAAACCCCCTCAGGTGTAAGGTTCCTCTTAAGAATGTAGCAGACCCCACCTACTCCCCCTCAGGTTTCCCTCATGAAGTATGGCCATAGGCCACCCCTCATACAACGGCAATAAGCCAATCAGGAATGGACAACCCAGCACCTAGAGTTATCAAGCCAATAAGGGTAGAACCTGAGAAGGGTCAAGGGGGAAGGGGAGGGGAAGGGCTGGCCAGAACCTTCGAAAGGACCCTTGTCTATAGTCTTAGGGCATTCACTTTCGAATGTCCCCTCTCTGTAAAGAGAGCTTTCCTACTATTCTTCTTTTCTGATTCTAATAAACTTTTGCCTGCTGCTCATTTTGTGTCCACCTCTTCCTTCTTTGAAGCTGCTAGACAACAAATCCTGGGTATTGAGGTAAGAAGAAATCCTACAACACTCTCACCACTTCCTTGTCGCTGACAGTCTGTCCTTTGCTGTCCAGCTTACTGCACACTTGCAGTGTATTCAGGAAACTTCTATCTCTTTTGTTCTGCCTTCAGTGGATTCTCTCACCACTGTGCTGCTGGCCCCCCACCCATTTGGCACGCCTGCATTTGGTGGCCCTTCATCTGATTGGAGAGCCCCGTGGGAGCAATTGATTAACTTTTTGCTTTGTCAGTTAAACCTCCAGCCTATGGAGGCAGCTAGTGTCTTCTTCATCATCTTTAGTCCTTTTTACTCTCTTTTCTTTAAGTTATCCTAACTGAATTTGTGATAATTTAATAAAAAAATACCATGTTTAAAATAGAGTGCATTACTTAATCAGAAATGGTTTGAATTTAAATGGTTTGAATTAAATGTATTCATTTAATTGTATGAATACTCAGGACTAGCTATCAACTCAAGTGAATCTTTACTTGTAGAAATTATGGAATAATGTTCTCAAATGGAAGGAAAGAGGGCTGGGAAGAAAAAAGAGTATATTTTATCATCCTGTGCTTTTTGGTTGAGACCGTTTCCCTGACATTTTTTGGCATTAACAGAAAAGTAAGCAAAATTAGCAAAAACAAAAGGTAAGAAGTCAGTGCCTACAACTTTGTAAAAGGCTTTCAAATCAATGTGCCCTGTATAAAGACAGCCTTCATTGAATAAATTCAAGAAAAAGGTATGGGTCTCATCTTCTTTCCCTGATGTCTGATCTCCATAGCAAGAACTGCTCTTCTTTTAGGGATAGGTATTATTCCTCACTGCTTGGGGCAATTACCTAGACCCAGCCTCCAGGGCGGGCCCCTGGAGCTCTGAATCTCCACAATCCTTTCCTTAGGCCTTGCTTTTCCTGCATTTTGCAACATCAGAACATCTTAATTTCAATACCATGTAGTTCTACTTTTTTTTTTTTAAGATAACACACTAAATGTGTAATTAGTGTAATTACCACTTAAAGGGAGGCAGAGTAACAATAGTTGTGTATAGCATGATGACATTTATGAACATAAACGGCATTTTAGTTACTCATGGAAGCACACAGAAAAAGGACTACAAGAACACACAGCACCTAGGGCATATCTTTGGGAGGAAAGTGATATCTAACTGGATGACATGAAATTCATTTTTTTTGGTTCTAAATATTTGTTTTCTAAATTAAAAAAAAAAAAAAAAGTGTCACCAGCTGGACTCCAAGACCGGATCTTTAACAACTTCCTGCTTTTACTCACCAAACTTTGTCCCACATTTTTTCTTAAATTCTTCTTTCCAGCTTATCTCTTAACTTAAGCAAAAGACCCTAAGGGCATAACATCTCAGTGATGGAAACCAAAACTACCCCTCAATCAATAACAACTGTCTGGAGGAGCCCTGGTGTCCCAGACCACTCAGACCAGTTTGAGCTAAACCCTGGACTCACACCTGCCCAGATGGACCATGGAGTGACCTCTGGAATGGCCAACTATTACCTTTACCTAATTTTAATACTAAAATCTCCATCCAAAGGGGAGCACAAGCCTCATTTACATAACATACAATATATATATGGACATGTTAATTAAAGCTGCTGTGCAATCTTATACCTGCCTCTATATGTGATGACAAGGTTCCCCTATCTAAATATTCATCCTAACCTTAAATAAAAGGCACCCACTACCTCTTGCTTGGAGTCACGGCTTTGGAAGTTATTCCCTATGATGTCTTCATTTGCTGCAGACAAAGCCTACCTTGTGTGACAACTCCACCTGGTATAGTATCTATCTGGGGCTCACTGGGGAGTAAACTCACATTAGGTCAGTTACAAAAGCACATATAGTTTTCAATTAAAGGTGTATGAAACAGATGCTATATAAAATTGAGTCCTTAAAAATAAGGTTAATTAAAAAATGTAATAATAAATTAGTTATAAACATCAAAAGGGTTGAAAATACACCAGGGCTATTTGTATGTCTAGGTTAGGACTGCTACTTCAGTTGTACTCTCTAAAACAAGAACTGTATATTTCTACATATATAGTGTTTGGGTTCTCTTCTCTCTCAGATAAGAGCATAGATAACATTTCTAAACAAAGCAAATTCAGTGCTAATGAACTGCATCTGTTTCAGGCTTCACAAATTCTTTCATCTCAAAAAGCAAGACCAATATGAGAAAAATTTGAAAAACCAACCAGAATACTGATGGAAAGGCTGCACAACTGGAGAAATTCAAAATAAAAATTACCTGAATCTATTTTGTGGAATACATTTTTTTTAGGCTTCTAGCCAAAAGAAAATACTTCTTACTTTACTATTGGGAGTATTAAATTTCTCAGAAAAATGGAGGGATGCTATTAGGTAGGTTTTTCTATCTTTAGAGAAGGACTTTTGGCAATTTTTTCTTGTTATTGCTGTTCAGTTAAAAAATATTGATTATTCTAAGGATGTTCACTTTGTTTCAGTTGTCTGTTATTTAGTGTTATGTTACTGAATAGGTCACTCATGTCACTTCGTTTCCTGAGCAATGAAGTTGTGCAAAAATTTTCTTTTTTTAAAAATTTTTTAATGTTTTTATTTATTTTTGAGACAGAGAGAGACAGGGCATGAGCAGGGGAGGGGCAGAGAGAGAGGAAGACCCAGAATTCGAAGCAGGTTCCAGGCTCTGAGCTGTCAGCACAGAGCCCAACGTGGGGCTTGAACTCACAGACCATGAGATCATGACCTGAGCTGAAGTCAGACGCTTAACTGACTGAGCCACCCAGGCACTTCCCCCTGCCCCCCTTTTTTTTTTTTTTAATTTTTTAACGTTTTTAAAATTTTCTAATTAAAGCCACACTAGTTCTATGCATGGAAGATTATGTCATCAAAAGTAGAAAACTCTATTTTAAAGTTAACCATACAATCCTCATCTTTAATAAAAGCAGCTCCTATAAGATATATTAGATACATGGATGAATATATCTGTATATCTTAAGAAAGAATATAAATGTATGTTTCACCATTTCTTTCTTTCTTTTTTTTTTTTTTTTGAGAGAGAGAGAGAGAGAGAGAGCACGTGTGCACAAGCAGGGGGTGGCTGAAGGAGGGAGAGAGAGAGAGAGAGAGAGAGAGAGAGAGAAGGAGAGACACAGAGAAAGAGAAGGAGAGAATATTAAGCAGGCTCCATGCACCAGTGTGTAGCTCAAAGCAGGGCTCAATCTGATGACAGTGAGATCATGACCTGAGCCAAAATCAAGAGCTGGGTATTTAACCCAACTGAACCACCCAGACACCCCTTTGTCACACTATCTCCATATCTACATCTAAATCTGTAGTTCTTTACATGTCCTAAAGAGGAAAAGACCATTGAACACAGATGTTGAAAGTTATTTTTAGCTTTATGTAATATCAGGAATTTACTAAAATCTCATGTTTTTCAAAATACCTACTCTTATCTACTGGACAAAACCAGAATTTTTCCTCTTGGTCTATATTCATTGAAATATTATATATTATTTATTTCTTTATTACTTATCATTTATTATTATATGTAATGTATTTAATAATATATAAAATAAATTTCTTATTTTATTATTGTATATAATATATATTTTATATTTTATAATATATATATTTTAAGGCCAGTTTTCATCATGTACTGTTCAGTGTAAACAGTTGCAGATATTATGTTAAAGGTTAAAGCGTAAAGATGAATCCACTGTGCAGAGAAATAAAAGAAGTAATGTCATGAAGGCATGAAAAGAAAAAAAAAGATGAGGCTATTAGAGGCCCAGAGCACATCTTACAGTTTTGATAAGGATTTGTCTTATTACAAATTTTTAATTTGCTCTAAATATTTAAAATTATCTTTATGAATGAGGAGAAGTTCAACATCACTATAGCTTAATTATGATGGTCAATTTTGCAATCTTTTACACTGGTGCTGCATATATATACTTTTTTTTTTCTTTCTCAGAAGAAAGACAAGGGATTTTTGCAAGAAGCATTTATATTTTATTTATTTTTTACTTACTTTTTAAAGTTTATTTATTTTGAGAGAGAGAGAGAGAGGCAGAGAGAGAGAGAGAGAGAGAGAGAGAGAATCCCAAGCAAGCTCTACACTGTCAACACAGAACCTGACATGGGCTCAAACTCACAAACCCATGAGATCATACCTGAGCCAAAATCAAGAGTTGGAGGCTTAACCAACTGAGCCACCCAGGCGCTCCAGCAAGAAGCATTTATATTTTAATTAAACAGTGGAATATAGGCAATTTAACCCGCGGTGAAGTGAGCACTAATTTATGTATAAAAATTGTATATCTTCCTCTTCCTCTTTGAATGATTTCTCCTCCTCTCATTGTGTACTCCTCCTTCCTCTATCTTTAGTCTCAGGCCTAGTTTGGATTTCAAATATTATGTAGTATAGTGGAAGAAGCATATGTTTTGGTGTCTGAGAGGAAGTAAATCCCAGTTTTATTATTATATTTTGCTATTTGTTTACTTTGAGAAAGGGGGAAAGGGGCAGAGAGAGAGAGGGAGAGACAGAATCTCAAGTCTCCATCTCAGGAACCAGGAGATCATGACCTGAGCTGAAACCAAGAGTTGGACACTTAACTGACTGAGCCACCCAGGCACGCCCAAGTCTTATTATTTAATAGCTACATGAGAGATTATAGGCTTAATTGTGTTCTCCTATACATTATTTTATTGAAGTCCTAACCCCCAATACCTTAGAATCTGACTATATTTCACCATAGGGCCTTTTGCAATTAAATAAGTAATTAAAATTAAATGAGGTCACATGGGTAGGTTCTAATCCAATATGACTGCTAAGAAGAGGAAGAGACACTAGGAACATTTGCATACAGAGAAAAGGCCATGGGAGGACATAATGAGAAGGCAGCATCTTCAAGCCAAGGAGAGAGAGTTTGGGAAAAACCAACCCTGCAGACATCTTGATCTTGAACTTTCATTTCAGCCTCCAGAATGTGAGAAATTTGTTGCTTAAACCACCCAGTCTGTGGCATTTCTGTTATGGCAGCCTTAACAAACTAAGACAATAACATTTAAAAAGTTTATATAGCCTTTCTGAATCTTACTTTCCTTATCTATTTATAATGGACTATATTGAGGAATAAGTAAAATAATCTAAAGGGTGCAATAATGTACATATTCATAAATCATATTTCCCCCTCTTGTGTTTTTGTTCTGACTTCCAACTCTAATTACCATTCACTAAACTCCTGCCCACTCACTCAACTCATTTTCTCTAAGGGCAGAGTAAATAGAAGAAGTTAATAGGCAAATGCATTTAGAGAAAGTTCACAAAATATTATTGAAATAATATTTTACTTCATTTTTATTTTCTTCAAGTTCTGATAATCTTATTCTTGATGAATACATCCATTAGCACAATTTTTTTCTCCTAAGGTGATAATTTCAAAACTAATAACACCTTATCATATCTTACATTTACACTATTGAGTATAAGTAAATATAAAATGAAGAAAACTTCATCTTATTGTATAAGCAATTAATGAAACATTTTTTTTTTTTGCCTCAGAGCATTAAATACCAGTTTATTGGGGTTCCTGAATGTATATTTTCTCCGACCTTCTGAACTACAGTCAACTGTCCACTCAACATAAAGTATCTTTCCCTGCCCGAATTTCCTCCGTTATCTTGGGGCAATTAGCTCCCACTTGGTAAAGAGGACACCTTTCCCGGCAGTGGAGAAAGCCCTGCAGCTGCCCCTCAAAGATCATCTTGCCTATCAACACCGGTGCCCTCCTTCCCTAGCAATGTGCTCTAGCAACATGAATCTTTTACTTTTCCACTGGCAGTTAGGCATCAGCTCTGAATCAGCTAAACTTCAAACAATCAGAGAAAATAGCAATCTTCAAAATACAGCTAGATTAAAATCTCAGCAATGTTATTTATTGATCGCTTCACAAAGGTAAGCTACTTAATTTCTTTTATTTTGCAGTTTTTCATCTGTAAAACAGGAAAAATCATTTGCTTTTTAGGGCTATTGTGATGTATAAATAAGGCTGTTGCATCTCTGTAAATGTGATATCTTTTAATCAATCTTGTCACTAGAGAATTCTGGAAATTTCTAAGCCTTGGGTCAAGGCTTCCATGTCCTTTAATACCTACAAATATACTTTGAGTGGCCCTAACACAAACTATTGAATAATAAGAAAATTTAAACATTTTACAAGCACGTTGAATATACTGATAGATGCTGAGATTGGAACAAAGGAATAGTTTCAATATGAAACCATCTGGAGAAGTGAAAGAAAGTTTATGTTAAAAATATTGAATATATTCTGGCTAAATGGTACAGGTTTTATTTTAAAGATCTTATTTTTAATATCTACACCTGGGTTCGAACTCACAACCCCAGATCAAGAGTCCCAGGCTCTACCCACTAAGCCAGCTAGGTGCCCCCATGGTGGAGGTTTTATTTTAGAAGGTAACCTAAACATAAAATGACCCCATTTTCATGTTGAGAGAGAGAGAAGATGTGGGGGCTACTGTGAGTACCAATTCCTATAAGGCTACATCTCCACTAAATTTGGACTTTATTCCTTTTGTTCCCCCCTTGCCTGAAACAGTGGTGTGATTAATCTAACACTGGTTTGGAATATGTTATTTTGAAACCGCTTAAAAGCATAACGTTGAACAAAATCAAAATGGCTGCACTAATGCTTTAGCAAAGCTGGATTTTAAAGGAAACTTTTTCCTCATTTCTGCAAATCTCCCCTTCTCCCTTTTTAGCCTTTTGTTTCAGGAATCCAGTACCACCCTGAAAAAGCTGCTGGCAGCACACAGTTCCTGTTGAAACTGGCTTGATCCTGTTATTTCCCCATAAACCACCCCAGCCGCTTTCTCCAGGTGAGCATGCAATTCTTGGAAAGCCATAGGCTGCTATACTTTGCCTGGCAAAACAATAAAACTGTCATTCCTCCTTACCCTAAACTCTGTCTTCATGTTATATCTTGGCTCCAAACACAGAGGTCCGTTTTCAACAATTTCTTTATTAGTTAACATGAAACATCCTGTAAAATTTGGGCTTATGAATTTCCCACAGTGGATCTGTGTTTAAATAAACTGTGGCAGGGGCACATGGGTGGCTCAGTTGGTTAAGCCTCTGCTTTGGCTCCTCCCCTGCTTGCACTCTGTCTCTCTCTCTCAAAAAAATAAACATTAAAAAAACAACTTTGAAAAAATAATGAATAAATAAATCGTAGCAAAGACAAACAGTCTCTGAGTATAATTTGCCTCCCACACAATATACATAATGAAGGGAAAACTACCCTCTCTTCTCTCTTCATAAAACTCTTCAAATTCTTCATTAAGACTTTCTTTTTTTTTTCTTTTTTTTTTTTTTTTTTTAGAAAGGAGAGTTTATAAGAGAATATCTTCTGAATGTAGGAGGAAATTTAGCCTCATATAACCGTAACCAAAATGAGTATAATGTAATGAAGGTAATGCTGACAACTCACAGGACAAATTGTATGAAAAAGTTAAATCATTTATGGCACTTTCTATTGCAGCTGAAGAGCTCAGATATATATATAGCACCATCCAATTAGCTCTATCATTTGGTGATGTCAATGAAAATTTTGATGTGAAAGAAAAGCTCTTGAACATGGTGTCATGACAATCGCAAGCAACTTAGCTCTGTGTTAAACCATGTCTTAATGATTTTAATAGAAACTGGTCAAAATTAGTACATATGACTAAGGAGAGTGTTCCCAAAATGGTCAAAGCTAATGTTTTCAAATTTAAACTCAGGTGGCAACCTTTTTCAAGGGCATGAACTGAAGTCAGTTCCTTGTATGTATGACCCAGAGTTACTCTGCTAGAAAATTAAAATAGAGCACATACTGGTTGTAATAATTAAGTATATGAACTTTATGCCCTTTTATGAACTACTATCCACAGTAGTTCAGTCCTTTGGTTGATGAATTGGATGGGCAATAACACCTAGTACTAAGCTGCCTAGGCCCCCCGAAAATGTAACATTATTTGAAGGGACACTGGAAACAAATGTTCCAGAGGCAGAAGTCTATGTGTTCTCACTGATACATCAAAACACCAATTTAGTGTAATTAAATGTCCATTTATTTTCAAATATACTTTTAAGTATATATAATATATTAATGAGTGATAAAAACATATATAAATTTATAATTAGTTAATAATGTAGTCAGTGTTATAATTGTCAATTTAGGCATTATTCTCCAATTTCAGTTCCGAAAAATATACACATACATATATATTTACTGTATTTTTATTTCATAATATATAAATAAATTTTAATTTTTCTAAGCAAAGTGATATGAAGGGATTTCAATTCTACCTATGACTAGGTTTAATTACACTGCAAATTTTCTTTATGGTGTATTTTTTAAGTAATTTATTATAAAAATCAGGGACACCTGGGTGGCTCAGTTTCGTTAAGTATTCGACTCTTGATTTCAGCTCAGGTCGTGATCGTGAGTTCGAGCCCCGTATCAGGTTCTGTGCTGACAGCATGGAGCCTGATTGGGATTCTCTGTCTCCCTCTCCCTCTGCCCCTCTTTCTCTCTCAAAAATAAATAAACATTAAATAATAAAAATAATAATAAGTTATTATAAAATTCAATACTATCTTTTAATTTTCCCTCATGTTATATATAATTTTTCAAATTTCACTCCTCTTATCCCAAAAATTTCCTGGCGTTTATTATAATATCATCAGTTATACTTGTTTCCCCTGGCAAAGAATATGTAGGTTACCTATTACCTTTTTTTATTTGACATTGATTTTCTGAGTTTGCAAAATATCCTCTCAATTGCAGAAAATAACTTAGTATAAAGGTAGCTTTTGAGGTCACTGTAATTTTTATCCTTTATTTCACCCATATTATAATTTAGTGGGAAGTGTGGTATATCAGCCACTTCTAGTCAGGCATCATTGAATATGTTTCTTCATACATATTTGTGTGTATATGTGTGTGTGTGTTTTGAGCGCAAGAAAGTCATTATATACCGAAATGTAATTTAGAAAGAAACAAGGAAAGAAATGCAAAAATCATGTGGTTGTCATGATAATTTCCTAATGAGATTAATAGGAAATTTTGCTTTCAAAAAGATTTCAAAAGCAATCAGAAAGGTTGCTATTTAAATAATTGTCTTAAATTGGTATACCTTCAATCTGTTTGAGCTTTACATATGTAAAAACCTCAACTTGCCTTCTGTCTCTGATATGGTTTACGGACACAGTTATTAGGATTAGGTTGTAACACAACCATACATTAAATCAACTCACATATTTTTGAATTATTATTCTGTGGTAGTGCTGTTCTATGTCTTCATTCTGGTCTTCATCCTTGAAGTGTGAATAAGAGATGCAGGCATGTCAAGGAATGACTAAAGTGTCAGGTAAAGTGGTAAACTAAAGGTTAAAAGCATTGTCACATAGCTTCATAGTCAATTTCATCAAAACAAATCCAAACAAGGAATTCATCATCTGTTTTCCTATGATAATTGCAGCCTCAAAGTCTCTTTACAGTAGCTCCTAGTTCGTGTGTGATTGAATAATTGGGAGGTGCATGTACTCAACAAAAGTAGGTTTGAACCTCCTTGAATTCTCACAATAATATATTTGTGTAGCCAAACCTATCTAGAAATATACTAGAAAAAGAATTCTGGAAGATGCAGGTCAGCCAAGTCAAGTTGGTTCATCAAAAACTCCACATTTCACACTTTGGTAATTTGCCATTCATACATATATCCTCATATATTTAGGCTCCAAACAAAGATAAGCAAGTAATACTCCTGGGTAACATAATAAAACTACTCCATGCACAACCCAGAACACCACAGCATTTCCCCTATAAAGATACAAAGTCCTTAGATGTCTTCTCTTTAATGTACTATAATTTTAATACTGAGATATAAAGTTAACTATTAATAATAACACTTTTCATATTAGATAATAAGGGGATACCAGAGAGAACACAGGAAAAAATATAAACACATAGATAGATAGATAGATAGATGATAGATAGATACAGGTATCTAGATTGATCTAGATCTAAATCAAGATAAGCCAAAGATAGAAAAAGAAAGACAGATAGATTGCAAACACATTCATATAAAGACAAGAAAGAACAAATTATAAATATTTCAGTCCTCATTCTGCAACTCTTTCTTGGGCACATCTGTTATTTACAGCTATCTTCTTCAATTACCCATTTCATATATTCTCTGTCTTAAGCAAATATCTCAATTGGTTGTGGTTCTCTGCCTGATGAAGTGACCCAAACCTTGATTTCTGAAATATATGGATGATTAGCAATCATGCCTGAATTATGTTTTTTGTAGTTTCCCTTGACTTTAATCACAGGACATAGTCATAATTAGAGACATCTTTAGGGATTTCCTGTATTCCAAACTAATCTTAGTTCTATCAAATGTACAGCAAAAACCCTATTTTCTCTTCATAGTAATTATCAACCACACTAACCAGTACAGTAACCACTTTCTTTGTCTGCCTATTCGGAGGCATGAAGAGACTAAAATGACCAGGTGGCAGTCACAATTTTCAGTTCAATTAAATCGTTTTTGCTTTTTTTTTTTTTTCAACTTAATTCTCTAACCAATAGAGGCTGAAGTCATAGAGAAAACAGACAGAATTTTGTCAGCTGAACACCAGGAGTGATACTAATACCATTTCCATTACCAGCCCTTAATTCTTAACCCATGAATCCTAGTGATGGGAGAAACAGCATCATGTACTGGATGCTGGTTTAGAGAATTTACTACATTCTGGAGGATATTATTTCTGGCATGCAAGGTCTTGCTACCTAGCCAATATCATGACTAAGACTTCAGAAGGGCATTTTTTTCCCATTCCAGCAAGCCAGATGCTTCAGGATAGGTGGGAACATGGTAAGATTAAATGCCATGAGCATGGGCCCAATACTGCATGGGATACCAGGATAGTGGACATGGCAGGCATGGTAGTTTGGATGGGAGCATGGTGGGCAAGGAAGGCAAATACATTTCCAGAGAAAGTTATATTCTAGTAAAAACAAGGTCTTATCCATCCCATATAGAAAGTTCTCTAACATAGTCAACCTGCCACCAGGTACCTGGCGAATCACCCCAGCAAATGGTGCCATATGAGGACTGAGGCCAGTCTCTATTACTGGAATATTGGACGTTTAACAGTTGCCAGGACAGCCTTGGTGAATGGAAGTCAAAATTGCTAAGCCCATGCCAAATTTCCATCCTTGCCACCATAGGGACATTGTTCATGAGTCACTGGGCAGTGACAGAAATGGTTACAGAAGATACTAATAGATATCCACAAAATAGACCTTTTTGTTCATTTGTATATTAAAATACCCCTCTGATAAACTCATCGTATTATTATTTTCTTTTTTTGGTAATTCACATAGAACACAACTATCTTCATATCCTGTGCCCAAAAAGGTTTATTGATTTATACCCATACCTTCCCCAAGAATATTTTCATCAATTTCCAAATTCTGTATTTTCTAAATCTCTGTCCATTCAGCCAAACCATTGGCCATATCTCATGAACTGGTACTGACTCGGCCATTTGGCATCTCTCTTTCTAGGCAAAACTGAACACAGTTTCACTGACAGAAATTGCAGGATTTCCCTTCCCAACTGTCCTTCAGAGATGCCCCTAAAAAGAGACTACAGTGTTATTGCTGTCAACTTTTGAGTAGCACTGTCATATTGTGCAGTAGTGTCTACACTGGACTCAAGAAGGTGAAATATCAGTAATAGGGGCCATGGGCATTTGAGCTACTTCTTTATGCAACTTACTTTTCTGGTCTGTACTTGTTCAAGTCCCATCACATATATAGCACTTCCATTTGATAATGGAGTGCTGTCATATATGCCCAACTTCATGCCTTGGTACGTCAGAAAATTCTACTTCATGATGGACAGCTTAGTTTTCATGGTAGTTTGGTGGCCTATAATTAAACATTTAGTCTCTACTAAAGGCCCCAAAAGCCAAAAGCCATTGCTCAAAAAGGACACTAGTTATCCACATACAATCTCTGGGCTTTACTCCAAAACCATAAAGGATTTGAGATGTGATTCACCTATTGGGACTTGCCAATGGCTCCAAACAATGCCTCTATCTGCCAGTAATGCTTCAAGTACCATTAGCTTTTCTGGCTCCTACAGCTTAAGTGGCAGCGCAGTTTCGGTTAGTGCCTCAGGGGCTGCAGTCTGCCCTTTTTGAACTGCCTGTCTGTGGGTATTAAGAGTCAGCCCGATGACAAATATTCCTTCAATGTTAATGAATATTGCCTTAATATGTGAGTAGAAGCAAGATATTTAAATGTTTCTGAATTTAATTATTATTACATGTTTATCTGTTCCTGTCTTCAAGCAAACAAGTGCTCCTCGAGTGAAAAGGATGTTCTTTTTTTTTTTTTAACCGTAGTTTTACAACCATCTAACATTTAATGCCTGTTGTATAGTAGGCATTTTAAATTTATTGAGTTCATCTGAATTTCATATATATTTCTGATAATTATAATTATCCACATGCATATACAGATTGCTTGGACGCAGTCATGCACACACATGTGCATAGCCATTCACGTACCCAGAGTCCTGAAGGAAGAAATTATTTATTCAGTCTTTCCACATGAAGCTGTATTCAATACTCTTTCCTTAGGCTAAGTCCCTGATAACTGAAGATTTTTGAAATCATGTTATCTCACTAATTTCATACCCACTTATCTATACATCCACTTTAAAATTCCTATTGTGTCTGTTTATCATAAGCCACACTTACTGAATCCTACATGGATACCATTTCCTAGTTGAACTAAGGTCATTGAAAAATCGCAAGGTTATACATTAGCTGTTTCTCATGAACGTATTTTAGATGATTAATATAATTAGTCTGAGTAATTATGGGATTGATACATTCACAGATTGGTCTAATTAGCCTTTGAACGGACTGATGGCTCAATTGAAGAGCTAATAAATTATCTGGCTGAACTCCACACACCTTTCATACTTGGTTTGATTAATAACCAAGCTTTTGGCAAAGTAACTGGGCCAAAGGCTAAAACTTATTCTATCAATTTTCAATAATCACATTGTGTTAGTGAGTATTTATGCTTCCTGAATCTTTATTCTTTTTGTTTTAATAGGTATTTTTGATGCTTATGACAAGGATCAGAAATTTTCATTTATTTGCACATAGATTAGTACCATTAGAAGACTTCTGTGAGACTGTATATCATATATGAGGAATCCTTGAAAACTTAGAAATACCATATAAAATGCAGGAAATTAAACAATATTAGTTCTGTGTCATTTGGCATTTCTCATAGAATTTATTTGCAAATTTCTTTTGCTTTTACAAATAATATTGACTCCCCCAGTTTTTATTTTTACCTAATTCTATTTATGGGTAGCATAATAAATAAAAGTTTGTTTCAAAATTATTTGTGTATCTTCATAAAGAAATTAAAATAATAATAATAATAATAATAATAGTAAATAGTAATATATGTATACAACTTCTGATATTGTTTCTATCTCACTGAGTAAATCTATTTATACTGTATTTACATTTGTTTAATAAAATTTTCAAAATGTTAACTATCGTATATATGAAAATCTCCTTGACACTCAGCTAAGTCCATTTACAGTGATAAATCCACCAATGCACTGCACTCAGCTCAGGCAGTAAATGAAAACTAAGTGTAGCCCTCTAATTATAATGCAAAAGCTGCTGTATGATCAGAGCTCATTCACCCTGATGTAAGTAATACAAATTTTTATTCATTCCTATATTGCTTTAAACCTAACTAAATTTGTACCTATTCTTAAGATACACTCCTATAACAAGTTATGTAAACTCTGTACATTATGCATTTAACTTAGAAGCTATTGATCAACTATAAATCATAAACTGTTTTTATCAGAAAAAATATTTTAATTTGATGCTATAATAGTGTCTCTTCAACTACAGAAGTAACTGGTGGTAGGCTAATGGTACATTTAATAGAATTCCTATTAGTGACACAGTAACTTACTCTTCTCATAGATGCATTGTTATTATTCAAAGCCTTAATTTTGCCTATTACACACAATTTATTTGGCATATATACATTCTCTTATACCTATCTTATCTTATATCTCTTATATCTTATATATCTTATATCTATCATCTATCTACCTATCTATCATCTATACATCCTACCCTGCTCAAAATTTTCATGAAGCACACAGACTGAGTTCATTTTCTCCTTTCCAATCATTTTATCAACCATGTTTGTTTGCTAGCATTCCTGAAACATGGTTTTTTGTTTTTCTCACAATGTCTCTCTCCTCAATATCTTCTGCCACTTCCCTTATTTAAACCATAATAATGTTTTCCCTTTCAGCCAATAACATCATACTTGGACCAATTTAATCAGAATGTATTAATTTCACCTCATTTTCACATTCATCTCTATTTACTTTTATCCTGAGAACTGTATATTGAGCTATCTTTGTTTCAATTCCATTTTACCAATAGGTTCTATATTTTACTTCCTCACTTCAGTGTCCAAATCCTGCTGCTACTTTATTAGACTATTCCAAATCACATGTAGCAAGTATATATTATGTATTTTACATTTTATTTATTCTATAAATTCTGAAACAGAGCATTAGATGTGGAAGCTATTTACTAAATATGAAACTAAAACACATTATAATTTATATCAAATGATTTTTTTAATCCTCAAATTTAGGATCTTTTATTTTATTTTTAACATTTTATGATGAAAACAATATATGTTCGTCTACTTTTAAGAGTCAGATTTTACCACAGGCCTGTAATGACAAAACACCATCCCATGTCTCTCTATCCATAAGATAGCACTTTCAATTTTTTAAGCATTTTCTCCTGAGTCTGGTACCCTGTTAACAGTCCCATGCCTTCCTTTTCTATGCCTTCCTTTTCATCTGTTTTGTGAAAGCACATTCTCAATCAGTTATCTTAGAACAAATGTAAGAGGGGTAAAATATTTGGGAATTTATGACTTAGAAAACCTCAGAGATGTTTTAGCCTTTGTAGAATTCTGTGCTGTTACTCCATTTTTTTTTTCTCAGAAAATTGAAAGCATTGTTATATTGTGTTCTGGTTTCATGGATTCTGTTGATGATACTATATTTATAATTTCTGACTTAGCATGTGATCGGATTTATATAGCCTCTCAAAAAACTTTTAGGATTTTATCTTGATCCTTGTTGGAATTTCAAAATGATATACTGTACTTGGATGTCTTAATAAGAATGTCTTCTATTAAGATGAGAAAGTTTCCTTCTATATTAGTTTTCTTTCTTTTTTTTTTTTTTTTTTTAAGTTTATTTATTTTGAAAGAGACAGAGACAGCATGAGCGGGAGAGGGGCAGAGAGGGAGGAAACATAGAATCCCAAGCAGGCAGTGGCACCCGACATGGGGCTTGAACTCACAAAACCACAAGATCATGACCTGAGCTGAAACCAAGCGTTGCACACTTAATCAACTGAGCCACCCCAGAGCCCCCTCTGTATTAGTTTTTTTAGAGCCGCTTTTACAAATGACAATCTGGGTAATTTAAAACAACAGAAATTTATTCTCTGTCAGTTCTGAAGCCTGAAAGTCAACAATCAAGGTGTCTGTAGGGTTGGTTTTCTCAAGAGGCCCTGAGTGACAAATCATCTCATGGCTGTCTCCTACCTTCTGCTGGTTATTAGCAATCCATGGTGTTTCATGGCTTGTTCATGCAGCTTTATTATCTCTGCCTTCTTCTTCATATTGTGTTGTCCCCTGTGGGTGCTGTCTCTGTGTGTCCTCTCCTCTTCTTATAAGCACACTATTATTTGTATTTAGGATCCTCTCTAATCTACATCTTAACTAATTACATCAACAAAGACCCGATTTCCAAAAAGTCACATTCTGATGTTCAGGGTAGGCATGATTTTAGAGGAACACCCACTCTATCTTCTAGTCGTACTTTGCTGAGAATTTTTATAGTGAATCTGTGCTAAAATTTGTTAAATATTTGATCTGTTTCTGTAGATATGGATTGGCAATTTTCTTGTGTTTACACTTTTGAACTGTACAGCCCAGTGGTTTTTGCTATCTTCACAACACTGTGGCACCATTACCACTATCTAATTTCACATTTTCTTCACACCCAAAAGAAACTTTGTATCCGTTAACATCTCTCCTCCTTTGTATACCCTCCCCCTACCCCCACTGGCAACCACTAATCTACTCTTCGTCTTTATATATGTATATGTGTATCGTGAGCATTTTATATAAATGAAATCATAATATATGGCCTTTTTTAACTAGTTGCTTTTACTTATCATAATATGGTCAACACACATCTATGTTGTAGAAGACAACTATACTTCATTTTATTTTTTACTGAATAATATTCCATTATATGGATATATTACCTTT
Source organism: Neofelis nebulosa (assembly GCF_028018385.1). NCBI lineage: Eukaryota > Metazoa > Chordata > Mammalia > Carnivora > Felidae > Neofelis > Neofelis nebulosa. The sequence continues at coordinate 52,562,788 of NC_080796.1, forward strand.
TACTGATCCATTTTCAACTGATGGGAACTTGTCTTTTTTTCTACTTTTTGGCTAATTATAAATAATGCTGCTATAGACATTTATTACAAGCTTTGTGTGGATTTGTTTTGAATTATCTTAAGTATATGTGCATAATTAAAATTGCTGAGTTATATGATCCCTCCGTGCTTCATTTTTGATGGACTACCAAAAAGAGCAGCTTCACCATCTCTTCCAGCAGTAGATAAGTATTCCAACCCAATCCAACAGTTTATTTTTTTATTATTATCATGTGCTTTTTGGATTGAAGCAATACTCATCAGTGTGAAGAGTATCACATTGTAGTATTGATTTGCATTCCCCCTATAACTAATTTTGAGCATATTTTCATGTGCTATTGGCCATTTGTATGTATTTTTGAAGAAGGGTTTCTCAAATCTTTTGCCCAATTTTTAATTAGGTTGTCTTTTTATTATTGAATTGTAAAATTCTTTAAATATCTTAGAGACTAGTCCACTACCTGATGTATAATTTACATATATTTACTCCCATTCTCTGGGTAGCCTTTCACTTTCTTGATAGTGTTCTTTGAAAAACATTTTAAAATTTTGATGTAATCAAATTTATCATTTTTTTTCCTTTCTTGCTTTTGTGCCATACTTAGGAATCCATTGCCTCATCAAAGATCATTACTATTTATGTTACATTTTCTTCTAAGAGTTTAGAATTTTTTAGTCTTATGTTTATTATACCTAAGCTACATTTTGAGTTACTACTTAGATGGTGTGAAATAGGGGCTCAACTTTACTTCTTCTTGTGAATATTTAATTGTTCTAGCACCATTTGTTGAAAATAAATCTCTGTACTTTATGAGAGCCCTAGGAGTTATACAGTTTATATCATCACCCTGTCATCTTTCCTAATCTCATAACCTTTCAACATACATGCCACTTAGCATTCAGCAAAGACTCAGTGCAGTTGATCTGCAGAATTCTCACTCTCTTCCTGTGTAGAACTATGTTGAACTCTGCCTTGCAACTTAAGCCTTAGTGTCCCTCAGCTTTAATCTCTACCTTCTTAGCTCAATGATATTACCGTGCTCTACTTGGGATCGCTGCCTCTGCATTGCGGTTCATAATACATCTCTAGGCAATTTTATTTCTCACATCACTGATTTTCCTGCTTTCTGGGACCACAACCTTATGCTTTCAGTTATCCAAGGTTTACTTTTGTTTGCTTGCTTTTCTTTGAGCTTTTCCCCCGTTCTCTTATTATTTATGTTGAAAGTTAAGTCTAGAAATCTTACTGTATCATGGTCAGAAGCAGACATCTATTTTATAAATTTTTAATTATATATTAATTCAGGAAACAGCTCCCTCACTCTTTCTGTCTTACACACACTTATAATAACATATAGGTTAGTAGTTAAGTAAATTTTACATTTTTTTTATTGTTGATAGATTTTTGATAGATTTTTAAATCCGTGTATTATTTTTCCAAGTACATTTATATTAAAGTAGTTATTATGTGTGCATGAAATATAGCCAATAAATTATAAAACAAAGTACTTTCTATGAATTCTTTCATATTTAATGCCATTTTCTGACTTGCTTTAAGAATAATTTAACTTTGTCCCTTGACTTTTAATTTTTTTTTTTTTTTTTTACATTTTATTTATTTTTGAGAAACAGAGTGAGACAAAGCGTGAGCGGGGGAGGGGCAGAGAGAGAAGGAGACAGAATCTGAAGCAGGCTCCAGGCTCTGAGCAAGCAGTCAGCACAGAGCCTGATGCGGGGCTTGAACCCACAAGCTGTGAGATCATGACCTGAGCCGAAGTCAGACGCTCAACCGACTGAGCCACCCAGGCGCCCCTGTCCCTTGACTTTTAATAATACCTATGGCATTGGTAGTTCAAAAATATATATATTTCATTTTATATTTTATTGGGCATAATTTTAATGAAGAAACTAGTAAAAACTATGTGAGATATAGAAGACATTTTAGAATTCTGGAATCAGACTGACAGAATGTGAAGCCCTACTCTACCATTTACTACCTTTATGATCTAAGAAAAGCTAGCTACACGTTTTGTACCTCATCTGCATAATGAGGGTCATAATATTTATTTCATGTGGTTGTTGTGAAGTATAAAATATGTGTGTGTATTAAAAGAGTCAGAACAATCTAATAGCCATAAAAATACCATTTCTGTACACAGAGAAAATATAAAGGGGAGAAATTACAGAATTACAGTTTCAATATAGAAAACATGTAACAAAGTAACTTTTGAAATATAATTAAATCCATTTTATGATCAAAAAGTCATTGATGAGTCACAATAAATAACAATTCTGTTAATCCCTCAAGTTCTGAAACAATTGAAATAAGACAAAAATATCATGGTAAAAGAGCAGAATATTGCTTATATCACTATAAAATTAGAGCATGGTTTGATGTGAGAGTTCATCAAGCTAACGGAATCCTTATAAAGCATCATATAAAGGATAGAGAGAGAGAAAGAAACAGACCAAGTACCCTGAGTTCACTAATATTGGTAAGTTAGTTCCAACCACTTGAGTAATATACAAGCCACTCTAACTCTCTGAGAAAGAACAAAGAATGGGGAAAAGAGAAGAATATTTTAATACAAGACCTCTCATTTTCATAGAAAGAAACATAAAACAATGGAGAATAATTTAAAAATATTTTTTAAAAAACAACAAATACTGTGCTAGTAATTGTCACTAGTACTCATTTCTATCGAGGATCATGATTTTTACCCTTTCCATGCACTTTGTCCTTATGGGCTTATGCATTTAAAAAAAAAAATTCATTATGTTTATTACATTTAGGTTTGGGGATAAGTAGAACTGAATTCATATACTTAACCTTCCATTTATAAGTGAAAGTCCTCCTTATATTCCTCAATCTGATATATATAAAAGTATAAAAGTTGTGACCAAACCTTTAATTGAGAGTGTTTTTATAATGCAGAAAATAGCCAATCTATGGTTAAAGCTTTGCTTTGTAAAATCACATAGCCCAACCAAAATAAAACACGCTATTATATACTGCTCACTAACTTGGCTATATATCGCTATCCTACCTAATTTGCCTAAAAAACTTAAAAGTTGTTATGCCGGAGACTTTATGGCTGACATTAGTTTATGATGGTGAGGTAGCAGAATATATAATTTGTTTTGCATAGACCAAAATCTGTTGTAAGTAATGAAGAATTATGTTAATAGCAAAGTCAGCATAACTGACATTGTAGTCAAAGAGTAAAGGAATTTATGTACCATCAAGCTATCATGTTGATAAAGTGAATTTTCCTCCCAGAGACATTTAAATGCCTTAGTAAAACAGTGCATAGAAGCAGCTTTTATATCGTCTAGTTTTTATCAAATTATGTTTTCTTATAACAGGTATCTAATCGGTGTATCCAATTGCAGGGTACAACGTATGTAAGAAATAATTAGGTTAAAAATTTTATAACAAAATTTCTTAATTCAATTATAAATTTTAACTGTTATGTAGAAATTTTGCATTTATTTACAATGTTTAATGTCAAAATTCCATCAATTTACTTATAAATTTTTGAATATGTCTCAATAATAAAATCCAGTTTACTGTGAGACTTTGTAAACAAACACAAACAAATGTTCTCCTTGTTTGTCTTAACTGTAAGATATGATATTTGGACTGAACAGAACTTAATTAATATTAAACAAATAGATCAAAATTCATGAACGGCTGAATACAATTATCAAATGAACACTAATGATTGCTAAAAGCTTACATAGTGCCTTTCCCAAGAATGTTTGTTTCCCATATTATTTGAATCTCCTGTGGTGTCTTTACAAGCCAAACTGAGAAAGTCACCAATTATGTGGCCTCTATAGGGCATTATGTACAAGTAAATTTATCTTTATATCACTTACTGTAACTTTCTTCAGTAAGAAAAAAAGAGCAGACTATGCAGCCAAAATAGTTCAAAGTAAAGGAGAAAAGTGATGATACAGTATGCATATTAGTATACAAGATTACAGTAACAATATTACTGAGGAAGTTATATACAAACCTAAAACATGTACAATTTCTTATCTAAATGATCAAGTAGCATGGATAAAAATGTTACTAATGCTACCTGAAATTTTTCAGTGGTTCCTCACAATTATAAAGATGAAGTTAATATGACATAGAATGATCATCATTATACAGTCTTTTACAGTCTTTGGTTACCCATTGTTTTTTGTTTATTTCTTTTTTTTTTTTTCTTTTTTATTCTTTTTTTAGAGAGAGGCACACACAAGCAAGCAAGAAGGAGAGGAGGAGAGGGAGAGGGAGAGAGCTAAGGAGAGGGTGTGGGACAGGGTGAGGGGGAGGGAGAGGAAGAGAGAGACTCTGAAGCAGGCTCCAAGCCCAGCACAAAACCCTATGTGGGACTCAATCCCATGACCGTGAGATCATGACCTGAGCCCAGATCAAGAGTAGGACGCTCAACCGACCGAGCCACCCTGGCGCCCTACCTATTGTTTTTTAATAACCACCCAGTCCTCACTGTGCTCTCAAGAAACACTGAACTTCTTTCTCATAATTAAAGTGTGCATGCTCTTTCTCACCCCCAAGCAATGTTGACAGCCCAAACAGCTGAGGCAATATGGCACACTTACTGTCAGCTTTGATGTTGCCCTTTGCTCTAAACCCAGAGCGACTACATATGTGAAGAAAACTAAAAAAGCCATGTTGGATTCGTATGCCAGGTAAACCTCTGAGGACAGCAAATTCGTCTTTCACATAGATTTTCTCCTGTTTGGTAAGTGCCCTAAATTACTCTTTACAAAATTGGGGACATGAGATTAGCTCAGTACTTGCAGCCAGTATTTCCACTTTTAGCAGTGAACAAAAGGAGAAAAGATTTTTAAATGTTATTAAATACATTGTAAGACCATAGTTCTTCAGAAGGCAAATGATTTAAAACTGCTAAACCGAGGGAAAAGGAAATAAAATCTCTTACTGAAAATGAACTCTCAATACAAATTTTAAAAAAAGAAATGGAATGCTAAAAATTCCAGCAAACTTCACAGTCAAAAATTTAATTTATTCCTGATAAAATTAACTTTTAAAGAATAATATTTAAAAGACTTGGTGTGAGTGGGAAAAAAGATGTTCAAAATTATAACGGAAAGTATAACTTAGATTTAAATGGAAAATAAATTATGAAATAAAAAAGGTGGAGTTGAATATTGATAGAGATTCAAATAAATAGAAACTTTACGCAGAAATTTTACGCAGAAATTTTAGAAGTGGAAAACAGTCATCGAAGGAAGATAAACACAGACCTGAAGAACAGAAAGTGATTTAATGAAAGATGATATTACACTATTTATAAATGCTTTGATATGAAAATAAAACTGCAAGAATGCGAGACACACAATATTATCAGGAGTGAAACTCTGGAAAGTAAAAATTTAAATTATGCTAGAGCAAAGATCTAGATTCAATAGTAGTGGTAATCTTGTAGTTCTTAAAATTATTGGTAGACGTTCATTTTCTGACTACTCTTTATAATTCATTTATATAAATATATTACCTTAAAGTTAATAAAAAGAAAAGAATAAAAGAAAAAAATCCTAGATAAGTTTTGTTAAGCAATTATTTTTTTATAGCTATTGTTAGCCATAGATCAAACATATTAAAAATATGCCAGGTTAGTTCTCCATAACTTCTGAATTCAAAACCTGGAAAAAAAGGGATTGGGGAATTAAAAAACATAAAACACTAAAATTCTAAATTTAAGAAGCTCAGAATTTATGTTAATGTCAAGGAAAAAAATGTGTTCAAGCAAAAAACAATAGGATCAGTGGATATCATATCATGATAATATGATAGTGTCAATTTTCCTCAAAAAATCACTATAAGAAACATAATCCCAATCAATGAAAGAGAAGAAGAAGGACAAGAGAAGAATCATTTGTTTTTACAAGATATAAAGACATTTTAATAGTATGGTAATCAAGAGATTATAGCACTGATATTGGAAATTATAAAGAGAACATTAAATAAAAAAAGAACAGAAAGTAACTAATAAAATATGGAAACAATTTATGATAGATAGCATGCATTAATCAAGAGAAACAATATTAATAAAAGCATCTAGAAAAATTAGACTTCTAATGAATACACAATGCAATAAAACATTCAAGTGAACAAAATTATAAAAAATCAAAATCTTCATTTTAAATATTTTCTAAGATAAATGGTAATATACTTATGATCCTGTACATAAGGAAGAATTTCTTAGAAAAGACAGAAAATCAAAAAGATATAGAGGGCAATTAATCAACAATTATGGCTATATTAGAATTTAAAATATTGTCACAAAAACGAAATTTTGAAAAAATAAGTGACCTAGAAAGCCTCCAAAAAATATTTCAATGTATATTATCAGAAAATATTACTTCCAAAGGTATATATTAAATATTTATGCATAAATAATAAAAAAAAAGACCAATAATACAATTGATAAAATCTTTGGGTTGGCAGAAATTCACAGAATACCTCAATAGTCAGGGGTGCCTGGGTGGCTCAGTTGGTTGAGCATCTGACTTTGGCTCAGGTCATGATCTCACGATTTCTGGGTTCGAGCCCCACCTCAGGCTCTGTATTGACAGCTCAGAGCCTACTTCAGATTCTGTGTCTCCCTCTCTCTCTGCCCCTCCCCTGCTCACGCTCTGTCTCTCTCTCAAAAACAAATAAACATTAAAAAAAAAAAACACAAAAAGGAATACCTAAATAGCAAACAAACAAAAATATAATTAATCTCATTGACAAGAAAATGCAAATTAAAAGCACTATAGAATACCATTATACACCTATAAAGTTGATTTAAAATAAAAAGACTGACAATACTAATTTCCTATGAAGAAGGAAAATCAAGGGAACTCTAACACATGTGTGGCATATAAATAGCAAATTTTTATAGTACGTTTGGATTACATTTGTCTATATGTGGTAAAGTTGAGAATTCATGAGCCTAAAATTCAATTTCCAGGTATCTACCCTAGAATTACTCTTATGCAAAGACCTTAGTACAAGAATGTTCAGACAAGCAATCTTTAGGGAAAAAAGGAAGCAATTTGAAGATGTCTTCCATCGTTTCATCATTACAATGAATAGCTAACTGATTATGCATTAAATGGAATGTTACAGAGTGCTTGTTTCTCTCTGGTTCCCTATCACTTTCTTTTTTTCTTTTAAAATGGCAGTGATGCCTGGTCTCTGTAGCCACAGGGCATTATCAGAAGAAATGAATATTGGTGTAGATTAACCAGATGTCCCTGGACTTTCAGTTCTCTTTATTTCTTGTCTCTAAATCACCATGAATTAAATGCGTCTCCAGTTGTTATTAATGGAGTTGCCCAGTGGAGTGGTAGGATGTGCAAATAATTAAAAATGGTCTGATGGAAGTTCTAGGAAGCAATGCAGTATAGTAGCAGAACTACTTTCAAGGTTAACCCAAATTCATAGGTGCTTAAATGAGAATTTAGGAGTGCCAGAATCTTCATTCTGTTCAATGACCACTATGCTATATTAAGTGCAGACCATTCAGTCTGGGGATAGGATAGAGACATGCATGAATGCCAAATGACAACAATTAAATCAAATAACATAGAAATAGTTCCATCAACATGCCTATTTATAGGTACGTATGGCCAATCTAAGTGAATCCAAATTTATTTTAAATCTTAAAACATGTTATGTGTTTCTAAAGAACTATTCTGATTCACGGGTCTCCTGTGTCATGTATGGTATTCATTTTATAGTTACAAAGTGTGACAGAAGGGGAAAGAGCAAAGGAATGTGAGCTTCTAGTTAACAAACAAACAAACAAACAAAAACCCACCTTAGCTATAAAGTTAAATGTCTGCAATAAGTTTTTATCACAACCATATGAATCCTTACGAATCACACTGGGTAATTCTCCAGTTAATGCCACCAAATATAAGGCCAGAAACTCTGTCTACACACAAACTCTGAGATTATATTTGTTGCCCTGACAGCTTTCAACACATTATAATAACTCCTAAAATTGAAGGCCTGTACTATTCTCAAATATTTTATACTTTCACTTTCCAACTTATACTCAAAAGAAACTCTTAAGAATATATATATTCTGTCTATGAAGTCATAGACAGTGTTCAACCTCTTGTCAATATCAACTATAATATAAAAACCCTAACTGGAAAAAGTCTTTCTATACAGATTACCTAAACTTTATCACTGAGCAGTGTAATTTTGAGAATTAGGATCTTAATCTTCTGCTACCTGGAAGAAAAAGTAATGTGAAAAGAGATGTAACTTAACTCTTTCAATTTATTTTCCAATAAACTGTCACCTTCAAAGTTTTGGCCAAAAAAAAAAAAAAAAAAAGAAAAAAGAAAAGAAAAAGAAAAAAGGTCCTATAGGGTTTCCACTAAATAACGGAGATGTCTTTTAAACTGGTTACTTACTTTTACATAAACTAGAAATGAGACCAGCTTGAGCCTTGCCGGCAACTGTTTCCTTATCCATAATTTCAGATGACACGACTGATATTCCCAGGGATGGCATGACATCAGAGACTCTATTTAAAAGTAAAAATAATAAAATATTATGTAAAACATAATTATAAAAATGGTCTAATTTATTAAAGCAAATATTTACTTAAGAAGATAAATAACTGTATTAGTCATATCAAGTAGGTGTGAAAACAAGTACATAATCAAAAGGAGAATTAAAGTATAGAAAATTTGGCACAGATAGAGAATGCATTTTTTGAACTTGAAAAATAGATAAACTCTATCAAAGAAAGTAGAAAGAGATAGATATATGATAGAAAAGATAAAATCATACATAAAGAATATATAGTGGTAGAAGTGACAAAATTGGGGCTGTAGGAACTCTAGGAAAAAAGTAATGATAGAGAAATTGGAATACTTGCCCAGAATTAGAAAGAGATGAAAAACTGCACATTAAAGAGCCACAGGGAGTTCCAAGATGGAGGCACAATGGGAAAATAGAAAAATTAAAAAAAAAAAAAGAAAAAGAAAGGAAAATACAGAATAAAATTTGAGCAAATAAAAATTTTATAGTAAATATTAAAGCTTCCAAGAAGAGAGGAGATCATCAACAAAGAAATGAGCATTGGGCAGATATCTAGCTCCCAATAGTAATAGTGGATATAGGAGTATAATATCTTTAATGTATTTAGAGAAAATATTTTTGGACTTAGAATTCTATCAACTGAATTGTCTTTAAATATGACAGGATACTTCACATATTTTTTTTCTCAGATATGCCCTTGCTCAAAAGAGTTGTCACATAAATATCCACATTGAAATATGTATTTGAAGTAATAAGAAGAACAAATATTATACAACTATGGTGTAAGATATATGAGAAGTAATGTGGTCAAGTATTTAACATTTTGTTTCCTTTTATTTTATTTTTTTTACATTTATTTATTTTTGAGAGACAGAGCGCAAGCAGGGGAGGGGCAGGGAGACACAGAATCTGAAGCAGGCTCCAGGATCTGAGCTGTCAGCACAGAGCCTGATATGGGGCTCCCACCCACAAATGGTGAGATCAAGACTTGAGCCAGACCCTGAACTGACTGAGCCACCCAGGTGCCACTAACATTTTGTTTTCTTGAAAAATTAATAATAAAAAAGAATATAAAAATAGAAAGTATATGGAACAGAAATGGTTCCAGGAAATACATCCTTTATGGATAGGAATCTGGAATTGCTTATCTGATTTGGTTAGGTTCAAAGAGATTAATGGCTTTAATTTAATGGAACTAGGATACTGGAAGTTCAGGGCCAGCAGTGGCAAATATCTACTTAAATTATCACCAGAAGTCTTCTGGAATGAAGCATCTATTAATGTTACAGCTTTAGGAGAACAATAACTGTTGTAACAGATTTTGATGAAACTGTAGATGAGAAGGATTGTTAGGTGAAATGGCTACTCCTCACTAACTTCCAGATAATATAGTAAAGAAAATGAAAAATTTGGCACAAGGCAGAGAACCACAGTACTTCTATGAATGCTCAAAAGAATCTCTCATGTCTCGAATATGCAGAAAATATTACCTGAAATCAGGACTTTGAATTTTAGGGGCACTTGGCTGGCTCAGTCGGTTAGGCATCCGACTCTTGATTTCGGCTCAGGTCATGATCTCACGATTCATGGGTTTGAGTCCAGCATTGGGCTCTGTCCTGACAGCAAAGACCCTTCTTGAGATTCTCTTTCCCTCTCTCTCTCTCTCTGCCCCTACCTAGCTCATTTTCTCTCTGTATCAAAAATAAATAAATAAACATTTAAAAAAAAGACTGAATTTTATCATGCAAGTTGCAAAACTATAATGTAATTCAAAATGTTCTTTTTAATGAAATTTATAGTATTAATTGGGAAAATGTAAGGTCCTGAGAATTAGAGTAGTAATTCTATTTGGTAGATTTCAATTAATCTGAGGACAAGAGTATATTCACACTTGCATGCCTTTCTCACCTTTGGGGAGATTAGATAGATGACTCTTCAAAAGTCTCTAATGCCTTTATCTGAGGCAGATTTTTTCAAGGGGATGCTGATTCTTTCAGGAAACATTAACTCTCATTTCCCCAGACTTGTAGCTAGAACAAGATTCCAGTGGAATGCAAAACATTGAATAAAAAGCCTTATCCAAGAAGAGATATCATGTATTCTGAAAGAATCTTGATATTTTGTAAGGTGAGCCTATAAACCAGATGTACTATATGGATTCCACAGATTTGTGTGGCCTCATTTCAAACTTACATAAGACAGTCTGAGGCAGTCGGTATTTTTAATTTTGAAGTACTGGGGAGATAGAGGAGGGGAAGTTGATTCTACAAGGAGGCAGGATTGTTTATTGTGCCATGACAGAAGGTTTTTTGACTATGTTTTTCATGCTTTTTGAATATTTTGGAAACCACATGGCTTTTCCAGGACAATGAAAACTATGCTTTTTTTATTGTTTTGAAGAATGTGGAGTTTTTTTAGTTTGATAAAATGCCATTGCCACCCAGAAATAGGTAAGCATCTATACTCCTCATTCAATTCCCCTTATATCCCAGTGTCTGAACCACAAGAAGGTCTCCTTTCTTACTTCTACCTAGTTGCTCATTTTTCTTGATCACAGAATAAAGGGGAGGTGGTTGTATGTGTGAATGGTGTGTGTGCATGTGTGTAAGAGTTGTGAAACACCCTTGGAATTTTATCAGAGTCTACTTCCCTATCCATACCAACTCCTTTAGACCTTAACAGATCCATCAACTTCCAGGAATGCCCTCCTCTAGAACTCCCTCACATATTGCTTCCTTCCATGACTTTATTAGACAACTTTTAATCACGTTTCAAGATCAAATGATTATTTTCTACATGATATTTTCTCTTTCCTTTTTGATTTGGGTCACATTTTTCTTTATGTTTCAATAACACTTGGACATTACCTTTATTACCATTCTACTCAAGTTTTATATATGTAATCCTTCCCTCCATCTACCTGTCCTCTGGCTCCTTTTATATTGTGAGTTTTCTTTGGGAAAGGAATGGTTATTGTTTTTCCTGGACAACTATAGGGTCTAACACAGTTGGCATCAGTTATAATCACTATACTTTTTATATTTGTTTTTCTCTTTTATAAATATATATGAATAAAAACATATAATTAAAATAACGACTAAATTATCTAAAATCTAAATAGGAAATAAACCCTACTAAAAACCATGACTTCTCTTTATTTTTTTCTTAATCTTCCATTACTTAGGAGAAAGGATCATGTTGTGATTTCATCATTAAACCAATTCCCAAAGGGAATAAAATACTAAACTTCCATATTTCAGAGTCATATCATGTACAGATACTGAGAATGTTTCAATGTTGAAAATGTATTCCATCTGCCACTGGATGGTTGATACACAGTGATATAGCTATTTTTATTGACTATTAGAAATATATAACTGTTAAATATATTGTATCCTGAAATTTTAAAATGTTTATATGGTTCCAAAATTTATTTTCTTTTTTTTCTAGATAATGGCAAATGTACCCAATATTTATTGAAGAGTTTTTTTCTACATATTTAACTAACCTAGTCTTATTTATTTTAACTCTATAGTGTTTTTAATCCTGGTCATTAAACAGTATTTAAACTGATATTTTTCTGGAGTATAAAGCCAAGTAAAGATACAGATCACATTAAAGTTTTTTTTTTTTTTAATTAAAAGGAAAGATAAAAAGCACATCTGGTAGGCAACAGTAGCCAAAGGGAAGAAACTAGAGAATAATATAATAAAACAGTAAAAATACCACCTGCTTATGATTTCTGCCTCTTTTTCTAGCAGTAGTTCCATAGTATATTACAGAACTTGGCACAAGAATCTATTTTATGTATGCTAGGCAGCTGTGCTGCCCTGGATATCTCCAAATGTGTTAGTCAAATATAGTCATTAAAATTTCTATTTATATAATTTTTTGGTACATAAAAGTCTAGTTAATGCCATATAAGCAGTAATATGTAAATACCTTCAATCTGCTTGAAAACTTTGAATCTATATATTATTAAGATATCTAAATACATATGTGACTTTTACAATCATCATATATTTATGACTACATATTATAATATTATTAAATGTATTCCTTACAATATCATAGGTGAGTATAGGCATTTGGTGAGGTTTGATTTTTCAAAACATTTCCTCAAAGTCTTAGAAGCTGCTAAAAAAAAGTCTGAAAAGCTGCTAATGTGAGGCATTAACCATTTTTCTTACTGAGAATAAATAATTTGTCTCATTTCATATGGAGTTTATGTGTGTAACAACCACCTCTGGACTCATGAATCATGAAAGGTAAAAACAGGAGAACATATGGTGGCTTTGCATATTTTCTCCAGAGAGCTCATTCTAAAGTTTTTCAGAATTTGTCTTAAATTTGACAGAATTACTCAACCAGTTTTCTTTTTTTTTTTTTAAATTTTTTTTTTTTCCCCAACGGTTTTTATTTATTTTTGGGACAGAGAGAGACAGACAGAACATGAACGGGGGAGGGGCAGAGAGAGGGAGACACAGAATCGGAAACAGGCTCCAGGCTCCGAGCCATCAGCCCAAAGCCTGACGCGGGGCTCAAACTCACGGACCGCGAGATCGTGACCTGGCTGAAGTCGGACGCTTAACCGACTGCGCCACCCAGGCGCCCCTGGTTTTCACAACGAGTTTCTTTTTAGATACTGAAGAGGAAAGCTGCAAAGGTAAATTTGGTTATATTAATGTGTATATATCAACCTATACTTGTATAACACTTTATAGTTTGACAAGAAATCAACACATGTAATCTCAGTCTTCAGTACAACCATCTGATTGGATAATCTATTTATTTTAAAGACTATTAAAGACAATTTTAGCATTAGACATTGGCTTAGGTTTAGATTACTTAAAAACTGATCTCTCCCTGGGGCGCCTGGGTGGCGCAGTCGGTTAAGCGTCCGACTTCAGCCAGGTCACGATCTCGCGGTCCGTGAGCTCGAGCCCCGCGTCAGGCTCTGGGCTGATGGCTCGGAGCCTGGAGCCTGTTTCCGATTCTGTGTCTCCCTCTCTCTCTGCCCCTCCCCCGTTCATGCTCTGTCTCTCTCTGTCCCAAAAATAAATAAAAATCGTTGAAAAAAAAATTATAAAAAAAAAAAAAAAACTGATCTCTCCCTAATAAGTCATGGACAAGTCACAATCTTCATTCAGATATGCAAGATGAAAAAATCACCAATCACGTTGCAGTAAACAAGAGATATATGACACTATTAACAATAGTCATAGGGCTCTTCTTATGTTCTCGCTACTAACCTAAGCATATTATCACCACCTCATTATAATGCATGTATGAGGTAGGCTCTATTATTTCCATTACACAGTTGGAAATTAAAAAATTAAGTTATTTTCCCATTAGTAGTAATAGAAGGTAAGGATAAGGTCCAATCCCAAAATATGACATCAGAACCCAAAAGTCCATGAAAAAGGGACAGTTGGTTATGGAAATTACTTTTTGTGCCAGAGAGGACAATGTGGAGTGTAGATGTGTTTGTAATAAAAGTGAAGCACAAGCTTATTCTTGAAATGTAACCAAGAATGCCATGTGAATATAGTGAGAAAGATACCGCAAACAAAAAATCAGCTCATACAAAGAAAAGGTCGTGTCTAAATATGGATGCAGGTTCCTCAAAAAGTTAAAAATAGAACTACTCTATGGCCAAGCAATTACACTACTAGGTATTTATCCAAAGGATACAAAAATACTGATTCATATGGGCTCATGCACCCCAATGTTTATAGCAGCACTATCAACAATAGCTAAATTATGGAGAGAGCTCAATGTCTATCAACTGATGAGTGGATAAAGAAGATTATATATGTATATATATATATATATATATATACTCAGCTATAAAAAATAATGAAATCTTGGCATTTGCAATGATGTGGATGGAACTAGACTGTATTATGCTAAGCAAGTAAGTCAGTCAGAGAAAAACAAATACTATATGATTTCACTCATATGTGGAATTTTAGAAACAAAACAGATGAACATAGGGGAAGGGAAACAGAGAGGGAGACAAATCATGAGATTTAAGTATAGAGAACAAACTGAGGGTTGCTGGAGGGGAGGTGGGTGGGGGGATGGGCTAAATGGGGGGTGGGAATTGAGAAGGGCACTTGTGATGAGCATTGGGTGTTATATGTAAGTGATGAATCACTAAATTCTACTCCTGAAACCAATACTACACTGTATGTTAACTAGCTTGGATTTAAATAAAAACTCGGAAGAAAAAAAAGTTCAGAGAGAAAAGAAAATATGATGTCTTTGCGATTGTTTGGTGTGTATAGTGACTTATGTGTATAATATGCACAAAAATGTGGTGAAAGTGAGGATGGAAAGTTCGAATATGCCAAGTTTTAAGAATGGAAAATGGAGACAATACATGTATATTTATAGGCAGAGTTAGCAGAACTCGGTAACTAATATGAGAGAGGTGAGTCATCTTGAAATTATTGACATATTTCCTATTGTCAATGTTTAATTATAAAAGTGATATAGAAACATTCACCCATTTAATCTTAATGTGCTTTCTCCTTGATTTACAGTAATGTTGGTAGCTTAAATTCAATAAACTATATGTATGACATATTAAACAGGTCTCCAATATAAATTTAAAATTTTCCATGTGACCAGGGCTTCTAGTTCCCTTTCTCCTTGTAACTGTAAGAAAAAACCCAGATCTTCCTTTCATCCTTGCTCCCCAAGTCTAGGAACAATTTCTTAAATGTGGGAATCATAAAGCATATTAACCCATTTGTTACCAAGTAATATAACAGTGGAACTGAGCTGTCACATAGATCTTAGATAGTGTGAAAGAAATCTCATAAGTATTTTTTTGGGGGATAACATTAAAGAAAAAAGATGTAAGTAAACAGATCTGGGATAACTGGTCACTACACCTGGATCTGATGTGGTTACATTTTATGACACTTGGCATGGCATTTTCAGTAAAGTATTTCCACTGAAAATAACTTTCTCATCCTAAAGTTGAGTTTAGGTATCAGACTGGAAAACAAAAAGCAGATAAGGCAAAATGATTTTACAGCAAAAACGATTACTAGTGAGCTAGAAAGCCACTATTTAATGATAATATGTTCACCAGGAAAATAAAGTAGCCCTTCCATTTAATAGCATAAAGAAGAATTGCATAAAACAAACAAAAAATGGTACCACAATAATTAGTATCATCATCATCAAATACCAGATATCAAGACTCTTACAAAGCATTGGTATAGAATACCGTGAGGTATTAGTGCAAGAATACAAAAAGATAACCAATGAAATAGAAAAGAGAAACCAGACAGACACACATTGTATGATTACCTGATGTGTGACAAATCTGCTTTTGCAGTGAAAAGAGAGGCAAGAGTGGTGTTTTAAGAAATACTACTAGTTCACTTAAACAGCCATAAGACAAATTTAAAAAATGTTGTGACCCCTACCTCATGCCAAACATAAAAATATATTCAAAATAGTGCTCAGATCTAAGTGTGAATATAAAAAGAATTATCTCTTGGAAGATGACACATAGAAAAATATCACCAAAATCTGAGTAGAAATTATTTCTCAGTCAGGACTTGACAAGCAGTAGCCATACAAGCAAGCATAATAAATTAGGCTATATTAAAAATAAGAACTTTTCTTCATCAAAGATATTTTATAGAAATAAATGCACAAGTCAAAGAAAGTATGGATGAAAGTACTTGAAATACATGTTTTTTCCTAAGAAAAGATGCATATCCCTAACTACAAAGGATTTTAATGTATTAATAATAAAAAGTAAATAGTCCAACAAAAAAAGCCAAAAATGACCCAAAACATCATTAGTTGCCAAGAAAAATGTATATTAAAGCAAAAGTGAAATTCATTCCCTACTCAGGATGGCTAAAATAAAATAGAGAATACCAAGAGATGATAAATGTGTTGAACAACTGGAATACATATACATTACTGTTTTGGAGTATAAATTCATAGAACACCTTTGGAAAACTGGTATTGTCTACGAGATTAAACATATGCATACCTATAATAAAATTACCTAAAATAAAATGTTCATATATCTATAGGAACATTATCAGTAATAGTTAATGACTGGCAACTGTCCAAATGTTTCTCATGAATAGAACAGATAAACAAGTTATATTTCATTCAAATAACAGAACAGTATGAGATTTTTCCACACTAAAAAGTATCCAATAGTATAGATAAAATTCAAAACCATAATGTTGAGTGAAAGAAATTGAACACAAAAAAGTATATTCTTTATGATTCATTTTATGTAAAGCTCCAATATAGGTAGAGTTCAAGATAGTAATTGTCCTTGGAAGATATTGACTGGTAGGTGACATGAAGGTATTTTGGGGGTGTGTCAATATTTGTTTTTCATCTGAAGCTGCTGGATGGAAGGATGGGTTAATTTTCTGAAACTTCGGCATGCTGTAAACTGGATTATACATTTTTTGGATTAAACGAATCTCTTCAAATATTGATAGTGGTTATTTCATTATCAAATTTGCAGAATTTCTTTCTTCTTGTGCTTCTTTATTGCTTGAATTTTACTACTGAACATGCACTGTTTCCTCAGAAATAATATTATTTTCAAAATTTTTCATTGTTTTCCTTCAAGTTTATTCATAAAACCAAGATGTTAACCATTTGCTTGAATAAAGACGCTTCCACATCAATTCACTTAATCAAGAATGGGATTTCCAGCATATCACCCTAAGGGAGAGACTGCCAAGACATTAGTTAGTTAATGTATCAGTAATAATGCATAATTTATGCTTATACCTAATATATCTTTTGATTTCAGTTAATAGAAAACAATTGACAAAAACTATTATTAGAGCATATATAGAAAACTTTTAAATGATGCTTTAATCTAATAACAAACTTTTTTTTTTAAATAACACATACCTGCTAGTAGAAAGTGCAACCTGTGGTTTGTGGATAGTGTATTTATTTCTTGAACAATGTTAAAAAGGCTTTAAAAATATTTTTAAAAATTTTGGGTTTAAAAGTTTTCTCTTCCATGAGACACTTTCTGAAAATTAGAAATTATTTCCTAAAGTAAAATACCATGAATGACAAACTTTTCATGATTTGAGGATGTAGAATTAGTTATCATATATACTTACTTTTACAAAAAGATGCTTATGAGTAAGTAACAATATCTTTCAGTGATATAGTATTTTCAATGGGCTCTGCAATAAAAAATATCAAAGAAGCATAGTCCCAACCCTTATGTTGCTTGCAAATAGTTATAAAAAAATAGAGAAAAAGTGAGCAGTGAATGGTATGGATATGCCTTTAACCGTAACAATTCATACATGCAAAGACCAGTTGGGCAGGCAATATGGCAAAAGAAAAAAAAAATTAGAAGGCATTGTATTCAAGTTGAAGATAGAATGATATGCGTGTTTTAAATAAGTGCAGAAGTCAACAAACTTTTTGTTTATAGGGTCCAACAGAAAATTGTTTTGGCTTTGTGGACCATACAGACTCTGATACACTACAAAACTCAGCATTTATAGCACAAAGGCAGCCTTAGATGATACGTAAACATATGTAAACAAATGTGCAAGTGTGTATTACAATAAAACTTATTTTAGAAAGAAATAGGTGGCAGGCCAGATTAGGTCTACAGGCTAGTTTTCAAACTCGCGAAATACAGTACGAGACTTAGTTTCTAAGTTTTCTATTTATTAAAGGTCTTCTTTTATTACAAGTTTCTACTTCATCCCCAAACTCTTTGAATTTATGAACCCATTCAGTTTAAGAAAAGTATTATCATGCCAACAATTATTTCCAACAATTTAGAGTGCTTTTTTTCCTATATTAAACTTAAGATTTGATAGCAAACTTAACACTTCTACTACTTTTCCTCTTTAAGCTAGCCAGGAAATAAATGAAAGAAAAATCAGTTTGGGGGCTGTTTTGTGCAAGCCGTTGATATTTACTAAATGGGTAGTAGCTGCATACACAAATCTGCTGGCAGAAAATCAAAGACGAAGTTTTAAATGAGTATGCTTGTATATTTTACCGTACATGAAGTTTCCCCTTAAAATGAAGTTTGTTTTTTTTTTTTTTCCCACTACACTGGTGAATTTGAATACGGGTTTTTTTCCCCTTGCGATTTCCTCTCCTTGATTTGACTTTCTTTTCCTTCTTCTCTCTCCACCTTCTCTTCTAGCATTCTTGAAATTAAGAGTCTGTGATCTATAACAGAGCTTGTCACCGGACAAAGCAGCAAAATATCTCTTTCTTCCATGTAACTTGTTATGAAATCAACAAATTTAAAGTTTTCTATCACCAAATCAGACAAAAGTTTAAGTAAGGATGAACAGTGAAGATAAAGCACTATTAAGGAAACCAAGACTTAAAGTTTACGTTTCTCTATAGTTAATAGTTTCTTATGTTAATAGCTTCTAATCATACTCTTTGAATATCAGGATCACCCCCAAAATGCTTCAATAGATGTGGATATGGATTTCTATCTGAAAATGGCCATATTCCCAGCTGAAGAATGTCTTTTGATTTATCAAGAAAGGCATACCAAAAAATAAAAATAAAAAATCAGTTTTCTGCCTAGAGTTGTTAATTATGAAAGTGCATAATGTTATTGGAGACAAACATACTGGTAACAAAAGTATGTGTTTATTCAATCACCAAGCCTTTGAAAAGACAACAGAAATAATCTTCAAACCAAACAAAAGTAAATTACATTTTGAAAATTAATTTGTGAAACAGGATCTCCTGGCGTCAATAGACCCATGTAAACTGTAACTACTTTGGAGAACACTTCTTTGCATTTATTAGAATTTTACTTTCTTTCATGTGTAAGTGGCATAAAGATAATTCAAATATTGAAATACCTATTAAACTATACATAAATTAAACATTGAAAATGTGTTATCTATAAAGATATCCCCTACAAAAATCTTTTTTAGTTATATTTAATATTCGATAAGTGAATTCAATAGTAATTGTAAAAATAAACATTCATATTTTAATTTTTTAACCTTGAGGAAGGGCTTTATTTTATTTATTTAGCACTAATCAATTTAATATTTCCTACTACTTGGCAAGATCCATAATACAAATATGTCTTGTGGTATTTGTTACAGTATTTATTAGGAGCTGGGAAAAAGCAAGAGAAAACTCTGAGGGCCAACCCCCCATAGTCATCCCCCGACATATTTTTTTTCAGAACAGGAGTTGAGGCTGAGTCATGAGGACGAGAATGCCAATACTGAAGAAGCTTACAGTTACAGGATTCATAGGGCAAAATGAAGTACAATGCACCATGAGAGGGAAAATGAGCATTTGTGCAATTGATGAGAGTAAGTACTAGGCAAAGCTGTCTGTTGAATGCCTGAAACCCACTAAGAAGTGGAAAATCGACTAACAAGGTGGCAAGCAATGAGAAAAACATACATAAATGGAAATAATGACTTTTAACTTTTTCAAAGTATAACTTTAGCAAAACGGGATTAGATAACAAACAAGAACAAAAATCTTCAAAGAATGTTTCTGCATCAACTAACATAATTCTTCCCCAGATAGTGCTTCCTTATACTCATACACATATATTCTGGCAAAACATAATCCGTTGCAATCTTACATTAAGGAGCCAGTCATTTTGGTTAGTATTGAAATCATTACAAATTCAGATATAATTGTAGTTTTAGTCAGTAACTGACAATATGATATTGAGACTTTACTATATATAATTTAAGGATTGTTAGCAAATTTTTCTTTTTTTATGTTTACTTATTTATTTTGAAGAAAGAGAGAATGTGCGAGCGGGGCAGAGAGAGAGTGGGAGAGACAGAATCCCAAGAAGATTCCTCACTGTAAATGTGAAGCCTGACAAGGGGCTTGAACTCACAAAACCATAAGATCATGACTTGAACTGAAACCAAAAGTCGGATGCATAACCAACTGAGCCACCTGGCACCCCAGGTTTCTCTTTTCTTATGTTCAAAGCCATTGACCTTTTCTTTTCTGTGAACTATTTTTATACTTTCTGCCATTTTTTCTCATCTCCTTTTCTTTATTTCTAGGAGCTTTTCTTTTCTCATCTCTTTTTCTTTATTTCTAGAAGAAACAACTTCTTTAAAGAGCCTCATTAGCTCTACAAAAAATCTTAAACAACCACAAAGAAAAAAATGTCAAATTGGGTTTTTACAATGCAAACATGCATGCCTTTGTGTACACACAAACCCACATTAAAATAAAGTTATTCCTATAATACAAGTTTCATTAAATACTGCCACACTAATGAGAGGCACTCACATCTAAGGGCATAGGAGAGCTTTATAGATCCTGTTTCAAAGATGACAGAGTCTGAGACTGAAGGAAAAAAACTTAATATTTACATGGAAAGGCCAAGTCTCTACAAAAAAAAAATGCTCAAAATAGTAGGTCTTTGTGTTTAAACAATTCACTATTAAAATCAAAACAACAAAACAAAACAGTTCACCATTATTTTACATTCTAAAGTGCTAAAGATAAATAGAAATAGAATGATTTCATTGTCTATGCTATGTTCTTCATTTTTCTCCATTTTGTCATCACTTGTAGACTTTGGTGTTTTGTTCAAGTATTTATTTTATAAAGTCAATTGTGCCCTTTTTTCCCTACATTTTTTCAGGATTTTGAATCCTATTTAGATTGCATTTAGATTGGCCACTTCAATCTAAGGTAATACATGAATTTAGCCATGTTTTCTTCTAATATTTATATGGCTTTATATTTAGCTCTCTGATCACTAGGGGATTGTTTTTTTCTGGTTTATGTAGTGGGATATGGATGCAATTTCTCTTTCTTTCCTTCTTTCCTTTTCTTTCTTTCTAATAGCAATCAGTTTTCCCATTGTAACTTTTTAAATGCTGATTTTTACCCCACTGAAAGAAAATGCTACTTTAACATACACATTCCCTTCTGTATCTGGTGTACTTCTGGACATTCTCACCTGATCATGTCATCTGCCTACTCATGTGCCAGTAAAGCTCTCCCATCACCCTCCTCTGGGCTCCCTGGAGAAGGGAAATCTACTCAATTTAGGTGATGCTTACAGAATTTCTTTCTGAGGCTGGGCCTCTCTCAACAAATCCACAGACATTTGAGATTCATGAGCCTCTGCACCTGAGAGGCTCTTTCAGAGACAGTTTACCAGTGCCCATATGGCAGTACTCATAAGCACTAGGATTTTCTGTCTCCTAAGGTGACTGAAAATACACTCCTGGGTGTTTGTTTCTTATTCTATTTTTTTGCCTCAATAGTTTTTAGAGAATTGTGAAGGTTTCCTAAGTTTGAATACTTGAATTCTGCATAACACATAAGGCTTTCACTGAAAGGCAGAGTTACAGTGCAGCAAGAGAGAGTGCAGGCAAGGTTTGCAAGGTCCAGGTGCAAGCTCGCCAGGGTGCTTATTCATGTAAGCCAATGCTTGTCTCTACATGGGACCATGAAGTCTATACAAGGGATCTGGGCTTGAGAAAACTTAAAGTATAAATTTTCAGGGCTGTTATTTTCTTATTGTTGTTAATGCCCTTCTGGTTGTATACCCATGCCAGGCTAATTGGTTAGGTCAATGACAACAGTCAGTGACCCAACTGCTCCTGGTGGTTGCCAGGAGGGTTTTGGACTTAATGTCAAAATCCCAGTGCTCTTATCTTGATCAAGAGTCAGACAGCCTTCTTCAGATATAAAGAGAGAGCTTGCCAGGTATAGAACTATACCATATTCTCCAGAGAAGGGTGAAAATTCAGAATGAGACTGTTAATGGTATTCCTAGTGAAACTTGACTTAATATGTGCATTTTCAATTTTTACATAGTTAAATTATCCTCCAAATCAGCTGTATTAATTACACCCCCACCAGCAATGTGGAAGTGACTCTTCCTCTACATCCATAACATCACTGTTTGTCACTAACTTTTCATTTCTTTTGTCCTTACGATAGGTTAAAAATAGGAATATGTCATGTAAATTTAACTTCTATAAATCTTATTACAAATAAGAATAGTTTACAGGCACCTGGGTGGCTCAGTTGGTTAAGCGTCCAACTTCAGCTCAGGCCATGATCTCACGTTTCGTGGGTTTCGTGGGTTCATCGGGCTCTGTGTTGACAGCTCGGTGCCTGGGGCCTGCTTCAGATTCTGTGTCTCCTTCTCTCTGTGCCCCTCCCCCGCTCACGCTCTGTCTCACTCTGTCTCTCAAAAATAAATAAATAATAGATAAATAAATAAAAGAAAATTTAAAAAAATGAGAATAGTTTTTTTTTCATGTTTAACTTCCACTTGTGCTCTTTCACTTAGTGTTCTATAAACTCAGCTTTTCCTCTTCATAAAAGTTAATGTTTTTGAAGTGTAATTCAAGTATTTTTCTAATTTGTCTTTGTCTTTATTACAGTGGCTTCTACTTATATCATGTAAACATTTAATTTCATTTTTAAATAATCAGTAATTCATATACATTCATATGTATATGAATATATGTATAATGTATATGCACATTTGCATATTCATATGTATATGTATATCCATATGTGTATGACTATATATTCATATGTAATATATACATATATATAGTAACTCCTTCTTTTTCTTTCTCTCTCTCATCTGAAGATGTATGTCGAGAAGTGTTAATGAATATTTTAGAATAAGGATACAACTTCTTTCCCAGAAACAATATGTGAGTCAGAACTATCCTAGTACATTCATAAAATAAGCTGTTTTTTATAAAGCACATGTTGTAACTTATATATCAAACAAAAACTCAGAACATTTTGGAAGTGATAATGATGGTGCATCAATAATTTATTCATTTGAATAGATTAGATTTATGGTGTATCTATTCATCAGATAATGAACGTGTAGGTGTTTGCAGAATAAAGGGGGCCATCCTCAATGAAAGTTAGAGAACTTTGAACAAATCTGTGATTAAAATAAATTTGTAAATGTCTTATTATTGACCTCAAGAGTGGAGAATTAACAGTTTTAATATAGATTCATTTGCCAAGTAGATTGGTATTTTCTTTGGCCAAACAACATATGGGTTTTCTAAAAGTCTTCCTATAGTTAACAAAAGTTTTAAAAAGTTGGTGAATTTTTAAAGCAATTAATTTGAGCAAAATGGGTAAAAATAATAAAGTAAAATCAATTTGGAGAACACTATTCTTTAAATGAAGAGTGCCATAGGCATTCTAAGTAAATTTTGCTGATCATAGGAGTGCCTGGGTGGCTCAGATGGTTAAGCATCCGACTTTGGCTCAGGTCATGATCTCATGATTTGTGAATTCGAATCCCACATCAGGCTCTGTGCTGACAGCTCAGAGCCTAGAGCCTGCTTCAGATTCCGTGTCTTACTTTCTCTCTGCCCGTCTCCCGCTCACTCTCTCTCTCTGTCTCTCTCTCTTTCTCTCAAAAATAAACATTAAATTTTTTTATGTTAAAAAAACTTGCTGATCATAAATAACATCAGCTATTATTATGGGCTATATCTATGTGTCTCTCCAGAAGAGAAACCCTAACCTACAGGACGTGGGGCCTTTGGAAGGTAATTAGGTCATGAGAATGGAGTCCTCAGATGCAATTAGAGTTTTTAGGAGAAAAGGAAGGCGCTAACCCTTTCTCTCTTTCTGCCATGTGAGGATACAATGAGAAAATGACAATGTACAAACAACCAAGAGGGCATTCACCAGATCCTGAACTTGTTGGCACCCTAATCTGGAATTTCCAGCTTCCAGAGTTGTGAGAAATAAATATCTGTCATTTAAGCTACCTTGTTATTCTGTTACAGCAGCCCAAACTAAGACAACTATCGTTATTGATTTTGAGAATAAGATTTATTTCTTTGGTTAGTTATTTTTTAATAGAAAACAGTCACGGATCTTTCAAAGAAAAATTGCACTAGACAGAGTTAAATAATAGGCAAGGATGATATCTTCCAATACTATTGCAATAAGGGTCTCAAATATTGCCAAGGGGAGAGACTGAACTCAATTACACTGAAAGAAAAGGAAGATAATTTTTAAACACAGATGTGAGTTAATGAAAATGTGCTGCAGGACAAGAGTCTGAAGGTTGTCCGTCTGTGCTTGCTTATTAGCACTTATGGAACTTAAACTCCTTCCCTCCCACAAAGACAGGGACCGGGGCCCTATTTTTCTTTTTCTTTCTTCCTCCCTCTCTCTCTTCCTCCCTCTCTTTCTTTCTTTCTTTCTTTCTTTCTTTCTTTCTTTCTTTCTTTCTTTCTTTTTCTTTTTCTTTCTCCCAGATTTTATTTTTAAGTAATCTCTACACCAAACGTGGGGCTCGAACTCACAACCTCGAGATCAAGAGTTGCATGCTCCACTGACTGAGCCAGCCAGGTGCCCCGAGGTCCTATCTTTCTTGATGACATTTCAGAGGGACAGCTTCCAGATGCTTGAGAAAGATATTCCTTGATTTACAGCTCAAGGGAGTAGAGAAAGAATTCACAACTGCAAGTTGTTCAAAGTAAATAAGGCGATCAAGAAGAAACCTACGTCAAGTTTAGTTCTTGTTCTTGCCCTTAAAAACTTGAGAGACAGCAAAACTAAACAACAAACAAAAATCTGTCGAGGTGATAAGAAATGTACTGCTGATCATTTTACCTTATGGATTATTCATTAGGAACATCTGCATTAATGAAGTAGCAAAAATAATCCCTAAGCATTCCCCATAATACCTCCCTATTAATACATGATTTATAATTATGCATGTTTATGAGTAATAAGTGAAATAATAACCACAAATTACATCTTCTGGATGTTTTTATAAATTATAATTGTATTACATATTATAATCACTATTCTCATAATGGTAACAGTATGAGGGGCTGCAAATAACATCAAGCCTACCAGACTTCCTCTATTGGCTTGCAATCCCACCCAGACCAGGGATAATTACACTCTGAAGACATATAGATGACTGCTTACTACTTATGTTCAACCATATTGGCTTGGGTAAAGCTGAAGGAAGATTATTAAGATATAATGCTATATGCTATATGCTAATAGAATGATAACTAAATCCATTAATGAGTACCTGGCATCACTTATTTCTCACTGAAAAAATTTTTTGTATAATACAAGTTGCAACCTATGAAAGTGATCTACAAGGTCTTGGTCTCAGTTTTGAATCTAAAAATTATTACTTACTGTGTGAACTGTATACATTACTTAATGTTTCTATGCATGAGTATTTATATGTAAGACTGAATTAATCATACCACCTACTTCCATAAATGTTGTATTAAATAAGACTTTATATAAATGTTAATTGTAGTTCTAGTACATATTAGGTTCTCAATATGTGAGAGCTAACTAGTTGTTATAACCATGACAACAGCAGCAATAGTAGTAGTAACAATACTCAACAATACCTTCACAATATTTCTTGTACTATACTTTGATTTTGTGATTAGACAGCTAATTTTTTGATGCTATTATTTCAAGTTTGTTGCCTTCACATGTAATAAGGTTGGTATAGTCTTTAAATCATTTATGATATCTGTAACATTCCATAGAGAATCTTGAATAATTTTAGTAAGGACTTGTATTTCCCTTCTTGATTAGCAAGTGACAGGCTCTTTCTTAGGAAATTTACTCTATAAGATGTAAAACCAGAGAGAATATTTATGAGAAGCTTACCATTGACATAATATACTTCCTTCTTGGATAACACTTTATTCTTTTGGGGGGTCATGACTATAGTAATTTTAGTATAGTAATTTAATTATAGACTATAGTAATTTTAGAAGTATCCAATATGGCAGAAGGAAATAAAGATTAATTAAAAAAAAATATTTGTGACTTTCCTAAGCAGAAAAAGAACTGTCTTAGGTAGAAGTTCACTGAATATTTTGCTAGAATGGGAAAATTGCATTCATCTCATCAGCATGAAGGAAATCAATGTAGAGTAAATGTTAGTAACCAACCCAGTGTTGTCAACTAACAGGCCAAAAGGACAGCATTTGATTCTTAATATTAACACACCAACGTACTGTGTGTGTGTGTGTATATATATATATATATATATATATAGTTATATATATAGTTATACATATAAGTTGCTAGCTATGAAAGTATAATTAATCTAAAAGGTCTTGGTCTCAGTTTTAAATCTAAAAATTACAGTATTGGTTACTGTAATTTAAATTACTTAATGCTTCTATGCATGAGTATTAATATGTAAAATTGAAGTACTCATACCACCTACTTCCATAAATGTTCTGAGTTTTAAATAAGATTTATATAAATGCTAATTATAATATATACATATATATTTGTATAATATATACATACTTATATTTATATACATAATAATGATTTTTATTAAAAACAGAACATATATAAATTTGGAACTCTATCTTAATAAAAAAGCCAACTTATTAAAGAGTTTATATTGAACAAAACAGCATGAAACAGCATGACTTTGGTCTGGTGAGCATCCTTTGATATATTGTTTAACAACTAGAAGACCTATCCAATAAAATCGAAGTAAAATCAGCTGAAAAAGTAGCCTGAGCTGTAGATTTTAAATTACAATTGCATCAAAACAAACAAACAAACAACTAAGATAAAATTTAATTAAGGAAACTAAAGAACTATACACCAAAAACTGTTAGGCAGTGGTAAGAGAAATTGAACCCACACAAATAAGTGGAAAGATATTCTATGCTCATGGGTTGGAAGAATTAATATGATCAAAATGTCTATACTACCCCAAGTGTACAGATTCACTGTACACACCCAATATAATTTTATTATTTCTTATTTTAATTTCTTATTTTAATATCTTTAATCGATACATATTTAACTTTAAAATGCAATAGTTGTGTCATTGGCAAAATTTACTTAACAGAAAGAAAAGTTCTATCTTGACATTCTCTCTGTATCATATAATTTAGGCACCTGTTTTGAAGAGAAGTTTGTATAAACCCCTAGTGAAACCACAGTTTTTTTTTTACTTTATTACAAAGAGCTGTTGGTGTTTTGAGTTTGTCATTTCTTTGATCATGTAAAAAATAAATGAGAATATGCATGTATGTTTATGCAAATCACTGTCCTTGATAAAAAAAACATTGAAATTTGATAGGACTTTACTTTTACTTTTTTATTTATATGCAAAAATGGATGTTTAAATATTGTGATACGCATAAAACCATACAAAAGAAACATTAAAAAAATATATCATTGAAATGCCAAACAGCCACTTACATCTAGCCTTTTCACAGTATTTGCCTATTTTAAATTTAATTTTATAGAAATAATTAAAGAGACTAAAAAAATGGAATTTTGAGTTAATGTTTTGTTTTGCTGAAAACACTATTATTACTTTATCATAGACAATACTCAGGAAATAGACTTTTCATGCTGTGGTTTATAATAATGTTCCAATTCTGAAAACATATTAATGCTACTCAATATATTTAATGTAATTATTAACACATTCATATATAGTACTAGTACAAGATTTATTTTTTAGTAATTCTTGCTCAATATTTCTTTTTTTTTTAATGTTTAATCATTTTTGAGAGACAGACAGAGACAGAGTGGAGTGGGAGAGTGGCAGAGACAGAGGGAGACACAGAATCCGAATCGGGCTCCAGGCTCTGAGCTGTCAGCACAGAGCCTGACTCAGGGCTTGAACTCACGGACTGTGAGAGCATGACCTGAGCTGAACTCAGATGCTTAACTGACAGAGACACCCAGGTGCCCCAATTTTGGCTCAATATTTCTTTAATTGGGTAGACATGTTTTAGGAAATTTTTATTATTATTCACATTGTTTTGGTTGTTGCTGTCTCAAGTACACTCACACATTTTATGTATGTAATTATTTATTAAAATTTGGCATATACTGCCAACATAAGTTTATCTTATTAATAATTAGATATGATTGAAATGGCTGTAATACATATTCATATATACTGATTTTTTAATTGACTTTTTGGAAAATTCGAGGCAAACATATTGTGATTAAAATATTGTGACAAAAATATTATTACTAAAATATAACGTAAGAATGGAGTTCAGAATTTAGAACAAAGCTTTATAGTCCTCTGATATTTTTTAATGAAATAACAATGCCATCAATAATTACGTGTACTACCATGAAACGATAATGCTAGGCATTATCTTTAGGCATTACTTTCTATTTTCTGATTAAGAGTACAAAAAAGGTTATTTTTCCTAAGGATAGTCTGGGTTTGGCTTTTTTCATAGTCAAATAGAGAATTCATCTCCTATGTTAAAATATTAATATGGCCTTTTAAAAAGGACTATTTATTTATTTTGTATATTTTCATTTCACTGCATTTTATTTCAAGTTAAAGATGTCGTACAGTACCCTAGGAGGCTTGGCACTTAGATGGTGCTCAGATACTGAGAAGGTACTGGGAAGGGTCGACATGGCAAGTGTAGCTGCTAGCTTCAGCATTGGACACTGCTCTTTTGCACTGTTTCCTAAAGCTCTTCATTTCATGGCTGTTGGGATACAACCAAGGTAGCCTGAATCCTGTCAGATTCAGTAAAATGTCTTAAACGAATATTGGCTTAGATAAGTTTCTGTCTTTATTATTATTTTTAATGTCTATTTTCTTTTTAGTTAGAAAGGCATGATTTTGTGAATGCAAGTGCATAGTAATCTGGCCAACATGTGGTATTTGCAGGTAAAGACCTTTACTTGAACTTGAGAGGGCTCAGCATGGAGGAAGGAGGTAACCAGGACCCACTGTAAGATAGCACTGAGTGTTATATGTAAGTGATGAATCACTAAATTCTACTTTTGAAACCGATCTTATACTGTATGTTAACTAACTAGAGTTTAAGTAAAAACTTGAAACAAACAAACAAAACAAAAATAGTGGTTTGAGAAGAGCCCTGGGATGTCTTATGAGTCTGCCCCAAGCTTGTGAGGGAAGCCCTAATTCACACAACTGAGTGTTCACTATTTGCCAGACACCGTCTCAGCTTGAGGAATGCAAAGTAAAGAGAAACAGAAAAAATAAACAGGAATCCTTGCTTTCATGATGCTTATACTCAAATGGGGGTGAAAAAGAAGCAGATGGCAAGTAAGTTAATAGAATAAATTGCATTAGTGAGGAATAAGTACAATAGTGAAAAGTAAGCCTGGGAACTGAATTAGCTATTATTGGAAAATTGAAAAGTTAAAAAGAACAGTCAGGATTAAATCCATAAAAACATGACATTTAAAAATAAGCATGTGAAGTTACTAGCCATACAAATGTTTAAGGAAACGTCTCCAAACAGAAGGAAGAGCAAGTACAAATACCTAGACAGTCTGAGGAACAATAGGGGAGTCTGAACACATCATAATCAGCAAAGAGGCTAATACTTTATACTTAGATCACTATGAAACTATCATGAGGGCCACTACTTTGACTCTGAGTGAAGGGGTTGCCAGTTTGAATAGGGAGCTGACATGACTTGTTCTATTGAACCAGATCACTCTGGGTGGTAGTTTTTAAGAATAGACTTAGAGCGGCAGGAACACAGTCAAGGAAATCTATTAGGAAGATTTTGCATATTCGAGGTAATAGATGATGATGGCTAAGGGGATTTGTTGGTGTATATTTGAATAAATCATCAAGAATGGCGCCAAGTTTTGGACTGAGCAAGTAAAAGATGAATATGGGGAAAGTTGCAGCTAATTGTAGTTTGAAGCGGAGGGGAAGAGAGCACTCAGCTTTAGACGTAACATTTGAGAGGTCTCTTAGACAGCCACGTGGAGATGTTTTGCAGGTATCTGGTGTGTAGACCTACGTATTCAGGTGTTTATAAGTCTATGTACCTCCCTAAACACTGACTTTATTTTAACTTTTTCATTGGATCGTTTTACCTGATTATCTTTATATTTCTGTGGCTGACTAAACTCTACTTTCATTTTTTTAATATAAATTTTTTTTAATGTTTCCTAAATTATGATAGAGGGAGAGAGACAGAGAGACAGAGTGCAAGCAGGGGAGGAGCAGAGAGAGAGGGAGACACAGAATCTGAAGCAGGCTCCAGGCTCTGGGCTGCCGACACAGAGCCCAACACGTGGCTTGAACCCACAAAACATGAGGTTGTGACCTGAGCTAAAGTCAGACACTCAACTGACTTGAGCCACCCAGCTGTCCCTCATTTTTTTTTAATTTTAACAGATTTTATTTTTATATTTCTCTTTCCATTCTGTGATTTTTGTAAACAGAAGTCATGAAACATGGCTAGAAGGGTGGTTTTTAAGAGACTTTATGTCATACACAAAAAAGGAAGTTTGAACCCCATCTTTAGTTACTAGTCATACAAATATCTAAGGGAAATGTGTCAGAACAGAGGTAGCAGCAAGTGGAGATACCTTGGGTGTTCAAGGATCAATAGGGCAGTCTGAAGGGATCACAGTCAGTGACTTCCCCAGTGACTCACTCTTTGACAGATTACAATTTCCCCAATAATGGTTTTCAGAAGAATCTTTTTTGTTTATCTGATGCAAAGCACTCAGGGATTTGCCAATTGAAAAATTCAACTTACCAGATGCACAGTTGACTGTTTCACTGAGATCAGTGCTTATGGAAAGATTGTAAGCTAAAGAAATAAATCACAATTTGACATTTTAAAGATCATGTTAATGTGTTCCTATTTATTTTCCAAAAACTGAGCTTTTTCCCATGGAACAAAAATAACTGGTAACATTAAGTATGCAGATATAGATATGTATTTTATATGTAATTCAGTAATATAAGCATGAAACTGGCATAGATTTTAGAAATATTACTGTATCATACACAGAATTTCAAAACTGTATCAGTCTCTAGTGAAAGAAATTTTGGCTGACTAAATGGCTGCCTGAATCAATCAGGATTTATTCTGGAAAAGAGAAATATTAAAGGTTTTTCAGGCAACAGGTATCAAATACAGAGAGTCAGACACATATACAATGGTTTAAGAATTACAGGAGTGAAAGGCAGGGGAAGATGGTTTCGTTTTCAGATTTTGCTCATGAGTTTTTATCCAGAGAATTAGAAAATTGTTGCTCCTCTCCTCCCTGTGTTGTCAAGACACTGTCACAGATTGCTATTCTTGCCTTGTAATACTGGCAAGTGAATGGCAGAGGAATGACCTAGAGTTGCTACAAAAATAAAAAATGAAAGAACCCAAGACCTCACTTTTATAAAAGCACTTACTTCTGCTCACCACCTCTAGAGGAAGATTCCTTCTGAATCTCAAGTAAGTTTATTTCAGTGGTGGAACCTAAATAACATCCAGAATTCTGCAGGGAAGGGAGGGAATATATGTAATTCCCAAACTTACATTCCTAACACTAGAAGAGAGAACAGAGTAGGAGTTTGGAATCGATCTCATGGCCAGAATTCCATCATTCCCCATAGTTGATCCCAATGGCTTACCTTTTAACTTTTGAACAATGACACAATTATCAATAGCATGCTTTATTCTGACATAACCCAACAGGTTCCTCATTTAAGTGAAGATGTCCTAAAGCTCTCTATATCCATCTCTTATGACATGTTTGTTCCTTAGTTAAGATATATTGTTCTACAGTAATCACAGATAACACGATAAGGTAAATAAGCACCAACATATGTTCGATGTAATATTTAGGAAGAGAGGCAGTAGTAAGCTAATATATGCCAATAGAAATGAAAGAATATGCCTAGCTATACTAAATGCCTGCAATTAGTCAGAAGGCGTTGGTGTTTTTAATTTTCTTCTTCCACTGCTTGGTCCATCTCTTCTTTGCCCTTAGCCATCATTTTTAGTTGTTCATGATTCTTTACTTGGTGATACTTCTTGGTGGCCTTGACTGTATTCGATTCAGTAGTCTTCACTAACTAGACAAGGAAGTACAATGAAGTAGCCATTGGAAATTTTCTGGATTTCAGATACCTGCCTCTACAACTATTATGTAGAAGAATCAATCATTCCAGCCAACATACTAACCCATAACATTGCCTGTTGATTTCAGAGACACGAATTCCAAAATATCCTGCAAGTTGTCTCAATGCTCAACTAAATCTAAACTCTTCCATATGTATCCAGTTGAAATTCAAAGATAAAACTTTTTCCTAATTAGTGTTCTAACTTTCATGTAAAAGACAGCTATTCTCTGATCACTCCCCTTTTGATTCTGGAACCTATAGGATTAGGAGGGTCTAGCTTATAAAAAGCTATATTCTGCAACTATAAAGTGTAAAAGATCACTTAAAAGTAGGTATGGAAGCCTTTTGTATCATGCTTGGACTTAGAATTTAAAGTCGCAAACTAGTAATTTTTTATCTATAGGCTACTGTGTATAGACAAAAGCAGTCTTACGGTGACTAATCCTTTATACTCTGTTTTGGTAACAGCTAGTTAGTCTCCCTAAGCCTTGTTTTGGTAACAGCTAGTTAGTCTCCCTAAGCCTTGCGGTCAATGAATGCCTGCTTTATTCAGGCATTCATGATAACTTAAGGAGTTATTTGCAATCTTATGCCATGGAAAGCCAGTATACATTTTTCACTTGGGATTCCAAAACAACCTGGAGAGATCAACACTTTCTACCTGCCATTTATGTAGGTGTAGTTCGTGGAAACACTGTTAGTGCTCTATTCTATTTCACTCATAATTATATGATGAAACCAAAAAGTGCTCTCTGTACTTCAAGCAGAAGCACTGGATGGCTCAGCCCGTTAAGCATCCAACTCTTGATTTCAGCTCAGATCACGATCTTGCAGTTCATGAGTTCGAACCCCATGAGAGTGAGGAACCTGTTTGGGATTCTCTCTCTCCTCTCTCTCTGCCTCTTCCCTGCTCTCTCTCTTACTCTCTCTCTCTCTCCCAAAATAAATAAACTTAAAAATACACTTAATATAGAAAATTGGTACTTACAAAGCCATTAGAAGTCTTGGATGAGTAAGTTACGAGATTGCTCTGTGGTTTTTTGTTTGCTTGTTTGTTTTTTTGTTTTGTTTTTGCTTTGTTTTGTTTTGTTTTGTTTTTTGGTTGTGATCTAAATAATCAGAAATTTGCTTTTACCACACATGTTATAAAATAATTGGAAATCCCCACCAATTATCCCTGGAGTTAAGGGAGAATAACTTGCAAGCCCTGAAATGTGTGGTGATAGGTGACAGGGGAAAAAATAATTCCATTGAAAGAAAAGGAAAAATGAGAGGGAAAGAAAAGAACCTCAACCTAGACCCACAGTTGTCAACCTCAGTGTTTGGATATCAAATGACAGTGGAAAAGATGATAGAGATTGTTGCATTTTGATTCAGATTTTTAGAAATATTTTCCAAATGATACAATGTGAAAGATATTTTCATTAACCCTGGGAATGTTACAGCAAACTAGCCAACATCATCCTGTTTCTACTATATCCTACAGTCTAGTGAGAAATACAGATAAGTAAGCACTTACAACTGAAACTCTTAAATGTTGGTGAGCAATATTCTTTAGAAAGAATATTAAATTTTGAATTTAATTTTTAAAATCCTCAAATTGCTTCAAGTATTGCATGTTGTTTTTCTTCATGTAACTCTTATTTCTAAGAATTGGCTCGTTTCAAGGAAGACTGGATTCAGTGAATGATCTGATATTGTCAGGACTCTGTCTTTTACTTGCTCTTTATCTCTGCATTTTGCTTTCTGTGATTGATTTCTTTTTGCCAAATTTTCCTTTATCATTTTGGTAAAAACGGCACAAAGTCTTTTGAGTGCCTTCCCATGGACCTGGTAACTCTTCTTGAAATAATAATCATGACTTCAGAGAGAAATAAAAAACTCTAAAAAGTAGCCCAGCAAATATGTTTCCCCTGGTGGAATAAGAATCCCTTCATTATTAACAGATCCACCAGAAGCCTAGTAAGTGAGGGAGGCAGAGTTCATGAGTGGGAAAGAGGGACTGTATCATGCGAAAGAAATGGTAAAGGGAAACTGGGCAGACAAAATCAAGAGATCTCAACTGGAATCATTGCACTGTTAAGGATGACTATCCAGGGCTCCTGGGTGGCTCAGTTGGTTAAGCGTCCGACTTCGGCTCAGGTCATGATCTCACGGTTCATGGGTTCGAGCCTCCCGTCGGGTTCTGTGCTGAGAGCTCAGAGCTTGGAGCCTGTTTCAGATTCTGTGTCTCCCTCTCTCTCTGCCCCTCCCCCACCCGCACTCTGTCTCTCTCTGTCTCAAAAATAAACATTAAAAAAAAAAAAAAGATGACTATCCAAGGAATGAAAATACTTAGCTGATTAAGATGTGAAGCGATATGAGTAATTAATCTTTTCAATGTAAGGGCCATGATGGATGGATAAAATGGTTCAGGCAAAGCGAACTCTTTGAGTGAAAGCACAAAGTTAACAGACAACATTTTTTGAAAATCATAGGTGTGCATTCTGATGGGAGGAGGGGCCAATATTAAAATATGCTTTAAGTGAGAAATGGCGGTGCATTAGACTACCAGTCTGGAGATGCATAGATGAATTCGAGAGACATGGGAGGAAGATTTGTTGTCTAAGTAAATGAGACATTAACCATAGTTACTATATCTTCCCCTTACCCTGAGCAATGCATTTACTCATACTGCGTTATTCTTATAACAGTTGTTTATGCAGCTGCCATGACTCTTTTACCCAGTGTAGTAGTTCCTGTCCATCTTTCTCCCCTGACAATGCTTTCATTTCCTTTATAATCCTCACGAAGAATTCAGCCATTTTATGTTACATGTTTGTTTGCTTATCTGTCTGCATTTCCTGTAATTCCTCTGAAAGCAAGATCTGACCATTTTGTTCACTGCTAGATCCCAGCTAGCAGAAGGCTGCCACACATGGTTTGGAATAACAATGTCTCAAATGGTATAATCATAGGCTGCATCTCAAAACGCAGGTATTACCAGACCCTGAGGTATGATAACTAGTCATCACCAATGACAGGTAACATGCAGCGTCACCATCTTCAATGGCTCCACTTTGTCTTGTGCCTAGAATAGCTCGTTATGGTCATCAGCAGTGGTGAAAGCTGACTCTGAGTTTCTGACCACTTGTGTTTTGCCCTCACCTCCCATCAAGAAAACATGATTGGGAGACTGGTGACAAAAATACACGAAAGCCATTCATTGGAATTGTTTTTAGTCCCTAGCCTTCTGTAGGGAGAACGTGAATATGGAAGGAGCACGGGAGTGGCTTGTGCTTAGGTCTTTTCCGAGCACATTATCAATTCCTCCCTCCACGGTAGGCAGAGGCGGGGACAATCTCAGCAATTCTACCACAGCCCAAAGACTGGCCATTAATCTGCTGTAGTGGCTGGCAACTTGAAAAGTATGTAATGAAATCTTTTGCCATTATTTCATATGGAAAATTGCTCTTGACAAGCTTTCTAAGTTCAGCATTTTTCAAGAATGCCTCCCTCAGTTGCCAAGGAGTGCCGGTACCTCATACTTACCTTGCCCTCTATTTATCTCTAGTCTCAGGATCATTATTGCGGACCTTTATTATGATCCTTGACAATGCTGTTTCGGAGGCAATGCACATTTACGCTTAGGCTGGAAGTATTAGAGGCCAAGTAAAATAATATTAAAATAGGAGTTTTCAAAGTATTTTTGAGACTCATTACTAAACAGAGGATTGGTATTTTATCTTATATTTTTGAAAGAAACTGCTTCTTTTTTTCCATTAATAATTATTTATAATCAGAACTTGTTTTATGAGTACTATGCCTTGAGTCATATGTTTCTTATTTTTGTGTGTGAAAAATATTTTCTTACAGAAAAAAATTCCTCATGAATGTGCCTTTTTAATACCTTGAATGTAAATTGCGTCTAATATGGTGAATTTCAGAAGTCATTTCGGGTGTTTCTCTAACACTCTCTCATGTAGTACAGCTTGTTAAAACACTCAACAGAAGAAGTGGGCTGAAGGATATGTCTTATCACTTAGCCTTTCAGAGTTTCTCGAGATTGTTTTTCTAATTTTCCAATTGTTTTTATTTTTTTCTAGCTCTAATGGTAGAGCCAAGCTTAATTTGATTCATTTAATAGTTCATTTTTAAAATGCCATACTGTCTTATCCTCAATTTTAATATTATCTTATCAAATTTTCCGGCAAAATATATGTAATTTTCTGTTAAAATTATTGCAAATTAAGTCATCAAAAATATTCTGCTGAAGAAACCAGGTTTCAGACTTCAACTATTCAAATATAATATCCAACACAGTGAAATATGTTAGAGCTAATTAAATTACTTGTAGCTTTGTAGACTTTGACATTAAAGGCATATGTTTGTTACAAGTTTTGCTGTAATAATGCTCCATTATACATAGTGTTAACAGATTTTGTTCCTTAATACTGCTTTAATCAGAATCAGTTGTAATGTTCTTAATGAATTGTAAGCGTAAAATCTTTTCTTTTTTTTTTTTTTTTTTTTAAATTTTTTTTTTTTTAACGTTTATTTATTTTTGAGACAGAGAGAGACAGAGCATGAATGGGGGAGGGTCAGAGAGAGGGAGACACAGAATCCGAAACAGGCTCCGGGCTCTGAGCTGTCAGCACAGGGGCCCGATGCGGGGCTCGAACTCACGGACCGCGAGATCGTGACCTGAGCCGAAGTCGGCGCTCAACCGACTGAGCCACCCAGGCGCCCC
The DNA here is from genome assembly GCF_028018385.1 of Neofelis nebulosa. Lineage (NCBI taxonomy): Eukaryota > Metazoa > Chordata > Mammalia > Carnivora > Felidae > Neofelis > Neofelis nebulosa. The sequence continues at coordinate 52,600,074 of NC_080796.1, forward strand.
GCGTAAAATCTTTTCAAGGATGTAAAACAAGAATACGCTATGACTCTTTTCTTACACATTTGCACATTAAAATAACTTTAAATATGCTCAAAAATAATGTCCTCCTTCCTACAGATACCATGTCTTTTTGAAACATCCTGGTTTTCTAACGTAACCTAAGTAACCTCAGTAAACAAATGATAGGTCCTAATAATAAACTTATACCATAAATAACACCTTTAGGTTAACTTGCCATTAAGGAATATTGAATTGGTTGAAACAAAGAGCGTTATAGAGCAAAAATATGGAGGTTAATAGTATCAGAAGTATTTGCCTTGCGTTGGGAAGCTATGTTGCCTGACGCATGCATCCCATGGGATGGAGAATAATTGCACCTCGTCTTACAAGATTAAGCAAGCATCAATAATGGGCTTCAGCTAGTGTCTGGAATTTCAAAGTTCTAATGAAGTATATGTTATTACTTTCACAAGTGTTAATTCTGTGACTTCAATTTCCAGCTCCAGTCACTATATTCCTGCCATTCAAATCTCTGTATGTTTTTATTAGAGAAAAGCAAATTTTCTCTAATTTATATTAAAGAAATACATTTGATTTCTGAGAAGTGACAGCTTTAATCTTCCTGCTGTGTCTCTTGAGGATGTCTGATTCTGCTGCCTCTTAAGAGAGTTTCTTAACAGAAACTTAACAGCTATGTTGGCTTTTTTGGTCTCTGTTATTCAATTCTTTGAGCTCAGCCTAGTTGTGAGCCTAATCACTGTAACTCCTCCTTTGATCTTTCCTCCTTATAGGATGCTCCCATACCTTTTTTACACCTTCAACTCTTCTCGCCCTTCAATACAAAACTCCTGGGGCACCTGGGTTGCTCAGTTAAACATCCACCTTCGGCTCAGATCATGATCTCACTGCTGTTGAGTTCCATCCCCACGTGGGGCTCTGTGCTGACAGCCCTTTCTCTCTGCCCCTCCCTTGCTTGCATGCTCTCTCTCTCTCAAATATAAAATAAAAACATTTAAAAAAAAAAGATAAAACTCATCCATCACTTCCAAAAATCATCGTTTATAATCCTTACCTTCACCTTAGACAGATCTGTTTTGTTGTTTTCCTTTATTCCTCTGTGATTACTAACAACGTATTCATTTAATTGTGAATTTATCAAAAAATACTGAACTCCCATTTCATAAGGGCACTCGCCTGTACTCTGTGTGTGTGTGTGGCTACTCCACAGTGTCTTTAGATTCCTATTGGCAGGCACTGTGGCTTCTTAAAATTTCTAACTTCCTTCCCCTTGCCCCTCCAACCAACTTTCAAAGACTTAACACTGTTTCTGACATTTAAAAATCATTAAACAACCATTTATATTTGTCATGTATAAATGGATGAAAGAACAATGAGCTTCATCAAAAAAATAAGGTTCATGGGAAGTAGTAATTCAGAAATTTGTTTCAAAAAACTTCCTACTTGCATAACATTTTAACGTAACTTGATAGGATCATGTTGTAAAATTCAACAAGGAATCAAATTCTGTCACCACCATGTGTGCTTGGAAAAGGAATCCAAGTTCCAAATGAAAATGTTGCCTGGCTGATGCTCCAATTTTTAGACTTCTGAGAACCTGAGCAGCAGACTCCACAACGTACTGCCTGATCATCTGATCTACACAACTGTAAAATCATAAATTAGAGTTGTTATAAATCATGAAGTGGGTGGTGAATTTTTCTTCAGCAATGGAAAACTAATGCATGTACTTAGAGGAACAGTAAAAAGCGTGGGGCAAGGAGAGAGAGAGAGGAAAAGAGAGAGAGAGATAAGGGAGGTGGGGGTTAAATCATATAAATGTAATTAACAATTTCTTCTGCTTCTACTCAGAAAAATTCTACCTTAATGTGAGAATATCATGGAAGATGAGACTTCACTTCCTTCAGATGCTCTCATTTTCCACCACTTTCACAGAATGAGCTTTACAGATTATTGAGACTGATTTTTTGTTTAAGGAAAGCCATTTTGTGTCAAATATGGTTGTAAACACAAACTAGTAGCATCATCTAATGTTCAAACTAAGCCAAATTTATCTCTTTCAACATAGGGGGAAAACAAGACTGAGTTAGATTTATTAAGAAATGCACATTATTGATTAATGTGAGATGCAAGTATAGACATGTTCAATATAGGTGATTCAATAATCTGTATCTTGAAGTAGATCAAACTTCACTATGGTTCCAAGTCTAGTTAAAATTATTTATTTTCACAGAATTATGAAGTAAGAAAAATAGGTTGTCACTTTTTGTTGTCATTCAATATGTGGTCATAAAACAAGTTTTTGGAAAGAAATGCTTTTGCAAGTAAATTTATTAGACTGCCTAATCAGAGTGTTGTTTCATAACTTGGTTAAATTGTATTTATTGATCACACAAAATGTGTCAAGAAAAATTTTCTAGTCCCACAGTCTTGCTTTGGTCCTGTTTTTGTGTATATATAGCATGTGAACTTGCCCTGTCTCTGAACCTCTTACAATATGTTGAAATTACCTATTTTCTTGACTTTGTCACTCACTGAGATATATGCTTTTTGAAGAAAGAGATCTGACCTTGTTCTACATTCTACTGAATGTTTGACACAAAAACACACTCAATACTTCTGTTGAAGAAATATTATTTTTAAATTCAAAAATAAAATTGATCATGTCTTATTTTTTATTTTAACTGCATTAATTCAGATCTCTTCAGTGCAGGAAATATGGTTGGTAATGAAGACACAAAAAGGAATGTTAACATTAGTTCTGCATTCAAGATGCTCACACTCTAGTCTCTATTTAGATCCCAATTGTAATAATTAGTTCATTCTACATGACTTGTAACATGCATTTCAATGTATTCACTTCAAATTGTCTGTTTCATGTGGTTCCCTAATTATGTTACACAGTAACCTTGTAAATGATTTCAAATCCATTGGATAACAGGCATGATATAAAATTAAGAAATAGACTTAGTGAAATAAAGGATACTTGGCCAAATAATGTGCTTCTCTTGATTTATCAAACAATTAATCTTGATTGAACATCTTGGTAACATTTCATCCTGTTTGTCACTCTGTTTTACAAATAGGAGGAGTTCACTTGGAACGGTTTTGTTGATCCCTGCTGGGTTTAAAACTTCAATTAAGTGACTACCATTCCATTTTTTATGAGAACTAGCTTAACTTCTTCGATTTTTCTTCATAATTCACATCTCTGAGAGTAGGAACATATTGGTTGGAATAATTTTGTATCCCAGTAGGAGCAATTATATATATTCTCATGTGATTGATACTGAATGCATGTCTATTGGTGAGTCCTATCCTGTGCTTTGTAATTCCTTTAATTTCATTTATATTCGGCTGGGAGGAGAGCCAGATTTCTTTTGGCTCCCACACTGGTTGATGCTTAGACAGTGGAGAATTTTTTTTATGCCCTCTGTAGTTGTAGGCTTGCCAGATATACACCTTCTTTTTGCGATATTTTCTGTCACTATCTATACTTCATCAGGAATACATTTTCTGTATTTATTATGTTTACCCAGCAACTTCCCCATTCCATTACATACGAATGAATGTAAGTTCATCTGAATCCTTTTTAAATTGCCTAGATTTGAAACTACTAATTAAAACTTCTTAAGATAAAAAGTTGCCGAGAGGCTATATTTTGGAAACATTATGTTTACTATGTTTGTCAAAAATTTACATACTATTGATATGCTCCATTTATCTTGGCATCTGTTACCCAACTTCTTAACTATAAATGAACACATTTTAACTTTCACTGGCTGTTTTCCCTAGCAAACAGTAATGGCTGGCTTTGTGATCTCCACTTTATAGGGTAACATGCTATTTTCATCTTTAATTTGGGTATGGCAGGACTATAATTTGTATATGTATGTTTTCGATGTATGTGTCTTTTATAGGAGAGTGATAAGTTTGAAGATGATCTTTAGTCTCAAAAAAAATAAGAATCAAGATTTTAAAAAAATTACCAAAATTTTTTAATGCTTATTTATTTTTGAGAGAGAGAGAGAGAGACAGAGACAGAGAGAGAGCATGAGTAGGGGAGGGGCAGAGAGAGAGGCGGACACAGATTCTGAAGCAGGCTCCAGGTTCTGAGCTGTCAGCACAGAGCCTGATGTGGGGCTTGAACTCCTAAACTGCGAGATCATGACCTGAGCCAAAGTCGGATGCTCAGCCAACTGAGCCATCCAAACACACCTAAAGCCTGTGGATTGTAAAGATTAACAATATTCTCTTGTATCGATTTCCTGCTCCTGATGCTGTAGCCAGATATAGCAAAAGTTCATCAACTTGCTGAAAATCAATTTCTTAATGAATGAACCAATTATATAATTGAATACGCTAAACGTATAAACACACATGTACGCAATATGAACATTTTTAAAAACAATATATAATATAAGCAAACATCCACCTACTCATAATACCACATTTAAAAGATGGGAGAATACCAGTATCTTTGGAGCCCATTTGGGTCCTTACATGATTGCATTTTCCTGAAAAGAATCATCTACTTTCCTGAATATTTTATTAATTATTCTGCTTTCTCCATGCTTTCACCATACAGGTATATTTACCTAAATAATATATTTAAAATACAATGGGTGGATTCATTTGTGGCTATTGTTTCTCCATGTTTTCTCTTTGGGAGGCAAACAAGCTGTTACATGTTGCTGTAATTCACCTGATTTTATTACTTGTAATATTCCACAATTTACTTATTTGTGTATGTATGTATGTATGTATTTATTTATTTATTTATGTGTTTATTTTTGTGATGGTCATTTATTTTTTTTTTCCAGATTTTTGCTATTACAAATACGGTTCGCATGAAAATTCTTACCTGTACATGTGTGTAAGGGTGCATTCCTGGAAGAAGAGTGTTTGGATCATAGTGGGTGTTTACATTTCAGTGCACTGTATAACATCAAAACTCTTTTCAAGTGTATCAGTCTACTTTCCCATCAACCCTACAAGAGAGTTCCTGTTCCTCATCTTTGTCATCACATGATATTTTAGCCTCTTGATTTTGCCAGTGTGATTACAGTGAACTTGTGGTTTTAACTTCTTTTAATTACTAATGATGTAAATATTTTCTTAATTTCTGAATAATTGTGTTTCCCTTTCTGTGAAAAGTGCTTTTATGTACTTGATCTATTCCAATTGTTTTTATTTGCTATGCTTTTGATTTATAGAAGTTATTTATAATTGCTGGATCATTGCTTGATTATATATTTTGTAAATACCTTCTATTCTGTGGATACTTTCATCTCTGTTTTCTTGTCTTTTAATAAACGGAAATTCTTATTTTTCTGCCATGTATTTGAAGTGTCTTTTAAAAGAAATTCTTTACCATGAGATCATAAAAGCATTCTAATACTTTTTCTTTTGAAAGTTTTAAAATTGTCTCTTTTATGTGTAAATCTTTCATTCATCAATAATTCATTTTGTGTGTGTGTGTATGGTAACATAAAGAGAAGGATCCATTTTAATGTCCTCCCCAAACAAGTTTCTTACTGTTCAATAGTTTATACTATTTCCATTTATTTTCCCTGTTATCCTTGCCATATCAGAATCTGTATCCGGGCTCACTGTTCTGTTGCTTGATGTAATATCCTAGTCTCAGGTAAATATCTAACTGTCACACTTTACAATATAGCCTTTGCAAAGTATCTTGATAGCAGAAAGAATGATTTTTGGAACATTTTATACTTCTTTATTTGTATCTTGGCTATAATGGTTACTTTATACTCATTATACATTTTAGAGTAAGCCTTTCATGTATTTTTCAACAAAAAAATACTTTGGAGATTTTTATTCCAATTCTTTTTTGTATCAGTAGATTAACTGAAGAAAATATATATCATAATGATTCACAATCTTCATATCCATGAATATATAAACCTGTTGATTTATTTGGATATTTTTTATATTTAAACTGAGGTTTATAATTTTCTTTTTTTTTAAATGTTTTATTTATTTTTGAGACAGAGAGAGAGACAGAGCATGAGCAGGGGAGGGGCAGAGAGAGAGGGAGACACAGAATCCCAAGCAGGCTCCAGGCTCTGAGCTGTCAGCACAGAGCCCGACGCGGGGCTGGAACTCACAGATCGCGAGATCATGATCATGACCTGAGCTTAAGTCAGATGCTTAACGGACTGAGCCACCCAGGCCCTCCTATAATTTTATATATAGATCTCTTGCTCATCTAGTCTAATAGATCTCGTGCACATCTAGTCTTAGACTTGTTCCTACATAAGTAATTTATTTTCTTTTGGATTGCATATTGATGCAACTTATCTTGAATCTGGGTATATTGCTTAACATTTTATTGATGATTTTGTGGGTTTTTAAATTTTTTTTAATGTTTTATTTATTTTTGAGAGGGAAACAGAGCACGAGTGGGGGAGAGGCAGAGAGAGAGGGAGATACACAATCCAAAGCAGGCTCCAGACTTTGAGCTGTCAGTGCAGAGCCCAATGCGGGGCTTGAACCCCCGAACTGCGAGACCATGACCTGAGCTGAAGTCAGACGCTTAACTGACTGAGCCACCCAGGCGCCCTGGATTATTTTGTGTTTTTGACATCAGTAATATTTTCTGCAAATCATAATGAATTCACTTTTTTCTTTCAAACCCATAGATTTCCTCACCTTATTAGGTTGGCTATACTCTCCAGTGAAATGATAAATAGAACTGCTGACAATGAATATTTTAGCATTGCTGCTGATCTTAAAACAAAAATTTTGACTTTCCAGCATTCAATATGTTGTTTGTTAATTCTTCTGTAAACTCCCGTTTTCACAGCTTATATGTTTCTTTCTTTTCCTAGTTTGGTACAAGTATTCAAGACAATATTTTATTTTTTAAAAATATGCATCTATTTAGATGAGTATGTAGTTTTTCTCCTTTCTGTGTTTATGTAGTTAATATATTTTCTAACATTGAATTAATGTTGCATTTCAAAAACAGAGACTTATAACAAACTTTTGGACGCCATTTCATTCAATGTGTTAATATTTTGTTTGGAGACTTTATATATTTATTTGCTGTTAGTATTAAGTTTACATTGGAATTACAAAATAACCAGCATTTTTTACATTCTTTAAAAAATGTTTAAATAGTCTTTAAAATACTTATTCCTTGAATGATTGTTAGAATTCCCTAACAAAACCTTGTGGTTTGTGTTTTCTTTATAGAGAAAAACCTTACTATTTTAATTTATTTGTTATATACTAGATTTTCTGTTTCATCCCATATCAGGTTTATTGCTTTTTTTTTTTTTAATTTAGGAATTTTGCCATTTCACCCATTGCATCATGAGGTTTGCAACATCATCATATTATTTCTACAACAAGTATACCATTATGTTTTCCTTTCCATTGCTAATATTGTTTGCTGGTCTCCTTTCTTTGCATTTAACTATTTGCTGGAACTTTGTAAATGTTATTAGTCTTTCCAGAAAACCAAATTTTGCTTACTTTTTCTAACTATTGTATTTCAATAGTTTTTATTATTTTTTTGCTCTTATGGTTAACATTTTCTTCTATTTCATTTAGTCTTATTTTAACTTTTTTTATTTGAGTGACAAATTGATCTTTTCATCTTTCCTTTTTAATTAAATATATGTTTTATTTTGTACAAAATATGACTTTAGCTTCAATAGAGAAGTTCCACTGTGCAGTATTTTTATTACCATTAAATTGGATTATCATTTATTCTAAGGGTTTCTTACAAGAATGGCTTTATTTTTCTCTAACTTCATGACATGGTTGTTCTCTCATAATCTCTTTATATCGATTACCAACCTCATTACATTTGATTAAGAATGTGCTCTTTAGAATACTGATTCTTGAGAATATAACTAGGCTTGCTTTATTGCTTTGAAGCTGATCAATTTTTGTGAATATTTTGTTTGAAAATAATATACTTTCTACATTTGCTCAGTGCTGTGTTCCATCAATATTGATTATAACAAGATTTTAATTTAAATCTTCTATATCTTTATTAATTTTTAACAGGTTGTTAATACTCTTGACTCAGATTTATCCTTTTTTCCTGACATTTCTACAGTGTTAGATATCTGTGATGCTATTATTAAGTGCATCCATGTTTATAGGTAATCATACTGATGACTTTAATTCTTAACAGTACTCTTTAAAGTATGATTTGCTTGATATGAACAAAAATGTACCATCAAAATTTTAAATTTTGTTTTATTTGTACATTTTTTTAACTTTCAAATTCTAAATGTTTTTATGGTAAGTTTTAGGACCTAAACTTACCCCTTGCAAAAACCATATAACTGTTTATCTTTTAATTTAATTAAGTTAAACAATAATGTTTTACCCAGATAATTTATTCATTTTACACTGTTGATTTCAAATATATTAGGATCCATTCCCCCAATCTCTTTATTTTATTAATTGTCTGTTTTAGTTTTCTATTCATTTGATTTTTGGCGTTTCTTTTGTTGCTTAGCATGTTGTGTGTTTGGGTGTGTATGTATGTGTGGTGTGTTTTGTCATATTTTGGGTTGATTTCACTTATATATCACTCTAATTCTATTTTCTTCTACTATTTTGGATGTTACATACTCCATTTTTTATTTTACCGTCACTAATATCATGTTAAAATGTGAGTTGTTATTTCAAATATTCCCTCCTGACCTATTTTTTTCACTTTAGTTCTACAATAATTTATAAATCCAAGTGTTAGACATAATGTTATTGTTTCATACACACAAAAACAGTTTTGATTTACCAACATGGTTACATTTTTTCAACATTAATTCTTGCAGTAGAGACCTTTATTGATGGTTATTTTTTTCTATATGAAGATCATTGTTTAGAAGCTTCTTTAGTGAATGTCTACTATTAATAAATTTCTCAGCTCTTGTTTGGATTATAATGTGTTTAATTTGACCTAATTTTTGATAGATAATTTCACATGGTATAGAATTCTAGAATGATGTTATATATTCAAATATTTTGAAGCTTTTGTTCCATTACTTTTATATATTTTTTCTCTTGAGAAGATATATAATGAAGAAAAATTATTTGTCTGCCTTTTACCATTCTAGCCATTTTTTTTTTTTTTTTTTTTTTTACCTGTAGACTCAAGCTATTATCATCTCACCTGGTTTCCAGTGATAAAATTCTAACTGGTCTCACTTTCACTCTCCCTGCCCACTTTTTCTCCCATACATACATTATCTATTATTACATAGTAGCTGAATTGATTCCTTTAAAGTATAAGTCACTCCCCTGCTTAGAACCCTCCATGGAGCTGTCCTTTTTATGCTGAGTCAAAGCAAAATTATGACAAAGATCTGGCCCCACCTGGCCTGGCCCCATTAACTCTCTGACCCTATCTTTCTTTTTTCTCTCTTTTGCTAACTTTGCTTCAGGCACTCTGGCCTTCCTGCTGTTCCTTTACCAAGCTAGGTACACTCTAAACTTAGTGTCATTTTTACTCATTTTTACTTCTTCATGGAATTTTTTTTCCCCAGACATTCATTGCTTAACTCCATTGCATTTGAGATTTTCCTCAAATGTTCATGTCAAATTACTGTCTTGACAACCTGATTTGAAATCCCAAGCCCTTCCTTAGCACTCCTAGTGGACCTGACTCTGCCTTAATATTATAATACTAATAGCCTTATAAAAATATAATGCACTCATTTATTGCCCATCTTATTTTCTACTCTCCCTTTATACAATGTAAGCTCAACTAGGGCAAATTTTATCCGTTTAATAATGTTGCCCTGTGTCTTAAGCAATGCCTGGCATGTAGTATGTGGTCACTAGTTAAATAAATTTATGAATGTCAGGTTACAACTTTTATTGCTTTTTTTCTCCCCCACAATTTGGACCATTCAAGGTATTTTTGCTACAACAATGAATTTTGAATCACAGTGGAATAATCCACATCAACAAATTCTTCCCATGTACATATATAGCCCCTCACTCCTCCAGTCAAACACCATCAAAATACATTCTCAGTTCTTCAGGCTATTGGCTAGGTCCTATAAATCCTTTAGGTGTAAGGTATGTCTTTCTGAAGCAGGGATTGCATTTCTCTGCTTGGGCTTCATTTAAAACTGTCCTGGCTGTGAACATATGGAAAGTAGTGTTGGTGGGGGTTGAGGGTTGGGGGAGGGAGTAAACACCTTAAAATAGCTTGGCTTTACATTTGTCTTGGCATAAGGTGTTAAGGTGTCTGTTTTCTTCTACAAAGGCAAAGGGGACCATTTCTACCATCTAAGAGCATTCAGGTGAATTTGGGGATTTGAATGCTTTTGGTCATTGCCATGCTGTGTTTCAGCAACCTGCAGGTCCCATATGAAGGCTCTGACTTAGACATAGGAGGATATTTTGATGGAAAATTTTCTCTCATTTGCAGTTCTGTCACCCTCATTATTAGTTTCTAAACATAATTTTTGGCAAAGTCAGCCCCACAGCTGCAGGAGATGAGCATCTCCTTTAATACTGTCATTGGAGTTCTCTGGCATCCAGAACACTCTGTAACTGGGCAACCAACTGTGTCTTTGGCTTGTCTTTTTCATTTTCACAGTGTTTTAATATGGTACAAAGATATGATCCAAAAAACAGAAAGAATTAAGAAGGAAGGGGACTAGAGACAGGGAAGGAGAGAGATTAAAAATAAGAAAGTGCAGGGGTGCCTGGGTGGCTCAGTTGGTTAAGCATCTGACTTCAGCTCAGATCATGATCTCACAGTCCTGTGAATTCGAGCCCTACATCAGGCTCTATGCTGACAGCTCAGAGCCTGTAGCCTGCTGGATTCTGTGTCTCCCTCTCTCTCTGCCCTTCTGCCGCTTATGCTCGGTCTCTCTCTCTCTCTCTCTCCCTCAAAAAATAAACGTTAAAAAATATATATTTAAAAAAATAAGAAAGTGCCATCCTGAACTGGCCATACCTTTTTAACAAGTGTGGCTGATTACTCCCTTTCAAGAGACTTCTTTGTATAGGCATAGGATAGCTTTCTTTGTGTTAGAACAGACCCGTAGGAAAGGGGAAGATTTTATCTGCTAGTTCTTTCTCATCTATTGTTTTTGTGGTGGACACACCCTAAGGTGGACACCTCATTATATAAGTCTCTTGGAATGCAAGTGGAATCTGTTGCTTCTAACTAAATGATGGGATTGTCATTTTCTTGAGTAAATTATGTTATATGGCAAAGGTGATGGGATGCCACACATATATTTAATTATATATGACTCCATCTTAGTAGACTATAGAAAAATATTAATTTGATGGCCTTAAGAAGAAGCAAATGGCAATATGGAGCACCTGGGGGACCCAGTTGGTTAAGCATCCAATGTTGGCTCAGGTCAGGATCCCATGGCTCTTGAGTTCAAGCCCCGCGTTGGACTCTGTGCTGACAGCTCAGAGCCTGGAGCCTGCTTTGGATTCTGTGTCTCCCACTTCTGTGTCCCTTCCCACTCGTGCTCTGTCTCTCTCTCTCTCAAAAAAAAAAAAAAATGAATAAACAGTAAAAGAAGAGAAAATTAAAAAAATAAAATAAAAAAGAAGCAAACAGCAATCTGTTAACTACTTAGGAAAAGGGCCCCATTGTAGAAAAATGAGGATAGCCCCCCAGAACCTGAGGGTGGTCTTTAGCTAAGAGCCAGTAAGAAGTGAAGATCCTCACTGAATAATCTTGCAAGCAGATTCTTTCCCAGCAAAACCTCCAGATGATAGTACAAACCATAGAACACCTTGATTACCACCTTGTTAGTTAGAGTCTGAACAGAGGACTCAACTAAACTGGCCAGACTCCTAACACATTAAAATTGAAAAATAAGTTTTTCTTGATTTAAGCTACTAAGTTTGTGGTAATTTGTTACTTAGCAATAAAAGAACTAATATAATATCCAATTGAGAAAAATCCACTCTCATGGTCCTTAACTTCCCTATATTTCTAGGTTTTGTCATCTGACCTCTGCCAGAAGACATTGGGCATCTAGAGCATTAGCATCCCATCCACTGTGTCTAATGGGGTAAGTATGAGGTTCAGAAATCTCTGTATGTCATTTCTATGTGCAGTCTCCATGGTCTGCATCTGTGGTATATGCAGAGGTAGCCCAGGTTAGCATTTAATCACTTTACAATAAACTATAATTTTTATTCCCAGTCACCTCCCCAGTTTCTAAATGTCTAAATGATGATAGAAAAGATTATGAGAAAGACAAATAATTAAATTATGTATTAATTAACTTAATTCTTTAGCTGGATCTTGTTCCATGCTATGGGCAGTGATAAAATGGTGACCGAGAGCATCCAGAGTACCTGCCTTCATGGAGGTTTTACTGCTGGTGAGCAAGGTAGAGAGAAATCAAATTACCTAACAAAAGAATTACAATTACAATTACAATTACAATTACAATTGGTTCATGAGCATAATCTGTTCTGGAATCGTGTTTGGAATCCAAGGCACTTGTGTATCAAAGCTAATTTCAAGAACCATTGGCTCAGTTGTGATCATGTGACTTTCAGCATCCTGTACTACTCATATTACAAGACATCACTTGTTTATCAAGTTAAAATTTATTAGAAAAGTTTGCTCGTCTTACGAACACTCACAAAACAAGTTACTTGCAATCCAAGGTTTTACTGTATAACTTTTCTAGGTGTTACAAGAGGAACATAATTGTGGTCTCAGTATAAAGATACTTGGTATGTAATAATAACATTAACTATGATTTAGTTTTGACTGTGTTTCAAACACCACTCAAAGCATTTTAGATGCACTAGCTTTTTAAATCTCAGAACAGCCATATTATGAGGGAGGCTGAAATACAGAAATGTTAATGCATTTACCCAAGGCCACATAGCTAGTAAGCTGCTTAACTGGAAACAAATTCCAGGCATTTGAGGCCAGAGGTTGAGTTCTTAACAATGACCCGATACTGCATCAAATTTGATTGATGGCACAAGTGAATGTTTCTTTGAAAAATAGTAGATTTGAAAGATGAAGAGAAAGTATTTAGTAAGAGAATGGGCTAATATATTTCAAGCAGTGTGAATATTATGTGTAAAGACCATAAAGGGATGGAAGAGAAAAAGGTATTTTAAAAGAACTTAAAGGAAAGAACAGCTGGGTTTGGGACATCGATAGAGTATGACACAAGGTACAGCTGGGAGGTTTAAGTTCCATTAGAGCATCTCTTGAATAATGCACAGCTCTTAAAAGCCTGTCCCTCTACTCACTCTCTCCAATCCTGTGTTTTACTGCTGCTTATTTACATCTGTTTTTAACCCCCAAGTAATCATCGCATTACAGCTTCTAAGTAATCATTATCACTATTGATTTTTGTCAACATATTTGTTCTCCCCCTTGTTTCTCACTATCCCTAATTGCATTCCATTCCTGCATTTTTTTCCAGAAAAAATATCCTTAAATGTTTCCTTCAAATGCCAACTGTGGTTATTAAGTATCACAGGTCTTTATTTTTCCCTTACCCTAGAATGATATTTTAGGACTGTGTATATACAATTCTAGATTGAGTCTCAAAATCTTTTCTCCAATCCCATGTGGGCAGTAAAACCCAAGCCACTAAGTTAGATGCAGTAACTCCCTGGGGTAGGTGGAAAATCATTAGCTCATGAGTCACAGCTAAGGTTTTCAGCTCTTAATTTTCTTTTGAAATATGGGAATTTCCTCATCTTTTGCAAACTCCAGGCATATATTTCAACAGATATTTTTGTTATATCGTATCTACATTATATATTTTTGAGCATTATAGCAAAACTTAGTCTTTCACATTACACACATTGAGAGTCTCAATGATGTGATTTCTGCAAGGCTAAATCATGCCTTAATAGTTTGAACAATGTCACTGAGATTATACATTCATATAAACAGATATTGAAAGATATAATATGTTAACATCTTAATAAATCTTTTCAAAGTTTTCTATCATAAAATATTAAAATTAGGAATTAGCATGAAAATTTCAGAACGATTATAATTGCACCTGAGATCCTGCCCCCAAATCCTCCACTCACCCCTAATTTTAACAAGAACACATTTGATAAAGTTAATTCATGTATCAAGACCCACAAAATGAAGGCCACCCCAGGGGCCTGGCCCATGTCACAAAGCTGAACCCTAAGTCACTTACAAAACATCTCCCTGTCAAGGAAACCTAACATCAATCATAATCTCCAAGTAAGCTTTCGCTGGTTTATCTCACCTTAGAATACCGGACAGGCTATAGCCTTCATAAGGATATCCTCGACTTCCTAGCCATTCATGTGCCCTCCATGCCCTGTTCTCATGTTGCCTCTTCCAATGCTCTATACAACGCACTCCTGCCAAAATTCCTCAGGAAGAGTGCCCCACGCCTTGTGAAGCACCATACTCCCCCAATCCATGGGTTATTTTCCCTTGAATAAAGGACACCAAACCCGTTACTAAATTGCATTGCTTTTGTCATTTGACACACTCAATTTGCTTTAAGAACTTAGGGGAAATATCACAAGTCAAATATATTTTTAAATTTTTAATATTATCAGATATATTAATGTTTGCCAAGTTTAGTGGTTGAGAGATATTATTTTAATTGTAGTCTTAGTTTGCATTTCTTTGATTATACCCCTTTATGAAGATATTAGTCATGTTTTAGTAAAATGACTGTTCCTGAGTTTTGCCCATTATTGATTTATTTATATTTTCATTGATGTGTGGAATTTCTTCACATACTTTATATATTAATCAATGTGTACTGTGTGTCTTGCAAAAGGTTTTTTTTTTTTTTTTCAACATTTTTTTTTTTTATTTTTTTTTTTATTTTTGGGACAGAGAGAGACAGAGCATGAACGGGGGAGGGGCAGAGAGAGAGGGAGACACAGAATCGGAAACAGGCTCCAGGCTCTGAGCCATCAGCCCAGAGCCTGACGCGGGGCTCAAACTCACGGACCGCGAGATCGTGACCTGGCTGAAGTCGGACGCTTAACCGACTGCGCCACCCAGGCGCCCCTGTTTTTTTGTTGTTTTGGTTTTTTTGTTTGTTTTTTTTTTTGCATTGACCAAGCGCATATGTCTGATGGATAAAAGCAGAAAGTCAATTGTTCTGTGGATAGAGTGCAATGGGTTCTTAACCCTCCTTTTGGCAAAAGCAACAAACTCTTTGTTTTCCACTTTTAATCAAATGCTCTTTCTGTCTTCTGACCACTGCAATTTCTTTCACACACAGCCTGCTAGTTGTCATCAAATGGTAAATGGAATCAGAGCATTCTTCAATTTTATTGTCCACTTTTAGAATATTTTCAGAGTTTATGAGAAGAATTTTTCTACAGACCTTGTCCCATATATACAGTTCTCTCCTCCCCCGTCTTTATTGAAATCTAATTGGCACATAAAGTTGTGTAAGTTTAAGGTGTACAGCGGGTGATTTGACATGTATATATTGTGAAATGATTACCACAATAAGATTAGTTAACACACCCATCACCTCATGTAGTTATCTTTTTTTTTCTTAGTGAAAACTTATACGAAATACTCTCTTAGCAACCTTCGAGTGTACAATACATGTATTGTTAACTATTGCCACCATCCTGTACATCAAATCCCCAGGACTTACTCATCTTGTAACTAGAAATTCGTACCCTTTGTGAAATGAATTGTTGTATTTGTTTACCAAATACCGTATAATTTCCTGAAAGTGATAAAGTAACTGAAGGTTTACTTTACTCTCACTTTTAGTATTATGCTTATCAGATTAAGCTATTTTGAATTTCGAAATAAATATATTCATAAGTATACATGAGCTATTTGTGATTTACAATATCTGGGGTTCTGCAAAATTATTTTATAAGGTAAGTCATAAAATGTAAGCATCTGATAGTAATCATGAGTTTTATGATGTAAACATTACTTTTTCACAACTAAGTAAAGGTTAGCATAATATACAGTTGTAAAAAGGCTATATAATTTTAGATACTGAGTTGTATTGCTTTAAGTAAAGAGTGTTACTATACATGGTGAAGTGAATTATTTTGTGTCGAACTCCAATTCCACATTGAAAGAGATAACTCATGTTAGCAGAAGTCAAATGACACTAAATGCTAAGCTAAATTGTGCCTATCCTTTGACCTTACATCTCTAGTGTCATTATTATAACATGGGGATCTACAGAACTTTCTCTAATTTTATTTAAGAAACTTCTTTAGAAAATCATTCATTCTTGAAGACAGTCCCCTCATTTATTTGTGTATATGAGTAATAGGTCATAGTTATTTAATTTTCTCAAAGAATATCATTTTATAGACACAAAACAAAATATATAAAATCTCAAAATATTTAAGCATTGTATTTTTTAATGAGTAAAATTAATCTCTTCCCTCCACTAATTTTAACATTTTTTAATATATTGGACAGGAAAGAATATAAATACTCTCAGATGTTACTAATAATTTGTTGATTCACATCTTTAACTCTTCATGTAATTTTCAAGCATCTAAGGTCTTTACAAACAAACAAAAGCAAACAAAACTCCTTCTTTGCTTAAAGTTTCCCAAAGTCTTCTAGTTTTCTAATGGTCTTCCTCTTACATTCAGCTCATGGAAAACATGGGGGTGGAGGAAAAGAGGAAAGAAGCCAGAGAATCACCATTTATCATATATTTATTGTGGAGTAGATCTGAACTAGTGGATTTCATACAATAGCTTTTATTAAAAAATCATCACTGTTATATTCTATAGACATAACTACTGATGTTTGTAAGACTAAACAACTTGCAAAAGGATGAGTATATTTGATGCTGAGAACCATTTTTTTTTCTACTACATTATTCTGGGATTTTCTTGGCCTTCATTAGGCTGTTTTCAAATATTCTTATTTTTTCTGCTATTGAATCAACTAAAGCACAGATAGAATTAACATAGTGGAGAATGTTAATAATTTGGAGAAGATTGTGACATATGTCTGGTGAAAGTACTGAAAAACATGCAAGGATATGATTTGCGTTTCCTTTGAGAGCGGAGAGCAATTCTACTACATGAGCAGGGTAAATGGTAACAGCACTGGAAAACAAAGATTGAATAGCAATCTCATGATTAAGGAATAGTGATGGGTGGTGGCAACAATGTGATATCAGGTCACATGGATGAACACATAGAGGAGTTTGGCAGTTAGATCGTGGATCTTATGAGAAAATCTTTGCATGTGTGCATGCAAGAGATTGTGATGTGCTTTACTTCATATTGTTCTACCAGTTTGTGTTCTGTACAGATATGAAATACATAATCCCAAGAGATGATTTGTCACTCTTCTGGACTTCTTTCTTGAAGTATATAGAGTAACCTTAAGAAACTGAGAATTCATGATCTATGTGTCCCACACTAGTCATATTTACCTGTTTAGATGACCTTGGAGCATTTGTTCCAAACAGCATTTCAAAAACCATTAATTTTCTTGATTCAGTGTTTATTATGGTGTTTGGGAAATAGATGTGCTATAATTTTATATCAATCAAAGCATCAATTGACATAGCATCTTCTCATTGAGATAATGGCTGCATTTTCAGAGAAAAGCAGTCTCTTAATTCCCATCTGCCATCACTTACTTTTATTCTGGAATGCAGGTAAACATTTAATTATCTCAAATATCCTGACTGGAAATAAAATTACAGGAATTCCCTAAATAATTTGTTATAAATGATATCTATTATATAATCACCTAATATACAGAGCAGAGAAATAATATCATTAGTTGCTACAATCATGTTCAGAATGTTGAACCAATGCAATTTAATTACCATACAGAGCATAACCTTTGAACTTAAATCGTTACAGTTCAGCTTTTATTGCTTAATTATGGCATAAAACAAATGTTTCTGGGTTCATAAGTAAGGAAACATCTTAAGAATTATAATTATTCCAAATTTATTCAATAACAGTCTATAAAAACATTTCATTAAAACAGCCTTGGAATTTGTTCTTTAAAAATATGCATTTCTGAAGAACTTGCGATTGCAATAATATTCTTAATGTCAGTGCTGAAATAACCAATACTTAGGGACCAAGTTTTGAATTTGGAAATGATCTTCAAAAATTCTATTAGTTTGGGGGCGCCTGGGTGGCTCAGTCGGTTAAGCGCCCGACTTCAGCTCAGGTCACGATCTCGCGGTCCGTGAGTTCAAGCCCGGCGTCGGGCTCTGGGCTGATGGCCCAGAGCCTGGAGCCTGCTTCCGGTTCTGTGTCTCCCTCTCTCTCTGCCCCTCCCCTGTCCATGCTCTGTCTCTCTCTGTCTCAAAAATAAATAAACATTAAAAAAAAAAATTAAAAAAAAAATTCTATTACTTTGTTAAGTATTTTTTAAAAAGAAGATGTTATAAACTATTTAGAATTAAATAGCTATTATTTAAATAACAATTAAATAACTATTATTTCATTATTTTTTTAAATTCTGATTTGAATGGTCTTGCGTGGCATACTGGCATCTCATTTCAACCATAAAGTCATACCATATGGTAAATATTGCTCATCTACTTTCACAGGTGAGGCAACCAATCCTTAACAGAGGTCGTGTTTCTAGGGTCAAATAGCTAATTTAACAGCTAATCTGGAAATCATACATGGCAGATTGCAAGTTCTTAATCAGGCCACTTTATTGACCTCTTGAAAACATTGCACTATATTAAGATAATGTCCTAAAATGATATGTTTGTTAATAACAATAGGCATTGTATTGTAGAAAAAACATTAGACCTAGAAAGATAGGCTAGAATTCTAGATCAGCCACTTACTGAGTGTGAAAACCAGGCTAAACCACATGCTCTGAATGTATTGTTTCCACATGAGAAAATAAGTTTGCGTGTAAATTTGTTCTGCCCCTGTTACAGCTACCCCCAAGATTGTCTCAGAATGAAAGCATCAGTGTACCTCTGATTATGCCATGGAAACATCAGTAAAGTACAATTAACAATGCCAAGTATTTTTCAATTAACTAAGCTTCTGTATCACTGGACGATGTAGATGAACAAATAAATAATTTGAATTTTATATTCTATATTAAATTCTATTATAAATAATAGAATTTCCTGCCAAACCTACATTTTTCCTGTTCAACTCATCTGAATAGAATATTTTAACTCACATATCTTCCTTAACATTATTACAAAATAACCAAATACATTGTATTTTCAAAACCCACTGGATAGCCAATGCCCTCATCTTTTCAGCCTCTAAAAACCTTTGCCATCACTGTCTGTTACTTCTCTCCAAAAACTAGTTCTCTTCTTGGCTTCTTCCTTGTTTGCCACCAGCTTCACTCACAGTTCCTAAGTCATTAGAGTATAAGCCTGGCAGTCAGCTTTGATTCCTGAGGCTCCTTTGTTTTAGAGATCTTGGTTGATTTCAGTAACTGATCTTGTCGGCCACTTGTCTTTTTTCTCCTCTGTGCTTTAAGCTCCTGCTCTTGTGTTTTACTTTCAGCAATAAAGAGTGAGTCCTCAAAACACTAGGCTCTACCCTTGACCCAAATAAAACAAGAACTCCTGGCCTGTGTGATCTCTCTCTTCTTCTGCCATACCCTATGGTGGCCCCAGGTGAGCTGTGTAGTTTCCAGGTCTTGTAAATATTAAACTTTGTCTTTTCAAAGTTTTCTGATGGTTGTTGCTGAAAAGCATCTTACCATCATAAGAAACACAAAGGTCTGTTCAGGAGTAACATTGGTTTGGAAAAGGGGAGATGTCTGGAGGAAGATTTTTGGGGCCCAGGTGAGTGCCTCCAGATATTTCTAGCTGAAAGCATTACTCTTGATAGGCTGAGACCAGCACAAACAGTCTCATATTCTGGGTATGCTTTCTCAGGAATTCTTTCAGTTCCCCAACATCTATACAAATGTTCTATCTAAATAAGAGGCAGCTCCAGTTTGCTTGCCAGTAGACACCTCCATAGACATTCTCTATCCCATTACTCAATTTTATGTACTTCAAACAACTTATTAACATCTAAACTCTTCTTAGTCATTGATTTGTGTGTTTGTTTTCTGTGCATTTTCAATTTTTCATTCTATGTCTTCCATGGTTATTAAGAAAGCACTCATAAATTTTAAACACGGAGAAGAGAGAAATGCTGTATGATCTTTACTATATAGTCTTCTTCCTTAGTACAACCCTCACTCTAAAGAAAATATGTGTCTCTCTTGAGGATCCAGTATAGTTTTTAGATTACCAATAAAGTAAATCTTACAGTTGAAAGTTTTTTTTATTACTGATATTATTTGGGAGCACAGAACTAAATTGTGGGCAAATAACAGTACAGGGTATTATAGCTTTTTTTTTTTTTTTTTTAAATTTTATTTAGTTTTTTTTTCAACGTTTTTTTTTTTATTTATTTTTGGGACAGAGAGAGACAGAGCATGAACGGGGGAGGGGCAGAGAGAGAGGGAGACACAGAATTGGAAACAGGCTCCAGGCTCCGAGCCATCAGCCCAGAGCCTGACGCGGGGCTCGAACTCACGGACCGCGAGATCGTGACCTGGCTGAAGTCGGACGCTTAACCGACTGCGCCACCCAGGCGCCCCAAATTTTATTTAGTTTTGAGAGAGAGAGAGAGGGTGAGCAGGGGAGGGACAGACAGAGAGGGAGACACAAAATCTGAAGTGGGCTCCAGGCTCCGAGCTGTAAACATAGAACATGATGCGGTGATGCGGGGCTCGAACTCATGGACCGTGAGACCGTGACCTGAGCCGAAGTCAGACGCTTAACTGACTGAGCCACTCAGACGCCTCTAAGGTGTTACAGCTTTAATTTAGATGTAACAATTCTTCCCTAATATATATTTAATTTTTATTTACAACTTTTTCCTTAATGTTATCGATTTCAATTTTCTTGTGTATATTTCAGAACTTATTTCAGTGTTCTGAAGTATGAGAGTGAGGACATCATTTAATCATTGTATATCTCATGTCTCTATACTCTTCCATGTCAGCCTAATGAAGTGACCTAATGAAACTATAAAAAGACATCAACAAATATAAAAAATACAGAAATATATACATTTTGAACAATGATGAATTAAATATGAGGTATTTACCCATATAAAATGTCTGTATTTGTAGTTTTAATCACTTTCTGAAAAAACAAGCTTCCATGTTTTAAGTTTAAGCATCTTGCATGATGCTCTTCTTGTAGTTTTTCTGATTTATCTTTTGGTTTTTAATATTCACCTTTATTAATGTTACCCTAAATGTATTCATCTGATGGTGTTCTGTATCAACGATGAATTTTGTATTAAACACTTCACAGTTAAATACTACATGTGTCAGCTTCCCTTAGCCCTTGTCCTTATGTGTAGGGTGACATGATAAGAGCCAGGTCAGTTGTCCTACACCCACAGCTGGACACCCTCTAGGCAAGGGATAAAGAAAAATGATTCTTCTCTGTTTATAAAGCAAGAAACCTCCAGTTTCCTTCTCTTTCTAACCAAATCTCCCTTGAAATTAATGGGCCTGAATTCTATTTCCATGCCTCTGGGATATGAACATTATCTCCAGGAGCCAGGTAGTCCCAGGCTTCTCTAGCTTTTACAACCAAGTTCTGCTCTATATTCTGGACTTTATCCATTTTGACATATAAATACTTAAATAGTATCCTAGTGCTCCAGAACTTTTGTCCAGCCAGGCTGTAAGAATTTGGCCCTTTTAGGAAGAGGTAAATTCTTATCTGATCCTTTTGAATCAGAGCCATTAACCAGATAATGGCTACAGATCTAATTCCCAAGATGTGTACAGGTACTTCTAAGGGAAGTGAAACCAGTCTCTGTCTTTATATAGCACATGTGTTTCCATGTCCCAGAAAGCTAGGGATTTCAACAGGAACATTCAAAATCCAGGAAACTTTATTTCTCTACAGTATCTTTCCTACCATCATTGGTCATTCAATCTCTTAAGAGTTTCCAAGGTCATTGAGACAAGGAAGATGGCTGCATAGGAGGATGCGGGGCTCACCTAGTCCTGCTGATCACTTAGATTCCACCCACAACTGCCTACATAACCCAGAAAACCACCAGAAGACTAGCAGAACAGACTCTCCAGAGCCAAGTGTAGAGAAGAGGCCCACGGAGGAGGGTAGGAAGGGCAGAGAGGCAGTGGGCACTACATAGACTGGCAGGAGGGAGCTGGGGCGGTGGAGGGGCAGCCCGCTTGGCAAGGCAGAGCCCCTGAAGTCTGGCTTGCAAAAGCAGAGGGGCCGGACTCCGTGAATTCTGACAGCCAGTGGGACTTAACATCTGGAATGTTAAAAGTCAACAGCTCTGTCTCAGAGAGCAGGGAGGGCGAGAGGACGCCAGGAGGGAGAGCTGTTGAGCCCCGGAAGACAGAGCCTGGAAGGGAACAGAGGTGCTGGCAAGCACCATTTCCCTCTCCCATCCCCCAGCTGAAATTCTAAAGGGAACAAGTTCCTGTCACTGAACTTGCACCATGCAAATGCCCCACACTGTGCTTCTGTGGATCCATCCCTCCTATGGGCCTGCCTCTCTCCTGGTGCTGCAGGGACCCTCCCACAGGGGACCACCAATGACAAAGCAAGCTAAGACTGCCCCTCCTGCCCCTGTGCACCTTGCAGATCCACCTTGGCTAATCTGGCCCTTAGCCAGATCCCATTGAAGCAGCATCACAAGCCTGGCAGTGTGCAAGCAGCCCAGACAGGGGCCACACCACTCCATAGTGAGTCCTGCTCCTGGGAGACAGGAAGATAAGGTACACACCAGTCTGACTGTGGCCTCAGCGGTGGGCTAGGGGCAGACATCGGGTCTGACTGTGGCCCTGCCCACCAACACAACTTACTCCTAAAAGCACAGGGGAAATGCCGTGCAGTTTGAAGCTACCACAGGGACTACCCAAAACGATGAAACGGAAGAATTCTCCTCAAAAGAAACTCCAGGAAGTAGCGACAGCTAACAAATTGATCAAAAATGATTTAAGCAATGTAACAGAAAAAGAATTTAGAATAATAGTCATAAAATTAATCGCTGGGCTTGAAAAAAGCATAGAGGACAGCAGAGAATCTATTACTACAAAGATCAAGGGGCTAAAAAATAGTCATGAGGAATTAAAAAAATACTATTAATGAGGTGCAAAATAAAATGGAGATGGCCATAGCACAGATTGAAGAGGCAGAGGAGAGAATAGGTGAATTAGAAGATAAAATTATGGAAAAAGAGGAATCTGAGAAAAAGAGAGATAAAAACATCCAGGAGTATGAGGGGAGAATTAGAGAACTAAGTGATGCAATCAAACAGAACAATATCTGTATCATAGGAATTCCAGAAGAAGGAGAAGAGAGAGAAAGGGGCTGAAGGTGTACTTGAACAAATCATAGGTGAGAACGTCCCTGATCTGGGGAAGGAAACAGGCGTTGAAATCCAAGAGGCACAGAGAACTCCCTTCAGACGTAACTTGAATCGATCTTCTGCACAACATATCATAATGAAACTGGCAAAATACAAGGATAAAGAGAGAATTCTGGAAGCAGCTAGGGATAAACAGGCCCTAACTTACAAAGTTAGACACATAAGGGTAGTAGCAGACCTATCTACGGAAACTTGGCAGGCCAGAAAGGAATGGCAGGAAATCTTCAATGTGATGAACAGAAAAAATATGCAGCCAAGAATCCCTTATCCAGCAAGTCTGTCATTCAGAATAGAAGGAAAGATAAAGGTCTTCCCAAACAAACAAAAACTGAAGGAATTCATCACCACTAAACCAGCCCTACAAGAGATCCTAAGGGGGACTCCGTGTGTGAAGTGTTGAAAGGACCACAAAGTACCAGAGACATCACTACAATCATGAAACCTACAGACATCACAATGACTCTAAACCCATATCTTTCTATAATGACACTGAATGTAAATGGACTAAATGTGCCAACCAAAAGACATAGGGTATCAGAATGGATAAAAAAACAAGACCCACCTATTTGCTATCTACAAGAGACTCATTTTAGACCTGAGGACACCTTCAGATTGAAAGCGAGGGGATGGAGAACTATTTATCATGCTACTGGAAGCCAAAAGAAAGCTGGAGTAGCCATACTTGTATCAGACAAACTAGACTTTATTTTTTTTTTTTTTTTTTTTTTTTTTTTTTTTTAAACATTTTCTTTTTTTTTTTTTAATTTTTTTTTTCAACGTTTTTTATTTATTTTTGGGACAGAGAGAGACAGAGCATGAACGGGGGAGGGGCAGAGAGAGAGGGAGACACAGAATCGGAAACAGGCTCCAGGCTCCGAGCCATCAGCCCAGAGCCCGACGCGGGGCTCGAACTCACGGACCGTGAGATCGTGACCTGGCTGAAGTCGGACGCTTAACCGACTGCGCCACCCAGGCGCCCCGACAAACTAGACTTTAAATTAAAGGTTGTAACAAGAAATGAAGAAGGGTATTATATAATAATTACAGGCGTCTATCCATCAGGAAGAGCTAACAATTAGAATAGTCTATGCACCGAATACAGGAGCCCCCAAATATATAAAACAATTAATCACAAACATAAGCAACCTTATTGAAAAGAATATGGTAATTGCAGGGGACTTTAATACCCCACTTACAACAATAGATAGATCATGTAGACACAGGATCAATAAAGAAACAAGGGCCCTGAATGATACATTGGATCAGATGGACTTGACAGATATATTTAGAACTCTGCATCCCAAAGCAACAGAATATACTTTCTTCTCGAGTGCACATGGAACATTCTCCAGGATAGATCACATACTGGGTCACAAAACAGCCCTTCATAAGTATAAAATAATTAAGATCATACCATGCACACTTTCAGACCACAATGCTATGAAGCTTGAAATCAACCACAGGAAAAAGTCTGGAAAACCTCCAAAAGCATGGAAGTTAAAGAACACCCTACTAAAGAATGAATGGGTCAACCAGGCAATTAGAGAAGAAATTTAGAAATATATGAAAACAAATGAAAATGAAAATACAACAATCCAAATGCTTTGGGATGCAGTGAAGGCAGTCCTGAGAGGAAAGTATATTGCCATCCAGGCTTATCTCAAGAAACAAGAAAAATCCCAACTACAAAATCTAACAACACACCTAATGAAAATAGAAGCAGAACAGCAAAGACACCCCAAACCCAGTAGAAGAAGACAAATAATAAATATCAGAGCAGAAATAAACAATATTGAATCTAAAAAAAAAAAAAAAAAACAACTGTAGAGCAGATCAATGAAACCAAGAGTTGGTTTTTTGAAAAAATAAACAAAATTGATAAACCTCTAGCCAGGCTTCTCAAAAAGAAAAGGGAGATGACCCAAATAGATAAAATCATGTATCAAAATGGAATTATTATAACCAATCCCTCAGATACAAGCAATTATCAGGGAATACTATGAAAAAGTATATGCTAACAAACTGGACAACCTGGAAGAAATGGACAAATTCCTAAGCATGCACACACTTCCAAAACTCAAACAGGAATAAATAGAAAATTTGAACAGACCCATAACCAGCAAAGAAATTGAATCAGTTATAAAAAAATCTCCCAACAAATAAGAGTCCAGGAGCAGATGGCTTCCCTGGGGAATTCTAATGGACATTTAAAGCAGAGATAATACCTATCCTTCTCAAGCTGTTCCAAAAAATAGAAAGGGAAGGAAAACTTCCAGACTCATTCTATGAAGCCAGCATTACTTTGATTCCCAAACCAGACAGAGACCCAGTAAAAAAAGAGAACTACAGGCCAACATCCCTAATGAATATGAATGCAAAAATTCTCAACATGATACTAGTAAATCGAATTCAACAGCATATAAAAAGAATTATTCACCATGATCAAGTGGGATTCATTCATGGGCTGCAGGGCTGGTTCAACATTCACAAATCAATCAGTGTAATACATCACATTAATAAAAAAAAAGATAAGAACCATATGATCCTGTCAATCAATGCAGAAAAAGCATTTGACAAAATTCAGGATCCTTTCTTAATAAAAACCCTCGAGAAAGTCGGAATAGAAGGAACATACTTAAACATCATAAAAGCCATTTTTGAAAAGCCCGCAGCTTTTGAAAAGCCACACCTGAAAAACAAATAATCCAGTGGAGAAATGGGCAGAAAATATGAATAGACACTTCTCTAAAGAAGACATCCGGATGGCCAAGAGGCACATGAAAAGATGCTTGTCGCTCCTCATCAGGGAAATACAAATCAAAACCACACTGAGATATCACCTCACACCAGTCAGAGTGGCCAAAATGAACAAATCAGGAGTCTATAGATGCTGGCGAGGATGTGGAGAAATGGGAACCCCCTTTCACTGTTGGTGGGAATGCAAACTGGTGCAGCCGCTCTGGAAAACAGTGTGGAGGTTCTTCAAAAAATTAAAAATAGACCTACCCTGGGGGCCTGGGTGGCTCAGTCGGTTGAGCGTCTGACTTCAGCTCAGGTCACGATCTCACGGTCTGTGAGTTCGAGCCCCGTGTCGGGCTCTGGGCTGACAGCTCAGAGCCTGGAGACTGCTTCGGATTCTGTGTCTCCCTCTCTCTCTGCCACTCCCCCGTTCATGCTCTGTCTCTCTCTGTCTCAAAAATAAATAAATGTTAAAAAAAAAAAATTAAAAAAAAAATAAAAATAGACCTACCCTATGACCCAGCAATAGCACTGCTAGGAGTTTACCCAAAGGATATAGGAGTGCTGATGCATAGGGACACTTTACCCCAATGTTTACAGCAGTACTTTCAACAATAGCCAAATTATGGAAAAGCCTAAATGTCCATCAACTGATGAATGGATAAAGAAGTAGTGGTTTATATATACAATGGAATACTACTTGGCAATGAGAAAGAATTAAATATGGCCTTTTGTAGCAACATGGATGGAACTGGAGAGTGTTATGCTAAGTGAAATAAGTCATACAGAGAAAGACAGATACCATATGTTTTCACTCTTATGTGGATCCTGAGAAACTTAGCAGAAGACCATGGGGGAGGGGAAGGGGGAAAAATAAGTTAGAGAGGGAGGGAGGCAAACCATAAGAGACTCTTAAAAACTGAGGATAAACTGAGGGTTGATGGGGGTCGGAGAGAGGGGAAAGTGGGTGATGGGCATTGAGGAGGGCATCTGTTGGGATGAGCACTGGGTGTTGTATGGAAACCAATTTGACAATAAATTTCATAATAAAAAAATAAATAAGTAAAGGTAAAATTTTAAAGAAAAAAAAAAAAAGATTTTCCAAGGTCAGTCACCTTTTAATTTCAGAGATTGTCTTGCACAATGTTATGAATTAGGAGCAATCAAATGTCACATGATACATGACTTTATTCCAAATAATTTTTTTTAATGTTCATTTATTTATTTTGAGAGAGAGAGAGGCCAGACAGAGAGGGAGAGAGAGAATCCCATGCAGGCTCCTTGCTGTCAGCACAGAGCCTGATGCAGGATTCGATCTCACAAACTGTGAGATCATGACTTGAGCCAAAATCAAGAGTCAGGTGCTTAACTGAATGAGCCACCCAGGTGCCCCAACTGTAAAGAAATTATAATTGTTTTAAGTGACAAGATATATAGAAATTAAATAATAATATTAGAAACAATTCAAAGTACAAAAATACTATGACAGTATAATAGTTAAATGTAAGTATAGGGGCAGCGATATGTCATAAAAGATAGTGGAAATATCACCAGATTTATCAACCTATGTATGTTTATATTTACATGTTCATTTATAAATATTTATCCCTGTCAAAACCATTTCGTGTAGGCATTTGATATATTTGTTTGATAGATTATTTACTTTAAGGGGACTTTTGTTTTATTTCAATCTCTTCTCACACAATTTTTGTAAACTTCGAGCTCTAAACTCTGATTCTCAACTTTCTTTAACTTGAAGAAATTGTGTTAGTTTATCCCAAATAAGAGTTAAGATGATTTGTAACTAAGTATAATGTTCAGCATTATTATTATACGAGTAGAGAGACCAGATTAGTCATTTTTAGGCGAAAACCTGAACTACTTTTGCAAAATAGCTGAGTGACTATTGCTGGATATCTTCAAGCAAGAGTGGGACAACTGCTTGGCAGAAATGTTGTAATCTTCTTATATCTGTTGGGTTTTTAATATTCATCTTTGTTAACTTAAGGTGAATATTAAAAACCCAACAGATAGCCCAGTAAAGGGAATCAAAAAACTAGACAGGGTTTTAATTTGATGATCTCTAACCATACTTTTAAATTTGGTTTTATAATCGATTGCTTCCTCTTTTATGTCCCCAAATCCTTTACATCCCAGATTCAACAACCACTTGGTATTATGTGATGCCACAGAGAGATACCATTCTTTAGTTCACAGAAAAGAGCTTATAACACCAAAATATTTGATTTTTATTTTTCCTGAGTATTAAGTACTACAGTGGTGATGCATCTGAAAATTATTCTCTAATAAGAAGATACCTTCAATACCACAAAACATTCTCACAAGATTTCTGTAACTTTGCTACCATTGACCCATTTTTGTACTTTTTCCTATTGTGATATACCTTTTCAATTATAGGAATTCCTATGTAGTTTTGGCCACACAGCTTCTGTTATTACGCTAGTTAGGGAACTTAATGAGTAATCTAATTTTTTTTTTTCTGAAAGTAAGTTCAGAGTAGATTGTCTGAATTATAATTTTCAACATTGAAATACCTTATTTGTTATAGTGAACATTCTCATTTCCCAGATGTTTTGTCCTTAAAAATGTGAAGATTACAATGTATGTAGTATGGTGTAAAAAAATAAAGCATGAACTATACAGGTAGCTGACTTTGTTTAAGTGTCAAACCTATTACTACATATGTGATTTGGGCAATGTATCTAACATCTCAAATGCTCATATTTTAAATAGACATACCATCTACTTCATAAAAGTGAATCATAATATAGTAAGATTGTGTATGTAAAACATTTCACTTAGTTTCTGGCACTTATTAGCATTTAATACATGAATATACTTCAAATTATCTGAAATGAAACTGTATATTCACGATAGTTCTCCCATTCACTCTTTCCAAATTCAAATGTGTCCATGGTCCAATTCAATGAGGTAAGTTAATAAAAACTTTAAAAAAGTGGAACCTATACTGAGTTTTAGAACTGAAGAAAAAGTTATGGCATTGACATTTTAAGACAATTAATGCAGATTACACAAATTTTAAGAAAAGAGTGAAGTCCAGATATAAAGTTTAAGGAGAGACCTTCCCTCGTTGCCTTGGAAAGAACCAGTCAACCATTGTTTAGAGAAGCATAGTGAAGAGGAAAATGAAACCAATTACCATAGAACTTTAGTAAAGGGGGTGCAAGTAGAATGAGATTTACATATGGTAGAGCTGACTCAGAGAGTTACCAGAACACCTGTTGCTCTGCAGAGGAGCAGGGGAACTATTCAGTAGCTGAGCTGATAAAGTATAAATGCACCAGCAGCATTGGACAAGGACTATAGAGTTGCCAGATTACAGGGAATAAATACACAGAATCCCCAGTGAAGTTTGAATTTCAGATGAGCAACTTTTTTTTTTTTTTCGTTTAGTGTAATTATACCATGTAAATGCTTTGGGGACATATTTGTACTAAAAGAATATATTTGCTGTTTATCTGAAAATGAAATTTAACTAGACAGCCTATACTTTATCTTGCAACCCTACAAGGGAACCACAATATTATTCCCAGAGGAATATGAAGGTCACGATCTATTCTCAAGATATATATATATCTTAAGAATATAATGTATGTATAATATACACAATATGTATATGTATCTGACATATATTAATCTTGAATTTTTACTCTGTTTTTTATTTTTAATCTTGATCTTGTTTTGTGATATAAAGGATTTTATATCAATTTCCTCTTTCTGTAAGATGCAAATTTGTTTTGTACTGATATAGATTAGATTTATTTTCAAAATTTGTACATTGTCACAAAATGTATTTTTGTGCTTGAATTTATATATTCTTTTTTAAATGTTCATTTGTTCATTTTGAGAGAGATAGAGAGTGAACTGGGGAGGAGCAGAGAGAGGGAGACAGAGAATCCTAAGCAGGCTAGGCACATGCTGTCAGTGCAAAGTCCCACGCGGGGCTCACACTCATGGACCTTGAGCTCATGACCTGAGCTGTAATCAAGAGTGGGGTGATTGAGTCAATCAGGCACCCCTCTATATTCTTTTGCCATGGAAAAAATGAATTAAAAAACTGAGGGTGAACATTTGGTTACTAATTTTCTGAAAAGATTTAGAGGGGCTAAAGAAAATGAAATCAAATATTGTATATTCATAATGAACTCTGTTTAATATATTTTTTAATATTTCTTTATTTTTGAGAGAGAGAGAGAGAGAGAGAGCAAGTGGGAGAGGGGCAGAGAGACAGAGGATCTGAAGCAGGCTCTGTGCTGAGAGCAGAGAGCCCGATGTGGGGCTCAAACCCATGAACTGTGACATCATAACTTAAGCAGAAGCCAGACACTTAACCAATTGAGCCACCCAGGCCCTCCAAACTCTCTTTAAACATTATCTACTTTAAACTGTTTGGGTTGAAGGCCTATAGCTCCTGTAGCTCCATATGATTTAAAGTTTCAAAGCTAGTTTTTGAAATTCATCACAAATTATTTATATTCTAAAACATATAGTGCTTAAAACACTATGTATAACTGCAAGTTAGATTTTCTTATTTTCTTTTTTCTCCTAATGATATTTGATATTCTATTTCATTTTTGAGACTGTGTTTAGAAAATGATGTGTTCATATAATCTTTCAGATACTGAAGTTTTTTTACTATTAATTTTGAGCACTAGGCTTATTAATTAGCCTCAGTGAGTGTTATCTGTCCATCTGTAAAGTAAGGGAAATACATAGTTAATTCTAATATACTGTAAAACAATGATATGCCTTTTTATATAATTCTAAATCCAACATAAATTTTGTCTTTAATCTGAATTAGGGGTTGTCAAACTTCTTCTATAAAGGTAATAACAAATAATGAATATTTTAAGTTTCGTGAGCCACATGGTCTCTTTAGTAACTACTCCTCTACCATTTGTAGTAAAAAGCAGCCAGAGACACTGTAAAAAAGGAATGGGTGTGCTGGTATTCTGATACATTTTATTTAATAAACAAGAGAAGACTGTATTTGGGTTGCTGACTTTCCTGTAATCTAAATATTTCCAAAGATAATTCAGTATAAAGAAATAAAGTATATTTTCCGTTGGCCCAGGAATTTCATTTTCTTTCCTATCTCTCTCTCTCAACATGTTTTACTATCTTTTGTTTCTTCTCCATTTCAGACACAAACTCTTGGCCTGTGTCTGAGTCACACCTAGCCTTTCATTTGAAATAAGTCTGAGAGGAAAACAAAGAACTAAACAACCAACACACAAAACACACAAAATCGTATGGTATCTATCATGCATTACTAAAGAGCAAATATGATGTTTTCTAGCTTTTCTATGAAACCAAGCCTTTTACTTATTTCCATGGATGATTTCAATTTCCTTTAGATCCAGTATAAGTAAAGCAACAAAAAAACAAGCATACCAAATCAATCTGAG
This sequence comes from Neofelis nebulosa, assembly GCF_028018385.1. Taxonomy (NCBI): domain Eukaryota; kingdom Metazoa; phylum Chordata; class Mammalia; order Carnivora; family Felidae; genus Neofelis; species Neofelis nebulosa. The sequence continues at coordinate 52,631,678 of NC_080796.1, forward strand.
TCTCTACAAATACACTCAGAATTTATCATCAGGTAATCTCTGCCTTTACCACTTGGATTTATAGTTTTACATAATGGAGTCTGTTGATAACAACTGTCTTAACCTTTCTAAGTCTCATTATTCTTTCGTGTATAATTGGTTACATACTTTTCTTTTCTTTCTTTTTTTTTTTTTTTTTTTTTTTTTTTTTTTTATGTCTAACTTCCTAGAAGCCAGCATAGCTTACTTGTCATCAAGCAATGACTGATCAGCAGTTGTGCTCAACACTTTGAGCCGGTAAGACTTCCAACACTTGCCAATGGAACTGTATGGTGTTAGGGGGTATATTCAAAGTTCAGGCATTGTTTAAATCATGGTAAAACAGATATATGGAGAGCTTGCCTAAGGCCTTTATGGTTTATTTCTCATATATTCCTGATAAAGGAAATTTCTGGTTAGGCTTTCACTCAATTTCTTGCCCCCAACAAGACAGGAGCTTTAGGCCAATTAAGTTGCTAGTTGCCCCATTCATTTGCCACATAGGTCTCTAGTGTTATTGATGCTTCTGGGCATAGAGTTTTGCATGATTGGCTCCAAATGAAGGCAGCCGGTGGCAGTGAAGCCACTGGTTTTCGTGTCTTACTCTACCCTGATATCACAACTATGCTGACCAGGTGGGCTTGGGGAGTGGGAGCAGCCCCACACAAAAACACTAACGACTTCCACTGTTCATATTCAAAGTTCAATAGTTTTTAATATATAATCACTTTTCAGTTATATGTATCCCTTGGTTGATTTCCAGAGGTATAAAATATTTAGTCCAACTTTATTATTGTTTCTTGGGGAGTAGATTTGTTGAACTACTCACTTCATTAGCTCAGAAATCCTATTCCCAGAGCCTAATTTCTAAGCCCTACTCATGTGCCAAGCACAGAGCTAGTCTACTAACTTATTTACATTATCTCCAAACCTTACAGCAACCCAACAAGATTTGTATTATTATCTCTATTTTTCTAATGAGTAAAATGAGGCTGGGATAATTTAAGTAACTTGTCAAACGAATCACAAAACAAAATAAAAATATAATGCATATAGTATGAATTAAATTCAAATTCGTATGTGAATTCATACATAAGAAATGAATTCATATATTTATTAAATATTACTTATGAGAAACAGATTAAACCATGCTTGTAAATTACTTAACATAGCATGGAGTACATATTAATATTTTTGATAATTGAATATAACTATTTTTTAGATGTTAAAGTAATTATGAGGTAATTGTTTTCTTTTTTTTCTTAAGGTTTTATTTTTGAGAGAAGAGAGAGAGCGAGTGAAGAGGGGCAGAGAGAGAGGATCTGAAGTGGGTTGCATGCTGACAGCAGTGATCCCGAAGCGGGGCTTGAACTCATGAACTGTGAGATTAGGACCTGAACCTAAGTCGGATATCCAATCTACCGTCCCATCCAGGTGCCCATGAAGTAATTGTTTTCTGATATTTTTATAGTCTTATTCAATTTTGAATAAATGGTCTTTTAAGCAGGTAAATTTTATCAGTTTCTTATCTCCACCCTTCCTTTTTGGGCCAGACACCCTGCCCAATGATGGGAGTACTTGTTAAATGGATGAGTGTGTACTAATGGACAGATGGCTTTATATTAAAAATCACTTTTGCCATGTGTGTAAGACTAGTCAGAATGGGTAGCTCAGCTCAATAAAACATTTACAAGTGTAACAAAATTAAAGAAACTAGGAAAGCAAGGAGCCATGATCAACTCGGAAAACTTAACCTTGATGATTAAAAGCTAATACATATTAAAAACAGGATGGAAGAGTCCAGATTTCAGAAGCTAAATGTCAAAGCTGAACTATGAATATAGTTGTTATACCATGAGCTCAAGCTATTTTTTTCATTGAATAACTGAAGTTTGTAAACACAAGAAAATCACAGTCCCAAAGTCAATTTTTTTCTTGACTTGTCAGAAATGCCAAAATTATTTTCAACAAGAAGCCCCTGATGATTAATCTTAGTTATTTAGAAGTTAACTTTAATCAATTCAGGCAATTTAATATAGAGGACTTCATAAAATTGGGGCTATTCTAGGGAATTTTTCACTACCTAAATATAGAAGGAAACCAGTTATCTTTTTTTAATGATCTACATCAGTGAAATGTTACATTCATAACACAAATATTCTAACTCTAGAGTATGATATGAAGCTGATAATAGAGGATGACAATATTAGACATATTTTTCCTTTTTTATATAGATTTAAAAATAAACTTATGGATCTTGAATAAAATCAAATGCAATTTTAGACTAGATAACTTTTACAACCATGAAGTTTCAAAAGACATTGTTGAATAACTCAAGTGAGTCACAGAGTGCAATGCATTTGATTATATTGTTCTTTTAGAAACTTGGAATTTCATTATCGTTTTTAAATGGCATATTCAATTTAATACAATAAACATTTTACATATGTAATGAATATTTATCTATTTAAGCTTAGCTATTAAGGACATGAGTAAATTTCTGATTTTCTCTGTATATTAATGTTGTAGGCATAGTAGAATCATTAAATTGCATCAAGAAAGAGATACATAAGTGAAAAAAACCTAATACAATTTTACCCACACAATAAATTGGAGCACATTACTTTCAGTTGATAAACCAACAGGTGTTAAGAACAAACAAGCTAAGAATAAAACACAATGAATTAAAAATTTATATACATTCTGAAGTTTACTCAAGAGTAAGGAAAGTAAATCAAACATGCAGAAAAATTAGCATATTTTTATTGGTGGATGTGATATGCTTCATGAAAATCTATAGAGAAAATAAAAACAAAATTTTGGTTTTACCTGACAACATTATTAAATGCTAAGTGGAAAATTTATTGGGCCAAAATAAAATAAGAATATATTGCAAAGATATTTTCATAGATAATTGAAGCTTTTATTGACAATAATAGTGAAGTATCAAATTATAGTATTTTAAAATAGATAGCTATCATAAATATGAATGTACTTATAGGGACATAATAAAAAGCTTGGTTAAAAAAAATAGCTGACCTAGGCTAATATGTAAAGGTTATTATGTCAACGTTTTATAGAAATAATTATTTTTTATTATTAATGGAAGAGCTAGTATGTAAGATTGTATAGCCATCTCTAGTGACCAAGACAATGTCAATGTTTCCCTCAGCTTGACCAAACTTTAGGACTTCTTCTTGCCTCTAGGCAGGATCCTTCTCCTTTATTAGGAGCATTTACTTTAGAAAACTTGTAATTGTTATTTCTTTCTTTGCACTTTTTAGATGCAAAGTTTTTATTTTATTTTTAAAAATTCATTTATTTCTTTTGAGAGGGAGAGAGAGAGAGAGTGGGGGAGGGGTAGAGAGATAGGGAGAGAAAGAATCCTAAGTAGCCTCCATGCTGTCAGCACAGAGCTGGATGCAGGGCTTGACCTCACAAACCATGAGATCATGACCTGAGCCAAAAACCAAGAGTTGGACACTTACCCAACTGAGCCACCGAGGCACCACAGATGCAAAGTTTTTAAAAGCATCTTGCCTATTTTAACACCCAAGACTGTCTTTAAGGACCTAGATGCTATCCCTTTGAAATATAATCATGAAAGAAGATAGTGCCCTTTTTTCCCATCTCTAGGAAAGACATATTAGTCAGGATTCTCCAGAGAAACAGAACCAATAGAATATAGATGATAGAGATAGATGGATAGATAGATACATAGATAATAGATGATAGATAGATAGATAGATAGGTAATAAATAGATAATAGATGGTAGATAGATGATAGATAGATAGATACATAGATGATGGATAGATAGATAATAGATAGATATAAGAGGAGATTTATTATAGGAATTGACTCATGTAGTTTTGGAGGCCAAGAAGTCCCATGATCTTCTGTCTGCAGGCTGAGAAACCAGGAAAGCTGTGGAATAATTCAGTCAAAGTCCTAAGGTCTGACAATGCTGTCTGGTGGTATAAGTCCTGGTCTCGTATGAAAGCTTGGGAACCAGTAATACCAATGTTGTGAGGTGGGGGCGTGGGGATGGTCAAGAGATAATGGGTGACCCAGCTCACATGGTGAAAGTGAATTCATTCTTCTTCCACCTAGTTGTTCTATGTAGGCCCTAAATGGACGGCATGATGTCTAGCTACATTAGTGAGCCCAATCTTCTTACCTCAGTCTACTGATTCAAATGCTAGTCTCTTCCTGAGATATCCTCATGGATACCTAGAAATAATATTTACCAGCTTTCTGGATATCCCTTAACCTAGTTAAGTTGACATAAAAGTAACTATCAAAAGTTCACAGTATGTCAATTTAGCACCCATATGCATTTCCTTAAACCAATTTCCTAATAAAGGCAATAGTGAGGTCATAATTCTACCTAATATGATACAATTATCTTGTGTCTTTGGTGGTTGAGTGCCACCATTTGGTCTCTGTCACCCCAAGAACCAATTAGTCCCATTGCATTTAGATTTTCCAATTGAGTGACTACAGGTCGCACTCTAAGGTCTAGCCCACAGAAAAGAGCAACCATAGATCTCTCAGGATGCTGAGGCTCATCTAATGAACTTATTTCTCAAAATGTTGTGGAAAAGTATGTCTTCTGGATCCTCCCAGTGTGGATGAGTAGGTTTTAAATGACAAAGTCACTCTAATATACTTACATCCCTATGCCTTGAATGCCTTTCTCTCCATTAACCAAGGAAGGTTGGGCATTTTCAGTTCTCTCATGGTGAGCCAATTTTTGGTCCATATATGAGCCAATCAAACAGGAGCATTGGGAAAAACCAACCAATCAAACTGTTAGAGCCCTTTCTAACTCCCTGAGCTACAATACTAAATGAAAATTCTGTTTAGTGGGCCCACATCAATAAATTTGACCTGATCCAACTTTATATACCTTTCACTATTATCCCATATCCTTAGTATCCATAGTATCCATTCCCACACATGTTCCCCAGATTATGTTTGTATAAATTAGAAAACTCAAAAGTTCTTTTGAAGCATAGCATACCTCCTCATGAGTTACATTGTACCTCACTGTTAAGGGCCTGCTAGGACTTGAGACAATTTATAAATTGGAACAAAGAGGGACAATAAGGGTGGTTCCGGTGGAGAATCAACATTGTCTTGCAATTTCAACTAGGGAGGCCATTACCATTTCCTCAGGTTATGCAGAGTTAATCTCAGATAGAGGTGGAAAAGCCAACACTATGGTGGTTGCAGATATGACTGAGGTTAGAGAAACAGATACCACTCTGTGTGGGGAGCCCAATTTCTTGGTGCAGGAAGTCCTCTTCTACTGGCAAAGAGGATTCATCAGAATTGAGGGGCTCAATATTGCCAGCTTTCTCAGGGTAATCTACACCGTCCCATCCCAATTTACAGGACCTGATTCTTTCCCAATCAGTGGCCACACTTCAGCAGTAGGCACACTGAAAGTCTGGAGATCCAATTTGCATTGTCATTCAGCCAGTTGTAGAATGAGATTGACTTTGGTTTTTAGCAATTTCATCTCTGACACTACAGGAAATAAAGTGCTCCTTTGGGGCATACCTAGACATTCTCAGGTCATTTATGGAGCTCTTAGTGGGGAATTCAAATTCCTGAGCTCATCTTTTTCTTTCACCACTTTGTCCAGGAGCATTGGGAGCAACCAACCAATGCCATTATATTCCTTAGTTTTCCAATAATGTGCAAAGTATCATATAGAGTCACTTACCTCCTTTCTCCTTTTAAGTGATTGATAAAGAATACTCATAGTAGATATTTTGTGTATGTCTATAAACAGTTATTGTCAAGGACCTTCAGATTCTCTTTACTATTAGAAATAAAATCATCAGCTTCTTTAAAATCTAATCAGATTAAATTGCCAATTCCAGAAATCCCAGAACCAATTCAGAAAATTATTCCTTACAATTGGTCCTCAAGAACAACTCTTGGCATTTTGCTGCAATGCCAACTGCAAAAGGCAGTTGGGTGCCTTTCTCCAACTTGAAAAAATACTTCCTGTTGTGAAGATTTGAGAAAGTTTTCTTTTCATACAAGGTCCATTAGCAAACACAGATGGCTAATAATCCAACCCACCTTAAATCTCTCCCAATCTTTGTTCCTATGGAGTTGAGTTCACACTGTTTTCACACCAGTACATCTACTAAATAATTTTAGAATTAAGGAAATTATCTAGCTAATTAAAACAAAAGTTATTTTTTCTTATGACCTAGATAGACAAAAAAAAGTTGCTGAGATGAATTGTTTTAATAATTATTGTTGAACCTTATTTTGCCTGTGAAGATCAAATACTTGGAGGCTCATTTATAATGTAAAATACAGGTATATTTATAGAACATGAAGATACAGTAAAAAAACGATTATTCATTTGATTGGTGAATTAATCATTTTATTCCTTATCAATATAAATTTTAGCTAAAAGTTAATTTTCTCCAAGTTGCAACTTTATTTTTTATCAGTAAGAATAAAATGATCATTTAATGTAGAATATATTTGTTGTCCCCCTCTGAGATGCTTTTTTATTGACTTTATTTTGACATTCTTCCAAATTACTAAAGAAACATGATCCATATCTTATGATGTGTTTATGTCAAGTAGACTAGTATTCGTTCTTAATCTGAAGAATTTACTTATTTCTAGGTAATGGTAAATATTTATTTGTATACAATACCATGAAAAAATATAAATACTTCATATATTATATATAAGTATCAAACCATACTACTTGGCTACAGGGGGTAGGCAGTATCCCAGGAATATGCCATAAAATGAAAAAAAAAAAACCCACAAACTGTTGATTAGAAAACCCCAAGGAAGACAGAAAAGGCATTTTGGAAGGCAAAGGAAGAGTGGATGACAAGACAAAGTAAGCAGAAGAATAAAAACCCAGCAAATCTAAGAAAAATAAAAAATTTTCCATATATATAATGTGAAAACAGAACTGTAAGGTGAAACTAGAGGAAAATATAGCAATACCATCATGGCATTTCCATTTCTGATTTGCCCCAGCGATCATCCTGGATATATATTTTAACCAGATAGAAAATTAACTTGACTGTGTTAAAATGAGGTATCTGACTCCTGTTATGCGTTATATTATTTAGACAAATCATCAATGTAGGCCACATATCTACTGATATCAACTCGTTTTCTTAGGAGTGGATGTATTCAGTTTTAGAAAGTGGACAAAATGTAGTACTAGAAAGAACTATATAAATAATGAATGAGGTGAAATGGAATAAATGTATTTTTAATAGCTGTGATGAAATAAATATTAATTTGAAAATATCCTTGCATTATCCTTCAGTTATGTGAATGCATGTTTCACTAAACATCTTATATAAACAGTAAATTTTCATATGAAAGCCAGAATACTATACTTGTATAGCATATACTCTTCTGATTCAATTTTTTTGTATTTTTGAGCTTGCTTGATTTTAACATGGTTAGAGAAGTATTACTAATAATAGAAATGAGCTAGTTTTTTCTATGTTAATTAGTGAATACATTAATAAATAATTTCTTATTCCACTGTGTATATTTCTCACAGCAATAAAAATAAAAATTCAGTCCTTTGAAGATTCACATTGTCAAATGCAATAATTTTTCTTGCACAATTAGCAACAATTAATTAATGTTCCACCGCATCTCATGATTTACAATGCCATGTTATCCAGTGATAAACTTTAGTACTTCCAGATGCAGTGTCAGTAAATATTCTGAATTTCCCTAAGCAGTTTTCCTTTATTTTAATTATTGACATATAAGAAAAAATTTCATACAAAAGTTACTGTTATGATTAAATTTATAATATTTTCTTTACCTTCATGTGCTTTTTCCTTTTGGATTCATGATGATGACATTCAGTGGATTTATTTTCACAGTGCTATATTGATAAGATGTTTTGGGGCACCTGGGTGGCTCAGTCGGTTGGGCGTCCCACTTCGGCTCAGGTCATGATCTCATGGTTCGTGAGTTCGATTCCCACGTCAGGCTCTGTGTTGACAGTTCCGAGCCTGGAGCCTGTTTCAGATTCTGTGTCTCCCTCTCTCTCCGACCCTCCCCCGCTCACGCTCTGTCTGTCTCTCTCCAAAATAAATAAACATTAAAAAACTTTCTTTTTTAATTTTTAGAAAAGATGTTTTGATTTAGATCTCCTTCACAACAGCCCTTTTTATCAACTAAAATAAACTTGGTAATCTCACTCCATCTACCTATGTTAATTTTCATTCCTGCTAGTTCATTTAGAAGAGCAAATGTGAAGAACAGTTATATATAGGCCTTTCTTTATCACTGAAGGGTTAGTATTATCTAGCTTTTTTATCTTAGCCTACCAAGTTATGGATTAATATATTTTAGTGGAGTCTTATTTTTATGCACTATTACATCAATTATTGAAAAAGAAGTATATTTTATAGATTAAAGGTTGAGTGTGGAGTAAGAGCTAAGCAACAAAAATAGTGTTTACCTCTGTGGGTATGTCATGTTCCTTCTGCATATATGCACATACTAATATAGTGAAGAATTACTAACCAACCAAATGAAGTTTCACTTATGAAAGATAAATGAGTTCTAGGGACTCAATACTTTATTTAAACTTCTGTTAAAGGGGGAAAAATCTAATTTTGTGTTCTTACCACAATGATACAATATAAAAGAAGGTGCTCAGTAAATATGTATTGAATTAAAAAAGACAAACTACTTTGAAAAATAATATTAATAAAAATATCATTAATAAAAACATCATTAAAATATAAGTATATTCTAAAACATAAATAGATATTTAAATCTCATTTTCTTGAGACGACATGCATGTTTTTTGAAATGTGATAAAGAAGAGAAACAGTAACACACACACACACACACACACACAAGTTGCCATTTTCTTTCCCCAAAAAATAGATAACTTGTTAAAAAATAAAAAGTAAATCTGTAATTAATCTTCAAACTGCCTATCCATTGGCAAAAACATTATTTTTCCAACACATCCTGCAAATGATGGAAAATTATTCTAAGCAAGTACTACGTAGAATACTTGCACATTTAATTTATAGGAAAGGGTAATTGCATTGCTCTGTTAGCATGGCCTGCTTGAGTGCTGAATCCAGGGAGCATAAATGATTTTTAAGTACACAGTGAGAGAGTGAATATCCCCCTAGGGTTATTCCTAAGGCTTTTGTGCTCAGTCAAGCAATAAGAGATGTTACACATCTCTACCGTGATTGTTCTCAGCATCCCTGAAGTTTAATCCCTAAAGATCATGAGACAAAAACTCAATAATAAATGGATTTCTGATGCTAGCATCTAAACAAAAAAAGGAACATTATTGGCTTTCTTCTTCTTAACGTATAAAGCACTTGTAACCTCAACATATAGTGATAATGCCGCGGATCACTGACATCTTATTCTTTCCTATCAAATTATGAAGATTCTACTCTATTCAAGATATTTTTAATTCTAATCACATTTTCTTTCATTGCAGAAGGGTTATTCTTTGGCAAAAATGTGGAAAAAAGGGATGGCATGTAATTTGGGATACTGTAGATTATATAGCTGCTGCTGAGGTCTAACTAGGCTGCGTTGCCACCACTGAGATGATACTTGATTTTAACAGCCTGTATTGGTATTGGAATTTCTTGCTGGTGATTTTTTTTCTTGCCTACTAATTTTCTAAATCAATGCTGGCAGGTAATGTACTATTGAAAAGCTTTGGCTTTGAAACTTTAAAATTATATGAGTCCAATGTGCATTAATAGAGGTAAGAATGAAAATAATGTTAATTTGCTCCTTTCCTGGTCTGTGAATATATTTTTTTTTATTTTAATGAGTTCTTAATTTGTCCAAAAAGAAATCTGTAAGGTATAAATGAACTGATTGATCATGCCATTCTTATGATCATATATTAGATGAAGGGTAGCATTAAAAAGTCATAAATGTGATTACTATTGAAGTTCCTTTCTGGTAATAGTCTTTATCCACAAACACCTTTAGAAAAAAGTAAATAAACCCATTTATTCTTAGGATATCAAAGTTTGGCTTATCATTGCTATATTAACCTTAGTTCCTTCTTTCCTGAACATAAAAACAAAGAAAATCATTATATTGATCCCAGAAAACCTTTATCGCATTAGTGATAATCTAATAATCACATGAAATGTATATAAAATATTCAAAATATGGACTATCTTCTTAATTTTAGCTATCTAGTGGGTGTTTTGTGCTCTCATATTGAGATAGTAATTTTCATTTCCCTAATGACCCTGAGCATTTTTCCACTTGTTTATTTGCCATGCATATATCTTCTCTGATGAAATGTCTGTTCAAATCTTTCATCTGTTTTTATATTGGGTTGTTTTGTCTCATTGTTAAGTCCTAAGAGTTCTTTATACATCCTAGCTACTAAGCCCTTATCAGATATATGTTTTATAAATATGCCCACACTATCAGTGCGGAGCCTGACCCAGGATTCGAATTCACAAACCATGAAATCATGATCAGAGCCAAAATCAAGAGTCGGTTTCTTAACCAACTGAGCCATCCAGGGTCCCCAATATTTTTGATTTCATACTGCATGCTTTGTGTGATGTATTAAGAAATATTTTCCAAAATTAAAGTCATTAAGATTTTCTATATTATTTAATTATAAAATGTTAGTGTTTTAAGTCATGCATTTATACATATGATCTCTTTGAATTTAAAAAATATATATATAAAATGTGAGGTAAGGATGAACACAATTAATTGTATATTAAAGGGAGTTATTATATAACATTGAACATGCAATTTAAGCTAGGTAGGAAACAGGTAAGGGTATGTGGAATGAATGTCTCTAATACACTGTTTTAATCAATAGATTTTTGGTCCCATTAGAATTTTAAACTTTTCATATTTGTGGTACTATAAGCAGTAAAAAGGAAAGATAGAGGTTAAAGTCAGATAGTAGGATACCCGAAGGTGAGATTATTCCGCAGGGACAGCTACTGGTAATGATGTGTCAACAGCAGTTTTTCCTAAACTTACAGATGTGGGAAACATGGATAATGTTAACATTTACCCAGCACAGAGGACACACTGTAAGGGGACTTACATTGTTATATAAACTTGGCTAAATATTTAAAATATACCCTATACACTTAGAGAATAAGAGATGATATTACACATTATTAAATCTTGAATGTGTATAAACTTCCAAAAATTGTTTTCAAAAATTTTAATTAGAATCTGAAATAGCATCTATGAGCATTTCTCCATATCGTTTTTTATTCGTAATATTCCTTTTTAATAATGTAATTATGATCACTTGAAATTTCTAAGAATTTTCACTTTTAAGAATATTATTTCCATGAAAAACAAGATGTAAATGATTTTATTAACATTCAACCCAAATGCGAGGCATAGCCTATAATGCCACTCCACCGGCAAACATGGACAGCAAGCTAGCCTGACCACAGAGCACAGATTCTAGTCCCATTTGACTGCTACCACATTTGAGAGCCCCACCTAAACAGGAATGTGGGCCGGCAACCTTGTGCAATCATGGAGCCCCGCCTACAGCCTCATTCGATTGCAGGGATTGCAGGGCGTAGTCTGCAGCCCCACTGATCACACAACACAGCCTGAGGGTCAGCTCAACCAGTGGTGGTTGTGGAACTCAGTTAGTGGTCCTGCCTGAGTGTGGTGACCAGCCCACAGCCCCACCTAATTAGAGAGCAGGGCAGGAGACCCCACCCACCCACCACTCCCAGTCCTCAGGCATGGGCAGCAGCCCTCTACAAATAGAAATGCCTACCACCTGTAGGCCCCACCTGACCGCACCACCTGCCTTCAGATGCTACCAGCTGGCCGGCCCAGAACCCCAGGCTGGGAGGAGTGTTGAAGGTTTTTTCCCTGCCCAAGTGAACTGGTAAAGCTGGAAGAGGAGAATGCTTCCTTAATGCACAGATACAAAGCAAGGATACAAAAATCATGAAGAATCAGGCAACATGACACCATCAAAAAAAAGTAAGAAAACTCCAATAATTCACTGTAAAAGAATAAAAAATCTATGAATCAACTGGCAAAAAATTAGGAATAATCCTCTTTAAAATGTTCAGTGAACTACAAGGTAGACAACTAAAAAAAAATAGAAAAACCATACATGAACAAAAAAATAAGTAGTTCCACAAAAAAATAGAAACCATAAAAAATAAAACAAAACAGAAATCCTAGAGCTAAAGCATACAAGGGCTGAACTGAAAACAACCCTGCAGAAACCTTGTGGCGCGGAGGAAGTAGGATAGTGTAGTCAAAATGCTAGGGAAAAACAAAAAACAAAAAACATCCACCCAAACTGCCAACCCGCAATAATATCCCTGGTGAAGTTGTCCTTCAGAAATGAAGGTCTGATAAAGACATTTCAAGTAAAACAATGCTGAAATAATTCACCACTAGATTTGCCTGGTGAGAAATACTAAAGGGAGTCCTTCAAACTCAAATGAAAGAATGCCAGTTGACATTTAAAATCATATGAATGTATAAAACTAACTGGTAAAGGTAAATGTACAGGAAAATCAGATTCTGTAATGTAATGGTGGTGTGTAAATCACTTTCAACTCCAGTTTAAAAGTGAAAAACAAATGTATTAAAAATAATTATAGCTCCAATATTTGGATACTTGAGATATCAAAATTCTTTAGAAAAATAATGTGTTTATTTATTACATAATTATTCCCTCAAACTTCTCCATTGGAATCAGGGATAGAATTTCCTGTGCATTTTTTAACTGTGGGGAAAATACTAATGCAGCCCTTCGGCTCTTGGTACAGACACACTCTCCTCACCTTGTTTCTCCACTTCTTTCACAAAAAAGAAATTTAGCATATGGCAAATTTTGTTGGGTTAATCATTAATCTTCCCATCTTTGTCTTTTCTGGTGGCTAGGAATGATTATGAGGCTAATTGCTGACAATCGATTAAAGTGACTAGAAACAATTAAGGCTTTGTCCTTAAAATAATTGGCTTCTTGGGGAGCCTGGGTGGCTCAGTTGGTTAAACGTCTAATGCTTGATCTCGGCTCAGGTCATGCTGTGGGATGGAGCCCCGCATGTCTCCACGCTGACTATGGAGCCTGCTTAAGTTTCTCTCTCTTTCCCCCTGCCCCTCTCTCCTGCTCGTGCTCTCTCTCTTTAAAATAATAAGAGGTATCTGGGTGCCTCAGTTGGTTAAGCATCCAAATTGGGCTCAGGTCATGATCTCACAGCTCATGAGTTTGAGCCCCGCATTGGGCTCTGTGCTGACAGCTCAGAGCCTGGAGCCTGCTTTGGATTCTGTGTCTCACTCTCTCTCTGCCCCTCCCCCTCCCCCTCCCATGCTCTCTCTCTCAAAAATAAACATTAAAGAAAAAAAATTAAAAAATGAAATAATATTAATAATCATAATTATAATAAAATTAATAATTATAATTATAATAACTGGCTTCTCACTTCTCTGGTCACTTATATCTTTACTCTTGGCTGGGGAATGGGAGGAGGGAGAGCAGCTGCTGGCACACAGAAAGAAGCCAGATGTTGAGAACGCCCAAGCTCCAAAGCCATTGTCCTTGTAATTAGTATGTATCATACAAATTTCATTTATCAATATTTTTTCCTATTTCCCACAATAAACATAATGAAGAAAGCTTCTATACAGTTTACTTTACCCAGCAGTATTTCACTGGAATTTGATGTATTGGTCAAAACCAAGCTTTATACTCAAATATCTATTAGAAGGAATCAAGAGCTCAGTTCTGCATTTGAAGGTGTCACTATAAAAGGCAGGCAATTTTTGGAGATTTTTACCCATCATTGGTTACTATTCACAATTAGAGACCTTAATCAGAGGTTTATATTTAGTAAATACAATGAAGTTGTGCTGTTTTCAGATTATTTACATATATTGTTTTAGTTTTCTTAAAAGTGACATGTTTATTTAATCATTTATTCTTTATTAGTTTTTATATTATCACAGGGACTACAAAACCAAAGCCATTAAGAAACATGCTTTGATTAAATGAATAAAACACTTGATAGCAATGAATGAATTCAATTTACCATTTACTCAAATAAATTTCATTAAGCTAAAGCTACCACATTATTTTAAAAAAGAAGAAAGAAAAGAAAGAAAACACAGGGTAGCAAATTTCTAATTCCCAAAGCATTAAAAAAATGCATACATTTTATTTCAATCAACTGAATCATGGCAGGTGCAACATAATCAGACATTTCAAAATCATTGTGCCATGTTCAACTGTATGCAATATTGATTAAGGAGTTATGTTCATGTTTTATCAAGCAGTGATTTGGTTTAGTCTGGAAGAGGGACAAATTATTCAAATTAGGTCTTCTGGATTCCAAGTTTATTAGACACAGATGAAAATGGAGGGAGTGGGGGTTGTAGGCCTCACTACATCTACAAAAGTGAAATAAGAATACAATACACAAAGTATTTGGCTATTTGCCATTAAATGATTCTTCAGATTATTTATTTGTTATGGGTAGGCAAACTTTAGTATTAGGGATTGCATGCAAGCTAAGTATGTTTCCTGAACAGCCCATTTTGGTCCAATGTAGGGCTCCTAATGATTGATATGAAATCATGTCAGGATCACTGTGCCTTTTTATCCTATATCAAAAGCAGATTCTGACTAGTAATAAGACCAATATACATTGTGGGACACAGACTGTTTGTGATTTAACAACAGTTTCATTTAAGGTAGTCAAAGGGAATGAAATATATTAAAATGGACTTTTTTTTTGCCAATTTTTACCAAACGTCGTACCTAAATTTACACTGAGAAATATAACAAGGGCCCCTGAACAGTGTAATTTTAGTGAAATTATCCTTTGAGTTTTTAAATATTATTCTATTTTCTAAAGCAGAAATATCATCTAATTTTACAATGAACATATCTTTGTTTTGAAAATTATTTGCTGTTACCACGTTCACATAGTAATGGATAGCTCTCTCAACAGACTTCTAAAAGCAATCACTTTTCATTTGCAGCACCTTTGCCCCAAAATATAATTACTAGAAAAAAATCAATGTATTTCCTGACATGCAAAATGAGAATTTAATCACTGTATTCTGGTTATAATAAAAGAACAGCAAATATAATAAATTTGTTGACAACTCAGTTATCAGCTACCTTAGTTTTTCCATGAGCACACAAAATCTTAAAGAGGCTGCTTTTGTCTACAATCACCTCATTGATGAATAGGTAAGCTAAAGCTAGAACCTATCTCATAGAGTCATGTTGTTCAAACCATAACCTGAGAAAAATCCCATCACACCTGCTGAAGTTCTCCAACTAAGATATGAAGAAATATCATAGAAAAATATTTTACCTAAACACAATGGGAAAATTCATTGTTTTCTACTATGTTGACTCTCCAACCAGTTTCCAGTTGATCGATAGTTAGCTTTTCAACATTTATCAACTGAAACTTAAAGAAAATTCTAGTGATATGTTTCTTCTGTGAAAACAGTTAAAAGCAATCAATTTTGTTGTCACTAAATAATCAAAAATATTTTTTCTGAAAACCTGAAAGATATTTTTTAAGTGTTTATTTTTGAGAAAGAGAGAGAGAGAGTGAACAAGCAGGGGAGGGGCAGAGAGAGAGAGAAAGAGAGAGAGAGAGAGAGAGAGGAGAGAGAGAGAGAGAGAGAAAGAGACAGAGAGAGAGACAGGGGATCTGAAGCAGACTCTGCACATGGGGACTCGAACTCATGAACCAAGAGATCATAACCTGAACCGAAGTCAGATGCTCAACCAACTGAGCCACCCAGGCATCCTTCAAAGATGATATATTATTGAATGAATCTAAACCCTATTAGACCTCAAAATATCACTCATTTATAAAACAGAGAATGTAAATTTTATTTAAAATTTCATGTGTAAAAACTTAACAAGTTAAAAAAATTAATCACTTAAAATTTTCAAATAAGACATAATTGCAATAGGGGCACCTGGGTGGCTCAGTCATTTAAGTGGTCGACTCTTGATTTCGACTCAGGTCATAATCTCAGGTTTCCTGTGTTCAAGCCCCGCATTGGGCCTGCATTCACTGAGTGGAGTCTGCTTTGGATCCTGTGTCTCCATCTTTCTGCCCCTTCCTGCCCTCTCATTCTGTCTCAAAAATAAATACACATTAAAAAAATTTTAAAGACATAGTTGTGGGGCGCCTGGGTGGCTTGGTCGGTTAAGCATCCGACTTCGGCTCAGGTCATGATCTCACTGTCCGTGAGTTCGAGCCCCGCGTCGGGCTCTGTGCTGACAGCTCAGAGCCCGGAGCCTGTTTCAGATTCTGTGTCTCCCTCTCTCTCGGCTCCTCCCCTGTTCGTGCTCTGTCTCTCTGTCTCAAAAATAAATAAACGTTAAAAAAAAATTAAAAAAAAATAAAGACATAGTTGTAATATATATTGTTTCAAAACATGAAGCATAAAGTCATTACTTTATATATAAACAAGAAACCTCAAAATTTAAACGTGCACAAATGTTTATTTGAGATGTAGTATATGCAACACATTATGAACAAGCTCACTGAAGAAAATAGAGATCAATACCTACCACATTTCATATATTGAGAGTGTTATCAATTGTTAAGATGCACCATTATTTTATTTATTTATTTATTTTTTAATTTTTTTTTAACGTTTATTTCTGAGACAGAGAGAGACAGAGCATGAACAGGGGAGGGGCAGAGAGAGAGGGAGACACACAATCTGAAACAGGCTCCAGGCTCTGAGCTGTCAGCACAGAGCCCGACGCGGGGCTCGAACTCACGGAGCGTGAGATCATGACCTGAGCCGAAGTCGGCCGCTTAACCGACCAAGCCACCCAGGCGCCCCACCATTATTTTTAATAGTACCTAGAAAAATCCTTCAGTTAAAATATGATACAATGCAAAGAACTCTGCCCAACTAGTGAATAGTGACTATTTCTTATTGTTATGAAAAAAAATTAATTTATTTATTTCGAGAGAAACAGAGACAGCACGAGTGGGGGAGGAGCAGAGAGAGAGAGAGAGAGAGAGAGAGAGAATGAGAATCCCAAGCAGGCTCCTCACTGCCAGTGCAGAGCCCAACGTGGACATGGGCTCAAACTTGCAAACTGTGAGATCATGACCTGAGCCAAAACCAAGAGTTGGACACTTAACCACTGAGCCACACAGGTGCCCCTCATTGTTATGAATTTGTAAATATTTATACTGTGGGCTTTCTAATTCATCCTGCTTGATTTGCATTGCTTAACACGTGATAGGCGATGCATTTACCTCAGTCACAAAACATAAACCAGATTCATCTACCTCTGAGTGTTCTTTCTTTGTCACTACAGAGCTGCTAGTGGTTGCTTTTCAAAAAAAAAAAAAAAAAAGTGTGTGTGTGGGCAGATTCTAGTCATTTTTCTAAAAACTGAATGTTTGCGGGGCGCCTGGGTGGCTCAGTTGGTTGAGCGTCTGACTTCTGCTCAGGTCATGATTTGGCAGTTCGTGAGTTCGAGCCCCACATCAGGCTCTGTGCTGACAGCTCACAGCCTGGAGCCTGTTTCAGATTCTGTGTCTCCCTCTCTCTGAACCTCCCCCGTTCATGCTCTGTCTCTCTCTGTCTGAAAAATAAATAAACGTTAAAAAAAATTTTTTTAAATGAATGTTTGCTTCTATTCTATCAAATTATCCTTCTCTGCTCCGTTTTCCTGACTTTTTATACAATAGTTTTCTATGATATTGCTAAAATAGGCCAACATTGTTGAAGACTTAAATGGCAATTCAATGTAACATTTTGATTGACAACCATGAATATAGTTCAATTGGAATGAGGACAATGTGAAGAACCATGGCCACATTTACACATGAGCTACATTTTTTTTCAAATATTAAATAAAACTAAAGTACACATTATCTGTTTCTGTATCTGCTACAGACATCTCTTTCCCAAATCCCAATATTCTCCAAACACATAAGGTAATCATAACACCAACAGCCATGCATCTGAAAATATTACCAGAAATAGAAAGCGACCATTGAAACAACTTCCCACAAAACCTCAAGCATCAATTTAATTATAAAATGACATACTCAAAGAAAAAAAATAAAAACATCTATGGTCCAAGGATAATAGGTACATTAACAGAGTGGACACCAGTATTTTAAATTATTCTCCCTAAGCATGCTTCAAGATACACTTTTTAACTCAAGAAGTTTTAGACAAATAAGTGAACCCTGGCTATGACCAAGTAGCATACAAACACCATGATGAGAACAACTATAAAAGCTAAGTGAAATACAAACGTGCTGACATTTGAAAGCCTTAGAAAGCATCCAAACAGCTGGCATTTAAGAGTCAATGTAGCACAAAGGAAATGTAGTGAGATGAGCCCAATATTTGCTGCTGCTTTTTCCTTCAGATACTTGCTGGTTCTTAATTGGTATTCAGCTTGGAGGTCAAGAAAAAGAAGATCTATCCAGAGCTATAACCAGTCTCATGTAGCTGGACAAATAGTGGAGATTAAGGACATGAAGGTGCCCTGGACTTCAGGGGTCAAGATGCCTCAGAACATGGAGCCTCTGAAAGGTGAGCCTGCTATGGTGTTTTTACTTTGTCCCTAAGCTTTTGTCATATTTTCATCTTTGCTGATCAATAGTCTAATAAAGAAAGCAAAATGTGAAAGGTTAGAAACTGAAAAGATAAGCAATGTCTCTGCTTTTCGATAGGATGGGGAGGATTGGAGCAGATCGGCATTATGTTGAAAACAACAGAGATCTTCACAATGGCAGTGGGAGGTGCTCAACAGACCCTCTCCCCAGTAAAAGGAACATTTAATGGGTAAAAAATACACACATATAAAACTGACGTCTCTGAAAACTGTCCTGGGAGCATACAACAAATAGGGCAACATATTCACAAAAGTTGACTAAATCTCAACAACAGCAGTGAGACCCACACATTCTCCTTCCTTATGCTCCCACCCCCAGCTCAGCATGATGGAGCTGTACTCCAGGAAGATTCATCTAAGAACACAGAGCTTCCCCCACCCCACTAGATTGCGGTCTAAGGTTACATGTTTGCTCTAGGAGGGCTAGGCCACCTGCATCTTTTATCACACCCCAGCTCTGTGTTGCAGAAACTATTCCAGGTAGCATAGCCAAGAGGAAAACTATACACTGTCTAAAGTGAGACATCCTTTAGCTTCAAAGTTACAAATAGATTGAAGTAAAAGGATTGAATCATGCACAGAGAAACCATAAGAACTGAAATGATTGCACTAACATTAAGCAAGATAGATATAAAAGATTACTTGAATAGAGATATTTAAAATAATAAAAGTGTCAACCTATCAGGGTGAATAACAACTATAAACATATACTCACCTAATAATAGTACCCCAAAACTCATGAAGCAAAACTGATAGAATGGAAAAGAGAAATAGGCAATTCAACATTAAGATTTGGAGACTTAAATACCTCATATTGCATAACAAATAGTATTAGCAGGCATCTTAACAAGGTACAGAAAACTGGAAAACACTATAAACCAATCAGACCTAATGTATATCTATAGAGCATTCCATACAACCATAACAAACTCATGTTCTTTCTTATGCACACATGGAATACACTCCAAGATATCATATGCAAGACCACAAGATAAGTCTCAATATATATAGAAGAAGTGATATCAAATAAAGTGTATTCTCCAAATATAATAAAATTAAATTCGAAATAAATAATGGAGGAATGGGGAAAAAATGGCTACTAGCACCCAGCTTTCCCATCTCTCCATAAAGATCAATGATGGACAAGCTATCCATGAACAAAAACAGTTCTGAGAGACCTCCAGAATCTATTTAGGGAAGCTTTAGAAACACAGTGAAACAAAAAATAGTTTTCCAAAGAAGACATACACATGGATAACAGGTACATAAAAAGATGTTTGACATCACCACTTATCAGGGAACTGCAAATCAAAACCATGGTGAGATATCACCTCACACATGTTAAAATGGCTGCCATCAAGAAGACAGGAGCATGGTGATTATAGCTAGTAATACTCTTTTATATACTTGAAAGTTTGTAAGGGAGGAGATTGTAAATGTTCTCACCATGAAAAGAAATGGTAATTTTGTGACAAGATGGAGGTATTTGCTAATGCTATGGGGGTAATCATTTTGAAATAAATGTATCAAATCAACACACTGTGTATCTTAAACTTATAAAATGTTGCATGTCAATTATATCTCAATAAATCTGGAAAATGTTTAAAGAAATAAATAATGGTGGAATTTTGGAAATTCACAAGTGGAAACTAAATTATATATATATATATATATATATATATATATATATATATATATATATACATATATATACATATTTACATAACTGATGGGTCAAAAAGATTAAAACATGATAAATATGCAATATATATCCTTTCTCCTCTTGAATTTTTCAAGTATGTTTGATGGCTAAAGAAAAAATTAGAACACTCTCAGATATTCTCCATGAATGTAAAAGCAATATTTTAAATGTGCAAATGTGTCCTTCTTAGGGCTATAATCCAATATTATAATCCCATTATAATCCTTGTTCAAATTATTCTGACTTTCACCATTGGGAAATTTCCACATTGACTTCCCTTGTCTTTCGACGTGTTCCATCCATTTTTCTATTTCACAAAATTTCCTATGTTCTATCAATATAAGATGCTCCAGACTTATCTTCTATTTCCCGTGCTCCAGCCCTAGAATTTGCTATTTCTTCATGTATCCCTGATTCCTTTCATTGGAGAATGTTAATTAAAAATGAATATCTAGGCATAAGGTGCATTCCTCGTTAGTGATGTTTTCTTCTCAATGAACAGAACTAGGAAATACATAGAGAGATGCTAAACCATGAATAAACACATAGCTATTTATTTTTATATCAAGCAATCAGCATAGCCATTAAAGCAATTTAATTATGTGTACTGAATATATATGGAGTAATTATAAGAACTGTGTGTGTGTGTGTGTGTGTGTGTGTGTGTGTGACAGAGAGAGAGAGAGAGAGAGAAAGAAACGTTATTTTTTCTGAAAATCTTCATTTCATTTTGCCATAACATTTACATCTAGTAACATTTATCTTTGGTATAAAGAACTATTAGTATTTCTTGTAGCTAGAAATGAAATTTCAACATTTGTCTATCTGTAGTATTTTTACTTAGGTCTTTTTTCAAAGTATATTTTCACTGGTTTTAGAATTCTAGATAGTTCTTACTTTATTCTAAATACTTTAAACACGTTTTCCATTGCCTTCTGATTTCCACTAATTTTGGCGAGAACTCAGACACCATTTTTATTGACTTTTTGTATGTAATTCATCTTTTTTTTTTTTTACTGGTTGCTTTAAGCTTTTTTTTCCTTTATATCGATTTTCAGCAGTTTGATAAGGATGTACTTAGAGGTGTGTGTGTGTGTGTGTGTGTGTGTGTGTGTGATAATTATTATTCTTGTGGTTTTCTAAACCACTTGGATCAATGTATTAATGCTTTTTGTTTTAAGTTTTTTCAATGTTTTTTCATTATTGAGAGACCAAGTACAAGCAGGGGAGGGGCAGAGTGAGAGGGAGACACAGAAGCTCAAGCAGGATCCAGGCTCTGAGCTATCAGCACAGAGCCTGACACGGGGCTCGAACTCATGAACTGTGAGATCATGACCTGAGCCAAAGTCAGAGGTTCAACCAACTGAGCCACCCAGGTGCCCCCATTTATGCTTTTAATTTGAGGAAATTGTTGTACATTATCCCTTCAATATCTTTTTTGTTTCATTTTCTTTTTTCTTCAAGTACTCCATCTACACATACATTAGAGTATTTTACATTGTCTCAATACCATGACTATTCTTTTACATTTATTTTTCTACTCATTTTCTTTTTGTGTTTCAGTTGGAATAATTTCTATTGATTGTACTGATTATTAATTCTATTTTGTTCAGTTCACTGATAAGCCCATCAAAATATTCTTCATCTCTGCTACATATAACATATTTTTTCAATATCAGCATTTTAATCGGCGAATTTGGTTCTATCTTACAGACTTTTTTTTTATCTGTGCATATTTATTGTTCCCCTTTCACACTGTATCATTAACTATACTGTTTTTTTTTTGTTTTAATATCTCTGTCTGATAATTCCATCTGTTTCATCTCTGAATTAGGTTTCACTGGCTCTTTCCTCTCTTGATACTGTGTCACATTGTCATCATTTTTTTTTAATACATTTTCTAACATTTGGATTGAATGTAAGGTGTTGTAGTAAAGGAACAATGGAGACTGAAGTAAATGATACTAATATATTATTTATAATAATAATATTATCCCTAGAACAGGTCATGGCTATCTGTCAGGCCATTAGCACGTGTGGTAAAGTCAATTCCGTCTGGAGCTGAGCTGAGTCTGGGCTTTGCAGTTTGGGAGCAAAAGCTTCCTGTGAGTGATTGAAATTGCAGCTTTCCTGCCCTAGGCTCAGCCACCAGTGGGCTTCTGTACCTGCACCTCAGGAGCCTCCTTCAGGCCATCTACACACCCCAGTGAAGAGTGTGCCATTGCCTGGTACTCAGTGTAAGGCCCAGAATGCCCATGGGGCCTCTTGGCTCTTCTCTACCTCTAGACCTTAGTGATATTCTGCGCTTCATCTTTCGTGGGTAGATTTTTTCAACTTCCTTGACCAGCTTTCATCAGCAGATGGCTTAGAATGATCACTTTCTCACACTTGCCTGATATCAGATTTTTGCAGGATTCTTTAGCACTCATCCGTGGAGGACTCTCCCAGGTTTCCTCCACAAGCCCTCCAAACCAGGGACAGCTGTTGCCTCCTACTCAGTGTGAAGCTGCAAGTGGCTGGGGACTGTCTCCGGGTTCTCCTGTTCCACCCTCACACTTCAGCACTCTTTCCTCGGAGGAGGTCTCGTTCCACCTCCCGCTACGCTGCCAATCATCACAAGAGCTGTCTGGAGTCTGTGTTGGAAAGTGGAAATTGCATGGAGATTCCTGTTGCATCTGGGCCTCCCAGGGACTCTACACTATCATGCCAGACCACCCTCAGGTTTTATAAATTTGATCAGTTTCATCAGCGTTCTTACTTGTATCAGGCAGTTCCTTTTGCTTCCTGCTGCTCCGCCGAGAATGAAAACTGCTGTGGGTCCCTCCTTCCCCAAAATAGACTCGCCACTTTTTCGTTTGTAGTTAATTAGATTCTTTGCCCACTAAGCTTTCAGATTTTATCTTCACGTAACAACAGGGTGTAAGAGACTTGTTTGGTGATTATACCTAAGCAAAAGAAGAAGTTTTGTACTTAAATGTCAATAATTACAGGACCTCAAAAAGTACATACTGTTTCAATTATGAAAAATCTTCAGATGTCAAATTTAAAATGATATACACGTTACTGCAAAATTTGCAAAGACACTTCATTTCAAATTTCTTCTATAGTGTACCTGGACGACAATGCTTGGTGACCACTATTCTAAGGCATTTCTTTTTTTTTTTTTTAATTTTTTTTAATGTTTATTTATTTTTGAGACAGAGAGAGACAGAGCATGAATGGGGGAGGGGCAGAGAGAGAGGGAGACACAGAATCGGAAGCAGGCTCCAGGCTCTGAGCCATCAGCCCAGAGCACCACGCGGGGCTCGAACTCACAGACCCGAGATGGTGACCTGAGCTGAAGTCGGATGCTCAACCGACTAAGCCACCCAGGCGCCCCTAAGGCATTTCTTTTTAACTTCTATGCCCGATGATAAAAGAAAATGAATAATTACAAACCCTAATACAGGCATGTTATCAAGACAGCTAGATCCAGGAATAGAGATTCTCGTCTCTCCTACCCCCAAATAAACAACTCTGGCCATTTGAAAAAATAATGACACATAGTAAGTATAGTGGAAGAAAGAAGTTCAGAATATGACCAGGTGTATAAATGAGGACTGTAGCAATTGTTCTCTGTACCACCCCCCCACCCCTGCCACCCACTATACACACAGCATTTAAAGAGTTCACATGCTAGATGTTGTTTCATGATGTTGGAATTACAATAATAGTAATCACCCACAGATGGATAAGGTAACTAAAAGGATATTCAGATTATCTCTTGTGGAAATGTTTAATGCGTGTGTGTGAGTGTGTGTGTGTGCATCCTCTGGGCTTTGCTTATTCATCTCCCCCACTCGAACTGCTGGCAGCTACTAATCTTATTGTTTTCATACTTTTGTGACTATTTGTTCCTGAATTCATTAATTTCAATGATAGATGTTGATTCTCATTCCTACAGGCCATCTGTTGATTTGCAAGGCATATACTTCCTTTATTAACCACATTCCTGCTTTTTATACCTAGAATGTTTCTGTTTTCTGCCACTTGTTTATACTGTTACACAAGGGAAGAGCTCATATAACAGAAATACAGAAAAAAAAAAACTATAAATTTTAAGTGTGCAACTGTTGGACCCCCAATTTTAGCAAATTTCTTCCAATCTATTCTTTGATATCCCATGAGAAATAAACAAGAGACACAGTGCCAGAAACCTCAGTGGGTATTCACTTCATGTTTGCATATACGGTTCTCCATAGAAGAATGAATGGTTTTCCTTTGAATGAACTGCTTTTGCTAATAAATCAGTCAAAAATTCATGTATGCTACATCCAGATACAAGAAAGTATAGCAATAAAAATATAATTTAAAAAAATGTAATTTCTCTCATACAGCATTTCCATGTTTCCTATGGCAAAATACTATAATTATAAACCTTATCTGCCTTATTAATATTACATGTGAGGTGCCTTCAGGAAACATTTTACATAATCTGAAAATCATCCTATTTCAATATGCCAATGTTCCCTCTCAGTTCTTGCAATTACAATGCTGGGAATCAGCCCAAGAAAATAATCCTAAATATAAGAACAGCTTCATGCATTCCAATATTCTTCCATTTCATTTATGGTAACAGAAGTGGAATATATCCTTTAATACTAAAAAATAAATTTTCAGATAAGAAAGACAAAGGATGGCCATTCTAAATTAGGGAATCCTTATTTTGAAATTAATATTCTGGGTTAATAAGAGATTCCTATTCTTTCCTGAATGAATCTGAGAAGTATGACAAATTATATAAAACAGAATCTCATGTGGAAAAGTGGGGGAAATCATGACTTAAAAACTACAGTATATTCAGTTTTTCTCATGAGACATTGACTAAATTGTATTTTAGGGAAAAGAGTTTTTAAATTTATTTTTTGAAATAATCATTTTATTGGCTTCTAAATGTCATGAGAAAAGATACAAAAAATAATATTACAGTAAACGTGGCTCCTGCTGTCATGGAGCTTATGTGTAATTGGGAGAATAGACGTTCTTCGCACGTCTCCACAATTAAAATAAATTTGATAAGCAGTCTGAGAAGTTGATAGGTGCTATAAAATTATAAATTGAGTTTTACATTCCTGCAAATGCCAAAGAATGTTTCGGGGAAAAAAGGTTTAGAAGCATATTAAATTGATACCTGGAAAAGTATAGGAGCACTCTATCTCTCTCTTTTTAACTATTCCATTCTGCATTTTATATATATATATATAATATATATATATATTATATATATATATATAATATATATATAATATATATATATGTATATATGTATATACATATATATGCATTTATTATATATATATATATATATTTTACATATAATCTGCAATCTGCCCACTATAAACTCTTTGATAGTAATGAACATTGACTTCATCTTTGTATTGTTCATAGAGTATGGTATGAGTTTTATATTTGGTCTTCTATAATAGTATTTTATTCAATAAGTTAATTAGACTTTGCCAGCAATATTCTAAATAGGATCTAAATTCTGTGAAGGCAGATATAATATGCTTTTTGCTCTTATGTACCCCTTTGGACTACAAAAGCTATCCTACATGATACAAAGTTAGCAGAAACTCAGTATTTAGTCACTGAAATGGAGGTAGTAATCGTGCATAGGAGCACAGATTCCATAATCAGATTACCAGGGGGCTTGCATACTAATTTTACCACTTTACTTATTCTTTAACCCATAGAAATCTAGAAAGTTAACCTCTCAATGTCTCAGAATTCTTGTGAGTAAAATGGGAATCACCAAACATTCAGCTAGGTAGGATTCAGGGTTTGGTAAGATCTAAACTGGTAGTCAAATTATTGATGTAGGATATATCCCACAGGATATTGATGTAGGCAATCCCACAGATTATAGCTAATAAATTGCATTTTTCATGAGTAATTTTAGGGGAAAAAGAACTAAAAACCCTATTTTCATCTTAGAGGAGACATATTTAAATCAATAACAAAATTTGTACATATATGATTGTATGTATATTGTGATAAAGGGTAAAACTAATTTTATTATGTCTTCCAGCACATAATCTACTATTTCTATCTATGCGCTTACTGATATTTGATAAATTACAAAATTGAAATTCTGACAAAAAATATAAAAAATTCTCAATGGATGTCTTAAACAGCAAATGAAGCAATAGTTGAAAATTCAAGTAGCAATAAATCAGTGATTTGAAACGCATTATAGAAAACTTAAAAATGGAAATATAAAAAAGAAGGTAGGTGACGTGGTAATTCAAGACATCCGACAGAAATTCCAGGAGAAAACAAGGAGAATAGGAAATAGACAATATTCAAAGATACAATGTCAGAGAATGACCTAAATTGTAAGGAAGTCATGAAGTAGCAATGGAATAAC
The DNA here is from genome assembly GCF_028018385.1 of Neofelis nebulosa. Classification (NCBI taxonomy): domain Eukaryota; kingdom Metazoa; phylum Chordata; class Mammalia; order Carnivora; family Felidae; genus Neofelis; species Neofelis nebulosa. The sequence goes on from NC_080796.1 coordinate 52,658,493, forward strand.
ATTAGCACTTAAATCTAAATCACAATCCCCAACTCACCAATCAGATGTGGACTCCAGAGTCCATTCAAAGATTAGTGTTTCCTTACCTGGTTGTAGATAATGTGTAATTGTGGCATTCTCTGTCTCCTACTTGTGTGTTACGCATAGATACTGCATTTTCCCTCTTATTTCATGTTTGACTGGGTTTTTTAGTTGTGTTGTTGTTATATTTTGTGTTTGTTTGTTGAGGATGTATTAAGCAATTCAGAATAAAAGAAACCAGGGGTCCTTACAGAAACTGCTTACCATAGAGCTGGGGCAGGGAAAATATTATACAAGCCTGGGACATTCAGTAGTGTGCCATAAAGTAAGAAAGTGCTTTAAAAACACAAGGAGGAGTGGCATGGATATAAGAACCAACCGGAAAGAGCCCCCAACGATCAAAGCTAGAAGAATGTGAGCAACAAAACACAAACCCAAATTATTTGCTTATAAATCAGTGAAAATAATATATGTGATAGGATTTGGCCTCTCTTGATCTTTGTTGCTTGGAATAGATTGTTACATAGGAGAAATAACTTTGAAAATATAATGAAAGTTATGAAACCTGAAATAAGGATATTATCCTCAACTTCGAGATGGGCCCAATCGAGTCACATGAGCCCTTAAAAGCAGAGATATTTGTCTCCAGCTAGGCTCTGTCGAAAGATGCACCAGGGGAGGTGGCATGGGGAGATGGACCAGAGGAGGAGAGATTCAAAGCGTGAGAAGGGCTGTACCACCATTGCTGGTTCAGAAATAGACTATGAGTCAAAGAATGCAAGCAGCTTCTAGAAGCTGAGAATGAGGCCCAACAGCATCCAGCAAGTAAACTTTAGCTCTACAACCACAGGTACCTGAATCCTGCTAACAATCTGAGTGGCTTGGAAGTGACTCTAGAAAGGAATTCAGCTCTGTATACACCTTGTTTTCTAGCTTGTGAGTCTCAGAGTAGAGGAACCAGCTGGGTTGTGCTGTGCCCAGACTTCTAACACATGGAAACTGTGATATAATAAATGAATATTGTTTTAAGCTGCTAAATTTGTGCAATATTTTTAAGATATTAATAGAAAACTAATACAATAACCATAAACACATCTGATTTAAATAACTGGGTAAAAATCAAATCTTTCTTACAGAAAAAGTCCAAATAATAAACATGGAAGGAATGTGGGAAATAGAAAACCACCATTAGAATAGCACAATGATAGTTGCTGTAGGCAAGACCAATGATGAATGATAAATTTGTGAAGAAATATTTTAGAAGAAACATATTTGCATAGCTTCAAAGTATCTCTCCCAAAAGATATATTAGTTTCTGAGGTGTTTAACACAAGTCCATATATTACATAATAATCCCATCACTAGGATGTAGAGCTTAATTCCCACTCCCTTGAGTATGAGTACTTAAATAGAAATGGAAACAATATTTCCATTTCTGTACATCCACAATAATATATGATAACATACAATTTAATAAACAGAAAAATAGTTCCACTGAGGCTGGAAAGAATATCAGAGAAGGTCTCTGATAATAGAAACACACATAAAACTCATGAGATGCAGTCTTTTTTTTTTTTTAACGTTTATTTACTTTTGAGAGAGAGAGAGACAGACAGACAGCACAGAGCCGGATGCAGGGCTGGACCCCATGAACTGGGAGATCATGACCTGAGCTGAGGTGCAGTCTTAATAGTCATTTGGTAAAGTTTGGGCCAACAATTACTCCTGGAATTGGAACAACTGAATCACTAAGTAAATTATTCAAAAATGGTATCAAAGGCATCTGAAATCATGTAGATCAACAGTTGTTGACATAAGCCTTGGACAAATTATTGCACAGCTTGAATCATGCTAAATTAATATCAAAGAGAGGCAGGCAGTGATACATGGACTTGAGATAGGCAACAAGAAAAACTGAGCATATATAAAGGCTAAGGTAAGGGTAGATAAAACACAAATGTATTAAAACAGGCAAGTGTCTATGGCAGAGATTTGAAAAACAAACAAACAAGCAAGTGTGAACAAATGGTTACAAATCAAGAATAAATAATATCGGCAGCACACAAACAACGAAATTGAAAACATTCAAATAAATGAGTCACAGGTTCAAAAGCCTATTTCTCTTGACTCTGGTAGTTTTGCCTCCACCTAAGGACTTGGCTTAGAACTTGCAATGGTATTAATCTGTCAGGTGATGTTCCAAGATCTTCAACAGTGGACCTTGAACATAATGATGACTGGAAGAAATGAATATTGCATGATAAAGAATGAAATAAATCTGTTAATCCCAAGGAAGCAACGAAGAAGGAGATAGGACAACAATATAAAGAAATTAGTTTCAGTCATTAAAACTGGTTAGTTTGATCATCGTGTTAAAGGGAAATGAAAGGTAAATAGTCACTCTCATCCAGTCTTCTATAAAAGGTTGCAAAGGTCAAATGAAGTAATATGGAAGACATGTCTATGGAAACTTCCTTTTCTTTTCTTTTCTTTTCTTTTCTTTTCTTTTCTTTTCTTTTCTTTTCTTTTCTTTTCTTTTCTTTTCTTCTTTTCTGAGTGGGAATTTATTTCTATGTTGGCTGAAAGAGGTCTCAAATACAAGATATTCTTATTATTAATAAGATGTCCCTATTAATAATTTATTGAACTGAGAGCTTACTGTATTATTCAGAAACTCAAATCCCAGTTCAGTGAAGGAGCAAATTCTCAAGAGCGTATTGGGAATTTTTGTTGGCAACTTACTAGATTCATGGCCACTTAACAATCTCTGTAACTCAGCTGGAGGCAGAGGCCACTTCCTAATTGCTAAGCAAGTATCTTAGAGGAGAGTTAAAATAAAAAATATTTATTCAAGGCCCTGATTCATACAGTATATGATAGTTAAACTTGTATTCATGCTGGAGATAATCAGACCAAGAAAGTACTGAAGAGAAGGCTCAAGAAAGTCTTAAATATTAAAATTGCCTCCTCTACAGACTGATCTATAGTTACTGTTTGCTAAATGGGGAAACAGCTAAGTATTTTGACATTGGAGTTGATTTTTCTTAATCCATTCATTTGTAAAGTTTAACAACTAAAAGTCTGAGACAAGGTCATAGTACAAAAGCAAAGGTGTATTTACCACATAAATAAGTATATTGATATTAAATTCTAGAGCAATCAAAATTTCTAGTTTAATATCATTCTGTAAGAAAATTATGGTAAATAATTTATTTTATTAATAAAGATTCAAATGGCCAACACTACCTTTTTATTAGGAATCATTCTATTGTATTAAATAGTTTCAAATGTACAGGTGTTTTATAGTTTTAAAAGTTATTTTTTAACTGAATAAGCAAACACTATTCAATTTATACTTACTTTAAAGTGATTTTTCATTATATTTGAGAAGGTTGAGCTATGTATTAGTATAAACACTGATCTAAGAAAGTCTTAGACTTTTTGCTTTTAAAGACTAAAGAATAATTATGAACTGGAATGCTTATATTTATCTTCCTTGTTACTCAAATTGACTTTCAGGTTAAAAGGTCATAATAAAAATAAATTATATTAAATTACAAAAAATAATCATTATGTTAGCTAACTGCTAGAATTTTTGGTTGAAAACATTTTTAACATTTAGAATTTACATCTTTTGGGTTCTATGCATGATTTGTTTGGTTAATTGATTTTTGTACATTCTTCCAGATTTATGTTTATTTATCTATTCATGTAATGCAAATGATAGACAGCTCATGAAAAGAACATTGAGATTTTGCCTAGTTGCCTTGAATAAAAATAAGTTCAGGATAGAAGATTAAGCCTTTGAGACATGAACTATATTTCTCCATCACAAAAGTTAATCCCTTACCACATTTTAGAGGTTAAAAAGTTAGCCTTAATAATGCACAAGTGAATTGGAAATTTATATTTTCATTGACTCAAAATTATACAGTATGACCAAAAGTCTCAACATAGAATGCTAGATTCATAACATATTCCTCAAGGTAAATAAGTAAAAGTAGAAATATTAAAAATACAGTGATTTATGAATAGCTAAGACAATTTTTCACATAATTTTTCCAGAAAATAGTGTAAATGTCAAATGTAGTAGCCATTATTTATAACAAAAATTAAATTTTTTAAAAAGTTACTTAAATAGAAATTTTTATTTCAAAATTTAAATGAAAGTAAATGGAAAACTTTAAAACTCCTGGATATAAAGACAAATAAAAACATGTGTTACATTCTGCATAAAAAAAATTCCACCAAATTTAATAGCAAAAAATATATTCAAAGGCAATATAATTAATCTTTCTCATGTTAATGATAGAAAATAGTAAATAAAAGGAAGTTTAAAATGCATGTTATATTTCTTGGGAGTTATAATGTCATATAAAAATAGCAGATGTTATTAGTTACAAAGATTACATTTCAACTCTGGTTAATATTGATGGTAATTAATATATAATATCAGATAACACACTATGACCTATGTCATGAATATACCATACACCTCCCTATTTACATACTTCTATATTAATAAGTATACTACTGTGTTTATGATGGACCAATACATTATTATTTATATACAGTATAATATTTTATATATAATCCAGTAATATATGGATGGTATATTATTTAATTATAGGTTAAAATATAATAAAATAAATGTTGATTTCCTACATTTTGTTATATATTATAAATTTTACCATTATGTTACCTTAAAAATTCTAAAATTCAGTAAGATATAGATTATTTTAGCTCCAATACATTTGTGAAAATTAGAACTGAAATAACAGTCTTTTGGCCAGAAAGCACATAATTTGAGCAAGTAAATTATACTGTGAGACCTTAACTCAATCACCCTGCATCTTTGACTTTATTTGTTCTCTTTGTGTAAAGAGTTTGAATAAAATGATGCACATTATTTTGAGGGTAAAAAAATACCAAGATATTATATTCAGCCATTTTTATATTGTAGACATATCAATTATGCAAAACACTTTGAACAGTATTTTACATGTGCTACACACTCAATCGGATAGACACAATTGCTGTTATTATTACAATCATCATCATCTTTTTTTTTTTTTAATGTTTATTTATTTCCTTTGAGAGAAGTAGAGAGAGCACAAGCAGGGGAGGGGCAGAGAAAGAGAGGGAGAATCTAGAGCAGACTCTACCCCAGAGCAGAGCTGGACATGACTTAAGCCAAAATCAAGAGTCAGACGCTTAGCAGACTGAGCCACCCAGGTGCCTCCATCATATTAGTATTATAGTGGTTACTGTTACCACGTTTCTGGATCTTATTCTACTCCTAGCCTAATGCACTATCATCTATCTATCTATCATCTATCTATCTATCTATCTATCTATCATCTATCTAAAAACATATTTGTAGTTAGTCATGCAATATATTTTATATAACATAAGCTATTTTAGAGGTTTATAAACTATGGTAGGAGCAAACCTTTAGAAGTTAAGATATTTGAGTAAATGTCCACAGATCACTCTGCAGCTTCCAATACCTCTGTCCAGGTTAAGTTTGCCTGACTGTAGTCTAGCACAATAAAAATACAAGTTATCATGTTCCTTTGGGGGACTTAACCAACTAAAAGAAATAACGAGGCTTATCATTCTAAAACTTAATGTCTAGGTGTGCCTGGGTGGTTCAGTAAGTTAAGCGTCTGACCTCAGCTCAGGTCATGATCTTGCGGTTTGTGAGTTCGAGCCCTGCATCCAGCTATGAACTGTCACTGCAGAACATGCTTGGGATTCTCTCTCTCCCTCTTTCTGTACCTCCCCTGCTCGTGCTCTTTCCCACATAAATAAATAAATAAATTTATTTCCCAAATAAATAAATAAGTAAATTTTAAAATCTTTTTTAAATAAACAAATAAAATAAAGTCTAATGCCTTAATGAAAAAAAGTTTTATCTCTACTAGTTTCTGACCTGCCATAAATTTTCCAGTGTTATGCATAATGCTCTCTATATTTATTTGTATTACTAACTACTTGGGAACATTTAATTAATTTTTTGTAAGTTTTACACACATTCTGATTTTATGATATATCAATTATGCAAACATACACAAGTATGCTGACATTTTCATATGTCACCTTTTCATTCATTGTTAATAAATCTGAAAAATTGAGTTGTCAGGATTTGTTAAGAAAAATCTAGAATTAATAATATTGAGAAGTGAAAGAAAATTTTGGAAAAGAAGATGTTTGGTTTGAAAACACTCTTTTATTTTTTTAAAATCTCTATTGATAATACTTAAGTCCATCACTATTTCTAACAGGATTATTATCACAGCATTTTAATTGATTGATTTCTTTGCTTCAGTTGTAGAATATATTTGTCGAAACTGCATACTAATTTTCAGAGAACATTGTACAAAACAGATCTAGCAGAAATAATCATAAATATGTACAAAGAATTTACATAAAGAAGTATTAATTGGGTATTAAAGTACATTAAAGGAGGCTTAATAAACTGAGAGGACAACATTATGGAAAAGCAGGCAATGGTACTAAGATGCCAATTCTGTTGTAGTTAGCTCATTACTCTGAAAAATAAAGATATGATTGTAGACAAGTCTATTAGATATTGTTTTTTACAAGGCTGTGTCAATGAAGATACGTTATTAGTAAAGGAGTGGAGAGAGATACAGAGGAGTGAAAAAAAATAGGTAGCTTACACACAGATCTTTTTTAGGAGAGTGCTAAAATTACAGAAAAATAGGAAAAAATGATTATTCAATAAATGAGAGAAGAAAAATGAATTATCTACATGGTAAAATGTTAACCCTTCCCACACACTATAAACAAAACAAACTGAATAATATTTAAATGTGACAGCGAAACCCAAAACATATTATGAGAAAATGTTACATAATATTAAGTAGAGGTGGATGGAGAGAAGAATTTCTTAAGCAAACAAAAAAATAAATTTAAAGAAAAAACTGATATGATCATTGCTTTTACTTGCCATGGTATATTTTTCCAATTTATCTTATCTATTTAAATATATACTAAATAAATGAATATTAAAATGATAAACAGAACAAAAAATCAATACAAGTGGAGCACATTTTCTGGGGCGCCTGGGTGGCTCAGTCGGTTGGGCGGCCGACTTCGGCCCAGGTCACGATCTTGCAGTACGTGAGTTCGAGCCCCGCGTCAGGCTCTGGGCCGATGGCTCGGAGCCTGGAGCCTGTTTCAGATTCTGTGTCTCCCTCTCTCTGACCCTCCCCCATTCATGCTCTGTCTCTCTCTGTCTCAAAAATAAATAAACGTTAAAAAAATTTAAAAAAAAAAAGTGGAGTACATTTTCATTTTATTTTATTTTTTAATAAAGTTTACTAACTTTTGAGAGAGAGAATGAGAGAGCTCAAGCGGGGAAGAAGCAGAGAGAGAGAGAGAGAGAGAGAGAGAGAGAGAGAGAATCCTAAGCAGGCTTTGCACTGTCAGTGCAGAGGCCAATTCAGGGCTTGAACTCAGGAAACATGACATCATGACCTGAGCTGAAGTCAGACACTTAACGGAGCCTCCAGGGGCCCTAAGCAGAGTACATTTTTAAAAATCATAAAGCAATATGCTGATACATTTAAGTACATGTATAATTCTCCCCTCTTGAGTTTGTGGAACGTATGAATATTGGAATTGTTATTTCCCTCACTTAATTATAGTATATGACATGGTGATGGGGAAGTCTCTTTCATGATATAGTATGTGACAAAGGCGATGAGGAAGTCTTTTCATGATTAGGTACTTTTCATAACATTGACTTGTAGCAGGGATTCTCCCGCTGTCTTTGAAGTTAGCTGGGACCTTGTAAAAAGGCCACGAGTCCTTGGCTAGGACCTGAGTGGAGCCAGTAGGAACTGAGAACAACTCCCAGCCAGTAGCCAGTAAAAATAATGGGCCCTCAGAACTACGACCACAAAGTGTTAATTTTGTTAACAACCTGAATAATCTTGGAAGAGTATACTTATCTCCAGATGAGAGTACAGTTTTGCCAACAATTTGATTTCAGCACATGAGGCCCCAAGCAGGGAATCCATCTAGGCCATGTCCAGATTTCTGTCCTGCAAAAACTGGGTATAATAAATGGTCGTTGTTTTGTGCCATTAATTAAGGAAAACCTAAAATGTAGGAGTAGCATTTAGTTTTAAAAAATCAGAAAAGACTTTTTTTTTTTTTTTTCAACGTTTTTTTAATTTATTTTTGGGACAGAGAGAGACAGAGCATGAACGGGGGAGGGGCAGAGAGAGAGGGAGACACAGAAGCGGAAACAGGCTCCAGGCTCTGAGCCATCAGCCCAGAGCCTGACGCGGGGCTCGAACTCACGGACCGCGAGATCGTGACCTGGCTGACGTCGGGCGCTTAACCGACTGCGCCACCCAGGCGCCCCAGAAAAGACTTTTTTTCTGCATCCATTTTACCCATGCTATGCGTCCAAACATAGAACGTGCAAGCCACCATGTGATTGTTTATCTGCCTGCCATATTACATACAAAAAGTGTTTCACTCACCTCAGTATTTTTGTTTATTTCTTTTTAAAAAAAAATTTTTTTTAATGTTTATTTATTTTTGAAACAGAGAGAGACAGAGCATGAATGGGGGAGGGTCAGAGAGAGAGGGAGACACAGAATCTGAAACAGGCTCCAGGCTCTGAGCCATCAGCATAGAGCCTGACGCGGGGCTCGAACTCACGGACCATGAGATCATGACCTGAGCCGAAGTCGGACGCTCAACTGACTGAGCCACCCAGGCGCCCCTTTATTTATTTTTTTAATGTTTATTTTTGAGAGAGAGAGAGAGAGAGAATATGAGATGGGGAAGAGCAGAGAGAGAAGGAGACCCAGAATCCAAAGCAGGCTCCAGGCTCTGGGCTGTCAGCACAGACCCCAACGCAGGGCCCAAACTCACCAACTGTGAGATCATGACCTGAGCCAAAGTTGGATGCCCAACCAGCTGAGCCACCCAGGCGCCCCTCAGTATCTTTAATAGTTAGCACAGTTCATGACACTACTGTATGCTTAACATATTTTTACATCATAGTATATGTTTGTGAAAATGCTGAATAATGAATAAATATAAATCAAGAACCATGGGTTACGAATATGCATCTAAGAGGACTCAGAAGGGAGTAAATGAACATACTGAATAAAGAATATACATACATTAAAGAATACATGTGTGAATATATGGCTATATATTCACATATACATATGTGTATAATTTACAGTGGTTATATAAATATATTTAAAGGCATTTCTTCACTGTCGGTTTTGAAGTAGAGACCATTTTTAGGGCTTTTTTCTTTGGGGGTTATGACCAGGGAAAAGACTTAATTTTCAGCAGAACTATAAATAAGAATATTTATTTAAGCCAACTAAGTAACCATTCTAAAGTATCCTTATTTGTGAAAAGGTAAAGCGGATATTCTTCACTCACTAACCTGATCAAAGTAAAGTGAAATCTATTGAATTAGAAGAATCAGATTTCCTGCGGCAAAACATTCTAAAAGCTCACCGGCTAACTGAAAATTCATTTTTTTAAATTTTTAAAAATGTTTATGTATTTTTGAGAGAGAGAGAGAGACAGAGCATGAGCAGAGGGAAGGGACAGAGACAGAGAGGGAGACACAAGAATCTGAAACAGGCTCCAGGTTCTGAGCTGTCAGCACAGAACCCTACACGGGACTCGAACTTGGGAACTGTGAGACCATGACCTAAGCCACCCAGGCACCCCATAACCGAAAATTCTTATCTGAATCATTATCCCAGAAACTACAGTCCCATGCACAGATAAATCTAGGCTGGTTGTTCACAGCCCTCAGAAGTAACATCACACATATAACTGAATCATTGGTTATATGTAAATTTAGAAAGCACAAATCTACAGACTATGGATTGGGGATGAGTAAAGATTAACAACCATACTGAGGATGGATTTAACTGCTAAATAATGACTGATTCATTTGCTGTTCCTACCAGTGGTCTGCAATTTGAGTACATGTCTTCGTCTTTAAAGAAAGATTAAAAAGTGTAGAATGATGAAGTAGAAAAGAATATTTCTTGAACTATATTAATTAAAAGATATTTATTATAAAAATACCATTTTTATGAGACTATAAGCTATGTATGTAGCACAGTTACATTGACACATACAATCACAGTTTTCATTTCATTGCTTCCCTTTGAATTCCTTATTTTTTGTTAGGTTTACAAAAACTATGAGTTACTTGCACAAATGAATGACTAAGATATAGCATGAAAATAAATGAATTTGATCACCTCTGAATCTGAGTGTGTTTATCAAAATAATGTACTAAGAATAATTTTAAATGCCAGAAGTTGGCTTAAATACTGTGAATTTAAGATTGTTTCTTGGGGCGCCTGGGTGGCTCGGTTGGTTAAGCGTCTGACTTCGGCTCAGGTCATGATCTCACGATCCGTGAGTTCGAGCCCCGCGTCGGGCTCTGTGCTGACAGCTCAGAGCCTGGAGCCTGTTTCAGATTCTGTGTCTCCCTCTCTCTGACCCTCCCCTGTTCGTGCTCTGTCTCTCTCTGTCTCAAAAATAAATAAACGTTAAAAAAAAATTTTTTTAAATAAAAAAAAAAAGATTGTTTCTTAAATTTTGCTGATGGTGGTATTGCGGACTGAATACTGTTGCCATAACAAAAAAAAAACCCTCAATTTATTTTTTTATGTTTATTTATTTATTTATTTATTTATTTAGAGTCGGGGAGAACCAGAGAGAGAGAGGGATTGAGAGAGAAAGAATACCAAGCAGGCTCCATGCTATCAGCGCAAAGCCCAAGGCGGGGCTTGATCCCAAGAACTGTGACATCATGACCTGAGCTGAAATTAAGAGTCAGAGGCTCAACCAACTGAGCCACCCAAGCACCCCAACAAACTCTGAATTTAAATCTCACTGCTTGTCAAATATAATATGAGCAGCTCAGTTCTTTATTTCAAGCCTTCATGTTCCACATCTGTAAAACAATTCTTTTTTTCATAGAAAAAAAGGAAAAAAAAATCATAGAATTATTTTAAAATACTTAACATTCTACATTCTAGGTAGAAAATATTTACTTCCTTCCAAAGCAGTCTTTGCAATTTTTGTAATATGCATTTTTTTTTTTTTTTTTGAGATAGACTGTGTGTGCTTGTGCATGTGAGCAGTAGAGGGACAAAGGGAGGAGAGACAATCTCAAGCAGGCTCCATGCTCAGCACTGTGTGTGTGGGGGGGGGGGGGCGTGGGGAGCAGTGCAACTGTGAGATCAAGACCTGAGCAGAAATCAAAGTTAGATGCTTAACTGACTAAGCCACCCAGGTGCCCCTGTAATGTCCCTTCTAAAATATGTTTCTTTAAATCAATCAAAAAATGTTAGGCTAGCTATAAACTACCACTTTACTTAGTCACAAAAAAGTTGAGACTTATCACTAGATTTCAAGACAGGAGCTTCTAGTGGGTATTGAATACAGGTGGCAGAGACTCTGTCCCCAGGAGCAGTATCCACCTGGTACCCACTACATGCCAAGTTATCACGTTGCCCATTAAAATGCCCTCTTCCCCAGATTCCCATATACATCTGCCTGGAATGATTTTCACTTGAGAGTGCTTTCTGTTTCTTGTTACTACCATAAATGATACAATAATCTTCTAAGCCATACATTTTTTTCCACTCAGAATTGTATGCTTATTTCTGTACATAACTATGGTTTCTTTCTTTTCCTGTTTATAATATTCCATTTTACGGAATTATTATACATTCACTGGATAAAGGGTATTTTTTATTGTTTCTGACTTTTGCTCTCATAAACAATACTGCTATGGATTTTCTCATTGAAGTTTTCAAGTATACCTACAGGGATTTCTCTTGGATTTGAAAATTGCAGTTGATTATTTGGTCATGGATTATATTCAGATTATGAAAGTCAGTTATCCCAAACTTTTATTGAGTGGAAGGTTTCTTTAATAAGCAATTGATGTCTGAATTAATACAGAGTTTCACATGTAGATGATCATAATTGCATATGATTAAGTTGGAAACAATTTAAATATTTGAACTAGTGATAGGGTTTTAGAAGCACAAAGGATAACGCCAATAACTCCATATAGATATTAAGCATGTAGCAGGCATTCTTACAACCATATGATGAAAAATAAGCATATTTTTTAACTGAAATATAGGTGACACACAATGTAACATTAGTTTCAGGTATACAATATAGTGATTCAACAAGTTTACACATTATGCTATGCTTGCCACAATTGTAGCTACCATACAGCGACTATTACAATACCATTCATATATGTTAAAATCTATAGTGAATGGTACATTCAGGGAATGCTTACCAAAGTAACTTAAGTCAGGGAGCATGAAAAATATATTCAGTCTTCTGCATTGTTTGTGTATGCTTTTAATTTATCTGAATTTTTGTAATTTCCAAATATTCCACAGTTGGGATGCATAATTTTATAATGAAAAACTTCCTCTCTCTGGACCTGCAGGATAAGTAGATAGCTATAGAATATAAAATAGAATATAGAATATAAAATCAGGCTCCTTTCAGCCCAAATCCATTGTGAATTTTATGACTTAAGGCTCAGTTCTTAACTCTGTTTCTGACCTTCTTCATATAATCTTGTCTCTATCTTTCTACTTGTTACTCCAACTAATCAAAAAAATTTTGAAAGATCCTAAGCCTTCACAGAATTACAATCCACTTGTAGGAACAGAGGCACATGAGAAGACAATGAACTAGAACATACATAATATGATCAGGAAGCTTAATTTTATTGTGGATTTCACTCCCATTATTTATAGGTGTAGGAAATTGGTACACGTCATTTTCCCTCAGGTATAATGTTACCCTTAATTTCTTCTTCTGATTCACATGAATCATATCACAATAAATACTAGGAGTTAGAAGGACATATATTTGAGAAATGTAACTTACCTCAGACTTCATCTGGATTTTGTCATTATCCATACGTACCAAATTTTTTTCCATAAAATGCCGATGCCTTTATATGTTCAGATACAGTTCAAGTCACATATGGATACCCTTTCTCTTTGTGTGACAGTATGGTTATAAATTAGTTTTATTTCTCCAATTCTAGGGATTTGGGCTATACTTAACCAAACAATATTTTTCAAAAGTATCATGACCTATCTTTATTGAGGAGAGTTTTCAAGACACAAAACATTATGTCTCATGGCTGACAATGAATGCAAGATATATATGTAACAAAGTATAGATTTATTAAAAAATAGCAATAGGCAAGATTCCAAGTTCCAAGTGCAATCAATATTATGAATGAGATTTTGATCCGAATTATTTAAGAATCACATTTTAAGAGAATTCCTGTTTACTTTGCTGTATTTATTTCAAAATCTCACTATTTGCATAAACATAAATGCCACTGGACAAAAACAGATATTATGGAAATTGGTGCAACTCAAAATGTTTGTTTCATTTTGACACAACATATGATATAGTTTTATACTAAAAATGATATACAGTAAAAAAGTCATTGTGGTAATTAAAGAGCTTAGTTTTCTAATCTATGTACTTGTAAAACTTTTAGCATGGGTCCCTTTCTTCCATTTTCAACAATCACATTGCCAATAGCAATAAAAATTAATTGTATCAATCATAAACTGTCCTTTGGTATAGTTAGAAAAACGTTGTGTTATATGCATTACTGACAATCATAAACAGAGTGAGATGTAATATTTTTAGGACAGTATTAAACTTTCAGGGGATTCATGACAAAATATCAAGCACTGATATTTATGAAGAGTAAGATGATGGTTAGCATTTTTAGCAATAATTAAGACATGTATATATATTTTTTAGATATAATTCTATTGCACACTTCTTAGATTGTGGTTTGGTATAAACATAACTTTTATATGCACTAGGAAACCAAAAAATTCATTTGACTTGCTTTCTTGACTTTTTTGCTATAGTCTTACTGAATCTGCAATGTCTCTGAGGTATGCCTGTATTGCAACCATAAACTTTTAAGTCATGATTAAATTAGGTAATACAATGCTAGATGCATGATTATATAACACTAGGATATGATATTAACATAAAATAGTATAACTTTGGAATTTTTATAATTCATGCTAGTATATATAGCTAGCCCAATAGAAAGTAAAAATACTGTCCTATCAAATAAGAATATCATCAACAATGCTGGAACTAGGAATTGAATATTCCCTCACTCTTAGAAATTGATTGGAGATTTGAAGATCTGAAGCAATAAACTGATATTTAAGGGAAGGAAAAATAAAATAAGATAAAAATGGAGAGAGAGGCAAACCATAATGGACTTTTACTTTTAAATGTTTATTAATTTTGAGAGAGAGAGAGAGAGAAGGAGAGGTAGAGAGAGAGTAAGAGAGAGAATCCCAAGAAAGCTCAGACATGGGGCTCGAGCTCATGAACCCTGAGATCATGATCTGAGCTGAAATCAAGAACCCGATGCTTAACTGACTAAGCCACCCAGTTACCCACCATAAGAGACTCTTAAATATGGAGAACAAACTGAGGGTTGCTCGAGGCGAGGTTGGTGGGGGGATGGGCTAAATAGGTGATGGACATTAAGGAGGGCACATGTTGGGAGAAGCACTGGGTGTTATATTTAAGTGATGAATCACTAAATTCTTTCCACTCCTGAAATCAATACTACACTATATGTTAACTAACTTGAATTTAAATTTAAAAAAAATTTTTAAAAAGATTTGAAGATTTAAAGCAACTCACCAAGTAGAATCATAGTGATTTCTTTTATGGTGTTAAATATGACATTTTAACATTTGACCTAGTAATTTGAATAATTACTTATTTTTAAATGTGTGCATTATATAATACTAGAAATGAAAATTATGAAGCAAAAAATAAAAAAATTGGTAAAATATAATCAGAAAAATTACAATAATATTCTTGGTTTGTGTGCCAGTGTGTGAATATCAAATATTTAAAAAAACTCAAGCATAATATTCATACTATTTTATAGCTTACATTTTCCTGCTAACAATAAAATGCAAATTTGTTTCACTATGTTAATGGTTGTCTTTACAAAATGAAATCATTAAAAATTTTAACAACAAAGTTATAATTGCAAATGACATCTCTTCAAGTAGATAAAGTTTTCTCTCAAGTCTTTCTTTAGAAAGAATCTTTTAAAATATCTACAAAAAATAAGATTGTGTTGTGACAATCATGGAAAGTTTATATTAGAATAATGTAACAGCAAATTGACAGAGGTAAGTCTTTAAAATTTATATATATAGACTTATTTACAAAGGGTAAAGCACTCTGTCATTTTAAATATAAAAAATGTTCTAAATATTTATTTATCAAGGCTGAATGCTTAAATAACTCATAATTCATTATGAAGTATACAGATGTATGAATGTGTTCTTAACCCAGTTGCTTGGCACCTAAATGTCCATTTGATTTCCGCCTTCACTTTATTTCTTATGAAATTATTATATTCTACTTAGATTGTATCTCTAGGCAGAAATACAGCATCTGGATAAGAAGGTAATTTCAATGTGCCAAACAACTCCATCTTTAACATATAGTACTATACTCTACTGTGCTATGTTTTCTTCTCTTTTTAATGTTTATTTATTTATTTTGAGAGAGAGTGAGTGAGTGAGTGAGCGAGCAGGGGAGGGACAGAGAGGGAGGGAGAGAGAGAATCCCAAGCATGCTCTGCGCTGTCAGCACAGAGCTTGACGTGGAGCTCAAACTCGTGAACCATGAGTCAACACCAAGAGCCCCATGCTCAACTGCCTGGGCCACCCAGGTGTCCCGTAATCTACATAGTGTGTTATAAATCCTCTGGCCCTTCCTGCATCATGCCTATCACACATGTGCACTGTTAAGGGTAAAGGAAATCCTGCAATTATGTCGGTAACAAAAGGTAAAGAAAGAAGTGAGGCTGGCAGCTATTCCAGTGCTTATTTCCTTCCCCTCACCATCCATAAACACTAAGGCTCTCTGAAGAAAACTGCTATGAATCCCTTTAACATTGTTAAGTACAAGGTAACATGTGTCAAGAAAAATTTGCAATTATAGGCCATAGTGGGGGTATTTTTCTTTATTAGTGAACTTTAATTTTTTTACTCCTGACTGATCTACTATATGATAATGTTTAGTAAATATAATCTCATAAATTGCAAGTACATATGGATACAAACAAGACACACACAGAGTCTGTGGTCATACACACACACACAAAAAGCCAACTACTTTAAAGTATTATCATATAAAAATGCCATTTGTCATTGAGGATATGAACAGCATTTGATAAGAAAAATCACATGCCATCATACTTAATGTTCCTACCTTCTTTGAGTGGCAAAGTGTTATCTTGCTTTAAGGCAGGACTAAAGGACAATAGTTTCCTGCTGTATATTTCTGGAAATACAACTTGCCAAGAAGCAAACACTTTCAAAGCTATCAAGGAACTTCAGCTTTTCAAGCTTTATTTTTCTCAGAGTTTTAGTCATGGATGATAATCTACAGACAGACGAAGCTTTAAAAGAAAATTTTAGTTTTAAATTGAAGGTAAGGAGAATCAAAGAATACTAGAACCTGGGGGACCTTATAAACCCATGCCTTCCTCTGCTACAATCTTACTGAAATGGAAATTGAATCCCACATAGTCTAAACATCTTGCTTCAGGTAAAATATGCAGTCATTGGCCGGGTCAGTTAATGTCACCAGGACTCTGGAGATCCCTTGCAATATTTCTTAAATACAACTTCAGTTTTCAGAAAGAAATAATATATAGGCATATGCACATATATAATATGCACTTTTAATTTATTTATAGGAATGAGTCAAGATAATTGCTTTATTGAGGACTTTCTTCTCTTCTGCCCTTGCTATGACTCATGGAGATAACGAGAGACATACTTAATTTCTGCAATGGTATGTGTTCATATCAAAACTTAATGGTTTATTTTAAGAAAAGGAAAAAATATTCTATAGGCAGAATATTCTTTTCCTTAGGATCAATATCAAGCCACCAATACTTAGGTCCAATGTTGAACACAAAAGCAGGTAATTATCCAGCCTTGGGTTGCATTCCTAAAGTTGCCTGTTAAATGGCTTGCAAGTTGCTTAAGGTCTGCTCATTCAGGGATAAGGAGGATTTCTAAATATTTTAAACAATTCACCTACGCTACTCATCTCAGCAAAGAGATCTCAGTTTTATAACACATATCATTATTTAGCAGACTACTAATTCTGTAACTGATATCCATTTATTATGCTAAGCATATTAGCAAATCTTTTAATATCAATCAAATAAAAACACAACTAAAGCACATGAAGTAGCCATATTTGAAGTATGAACTGCTGTTTAGAATGTCAGGAGACACTCCAGGATTATAGAGTGATCTAGGACATACTTGGTGGCAGGTACTAAATCCACCACAAGGATGTATTTTTGTAATTGAATATTTGATCACTAGCGATTCATTCAGAACAAAGCACAAATGGAAACCTGTTTTTCTTCCTTTTACTTGAACTGCATGAGGAAAAACAGTCATGGGACATGAACATTCAATATTAGTAAGCATATTTCAAACACAGGATTGGTTGCTGTAGGAAGAAGTATATATTCTAGGTATGCTAAATTTGGAAAACAGATTCTTCCATTTCATACTTCAGAATATGGAAAGTATAAAAATGGTCAGTGAAAATTAAGGGTATATGAGTTAAGCAGAACTGGAGTTGAAATGTTAAATTTAAGGCCTTTCAGGTAAAGAGAAGTCTTGTAAGGGAGCCACAGATAGTTCCTTCTTGGAAAGTGTATTTTTCACTGTATTTCTATCAGAGGTCAAGCAGAACTCATAGTAAAATGAAAAGGGAAATTGACATCTTGGAGAATTACACATGAAGTACGGGGTTTCTTTTTATGTAAGTGGTCCAGTTTATCTGTTTAATAAAGCAATCAAGAATTTGGATTCTAAATGTTGGATATGTCCTGATTCATGTAGTTTAGATATATGCAGAGAAGGCATATGCTATGGAGTATTTTCCTCTAACCCTGAATACTTCATTTAACCTCCATTAAATAAGTCCAGGATGTCCTTGAGTTATCTGCTTCCTATGTTCAATAGGAATAACTGAGCTAACATAACTTTCTAAGGAATCAGTGGAGTCACGATCGTACAGTTGGAATAGTGAGAGATACAGGGAGCAATGAGCTATGAATTTATATTTAATGGTTACCGTGGACCCTATCTCTAAACTGCTAATCCCGAGACAGAAATCAGACACAATTGAAATCAATACCATTAATTTGCTGCACAGAGTTAGGATGTTCCCATCAACATAATTTTGCCTAAGTCTCTGTTAATCCTGCAGATACACTGAGAGGCTTGCATAAAATCTCCTTAGCCCCAGTGTGCCACCCCAACAAAGGAGTAAACTGAATTCTTTTTCATAATGAAAAAGCATAGGTTCAGAATGAGCACTTCTGAGCTTTTTTTTTTTCACCCTGTTTCTTTCTGTACCTTACATGTATTCAGATTATATACTTATGTAATTATTCTATATTTTTCATTGGGATCTTGAATATGATATTTCCTTTTTCATAATAGGCATGCAAAATTACTTCTGAGTTAGGTATAAAATATTGGTAATTTTTTTTTTAAATAAAATAGGGGCACCCAGGTGGCTCAGTCAGCTAAGCTTCTCATTCTTGATTTCAGCTCAGGTCATGATCTCATGGGTTCGTGAGACAGAGCCCCATGTGGGTCTCTGTGATGTCAGCACAGAGCCTGCTTAGGATTCTCTCTCTCCCTCTCTCCCTGACTCTCCCCCACTTGCTCACACATGGCCTCTCTCTCCCTCTCTCAAAATAAATAAGCATTAAAAACATAAAATTAAAGTACTTTTTCTGATTTATTCCAGCTTAATTAAAGTCATATGCATTTGCTTAAATAATGCAGAAAAATATTTTTTATATTATTTCACTATGAATGTATATAATCCTTAAATGCCCCTATGACATTTCTAGAAACAGCACTGCTTGTTTCAAAGCAGTTTCTTATAATTAATAAATTATTCATTAAGTCCCATATTTCAACAGATTCCCAACTTTATTTCTTATGAAAGTATTCTCCCCAAAAGTGTCTCAAATATTTCCTTTTTGTTAAAGTTTTTTATTTATTTTGAGAGAGAGAGAGAGAGAGAGAGAGCATGCTGCGTGCAAGCAGAGGAGAGACAGAGAAAGTGAGAGAGGGAGAATCCCAAACAGGCTCTGCAAGGTCAGCACAGAGCCTACACACAGAGCCCAATGCGGAGCTTGATTTCATGAACTGTGAGATCATGACATGTGTCAAAACCAAGAGTCTGACCTTAACTGACTGAGGAATCCAGGGCATCCCTCAAATATTTCTTTTGATTAAATACTCAAGCTTCATAAATCTCAGGAGAAAAGTTCAAAGTAATTAAATAAAAATTGAATGATTTCTGGGATTGTCTTATTTAAAATATAAGTTCTTAGAAGACAAACATAATAGTCCCTATAAATATGAATACGCAGTCAGCAGTTTTAATATTTGTAAAACTAAGTTCATAGCTACTCTGCATAATAGATAAGAAAAGCATTTAAAGACACATACTATTTCCTTATCCATTCATGATTTTAGAAATTTATTAGTTATTCATGGTATCAAACATATTAGTTAATTTAATTCAGATTGAGTCTGTATAAGGTTTCAGATTATAGAAACCTAAAGATTGGAATTCACTTGTAGGCATTAAGAGAAACCTAAACAGAGATATTTTATTTAAATGTAGTAGGAAAGAGAAATGTTCAGGGCCCCCCAAATGTTCCATTATCCTTACTTCATGACTTCTAATTTAAGGCTTTGATTCTGATTAAAATGAAAATATTGAGATGCAAGTACTTTTAACCAGAGTATTAAACTTAAATTCCTAGCTGGTCTAAGCAGATATGACGCAATATGTGGGTTAGGGTGAATATAAGAAACAGAAAACATATGGATCATTTTTAGAATTAAAAAAATAAAACTAAAACAAAAACAAAACATCAAATTTATTTCCAGGGTTGGAAAATATATTTGTTGAATTTTGAAATTCATTCCTAAGATTATGAATATCACTGCTGTATAGCAAACTCTTGAAAAAACAGAACAGTGCCATTTTTGTTTTCTTGGTAGATTTGTGAGAAGGTTCTGAAATCCTTGAAAGATGATTCTTTTGTTGGAATAAAGACTAGAAGAGCGAGGACACAATGGGGCAAACACATTTTGAGCATTAGTTTCACATAAAAAGCTTTACATGAGGCTAGTGTAAAGTAAATGGGAGAGTTCAGACTACCTATGATTACTCTGACCCAAACTTTTTAATTAGAGTAATAACATAAAGCAAACATGAAAGTTTGTTCATGACACAGGATTCACTCATCTTTTTCAGAAGCAGCATCCCTGATAGAATTATGGAAAGTCCTGCCAAAGACTCAGCTAAGATATCATCTTTGGAATATCACTAGACGGGGCTGGAGTATCTAGAATACAGAATATGTATGGTGCTATGTACCATACTATCTAGGAAAGAGTATCAAGGGAGAAGAACCCATCATCCACAAATTCACATGTCTATTTGCAATTTTGTCCCACAATATTAGGTTGTGCTGGATTAAAAGTCCTGTTTCCTAGAAGTGAACATTCCTGAAAAGAGACACCTTAAGAGTTGCACTGCCTGGGAGTTGCAACTACTAAGCTACCATTTAACTACTTGGAACTCCAGCAATCATAGGTAAAAGGAGTCACATTATTGGCTGGGGTATTTACCCTGAATTGCAATATGGGTCTAGGGTTTTAATCACAAGACAGGGCAAGGGTAATACGTCTGAAATGCAGTAGATTGCTTGGGGCCGTTACTTAGTGTCATGCTTAGTAATTAACTGTCAATGGCCATTCACAGTATACACAATCCAACTAAAGCAAGACCATTCAGAGGTGAAGTTGTGGGTCACACCACCATCAAGAAACTCAAACCAGCCAAATTACTGCTTAAAGACAAGAGGATACTATGATAGGTGGAGAGTGTGATGCTAAGTGAAATAAGCCATACAGAGAAAGACAGATACCATATGTTTTCACTCTTATGTGGATCCTGAGAAACTTAACAGAAACCCATGGGGGAGGGGAAGAAAAAAAAAAGAGGTTAGAGTGGGAGAGAGCCAAAGCATCAGAGACTCTTAAAAACTGAGAACAAACTGAGGGTTGATGGGGGGTGGGAGGGAGAGGAGGAGAGGTGATGGGCATTGAAGAGGGCATCTTTTGGGATGAACACCGGGTGTTGTATGGAAACCATTTGACAATAAATTTCATATATTAAAAAAAAGCGCCTCAGAACAATGCTGCTTCACTAATTAACAGCTCAGGAACCTATCACTTTGTATTTGCTTCCCAGATTCCTCTGCTTTACTTCCTTTTCCCCTTTCTCCTGACCTGGGATCATATCACACAATAAATAAAACATGAACACTAAGTTCTGTTTCAGGTCTGTTTTCCAGGGAACCTAAAGACATTCCCTAAGAACAAAGCAGTATTAATAGATTGTAGGCAGTTCCATGACTAAATACAGAAAATGAGATCCTATTTAGTATGAATCCAATAGGTGGCAGCCTGGGAAACAGAGACTTATCTAAATACACCAATCTAGTATCTGGTTAAATATAAGATAGCTATAGTTTTTATTCATTAACAGTCTTCACATAATCAATTTCCCTTTTTTAAATCAGTTTTACATTAATTCAAATATATCTGAAGCCCAGATATTTTTTAAATGTTCAATTTCAAGCATAGAAATTCTACAGAATAAAAAGTACTCTTCTGTGTAGAGAGAAAATCAAAGGGTAATTAATATAGAATAGACAATGGAATCCCCTTCACAAAAGAAGTCACTTGGGATCATAAATGCCCTTTTAACTGTTGTTCATTTTACAATAGACTTCATTATGCAACCTCCAAAGATTTTTCTAAGGTCAAAAGAAGTGCCAGTGTGTGTGTGTGTGTGTGTGTGTGTGTGTGTCTGCTTTTTTTCCCTCAGCTTTCTAAAAGCCCATTTAAACTCTTTGTCCCCCAGATCTCTAGAGATTATATTCTGATTTAAGGGCTGACAAGAACTTTCAAGTCAAATCACCGTATTGTAACACTCTGTGAGCATCCGTTTGTGCCGATGAAATGTACAAAGTTTCAGGAGATTCTTATATATTTAGTGTTAATACTTTCTCATGAATTGGGAAGAAGAAACAGGAAGTAGGTGAGGATAAATGGACAGAAGGTTCATTAAATAATCTTACAATATTCATTGAAAGATTGTTTCTTTTAATATAATCCAAACTCATGTATGGATAAATTCACCTATATATTATATATATGTATATATTGTTTACATTATATATTGTATATATTATGTTTTTGAGATTAGGGTATATAAACACATAATATTATAGATATTGCATTAAATAATTTGAAGTGGTAACAAATGACTCGATATTGATAAGGGTTTGAATGCTAATTTAAATATTTATCAAAATTTTAAGAGTGCACAAAAATGTTGAAAGTAATGTAATTGATAAGAGTAGTACTAGTAAATTATTTAAATTTAATACACTGGTTTTAGTGCAAATATTTCAAAATGGTTTTAACTGACTTTACATTTTGGTAGTATAAATATTTATAAGCTAATTATTGTACTTAAAACCAATATACTTTATTTTCCAGAAAAATTAAATCTATACATACTTACTTTTCTTTAATTTGGATAGTCCAGAGGCAATGTAAGTTTGTTAGGAGAGACTTTACCAGAATTCTCACCCTCATTTAGTATTTTAACAAATATTTACTGAACATTTACTGAATATTTACTGCTCATAAATATGTGCAGGGACAGTTAACTTGCTAAACATATTTTCAGTACCTGTTATGTGACAGGCACTCCCCTCTCTTGTCCCCAAGCCTCCCCTCCTCTCTTCCTTCTTCCCCTCTTCCTCCTCCCCCTTCTTTATTCCTCTTCTATTTCCAAGTCATTCTACTGAAAAAAACAACACTTTTATTTCAATGTTATATATATATATATATATATATATATATATATATAGTCCTAAAAATCATACCATGTATTTGCCATTTAATCAAATTAAAATAACAATTTGAAGTTTAAGGTATTAGCAGTGCTAGAAGAATGCATATTTTTATTCCTTTTATTAAAAAATAGATATTATGGTAAATGGTTCTAAAGATAACCCTTGAAATAATTTATAATATCTTGGGGGAAACATATTTTTATCTATATATACTTAAAGATGAACTAACCAAACAGGTGGGAAATATGTGGCCCATTTGCTTTATAGGTGCTTATTAATATCACTGTTCTACCTGACATCAGGTTAGATACACCATCTTGGCCACATACATATCACCAGGATGATGTACAGGTGAATAAAAGATTGTCAAGTTTTGCTATCACACGTAATTAAATATACACCAAGCCATGTAGATTTTTTTAAGTTTATTTATTTTGAGAGTGAGAAAGAAAGAGAGAGAGTGGAAGCAGGAGAGAAGCAGAAAGACAGGCAGAGAGTGGATCCCAAGCAGACTCTGCACCATCAAAGCAGAGTTCAACAGGGGTCCAAATCACTAACCATGAGACCATGATCTGAGCTAAAAATCAAAAGTCGGAGGCTTAACTGACTGAGCCACCCCATGCTATGTGGAATTTACCTTAACATTACATTTTCTCTTATTTAGTAGTATAAAGTAGGCTTACACATGCTGAGGAAATATAATTTAGCAAACCAATCAAGATATGTAATTTCAAGTACTGAATTACTCAAAAATCCATTTAATACCTGGTATGTTCAAGTCAACACAAATATAGAAAGATGAGTATAAATTTCTTACTAAGAATTGTATTTTAAATAATTAAAAAATCAAATGGACATTGTAAAAGTTTTTCCCATGAATGTAAATATTGGGGAAATGATTAGAAGCAAGAGGATATACTTGGCCTCACTCAGGGAGCTAAATTAGACCATCATTTGCCACAACTCTAATATGTGGGAAAAAGAAAATTAAATAATACACTATACTACACACACACACACACACACACACATAAACTTACAATGGAAAAGAAAAGTGCCAAGTAAACAAAATTGCAATTAGACATCATTCCAAGAAATGTACCATTCAACAATATTTTATTTTAAGAAATGCCAGATACTGAAATGAATAAGACAAATGCATTCCTATCCAGCAAGGTATTGACCATCTGGAAGACAAACTAGCAATGTTAGCATGATCAACAAAATAAGAGAAATACAGAGAGCTGTGGAGCACCTATGTGATAGAATGAGCCTGGAGTAGCAACATTTTTGCTGGGCTATAAGAAATAGAGGAATTAAGTGATACAATGGAAAAGAGAGGAGAGAGAGCAGAAGTTGCACTGAAAAGGCTCTAAAGCAGGACAGAACTTGGTCTTCAAGAAACAAATGTAGGTTCATATTGCTGGAACAAAAACAGCTTGAAGGCTGTAGCTATAGTGGATACCGGGCATAAACAAACATACAAAATCATGCAGGATATTAAGGATCATAGTAAAGTTTCTGAACACTATCTTAAGGAAAACATGAAGCAAACACATTTAAGTGAATTCAGTAATGTATTTTGAATTTCAAAATGCTATCCTACTTTCAGTGTGAAATAGTTGGCATTGGTTAATAATTGAGTTGAGAGACCAGAAAGTAAGTTACTTCAAGACTCCAGGGTAGGGGTGGTTCTGATGTGGACTGCTCTAGTGATAGTGGGGATAGAATGAGAGAAGCAAAAGAGACAGATATGGAGTAGAACTGATCAAATTTGGAGACTGATTGACTACTTAGATTTAGAAAGAGATCAGATTTTGAAAAATGTAGCTGACATTTTTTCCCTTTTGTCATAAGCATGGTTAGTGGTACTACACACTGAGATTGGGAAGACTAAGAAATAAGCAAATTTGTGAAAGGGGTATTAATATCATCTATGAATCTGGTAAATATGAAATGCCCAATAGCCATCCAAGTTGAGATAATCTGGTGGCAAGTCAGACGTGTAAATCTGAGAATGAGAAAAGTGACCAAGATTAGAGACAGCTGGGATCACAGGAGTCAATACAATCATCTAAAGATGATGTATGAATTGTGCGACAGAAATATACACATAAGAGATTACTGAAGAACTCCAACAAATAATAGCTGGGTAGAGAGGACAGCGGAAAAGAAGTAAAGGGCATTAGCCAAAGGTGATGAGGAAATTCATGAAATGTTGTCATTGTACCCAGTGGAATTCACTGAAGACAGAAGTAAGAAGAGATCAATGTGATTTATTTGTGGCTTGTTTACCTGGTGGTCTTTGACTTTTTTTTTTATTTAATTTTAACTAGATAAGGAGATCATTAGCTGAGACTGGAGAAAGAATAAGAATGTCAGATATCTGGTTAAGAATAGAGAAAATTCAAAATAGGATAGGAAAAGCCAGATGTAGATAGATAGATAGGTAGATAGATAGAGATATTTAGATATATATTTAATTTTTTAGTGTTTTTATTTATTTTTGAGAAGAAGAGAGAGAGTAAGACAGCACAAGCAGGGGAAGGGCAGAGAGAGAGAGACACAGAATCTGAAGCAGGCTTGAGGTTCTGAACTGTCAGCTCAAATCCCAAGGCAGGGCTCAAACCCACCGACTGCAAGATCATGACCTGAGCCAAAGTTTGACGCTCAACCAACTGAGCCACCCAGGCGCCCTGAAAAAACCAGGTATATTGATATAAACTTGAAGTTTTTGCCTTGTAGGTATAATAAAAGGAAAAAGGGCAAAGGAAATTTAGTAAATATCAAAGGATACATTCTGGTAAACCATGAATTCTTAGCTAAATGAGATCACAGAGGTCTAAGGGACAGGAAAAATTGACTAACTTGCAAAGTAGAGTTGTCATGGGAGTAGTTGAACATGGAAACAGTATGGACATAAGATTATCCTCAGACAGTGAGACATCTTGGCATACAGATAATCAGAGCTTAAAGAGTACTTATCAGTGATAGATTCTAGGGTGTGACCATGGGAATGGTAACTGATAAAGAGTGGCAAAGAGGACCTTTGAATATTTTAATCTAATCCCAGGATCTGTGACTAAAGATCAGACAGGGCAGGTTGTTATATGATTTATCAGCATAGATGTTGAATTCATGAAGGATGAAGGCAAAAATTGTATCAGAGAGAGAGAGAGAGAGAGAGAGAGAGAGAGAGAGAGAGACTTGTGAATCAACAGACAAATACCAATGATTGAAAAGGTGTTTGGTCAACTTACAGAATCTAGCAATGAAGAGGGATACAGAGTACAATAGGAAGAGTAATCTTTAAAATAGTGAGATAATTATTGTCTGGTGGTAGAATTGATGAGTAAAAAGAAACCAAGTTTACCTCCCTAAAAAAACAGAGGTTCAGGGGCACCTGTGGCTCAGTTGGTTAAGTGACTGACTCTTGATTAATGCTCACGTCGTGATCTCAGTGTTGATGAATTTGAGATCCATGTGGGCTTTGAGCTGACAGGGAGGAGCCTGCTTGGGATTCTCTCTCTCCTGTTCTCTCTGCCCCTCTCCCATTTGCTCATGGTCTCTCTCTCTGTCTCTCTGTCTCTCTCTCAAAAATAAATAAATAAAAACTGAATAACAAACAGAGGTTCAGTAAGAATAAGCACTTTACATCTAAGACAACTGGAGAAGATATTATCACCTCATTTTTATTAAGGCATGAAAATACGGAAATGTTCAGTGATTGGTTCAGATGAAGAAAACTTTTTGTTATGAAGTGGAAATTCTGGGATTCATAATGCAAGGAATTAAAAATGATGCCAGAATTTGAAGTTTGGTACAAGAGAAATGAAAGGCAGAATCTCCTGCACAAGTTTTCTATTATAAATGTTTATTCAGGAAAAGCCAATATTTAATCAATTCTGACATTTTATTGCAGGTGAGGGGGCATATAACTACTCTTGAAAGAATGAAGGTGACATTTTTATGCATAAAAATGCCTAAAGTTTTCTATTTTTAGACTGCATCAATTTCTCATGCAAAATACTCTCCTAACTACCATCTTAGACATCCTTATAAATGGGGAACAAATATAAAGTATCACATAATTACATCATGATATAAAAGAATTATGGAGGCCCAAAATATTTATTCCATAGAAAAAGTTACATTTATGCTACTCATCATTTGCATTCTGGTGAAAAATATGTTTTCAAGATATTGTCAAATACAAAATTATATAAAAAAAGCTATGATTATTTTCCTTTTACTAATATATAATGTAAATAACATGTGTTTTGCTCTGAGATAATTTTAATTACTCACAGTTTATGTAATCTATGGGATTTACATTTGATTTTGCTAAAGCAAATATTAACTTATGTTAGACCTCCAAACTAAAATGGAGTCACTTATTTAAAGGACAAAATGGAGGTGGTCTATGCAGGTGCATAAAGGAAATTTAACCTAATTGTACAGGAATTTACAGTTCTTCTCAGAAATCAGCAGAGGACACCAGCCAATCCCCAAGCACTAAGTATATTCACTTTATCTTGACTTCCTTGCTCCCCACTCAGCTACCATGATCCAAAGAAAGAAGACTAGGAAACAATCAACAACCACAACAAAAAAGCCTACTCACTTCCGTGTTTACCTCATAAAAGTCCCTCAGTCTGTGAACAACTTGAAACTCATTGCTCCGATAGCCTTGAGTTTCCTGGCTTGCAGGTCAAAGGTCTTGCAATACACTCATCTTTCTGTTGTGTTTTATTCAGTATATGCAGAGTTTGGTTTTTGACATTTTTTGGCTTTGGAAGTGGCATCTAAAGCAGCATCTATAGTTACTTCCCTCAGATGTCAGACATAGGAACTGGTACCCACTAAGCCCTTTAGGCTCACAGTCTCCGCAGTGCATCTGGAGTTGCTGGAGGTAAGGTCTCTTGGATTCTGGGCTGTGCTTCCCTGCATTGACAGCCCTCTGAGTTTGACTGCAAGTTTGTTTCTGCCTTGTGCATTCTACCATCATGAGGTCTGGCCAAACTAAAGAGGCTTCGATTCTCTCCAGAACTCTTGTTCATCTGTATTTTTGTCTAGATGGCACAATCTAACAAAAGACAGTTTAGGATCTTTTGATCTCAGTAAATTTGTTTTTCCACACTGCCTACTGGAATCAAAAGGGCACAAAATTATACAATGGGCATGAGTCGATCACTTAACAGCTATTAAAGTGCTTACCACTTATCTCTGACTCCCACCTTAGGATAAATTGGTCACAGTATGGGTTAGATTAACCCCAGATCACCCGCCAGCATCAAGAAATTTTCCTTGCAAATAGGTGGTACCTTGTAAAACACCACACAGTCCTCAACCCAGTGGCACATCCCTCCTAGGTATTAATTTGGCTCAAAGAGACCCAAGGTTTAGCTGAAGAAATGGGATCCTCAAGTCTTAAAGAATTGAGTATGTCACCTTCCAGCAAAACTGCTTATTTTTTAAAAAAAAAAAACTTTAAACGTTTATTTAATTTTGAGCAAGAGACAGAGTGTGAGCAGGGGAGGGGCAGAGGGAGGGAGACACAGAAACCAAAGCAGGTTCCAGGCTCTGAGCTGTCAGCACAGAGCCCTTTGCGTGGCTCAAACTCACAAACCCTGGCCATCAGGACCTGAGCCGAAGTCAGAAATTTAACCAACTGAGCCACTCAAGTGCCCCTCCCCTGCTTATTTTGTATCAAAGAACAATGGCCTCAGAAGCTGTAAATACCTACCAAAAAAATGGCAAAATCTTACAGAGACAACCTGTAGTTAGTTTGTAAATTTGCCAGTTTACAATTGCTTACTTCTTAGTTTTCACTAGGAATTAAGGATTCTAAGGGTTAAGAATTCTAATCAATATACATGTAATTAAAATGGCTAAGAAAGAACACGGGTGAAAGAAACCAACTGTGTGTAAAAAAAGTAGGCAGACTAACACTGACATTTATACTTATTCTCTTATTAGAAACTACTCCCACATTGATTGCTATGTTTATCTAATGCTGTGTTTGTGTCCTCCATTACATATAAATAATTATAAGAGACTTTATCACCCTTTGAGGAATGAGCATGTCTTTATTAATCCTCAAGAGAAAATATATTAGGTAGGGGCTGATAAAACCAACATTAAATTAGTTGAACAGCTTTCAGTGAATGCAGCTGTCTTCAGAGGCACACTATACGATCATTGTAAAGAGAAAAGTGAAAAGAGGTAATAAAATAATTACCTTATTTCACAATTAAATGTACAGCATGGTACTACAATTTTACAATAAAAGCTTTTACTAATTCACAAACTAATGGAAGACAATACAATGGGACTTCTTACAGATCTCGGATTCCTTCAAATATGTGACATATTGTGAAGAGTAATATGCTTGCATTAAAAATTCATTATCTTTTGCAATTAAAAAAATACTCACATTGTTCTACATATGGAAGAAAAAATTAGATATGTATTTATATGATTATATATAATTTTATCTCTTGACAAAACAAAATATAAATCTATATTTATAATGAAATATACTTCTAAACATATTAAAACATATGGGTGGTGATTCTTAAATGTGTAAACTATAAATTCTCTGCTACAAATGAAGTAAAATTTTATAACTTGACTTTTTAAAATTCTATAACTTGGCTTTTCTAAATCAGCTTTCAGGGCAATCAAATCCAGTTCACAATTCATCCTGACAGTGTTGGTTTATAATTTTTAGTCAGAAGTATAAAAAACAATGACAAAACAGCACAAAGTATACCTTATCTACTTCTTAATGAAAGTTTTTTTTTCAAAGGGGTAAAGTATTTTATTGCAATCATTAAAATGGTTGTTTTTCTATAAAAAATTTATTTTAAAGTATACTAATATACTGTCTGTTGTCCTTAGAAGTTTTAGCAGGAAGGATTTGCCAAAATATATACTAGTATATACTAAAACAGCAAACTCAGGAATGCAAATAAGTGATTTGTTCATTCTGTGTTTGAAATATATAGCAGTTGCTACTTTACTTCCAGCTTTTTACAAATGAAAAATCAAGTACAGGCTAGGTACTTGTAATGGAGAACAGGCCAAGCTAAGGTAATAAAAGTAACCAAAATTACACGGTGCATCTTATGTAATGAACTAGATGCAGATCATCAGTTTGGGGAGGATAGGCAACTTAGCTCTATGAGTTATAAGTCTGCCACTAAGTTATAAGCTTTTCTCTGCATAGTGAGTTTTGACACTCTGTTGCTATGTTCTAGCCCTTGGGAAACAAAAAGAAAGTAAAAGAAGCAGGCTTCTAATTGTTTTCATGGGCGTGATTGAGAAATTACATATTTGAAAGCTTTTCATATCTCACTGGCCATGAATTAGTCATTTGGCTCATTTAGCTGCTGGTGAAATACAGTCTCAATTTTTGTTTGCACTTAACCTAGTAAACTTTGACAGGGGTTGTATTATAAATGAGGAAGGGGAGGGAAGATAAGTAGGAATCTCCGTTAAACTCATTTAAAAAAATTTTATATATAACATTTTAAATATTTTATATATGGAAAAAATTTTGGCATATGTGAGAATACATAACACATTTAACTAAAGTAAACAATTAAGGACAATAATTACATATCACAAATTTCTAATAGTTTAATACTAATATTTTCTTAGGATATATCAATTCTGAAAGTTCAGTATTTATGAAAATTAAAGGAAAATAGTACATTTTGGAAAACAGAGTTTCTTTTTTTGTCATCTTCCATTAAAGCTATACCTAACAAGAAGGGGTGCCTGGGTAACTCAGTGGGTTAAGCATCCGACTCTTGGTTTTGGTTCAGGCCATGATCTCATAGCCATGAGATCGAGCCCCACATTGGGCTCTGTGCTGAGCATGGAGGCTGCTTGAGATTCTCTCTCTTTCTCTCTCTCACCCTCTCTGCCCCTCCCCTGCTTGTACTCTCTCTCTCAAAATAAATAAATAAACTTTTTCTTTTCCCCCAAGCTATACATAACAATAAGAAACAATGGGTTAAGAGGAAGAAACTACTTCCTGGGCACCTGGGTGGCTCATTGAGCATCTGACTCTTGATTTTGCTGCAGATCATGATCCCTGGGTGGTGGGATTGAGCTTGTGCTTTGGGCTCTGCACTCAACATGGAGCCTGCTTAAGATTCTTTGTCTCCCTCTGTCACTCTTGACCCAGCTTGTGCTCTCTCTCACTCCCTCTCAAAATAAAATAAATCTTAAAAAATACTCCTTATATGATCTTTATGGAAATGAAAGGAAGAAGACAAAAACACTCCAGAATGTGATTACCTATTGGAAATAAATGTAACTTAGAGGCTACCTCATACACACACACACACACACACACACACACACACACACACACACACAAGCACACATACGAATTCTTGGAACATAGTTGGAAGATAATTTCCAGGGAATCTAATTTAACAGAATTTCTCTTAAACTTTGGTGGATTAGAGATACCACCATCATCATTCAAAACATGTCTTTATATGGTAGGAGGAAGAAGAGTTTAGGTTATCTCCCTCAATAAAACATTTGTGTTTGTGCTCTTTTCTTTTGATGTGTTAATTCCAGGAAATGAAAACAACAATAAAAACAACAAATATACATATCACCATCTCTAACTGAACTATTCTGTGTAATAGTATCAGTAAACACATGTTCTATCCATGAATTAACTATATATGTGTGCAGGGGAGAGGTATGCTGGCAGAGGGCACAACATATACAAATACATTTGTGTGAAAGGTAGCTTGGCATATGCAAGGAACCAAACAGGGTCAGCATGTTTAAAGGACAGAAAAGGAAAGGAGTCAAGCACCCAAGTAAGCACCTATCACATCATTATACATAGAGTGTTAGAAGATTATTTGAAGATGGAGCGTGATAAAAAAAAAAAAAGTGTATATACTTAACCCTAGTAAAACTGAGTGTTTATAATTGAATAACCAAAATAATGTAAAATAAGTATAAAATAAAACTATCAAAAATAAATTAGAAAAAGAAGAAAAGGGCAGAAAAGAAGAAAAGGGCAGAAAAGAAGAGACAGGGCAAGTAGAAAACAAAAAGCAAGATGGAAGGATTAACTGAATTGGATTAAAATTTGGTTAATGTAAATAAGATCAACACTCAAAGCAGATAATTAGCTTAAATAAGTGAAAAAACATTCATATCTTATCCACAAGAAAAACAAATATAGAGAAGAAGACCGATTAAAAGTTAAAATATAGGATAAGATAGACTGTGCAAAATAGTCTTAAATAAACCAGAATGACTACATTAATAAAATATGATAGAGGCCAGGGCAAAAAAAAAAAAAAAAAAAAAAAAAGTTGACAAGAGATTCAGGGGGTGCATGAGCTTCCTGGCTGCCTAACAAAGTAGATGCTTAAGCAACAGAAATATATTGTTTCACAGCTACAGTCTAGAAGTCTGAAATCAAGGTGTCAGCAGGACTGGTGTTTGGAGGGCTGGGAGGGAGAATCTGTTGCATGACTCTCTCCTAATTTCTCATAGTTCTCTTGCAAATTTGGCATCCTCTGACTTGTGACAGCATAACTCCCATCTTCAAATGGCATTTACCCTGTGTCTCCATATCATCTTCTTCCTCTATGTGTCTCTATGTTCAGATTTTTTCTTGCAAGGAACTGTAGTCATACTGGATCAGAGACTGTCCTAATTACCCCCCCCCCCTTTTTTTTCAATTTATACTCAAGTTCATTAACATACAGTGTAGTCTCAGCTTCAGGAGTAGAACCCGGTGATTCATCTCTTACATATGACACCCAGTGTTCATCCCAAAAAGTATCCTCCTAATGTCCATCATCCATTCAACAACCCCCCCCCAACATCCTCCCCTTCCAGTAACCCTCAGTTTGTTCTCTGTGTTTAAGAGTCCCTCATGGTTTGTCTCCCTCTCTGTTTTTATTTTAAAAAAAATTAATGTTTATTTTTTCTTGAGAGAGAGACACAGAGAGAGAGACACAGAGAGAGAGACAGAGAGACAGAGCATGAGTGGGGGGAGGGGCAGAGAGAGAGGGAGACACAGAATCCAAAGCAAGTCCAGGCTCCAAGCTGTCAGTACAAGCCCATTGTGGAGCTCGAACTCACAAGTTGTGAGATCATGTCCTGAGCCAAAGTCAGATGCTTAACCAACTGAGCCACCCAGGCTCCCCTTTCTGTTTTTATTTTACTTTTCCTTCCCTTCCCCTATGTCTATCTGTTGAGTTTCTCAAATTCCACATATGAGTGAAATCATATGATATATTTCCTTTCTCTGATTTATTTCACTTAGCATAATATCTTCCAGTTCCATCTGGTGCCCCTCTCTGTTTTTATTTTACTTTTCCTTCCCTTCCCCTATGTTCATCTGTTAAGTTTCTCAACTTCCACATATGAGTAAAATCATATGATATATTTCCTTTCTCTGATTTATTTCACTTAGCATAATATCTTCCAGTTCCATCTGCATTGTTGCAAACAGCAAGATTTCATTATTGTTCATCCCCAAGTAGTATTCCATTGTATATATGTACCACGTCTTCTTTATCCATTCATCAGTTGATGGGCATTTGGGCTCTTTCCATAATTTGGCTATTGTTGATAGCATTGCTGTAAACACTGGGGTACATGTGCTCCTTCAAATCAGCATTTTTATATCCTTTGGATAAATTCCTAATAGTGCAATTGCTGGTTCAATAACTCAGGAAACAACAGATGTTGGTGAGGATGTGGAGAAAGAGGAACCCCTTTGCACTGTTGATGGGCATGCAAACTGGAGCAGCCATTCTGGAAAACTGTATGGAGGTTCCTAATTACCCTCTTTTAAAGTGATGACCTCTGCAAAGACTAAACATGTCCAAAATGCGTCACATTTTAGGTTACGGGGGTTAGGACTTAAATATCTTCTTGGAAGCACTCCATTCAACCCAGAACAAGGAGTATTTCATGATTAAGGGTCAAATTCTCAAAAAGAGGTAGAAATTCCCATATCTTCACCTTATAACAGAGCTTCAAGTCATTTTGAAACAAATTCTAATAGAACTGAAATGATAAGTGACAAATGAACTATCATAATTGCAAGTTCAACACTCCTTATAAACATGTGATATATAACTAAGTAAAAATAAGGCAAATGAACAATCCAATTAAAAATAGTCAAAATAGGGGCAACTGGTTAGCTCAGTTGATTGAGTATCTGATGCTTGATTTCGGCTCAGGTCATGATCTCACAGTTGTGATACTGAGGCCCGCGTCAGGCTCCATGCTGGGTGTGGAGGCTGTTTAAGATTTTCTCTCTCCCTTTCTCTCTGAACCTCCCCTCCCCTCAAAAAATAAAAATAAAAATACATTTAAAAATAGTCAAAATAGACTATTTCAAAAGTGAAATAGACACTTCAAAAGTGAAGCTGTATGAGATATATAGTATGGACAAGACATATAAATGGTCAATAGACACATGAAAAGAAAATATTAACTATCACAGAAAGTAAATTTAAACCACAATATGACACTATTATTATACAGCACTAGAATGGTTAAAGTTTACAGAGGAATAACACCAAGTATTTATGAGGTTGAGGAGCAATCAGAAAACCTCTCTACTGCTATAGAAAATATAATAATAATAGCCAAATTATGGAAAGAGCCTAAATGTCCATCAACTGATGAATGGTTAAAGAAATTGTGGTTTATATACACAATGGAATACTACGTGGCAATGAGAAAGAATGAAACCTGGCCTTTTGTAGCAACGTGGATGGAACTGGAGAGTGTTATGCTAAGTGAAATAAGCCATACAGAGAAAGACAGATACCATATGTTTTCACTCTTATGTGGATCCTGAGAAACTTAACAGAAGTTAAGTTCCCATGGGGGAAGGGAAGAAAAAAAAAAAAAGAGGTTAGAGCGGGAGAGATCCAAAGCATAAGAGACTCTTAAAAACTGAGAACAAACTGAGGGTTGATGAGGGGTGGGAGGGAGAGGAGGGTGGGTGATGGGTATTGAGGAGGGCACCTTTTGGGATGAGCACTGGGTGTTGTATGGAGACCAATTTGACAATATATTTCATATTTAAAACAAAAAAAAAAGAAAATATAATATGATGCACCACTAAATAAGACAGCTTGGCAGTCTTCTATGCACTCACAAATTCTTAGGAGCTTTTCCAGCAAAAATGCAAAAACTGGAACAATCCAAATGTTCCTCAACAATTGGATAGAAATACAAACTGGGATATATCTGTATAATGAAATATTACTCAGTAATATAAAACATATAAATATATATATAAATATAAAAAACACACCACACTATGGCAAAATCTCAAAATAATTATGCTAAATGAAAGAAATTAAAAATATTATACACACTATATAACTTTATCCCTATGAAGTTCTCAAATAAACAAATATAATATATTAATACCAAG
The DNA here is from genome assembly GCF_028018385.1 of Neofelis nebulosa. Taxonomy (NCBI): domain Eukaryota; kingdom Metazoa; phylum Chordata; class Mammalia; order Carnivora; family Felidae; genus Neofelis; species Neofelis nebulosa. Next base: position 52,694,135 of record NC_080796.1, read on the forward strand.
TTTGTGGTTATGGCATAAAAAAGACATGAGGGAAATTTGGGGGATGCTAGCAATATTTTATGTCGAGATTTTTGTGTGTTTTTTTGCTTACACGGGTATATTCATTTTGTAAAATGTATTAAATTGTATTATCATATATTAAATTTTGCAAATTTGCTATGCAAATGTTATTTAGATTAAATTGTTGAGGAAGAAAAGGAGGAAAAGGAGGTAGAGGATGAGGACAACAAGGAGGAATTATATGGGTCATGATAAAAGTAGCTGTGAATAAGCTAAATGCTAAGTGTATTGATTTTCTAATATTCTTTATATTAACAGCATCAGTCAGTTCATTCTTGAATGTCAACCAATTATTGCATTAATATTCTCTTTTTTGGAAAGAAAAGGCTTTTATTGTATCGAACAATGGAAGGCTCCCAACATTCTAAAAATAGAAAATAATTTCATGCTCTATGCATTTTATTGTATATTTTTGGGTCTAAATGCATTGAAGTACAGAAGAAATTTCCTACATTGTATATAAAATAATCCCCTAAAATACTATGCATATTTTATAAAGTCCTTGTACGAGGGAAAAACAAAAGTTTAAATCCTAAATCTAAAAAAAAAAATGATTCATTTCCTTCTTCCAGAAATGCTGTGCTATTAAATATCTCTGTAGTACTTTTCAGTCCTCCAGCAAAATAATCCTTCAGTTTGGTCCTGGAAAAGGATACATTGTCTCAGAATATCAAGACCATTTACAACCTGAAGTTTTATTCAAAACATCATGGTTTATAGAGTTCTTTATTACTGAAACATTTTTAAAAGAATTTTCTTTTTAGTTTTTTAGTTTTTTTTTTAACGTTTATTTATTTCCAAGAGACAGTGTGAGCGGGGGAGGGGCAGAGAGAGAGGGAGACAGAATCTGAAGCAGACTCCAGGCTCTGAGCTGTCAGTCAGCACAGACACCGATGTGGGGCTCGAAGTCACGAACATAAGACCATGACCTAAGCTGAAGTCAGATGCTTAACCCACTGAGCCACCCAGGTGTCCCTAAAAGAATTTCAACAGCAATTTTACATTTTATTCTTCTTCTTTTTTTTCTCCCACTTAACAAGTATCCTGATTCAATAACATTCTCACTAAGGCTATTTATTTTTATTAATTTCTCAGATTTCTGTCTCTAAGCATTGCAACAAATATAGGTGAAATTAGTTCTAGTAAAATTAACAAGGAAGGTCTTCAAAGAGCATGGGCTTTTCTTGGAAGCCTCCCCAGAGATGAAGATATCTCTTCCACTGCTTGAAAGTCCTCCCAGTGATAAGATCATGCTCTGAGGGAGATTTATGTTAAAATATGGAAGTATTTTTTTTCAAGTATCTGCCCCTTTTTTATTTTTAACTTTTTTTTAATGTTTATCAATTTTTTGAGAGACAGAGATAAAGCAGGAGCAGGGAAGGGGCAGAGAGAAAGGGAGACAGAATCTGAAGCAGGATCCAGGCTCTAAGCTGTCAGCACAGAGCCCAACTCGGGACTGGAACACATAGACTGCAAGATCATGACCTGAGCTGAAACTGGATACTTAACCGACCTAGCCACCCAGGTGTCCCTCGAAATATTTTTTTTTTACTTCTCTTATACTGTGAACTCTACCATGCTGCTTTTTATGTTATTAAAATAAGTACAAAATATTTTAACTTGTCAAACTTTATCTGGATTTATTTTCTTGTTATTAACTAATGAAACATACAAGCAGTACTATCCTAATATATACAGTATTCATCCCCACAAAGCTAATCTTATCAATATAAGCATTTCAAGTATGCTGTATCATAATTTAATCAAAAGGCTGCTGAAGATGTGTGCTCCCATTGTTAGCTGAAATATTCAAAAATAAAAGATCTAAAGCAATATTGAGAAAGCACAACAAGCTACTTTCTGAACAAGATTCTGCATTATTTTCATATTTTTTAACTTTTCAATTATGTTTATAATATTGTCTGAAGTAAATTAAATACCAAACTGGCTTTTTAAGATATAGGCCATAAACTAGAGTTATAAAGGCCAAGCTGCTTCAAGACAAGGTATTATTATAGAACAAAAACAGAGTGAAATTCTTTCTCTCTTCTCACTTTTTGTCTCCCTCTCCCAATATATAGCACTATAAAACAAATAGATTGCTTTTCTTTAAAAAAACTGTTATTAATATTTTATCTTCAGAGTGCCATACCCTAATATTCTAAAGCATACTGTTTAAATTAGGATTTCTTCAACCATAAATTTTTGTGAACTAAGAAAATCAAATTTTATGAAGCTAATCTTAACCTAAAAATATATTATTAAAAAGTATTTCATTATAGAGGAAGAGTCAAAATGGCAGAACAGCACGGAAGTTTTTTGTGTGTCTCGCGTCCATGAAATACAGCCAGACCAACACTAAACCATCCTGCACACCTAGAAAACTGATTGGAGGATTAACACAACAATCTGCACAACCTGAACCACAGAATTCAGCAGGCACACAGCGCAGAGAGATGAACTTGGGGAGAGAGAAGCCGCTGAGGGCAGGGAGCCACTTTTGCTTGCAGAGGACAGAGACGGGGCGGGGGGGGGGGGGGGGGAAGAATACAGGAAAAGCACCTCTCCCCAAAAGCAGCTGGAGAGAAAGTAGAAAATTGGAAATAGCTGCAGGGACTGAACTAAAAAGGGAGAAAGGAGGGGGTTTAAATTCCATTAAGACTGTAAACAAGGGGAGTGGAGAGTCTGCAACTCTGCAGCTCGATACCTGGTGGTGCTCTGGTGGGAAGGGTGAATCGCCAGGAGCAGAGTGGGGTCCGAGAGGTTCTCGGGCCACACAGGGAGAAGCAGTTCCACTTCTGGAAGGATCTTTGGTAGAGGCTGTGAGGCCAACTGTTCCCTATCAGACCCCAGAGAATGGCCACATTCGCCGGTGCTGGATCAAGGTCATTGGGGTGAAGCCTGGTGCCAGATGCGTGTTGTGATTTTCCATAATCCCTGAAACGCTCCTGCTACACTATCTTGAGAACTTTTTCTGGGGTGGGCTGGCACCTGGCTGCAGGCTCTGGGCATTGGCAGCAGCACGGTCCCATGAGTGCTCCTGGGTGCAGCTGACACCCAGCCATTGCTCGGTGAGACCCTCTGCAGAAGGATGAAGTGGGACAAGGCCACAGTCCCTCAGAAGTGGAGGGGCCAGAGAAGGCAGCCGCATCTTAGACAAAACTCGGGAGGGAGGTGCTGCCTCGGGCTTGGTCAGGAACAGTGTGGAATTGGGAGTAGACAGAAGCTGAAGACAAAGGACAGGAGCATGATTGCTGATCAGGGAGAACAGAGTTCCGATACTAGAGACTGGGTAGGTGCGTGATGGCATTTTCACTACCACCCCTGCTTGCGCATATGCACCTACAAGCACCACAACAATCCACCCCAGTAGGCTAGCAGTGCCATCTAGTGGAGAAATGAACCTTTACACTAAGCCCCACCCAACTGGGCTAACGCGGCTCTTCAAGAATACAAGTCTCACCGCCTGCATAGTTTATGGACCATAAAGCACTTCATAGTTTGACTTCTAGGGGAAAATGAAGTATTTCATTTTGTTAGCTGGTCCATCTATTTAATTTTCTTTCTTTCTTTCTTTCTTTCTTTCTTTCTTTCTTTCTTTCTTTCTTTCTTTCATTTTTGTTTCTTTTCTTTGTCTTGAATACAGAAGAAAAAATTCGTTTTTATTTTCAATTTTTATTAAAAATATTTTTTAATTTTTCGGGGCGCCTGGGTGGCTTGGTTGGTTAAGTGTCCGACTTTGGCTCAGGTCATGATCTCATGGTCCGTGGGTTCGAGCCCTATGTCGGGCTCTGTGCTGACAGCTCAGAGCCTGGAGCCTGTTTCGGATTCTGTGTCTCCCTCTCTCTCTGCCCCTCCCCTGTTCATGCTCTGTCTCTCTCTGTCTCAAAAATAAATAAACGTTAAAAAAATTTTAAAAAACATTTTTAATTTTTTTCTACTATATTTTTTACTTTTGTGTAAATTTTTTCAAATTCTATTTTACTTCCATCATTTCAATTTAGTCTACTTCAGTGTACTCATTCTTTCAAATTTTCAAACGATTCCTTTTTTTCCTACTCTTTCAAGCCACTTTCAACACCCAGACCAAAACACACCTAGGATCTAGCATCATTTATTTGATTTGTGTGTGTGTTTGTTTTTAATTTTTAAGTTTTAATATTTTCTTAATTTTAATTTTTTTTAATTTTAATTTTTTCGACCTCATTATTCCTTTTCTCCCTTCAAAATGACAAAACGAAGGAATTCACTCCAAAAGAAACAACAGGAAGAAACAACAGCCAGGGACTCAGCCAACACAGATACAAGCAAGGTGTGTGAACCAGAATTTAGAATCACGACAATAAGAATACTATCTGGAGTTGAAAATAGATTAGAATCCCTTTCTGTGGAGATAAAAGAAGTAAAAGCTAGTCAGGATGAAATAAAAAATGCTATAACTGAGCTCCAATCTTGAATGGATGCTGTGGCAGCAAGGATGGATGAGGCAGAACAGAGAAACAGTGACATAGAGGACAAACTTATGGAGAATAATGAAGCAGAAAAAAAGAGGTAGATTAAGGCAAAAGAGCATGATTTAAGAATTAGAGAAATCCATTACTCATTAAAAAGGAACAACATCAGAATCGTAGGGGTCCCAGAAGAGGAAAAGAAAGAAATTGGGGTAAAAGGGTTATGTAAGCAAAACATAGGGTAAAGCTTTCCTAACCTGGGGAAAGACACAGACATCGAAATCCAGGAAGCACAGAGGACTCCCATTAGATTCAACAAAAACCGACCATCAACAAGGCATATCAGAGTCAAATTCACAAAATACTCAGGCAAGGAGAGAATCAGGAAAGCAGCAAGGAAAAAAAAAAGTCCTTAACCTACAAGGGAAGACAGATCAGGTTTGCAGCAGACCTATCCACAGAAACTTGGCAGGCCAGAATGGAGTGGCGGGATATATTCAATGTGCTGAATCAGAAAAATAGGCAGCCAAGAATTCTTTATCCAGCAAGGCTGTCATTCAAAATAGAAGGAGAGATAAAAAGTTTCCCAGACAAACAAAAATTAAAGGAGTTTGTGACCACTAAACCAGCCCTGCAAGAAATGTTAAGGGGGACTCTCTGAGGGGAGAAAAGATGAAAGGAAAAATACCTACATACATACATACATACATACATACCAAAAGCAACAAAGTTTAGAAAGGACCAGAGAACACCACCAGAAACTCCCAACTCTGCAAACAACATCATGGCAATAAATTCATGTCTTTCAGTACGCGCTCTAAAAGTCAATGGACTAAATTCTCCAATCAAAGGACACAGGGTAACAGAATGGATAAGAAAACAAGATCCATCTATATGCTGTTTGCAAGAGACCCACTTTAGACCTAAAGACACCTTCAGATTGAAAGTAAGGGATGGAGAACCATCTGTCATGCTAATGGCCAATAAAAGAAAGCTGGAGTAGCCATACATATATCAGACAATCTAGACTTTAAAATAAAGACTGTATCAATAGATGAAGAAGAGCATTGTATCATAATTAAGGGGTCTATCCACCAAGAAGACCTAACAGTTGTAAACATTTATGCACCAAATGTGAAAGTACCTAAATATATAAATCAATTAATCACAAACATAAAGAAACTCATTGGTAGTAATACCACAATAGTAGGAGACTTCAACACCCTACTCACAGCAGTGGACAGATCGTCTAATCAAAAAATCAACAAGGAAACAATGAATGACACACTGGACCAGATGGACTTAACAGATATATTCAGAACATTTCATCCAAAAGCAGTGGAATATACATTCTTCTCCAGTGCACATGGAACGTTCTCCAGAATAGACCATATACTGGGACACAAATCAGCCCTAAGTAAGTACAAAAAAATCAAGATCATACCATGCATAACTTCAGACCACAACACTATGAAACTCGAAATCAACCACAAGAAAAAATTTGGAAAGGTAACAAATATTTGGAGACTAAAGAATATCCTACTAAAGAATGAATGGGCCAAACAAGAAGTTAAAGAGGAAATTAAAAAGTATATAGAAGCCACTGAAAATGATAACACCACGATCCAAAACCTTTGGGACATAGAAAAGCTGGTCATAAGCCAGTATAAGAGTATACCCTATACCCTATAAGAGTATATAGTAATCCAGGCCTTCCTAAAGAAGGAACAAAGATCTCAGATACACAACCTAAACTTATGCCTTAAAGAGCTGGAAAAAGAACACCAAATAAAACCCCAAGCCAGCAGAAGACAGGAAATAATTAAGATTAGAGCAGAAATTAATGCTATCAAATCCAAAAAAACAAACAAAAAAACAAACAAAAAACAGTAGAACAGATCAATGAAACCAGAAGCTGGTTCTTTGAAAGAATAAACAAAGTTGATAAACCACTAGCCAGTTTGATCAAAAAGAAAAATGAAAGGAACCAAATAAATAAGATCAAGAATGAGAAGAGAGAGAAGATAAAGAAAGAGGAGAGATCACAACCAACACAGCAGAAATAAAAACATTAATAAAAGAATATTATGAGCAATTATATGCCAATAAAATGGGCAATCTGGAAGAAATGGACAAATTTCTAGAAACATATACACTACCAAAACTGAAACAGGAAGAAATAGAAAATTTGAACAGACCCATAACCAGTAAAGAAATCAAATTAGTAATAAAAAATCTCTGAAAAAACAAGGGCCAGATGGCTCCCAGGGGAATTCTACCAAACATTTATGGAAGACTTAACACCTTTTCTCTTGAAGCTGTTCCAAAAAATAGAAACGGAAGGAAAACTTCCAAACTCCTTCCATGAGGTCAGCATTACCTTGATTCTAAAACCAGACAGAGACTCCACTAAAAAGAAGTATAGACCAATTTCCCTGATGAACATGGATGCAGAAATCCTCAACAAGATATTAGCCAGCCGGATCTAACAATACATTACAAAAATTATTCACCACGACCAACTGGGATTTATACCTGGGATGCAGGGCTGGTTCAATATCCACAAAACAATTAATGTAATTCATCACACCAATAAAAGAAAGGACAAGAACCATATGATCCTCTCAATAGATGCAGAGAAAGCATTTGACAAAAGACAGCATCCTTTCTTGATAAAAACCCTCAAGAAAGCAGGGATAGAAGGTCCTTACCTCGAGATCATAAAAGTCATATATGAATGACTCAACGCTAATATCCTCCTCAAGGGGGAAAAACTGAGAGCTTTCCCCCTAAGGTCAGGAACAGACAGGGATGTTCACTCTCGCCAATGTTATTCAACATAGTATTAGAAGCCTTAGCCTCTGCAGACAACACAAAGAAATAAAAGGCATTCAAATCATCCAGGAGGAGGTCAAACTTTCACTCTTTGCAGATGAGATGATACTGTATATGGAAAACCCAAAAGATTCCACCAAAAAACTGCTAGAACTGATTCATGAATTCAGCAAAGTTGCAGGATATGAAATCAATGAACAGAAATCGGTTGCATTCCTATATACCAACAATGAAGCAACAGAAAGGAAATCAAGAAATCGATCCCATTTACAGTTGCACCAAAAACCCATAAAATACCTAGCAATAAATCTAGCCAAAGAGGTGAAAAATCTATACACTGAAAACTATAGAAAGCTTATGAAAGAAATTGAAGAAGACACAAAAAATGGAAAAAAATTCCATGCTCCTCGATAGGAAGAACAAATGTTGTTAAAATGTTGATACTACCCAAAGCAATTTACATATTCAATGGAATCCCTACCAAAATAACATCAGTATTCTTCACAGACATAGAACAAATAATCCTAAAATTTGTATGGAACCAGAAAAGACCCCAAATAGCTAAAGCAATCTTGAAAAAGAAAACCAAAGCAGGAGGCATCACAATCCCAGACTTCAAGCTATACTACAAAGCTGTAATGATCAAGTCAGTATGGTACTGGCACAAGAACAGATACTCAGATCAATGGAACAGAATAGAGTACCCAGAAATGGACCCACAAACGTATGGCCAACTAATCTTTGACAAAGTGGGAAAGAATATCCAATGGAATAAAGACAGTCTCTTCAGCAAGTGGTGCTGGGAAAACTGGACAGTGACATGTAGAAGAATGAACTTGGAACGCTTTCCTACACTAGACACAAAAATAAACTCAAAATGGATGAAAGACTTAAATGTAAGACAGGAAGCCATCAAAATCCTGAAGGAGAAAGATGGCAAAAACCTCTTTGATCTTGGCTGCAGCAACTTCTTACTCAACCTGTCTCCAAAGGCAAGGGAAACAAAAGCAAAAATGAACTACTGGGACTTCATCAAAATAAAAAGCTGCAGAGCAAGAGGAAACAATCAGCAAAACTAAAAGGCAACTGACAGAATGGGAGAAGATATTTGCAAATTATATATCAGATAAAGGGTTAGTATGCAAAATCTATAAAGTACTTGTCAAACTCAACACCCAAAAAACAAATAATCCAGTGAATAAACGGGCAAAAGACATGAATAGACACTTCTCCAAAGAAGACATCCAGATGGCCAAACAACACATGAAAATATGCTCAACATCACTCATCACCAGGGAAATACAAATCAAAACCACAATGAGATACCAGCTTACACCTGTCAGAATGGCTAACGTTAAGAACTCAGGCAATAACAGATGTTGGTAAGTATGTGGAGAAAGAGGATCTTTTTTGCATTGTTGGTGGGATTACAAGCTGGTGCAACCACTCTGGATAACAGTATGGAGGTTCCTCAAAAAATTAAAAATGGAACTACCCTATGACCCAGCAATTGCACTACTAGGCATTTATCCACAGGATACAGGTGTACTGTTTTGAAGGGACATATGCACTCCAATGTTTACAGCAGCACTATCAACAATAGCCAAAGTATGGAAAGAGCCCAAATGTCCATTGAGGGATGAATGGATAAAGAAGAAGTGGTATATATATACAATGGAGTATTACTTGGCAATCAAAAAGAATGAAATCTTGCCATTTGCAACTACGTGGATGGAACTGGAGGGTATTATGCTAAGAAAAATTAGTCAGAGAAAGACAAATACATGACTTCACTCATATGAGGACTTTAAGAGACAAAACAGATGAACATAAGGGAAGGGAAACAAAAATAATATAAAAACAGGGAGGGGGACAAAACATAAAACCATAAATATGGAGAACAGAGGTTACTGGAGGGGTTGTGGAAAGGGGGATGGGCTAAATGGGTAAGGGGCATTAAGGAATCTACTCCTGAAATCATTGTTGTACTGTAGGCCAACTAATTTGGATGTAAATTAAAAAAAATAAAATTAAAAAAATAAAAAAGTATTTCATTATATATTATATATTTGCTCTGCTTAAGTCATACACATTCTATTTTTATAAATGATTACATGTACAGGTTTGATTGTATCTAGTCTATGCAGTAAATAATGAGTGGTAACACCTTGATCATAAACTATTACCTTGTGAACTCCCCTGCTACATCAATGATCAGTTTTATCTATCACCTTAGGCAAGATTCATGGTTCTCCATGTGTACATTGTCTCACCTATAAAATGTTTCTTAGTATGCAGTAGTAATGGCTTTTGTGTTAACTAAATGTCTGTAGTTACTCATACAAGTTAATAAGCAAACATTAGGACATCTCAATGAATAAACCAAACCCTTAAAAACAATTACGGACTAGGGACCCTAGTATATAGTGTCACTCTAACTTTTTTGTTGTTGTAAGAACTGTCGTATCAATGTATTTTGACTCTGCAATTTGGTGATGAATACCAAGTTTGCTTTATGTAGTTATCTATAAAAGAAAGCAAAACCAAATGGTAATAAATTATCATTCACTCATTTGTTTTTTTCATCTCTTCAGTAAGCATTTTTGGCTCTCGGAGTCAGCCTTGCTGATAGGTCCATCGTTATAGCAAGTAAAACAAGACTAAGCTCTTTCCTCAATAAGCTGTCAACTTAGTAAGAGAAATAAACATGAAAATAACTAGAAAGCACTAACTGCTAAAAAAGATTATAAAATTTGTAATAGAAATAAATATTTATTTAGAATTACAAACTCTCTTGCTGAAGTCAAGAAAGGCTTTAATAAAATGACTTCAGAATTCGGTTTGAAATAATAAATATAAACTTAAAGTCTGACAAGTATGATGCAATCTTGTTAGGACAAAAAAAGTGAGCATGAGAGAGAAGTGAGAAATGACAGAGAACTTTGGAATCTATAAGAAATCCAGTTTAGTTGAATAGACTGCATTGTGGGATGAGACAGAAGATGTGTTTGAATCTTATCCCTAAATCACAATATTGATAAATATAATTTAAAACATAAAAAATGAAGATAATTGAAATATACATGTTAACTTTAACTAAACATCTGATGCTTCATATTCTGAGATGAATTTCCAGAATCAAATATGCTAATTTATGTTTGTTAATTATCCTCTGTATCAAAAGTCTCATGTGTTCTGAGAAAATAATTAAGGTATGACTTTAGAAGAAATGCAAATTTATTGAAGAACTCCTTTAAAATATATCTATGAAATAAGCATTGTATTTCCATTTTAGAGATAGGACATTTACTTACTAAGCATAAATAATGGGGCCATGGCTACCATGTTGAAAAGGTTGACTTTGGTTGGGCCATTGTGTCATAACTGGTATGTTTAAACCCTCAAGTGTATGCAATTGTAAATTATATCTTTACATAATAAATGAACATACATTCTATCATCACTTTGATTTCCAATAACATAAAGTATAAAAATTAAAAGTGTGGTTTGAAAACAAATGAGGATTTTTCTGGATTGTCCCTGTTGACTGCTATTTTCACTAGATCCTTTTAATGCACATTAGACCAAATAAACATATTATAGAAAGTGGAGAACACAGAGTAGAAGAATCATGTCTTAAGATGTAGTGTGATATCATTTTAGTGCTATTAAGCTTTCTTTTGCAGTGGCATGGTACTACTAACTCATATGCAGCTCACTTATTTAGTCATAGTATATTTATTGAGTACCTACCATAGGTCAGGCACTCTGCTAAATACAAAAGTAAACAATTCAATTATTATCCCTCTCCTCATGAACTTAAGCATTTGCAAAAACAAGCTTATCCATCTTATATTCTGTAGACATTGACACTTTGAATTAGTTTAGGTAATCATAATCTAATCTTTTCATTTCACAGCTGAGAATATCAACCATCTAGAACTCTTAAATGCATTCCTAAATTATCACAGGTTCCTTAAACCCAGACCCTTTGACTCCCAGGCCAATGTTATTTGCTCTCTAATCCCATATATTACTTATTGGGTAAGAGGATGGGTGTTTTTTTCTTCTCCCTAAGAGTATATGCTCTGTCACTTGACCATAAAAAACCTGTACATGCTATTTTTTTAGATTTTTTTTTCAAATTTGTCAGAATAATATTGAAATTAGAGCACTAATGTGATGACTTTATTATGTAATTCTTAAAATCAGTAAAGATTTATAAAAGAACAAGAGAACACAAAGGCTTTGAGCTATCTCTTTAGCATGATTTAGGGGTGAGAATTAAAACATAAGAGCAACATAATTCACTTCCTGAAATGTCAGTGTAAATATGTTCCTTTCAACCACAATCTTTAAGGGACACATATTTTTAATTTGATAGTTTATAGTTAAAATGGAGTCATAATCTATTAAATTTAAAGATAGTTGCTGAATATCTACTGTGTTTAGGATACTGAATTTTGTTTTGTGAGTGAGGGTACACTGCATAAAGCTGTTTTATATTTGGTCTCCTACAGACTACTTGCTCCTTAAAGTTTGAAACCTCAATTTAGTTTATTATTTAACTTATAAAAATAATACAAGTAAGTCACAATAATTTTCAGTAATAGTGTAGCCAAATAAAAATGTGCCCTAAAAACAAACTATGGTTTGTCTCAATTTCTTAATTTGTTTTCAATCAGGTTATTAATTTTATTTTGACTTTGAAATTAAGGAAGAACATAATTTTTTATTCTTCTATGATGGTGTATATTCTAAAAGTAAAGCATGTCCTTTATTTTTTATTTATTTATTTTTTTACTAACAAGCCCGAAAGACTTTGGATATTAGGAAAAGAGATCCTTTTGATAAATGATAAAAAAGGGAAACATCGCTAATTAATCAGGCCTGTATCTTGTATTTTGTTTCTTTTGAAATACGGAGAAGCCCATTTATCCCATATTTCTACTAGAAAATAAATGATAGGCTTTTAAGAATGTAATGGCCAGAGACAAAATAGTAAACTAAAATGTAAGCAAAAGTAGGAAACAGGTAAAGGAGAAAACAAGTTTCAAACTAAGAGAAATAAATGAACCAATAACAGATTCTGTTGAAAATACACCATACCTACTAAAGAGATCTGCACACCTATTAATAATAGTAATATGAATGTCATCACGTTTTGCTGAGTTATAAAAACAAGTGTAGACTGGACAGGCCTAGGACACTGGCTACAGCTATTACTCTGACCATGATAATCACTCTGATATTGCATTTTGTATCATGCAAAGAAAAACAACAAATGCGAAGTAGTTGAATAGCCTTCCTTCATAAGCATGTGATTAGATCATGTACGACAAAAATAAATGTCTGAATTTTGAAACTGGAACTGTGTTATGTAAATAGAGATGGGATTATCTGAAAAATGTAATAAGATATGGACTTGAGGTTTGCAAACCAATATATAAACAGATATATATGAATTTACTACCTGCTAAGCAAGCACTAAATAACTGATTTATATTCATGAATCCATTGAATTGAATTGTTCAGCAGAGCCAAAATAAATGTTATTATATTTGCAGCAACGTAGTAGTCAAAGCAATCCTATAAAGAGCTAACAGGAAACTGTTATTCACTTTTACTTCAAAACAGTTTTAAGGTGGATATCATTAAAATTGAGACAACAGAGAAAATAAGTACAATGATGACATTTATTTACAGAAAGGAAATTGACAAGGCTATTGCTGATGTTTTAAACATTGAAAATGAAATAAAAGAAGCAAGAATATTGTGCCAAACTAGTTTCAGTCTTCATAAAAAATACTGTGCATTGAATGAAAGAAAATTTATTAAAATCTTAATATATCTAAGTTTATGAACCTAGTTGTTTATGATTTATAAATTTATAAATTTAGTTGTTTATTATTGTGTGATAACAAAAGTACAGTTTAGTTGTTTTTTTAACAGTAATTTGATGTTTATTTTATTTATTTATTTTTATCTTAAAGAGAGAGAGAGAGACAGAGAGCATGCACTCCAGCAAGGGAGAAGGGCAGAGGGAGAGAGAGAGAGAATACTAAGCAGGTTCCATGCTCAGTGCAGAGCCTGATGTGGGGCTTGATCCAAGACTCTGGGATCATGACCTGAGCTGACATCAAGAGTCAGATGCTCAACCGACTAAGCCACCCACGCACCCCACAAAAGTACATTTTAAAACATACCAGTAATTTCTGGGCACATAATACTCAACACATTTAATTTGCTAATTTGACATAAAATATAATGTAGAATGCCATATTATATGGAAATATCACAGCCCCCTGCCCAAAATATAAAAATTCTAAATGAGAATTATCTAAGGATAAATCCTTCGTTTTTCATGACCTTCATGAACCTTCAATGGAAGGTTTTTTGTTTCTTTGCTCTGGACTTTTATGGTCCAGTTTTTCTCACTTTAAAAATTCCATGTAGGGGCACCTGGGTAGCTCAGTCAGTTAGGTACTCAACTTTGGCTCAGGTTATGATCTTGTGGTTCATGAGTTTAAGTCCCGCGTTGGGCTCTGTGCTGACAGCTCAGAGCCTGGAGCTTGCTTCAGATTCTGTGTCTCCCTCTCTCTGTCCCCCCACCCCCTCCGCTTGTGTTCTGTCTCTCTCAAAAATAAATAAAAACATTAAAAAATAAATCAAAAGGGGCGCCTGGGTGGCGCAGTCGGTTAAGCCTCCGACTTCAGCCAGGTCACGATCTCGCGGTCCGTGAGTTCGAGCCCCGCGTCAGGCTCTGGGCTGATGGCTCGGAGCCTGGAGCCTGTTTCCGATTCTGTGTCTCCCTCTCTCTCTGCCCCTCCCCCGTTCATGCTTTGTCTCTCTCTGTCCCAAAAATAAAAAAAAATAAAAAAAAAAAGTTGAAAAAAAAAATTTAAAAGAAAAAATAAATAAATCAAAAAATAAAAATTCCAGGTAATTTGAAATTGTAGGCTACAGAAAAACTGCCTGATTTATTTATTTTGAATAGTAACAGTTAACATTTATTGAGTACATAAATATCTCATTAAATTTACAAAACTCCATTGAGTAAGGTATTAATATTACCCTCCCTTTACAAAGGGGAAACTGAGAGTCAGAGAAGCCAAACAATTTGGCCATGATAATTCAACGAATCAGAAGTGGTACTGAAATTTGCAGCTCAGCTCTAAGAGCTCATACTTTTTCTATTTTAAATGCTTTAATTTCCTTATACTTTCACCATTTATTTATATTGGCGTGTTTCTCCATTTATAGGTATTTTTACTACTACATTATTCAGACAAAGTTTCTTCTTAAAATTTAACAATTTGAGGACTCAAAATTGAGTGTAAAAAATGCTCCCAATTTGTCATATTTTACATTTTTTTGTCTGTCTATAGCCTATGAGATCGTCTGTTACATAGGAGGAGGATAAGAGTTTTGTCTATCTATAGCCTATGAGAGTTATGTATAGAACTGGTGAATCACTTTATTCACCTGAATCTCGAACACCTGAAACTAATATAACACTATAGATTAACTAGACTGGAATTAAAACAAAAAACTTAACAAAAGCGAAAACAAAAACAAAAACTATAACTTATTTTTTACAAAATTAGGCTTATATTTAAAACATCATTTTGAACTTTCTTATAGTTGGAGTTTGTTTAGAGTAATTTTTATTTAAATATGTATTAAAATATACCCAAGTAGAAATAAATAAAAATGGTTACACTAATTATTATGGTAACCGATACTTCTAATTTATTTCATACACATGAAATTTTCTCAAAATTCAGGCAGGCACTGTGTTACTTTTAAAATCAGGAAATTTTTGATAGTTTCTTTTTTTACATCCATTTCAATAATAGCACATCTGAATGAAACATCTATGCTTGATCACCAGAATAAAAGAAACTATCTCCCCGACTGAAGATGGTGTAACTGCTGTGTTCAGCAGTGGCTAAGTGATCAGATGGAAAATAGAAAATATTTCCAGGGAACAAATGATAATAATCCAATTGGCAGGTGTCCAATTGGATTTGCTACCAACAGACTTATACAGTGGAAGTTAAAGAAGACAAGAACTTCAAGAATGAACTATCTTGGAAAATACGGCTACTTACTGGAAAGCTTACTGATGCTGGTATTGATTTATATAGACCAAAATAAAAGTTATTTAAAAGATTAATGGGTTTTTTGGAAGGCTATCATTATGTAATGATAATTATGTAATGCCTGTTGTTTCTTGCCATGATAATATCTGTATGTGGTTTTATCTTCCATATTATTGACGTGATTGTTAACATAATCATGAATGTAATGATGTCTATTTTTATACCTTATTTTAGATGAGGATTTTAAAAAGTTGTATCATTTAAACTGCAAATAATTTTGTGAGATAAATATTATTCTTGCATGCAGTAAAAAAAAAAAAAAAACCAAAAACAAGCAAAACCCTTTATTTTCAAATTGTGCATTATACTGAATATTTCTCTATAAAATTTCACCAGTCAACAATCTGGATTTCCAGTATAATGTTTTCCTTTCTCTATGTCTCTCTTTTATGTGAAACTAACATTTGTTTCATGCATGGAACAATCCCCAAAATAGTGGGAATGGACTAATTTTTAAAAGTCAACTTAAGGGAAATCTACCAAGGGGTAGAAAAAAATGTTGGAACATGTGGGGATAGAAACTACCTCAGCAGGTAAAGAGACCAAAAAGGCTACAACTCTTGGTTTAATTTGGGAGTCAATGTGGGCAGTTATTCTCCTTAACCATTTTGCATTAGTAAAAATGCCTCAGCCAACTGATTGAAGAGACTCCCATACGCATAAAGCAATGTGCCAGTTGCTTCTTTGTAAGATGTATAATGTCCAAGAGGAAAGTACAAAGGAGCACTATCCCTGGTCCTAAAATATACATAAAGAGGGCTACAGAAAATTATAAGAGTTGCAAATGGTAGCTAGAAGCTCATGACATTTAGAAACAGTGAAGTTAATCAGTGAAGGTGTTATCTGTTCCAGGTCAGTCTCCACTGAGGAACAAAATGTTCCAGGTCAGTCGACATTGAGGTCTTACAGTCCTTAAAGAGATTTTTTCATTCAGCTTCCCACTAGGCTTGGTCAGAGAATTGGATTAGTTTCATGTTCACAGAACAGGGTGCGATTTGGCTAGTGGACAATGACTGAAGGCCACAGGACTACTGTTGATTATGTTTTTAATAACCTTTAATTTATATAATTAATAATTATATAAATTAATATATAATTAATTTATATTTTAATATAAAACTATCTTGGAATGTCTGCCTTTAATAACCTTACTATGCCCAAAGGCAAAAGCCTTAGGTTTCCAGTTGTGCAAAAAGGTCCAAAAAGACTCTTCCATTTAACCCTCAAATAAGTTTATTCTTAAATTAATTCTATATTTCTCATAGGTAAGAAATGGATATAAAAATGTGAATAGATAAAAATCTCTTTTCGTGTTTATACATTGGTAAAGAGGCCATGAGTTATAATAGAATGATTGTAGTTTTTAAGCCAGAGAAACATAATATTTTGTTTAGCCTGCCATTAATAACAGTATGGCTTTTTGAAAATTAATTTGTTCAACTTCAATTTCATTATCTGAAAAAGAAATTCCTTGTTTCCTTCCTTCCTCCCTCCCTCCTTCCTTTCTTTCTTTCTTTCTTTCTTTCTTTCTTTCTTTCTTTCTTTCTTTCTTTCTTTCTTTCTTTCTTTTTCTTTCTTTCTCTTTCTTTTCTTTCTTTCTTTTACTTTCTTTTCTTTTCTTCTTTCTTTCTTTCACTGTGAAAATGAAATATCTAGCATATGCCCTGATGCACAGCAGTGCTAAATAAATGGTAGCCCTTCATATTATTAGACACTAAAAAGGTAAAAAACCCCAAACACAAAATGAACAAAATAAACATGTAATATGTTAGAAATGGGCAGTTTCATATCTATGCTCTAGAATTACTTTGTTTGGAAAGTTGTCTCTTCCTTCTATGAGAAGGGTAGGAGATAACAGGCAATTGTTTCCAAAATTAAGGTTTGCCAGGGGGGGAAATATCAGTAAGTGGTTTGCAGTTTATCTCAAAAAAAAATGTGACATGTTGTTAGGTCTAAATGCAGTCAAGTATAACAATGTTGCTTCATTTCACCGGTCAAATGGGGCTGTGGAACATTTTTTTTCAAATCATTAACCAGGCAGTCTTGCAAATGCAAAGTTACAAGAAAAGTAGTTTGACACATTGTTTGGTTGCTTAACTTCTTTTCATAGCGAAAGACTCTATTTGTCACTTTGAATAGCACATCTACATCAATGGATTTTGAATAGAGAGGCAAGAAGATTTTCTATTATAAAAAGGCTCAAACAAAAGCTATGATAAATTTTCAAGAAAGTCATGATTTTAAGAAATGTTTACCTTTTATAGTAAATCTTACTTTTCTTTCTGCTTTGAGGAGGCTTATTAAAAAATTCTCGACTGAAGTAGTCAAGAAAATAAAATGCTTTACTTAGAATTTTATATATATTATATATTATATTAAATATGCATTATATTTATTTATTAAATTTATTATTATATAATAAATATATTAATTTAATTTATTATTATATATTATATATAAAATATATTATATATATTAAATATACTTTTACAAATCCACAGTTAATTTACAAAAGCATATAAGTAAAAAAAAAGTTGCAACATAGAGCTATTTTCTGAATTTCTCATATAATGAGTTACTGAATAGATGAGGATTTGAAAGACTTGTATGCTTTATTAACACTTACCCTGATAAGACAACTTAAGAGGATCCTATCCCTGATAAGACAATTTGAGAGTACCCAATATGTTTTCAAGGATATTTTTTAAGTTTACCAGCATTTTCTTTTGTGATTTTATATGTTTTGATATATCCTCCAAATCATAAAAAAATTTCTGGGATCTGTTCTCTTTGTGCAACACTGGCCCTTCTACCCCTGTGAGCCCAGAGGGCAGAACATGAAGCCAGAGAGGATTTTTTCTATTCCTTCAAACCTAATGAAATTTTCCCTGCTGGAGTTAGAAATAACTTGAGATCAAGGACTCTTTTTTTTCCCTTCCTTGGAAAATGTTTTCTCCTTTTGGGGATGGGAATGTCTGTAACTGTTATTCTATGCTTGTTTCACTCTTGTAATGTAGAAGTTGATAACTTGTTTTCTAGCTTCTTGGGACCACAACTGGAGACAAATTTGCCCCAGGATAGATCATACTCAGAGATTTAACCGTACTTGATTTAGGTGGACATTTGGAATGTCTGTGCCAATAGTTGGACTAGATTTTGGACTCTGAATTCATGCTCTGATGGGTTGAAACTCTTGGACACTTTGGGTTTAATGTATTTTGCATATGGATTAGACATAAAATAAAATAGACTTTTAAAGGTTGAGGGCAGATTATAGCTGTTTAATGAATGCTGTCCCCTGCAAATTATATCTGTGATCTAATTCCTCAGAGCTGTTTGTGCATATTATTTTATATGGGGAAGAAGGGGGAAAAATGAATTTATAGATGTGATTAAATTAACTGAAGATAATCTTATCCTGGGTTATCTTTGTGGGTCCTAAGTGCAATCACACGTATCCTTTTAAGAAGTAGCAAATAAAAGATTTGACAGGCACTGATACAAAAAAGATGGTGATGTGATCATAAACGGCAGAGATTGGAGTGGTATGGCCATATGTCAAGAAACTCCAGCAGCCACCAGAAGCTGGAAGAAGCAAGGACTACTTTTCTAGAGCTTCAAGAAGGTGTGTGGCCCTGCCTCCACCATGATTTCAGCACAGTAAAGCTAATATTGAACTTCTGGCCTCCAGAACCATGAGAAAATAAATTTCTATTGTTTTCAGCCACCAAATTTGTGATAATTTATTACAGCAGCCACAACCACCTAATACAGATGAAGGCCTGCCCAAATTTATGTTCCCTGTCCCTGTCCAATAGCCTCAGTCAACTAGATGTGACAGGAGTGACTACATGATCACATTTCTCCCAGTGAGACACTGTACCTGCTCCCCTAAAGATATGGCATAGGACCCAGGTAACTATCTCACAATTTTTCCATTAACTTAGATGTTTATCATGTGAACACAGTAACAGACATAAATATGTCACCACTTAGTCTGTAAGGATTTCTATGCCCTATTTCTTGATTAGATATTTCCAAAACTGTAAGTCACCATGGAGAAAAAGCTCAGTTTGAATTGTTAAGAGTGACAAAGTATGTGTACTCTTGGTAGCTTTCTGAGAAGCTCAGATATAACTATTACATATGTGATGCTCAATTAGGAAGAGATACCACGTGATGATTTTTGAACTTGTAACTAAGGATTATTATAACGAGGAAATTGTCACATCCATTACCAGGAGCAAAACAGGAAAAGTACTTGGCAATACCCAGAGTTAGCAGAATCCAAAATTAAAGGGCAGTAGCAGTGACGGCTTCACCAAATCAGCTTCATTGATCAACTCAGCTCCACCATTAACTTCATGTATTTGTGTTTGTTCCTGCTTCTAAGCTATTTTTTTTCTTTTTATGTTTATTTATCTTTGAGAGAGTGCAAGCAGAGGAGGATCAGAGAGAGGGGACAGAGCATCAGAGCTGGCTCAGTGCTGACAGGCTGACAGCAGGGAGCCCCATGCGGGCCAGAACTCACAAACTGTGAGATCATGACCTGAGTTGAAGTTGGATGCTCAACTGACTGAGTTACCCAGGTGCCCCAGTTTGTTCCAACTCCTTTTTGAAGTCTCTCAAAACAGTTCCCAAAGTTTCCGCAAAGAACCCAATCTCTTTTCAGTATATTTCTTTTCTTTGTGCAAATAGGAATCTAGCCTGATACAAGAGACAGGGAAAGCCATACCACACTTTCCGAACTACACAGAAAAAAAGTGTGCTAATAGGAAAGAGTAAGTCATTTGAAGATGGAAAACAGGCACAAGACTGAAAAATACCCTTTTTCCTGTTCTGGTTCTAGTGCCTTTTTTAAGGTAAAACTGGATGTTTGCATTTAGAGTTGGTATAAAAACTTTGTACTGTTTTATTATTAAGCTCAATTTTTGTTGGTTTCTGTTATTGGCATTTGAAGGGTACTAACCACAATGAACTTTAAATCTGCATTAGAAATACAACTCTTACATAACTTCATAATACAACCTTATTATATTGAAATTATAGAATCTACAATATAAAACACAGAAGTTCACCTACTTATTAATTTTAGGTGCTAAGACATTTAAAGTATATAAAATAAGCAAATTATTTTGCAATTATGTAGTAATATAATTGTATGGAAGTATCTAAATCTTTTTTAAAAAAAATCAGTCTCAGCTTTTCATCAGTTTTGTTTTAAAAAAAAACTTGTAGGGTTTTACTTTTAATATTTTTAAATTTTCTTTTAATGTTTGTTTATTTTTGAGAGACAGAGACAAAGTGTGAGCAGGGGAGGGGCAGAGAGAGACGGAGACAGAATCTGAAGCAGGCTCCAGGCTCTGAGCTGTCAGCACAGAACCCGACGCGGGCTCAAATCCACGAACCATGAGATCATGACCTGAGTCAAAGTCGGGCACTCAACCCACTGAGCTCAACCCACTGAACCATGACACCCCACTTTTAACTTTTAAAATGTTTTTGTAACTTTTAACTACTTTGTGATACTATATCTCAAATGATCTGGTATGGCATCACATAGTATTTTTAATGAGATGGTCTATTATAATACCATTGTGTTGGGAACTGTTAGATTCAGTTACATCTTGGCATATAAAATAGGTTATTATTAAAACTTATATTTAATTTCCTCAGTATAGTTATTTATCAAATAGACATTATATTTACATATACTTACGGATCCTATTTTATTTTATTTTTTAATTTTTTTAATATATGAAATTTATTGTCAAATTGGTTTCCATACAACACCCAGTGCTCATCCCAAAAGATGCCCTCTTCAATACCCATCACCTACCCTCCCGGATCCTATTTTAGAGGAATATGTTTGGATAACAGCTATACTAAAAAAAGGACATGCTATTGCTTTATAATTATAGTATTCAAAAGATTTGATTCAATAATTTCATTCAAAATTAGATTTAAGAAAATCCTTGAAAATGAACAATAAAATTTATTTGAAATGTTTAATTGATAACTAATAAATATTTAATTAATATTTAAAAAGTTTGAATGATAGAAACTTAAACATAAAAATTATTTGGATTTCTGGTTTTGGTGGCACTGTGCTAGTGATGGAGTGTGTGTGTGTGTGTGTGTGATATACATAAAATCAAATGTTATAAAGGAAATGAAAGTTCTTTCTAGAAATGCAATATTTTTGGACTGTACAAATCAAATTCATGAAACTTTAAAAGGAAGTAACAAAAAACATGTTTGACTCGAATCATAATAGAAAAGTCACTAACATGCATTTAACTGACAATGTCATGCTCTTGCCAACTGATTTTGGCCATACGTGTTTAAATGCTGGCCAACAACTCTAGCGATGATGGATAGCAGTAATGCTAAACAGTTCTAACAGGAGTTGAATACAGTTGATGCTGAATATTTATCCTGACTTTAAATTCTACTGCATAGTAATGTTTAGTTTATATGCACAGACTACAAAGATAGGTTTCATTTCTGATATATTCCCCTTTTTGATTTTAGAAAATATTTCTTAAAGCAACCAGAAGTACTATACAGATCATTTCTTTGCTACATTGTAAAGACTTGGAAATATTCACAGTACTTAATCAAAATGTATTGTTTTACCTGAGATATTTGGTTAGATGGTCACTCTAGCAGGGAAAATTAGTTAATGATTTTGTGACATTTTAAGATCCATGGATTAATATATTATAGCCTTAATAGTGTTGTTTCATCAGAACAAAATTAAACAGAACATGAAGTGTAAAAGTGTAACATAAAGAAAACTAAGATTTCTTTTCTAAAATAATAACAATTGGAGGCAGTGAAACTTGTGAATAGGCTTAATCCTCTACTAAGTTACAAGGCTAACTTCTACCTAGACAACTGGATTTATGTATTACTCATCATGGACATGCCTCTGCTGTGGTCTGGAGATGATCCAGCTCTCTTCAGGTGAGTAACAGGATACCCTGCTTAAGTTCACTGTGCATAGCTCCACATGGGGAGAATGTGGAGTTATCTAGATGTAAAATTGTTTTATGTCACTGAAGTTAAGTTAGTATTAGATTTTATAAATTTAGGGTGTTAAATAAAAACCTCTATGGCAATAATAAAGAAAATAACCTCAAAAATATACCAAAAAAAGGATATGTAATGGGAGTTCAAACAGTTCTACAAACAATTCAATTAAATACGAGAGAAGACAACAATGAAGGAAACCAGAATCAAAAGAGTATAAGATATACCAAAAAAAAAACAAAACCCCAGCAAAATGGCAGAAGTCCTACCTTATTAGTGATTACAGTAGTGTAAATGGAAAAAATTCTCCAAGCAAAAGACATAGCTTTGCAAAATGGATATTTTTAAGTGATCCAACTAAACACTATCTACAAAAGATACGCTTCTCATCCAAAGATAAAATTAAGTGGAAGAAAAATATATTCTATGCTAATAGAAAATTTAGTAGGAGACAGGTAGAGACATGCATATCTGCTTATGCTGACCTATAACGAGAAAAGTAATGGCTATATTAATATCAGACAAAATAGATTCTAAGTCAAAAACTGTTACAAGAAACAAAGTGGCATTATGCATTTCTTAAATATGTAGGATTAATAGAATTAAATCATCAAGAAGATGTAATATTTGTAAACATACATGCAAAGCCACAGAGCCCAAAATATATGAAGAAAACACTGACAGAATTGAAAAGAGAAATATACAATTTTACAGTGATAGTTGGGCACTTCGAGACACTACTTTGAATAATGGATAGAATATACAGAAAAATCTATAAGGAAACAGAGAACAACTTCATAAACTAAGTAGATATAATAGACAAATATAGAACACTCAACACTAAAACAGCAGAATATACATTTTTCTCAAATACACTTGGAAGATGCTCCAGGTTACATCATACATTAAATCAGAAAATAAGCCTCAATAAATTTGAAAAGATTGAGATCATATTAAGTATCTTTCTAACCACAATGAAATAACACTAGAAATCAACAATGGAAAGAAAACTGAAAAATCCACTAATATGTGGAAATTAAGCAACAAATTCAAACAACCAATGAGCCAAAGAAGTAATTGCAAGGAAAATAAAAAATATTTAGAGACAAATGAAAATTAAATACAGTGTATCATAACTGTGACAAGCAGTAAAGTAAAATTTATAGCTACATATCTACATCAAATAAGAAAACAATATCAAAACAATAAGCTTGAGGAAGTAGAAAAAGAAAAGCAACCAACTCAAAGCTAGCAGAAGAAAGGAAATAATAAAAATTAGAATTGAGATAAATGCAATAACAAACAGAAAAACAAGAGAGTCAACAAAATCAAAATTTGGTCCTTTGAAAAAAATCAACAAAACTAACAAACCTTTAGTTGGACTGAAAAAGGTAAAAGAGAAGACACAAATCATCACAATCAGAAATGAGAGTGGGAACATTACTAGTGAACTTACAGAAATAATAAAGGATTAATAGTAAATTTTATGAAGAATTATATACTGATAAATTAGATGACATAGATGCATCTTACATAACTGCAACTTTATACCAATTTAACAGCTCTCCATTGCTTCCCACCACACCCCTTCCTCTAGTAACATTGTTCCACTGTCTGCTTCTTTGAGTTTAACTATTTTAGATATCTCATATAAGTGGAATAACACAATATTTATCCATTAGTGACTGGATTATTTCACTTAGCATAATGCCCTCCAGGTTTATCAATATTGTCTCAAATGTCAGGATAATTAGTATCTCAAAGAAATACCATCACTCCCTTTTTCATGGCAATATTATTCACCAATAGCCAATGTATTCAAACAACCCAAATGTCCATCAACAGATGATTGAATCTAGAAAATGCGGTATGTTAGTGAAATATTATTTAGCCTTAAGAAAGGAGGAAATCCTGTGTGTTCTTATAATGTAACCTCATCTTCTCAGATAATTTGAGGATTTTCTGCTTCATTTTACACTTAAACTCTCAATTTAAACAATAATCTAAAATAAAACTTATGGTTACACAATAAAAGTAAATGTCCACAATACATGCAAATAGCTAGATACATTTAGAACCATTTTGAAGACTGAGTTTTAGGAATATTTTTTCTTAAAATACAGATCATGTGATAATTACAAAATTCACTTTGGGTGTCCTGGAAAATATCACTCAGAAATGAAAAGTTATTCTTCAGGGTAGGGGAAACAGGACACATTTTCATCTAGTTAGAAGGATACGTTTGAGTTGATGTGACTTCCAGTAGGGTATATCACATAAATGGTATATATTCATTCTCTCATTTGAAGAAGCATCTCAAAAATCTAGAATCTTCCTTAAGAAAGGCTGGGAGTGCAGGAAGATTTTAACAAAATACTTTGTGAATATATGTATTACTCTGATTTAAATACAGATTAGGATAGTTAGGTGACTTGCAAAATTTTCTTTTGGACACCTTGGAGACACTTAAAAAATAGAGAATCATTGTCTTAACAAATTCAGTGCAGTACCACAGGTATGAGAGGATTGCTTGATCTCCAGATGAAAAATTCATGTCATATGTACTAAGAAATTATGGAGAAAAAAATCATGATTTTAAATATGAGTCTGATGTTAAATTGTTTATATAGATTCTTGAACTTGCAAGTTTTGATTTGTAATTGATTTATAATTTTCATATAAGCATCTCAATGTAACCAGCTCCAGAAAATGAAAACAATACTGTTCTTCATGGATATGAGTCTTTCAGTTATACTATTTTCAATGGCAAGAATACATACTACTTGCATGTTTTAGGGGCTGACCTTTTCACCAGGGGTGAGAACTAAACAAGCACTGAGGTATATATATTTGAATAATATATTGATAATCATCACTATTTTTATCACTGTAGAAAATTTAGTAGGAGAAAGGTAGAGACATGCATATCTGCTTATGCTGACCTATAATTTATAATTTACTGATACAAAATAAATTACATAATACACCATAAGAGAAGGATTAAAAAGTCAAGTAGTACAAGGACAAAAAAAAGAAAAAAGAAAAAACTGCGGTTGAGAAAACAGAAAATGTGGCTAAACAGAGATACGTTGTCAAGCCTTGTGTTAGCTTGCAGCCCAAAGTTCACTCAACCAAAACACATTGCTGGGTGTCTTTCACTCACAAGTTATTTGTCTAAGCAACCAAATTCTTCACAAGCTTTAGCTAAATAAATGGGTTCAAGGACCTAATTAAAACTGTTTTACAAAAATTAGCATTAATTCAAAATGTTAGGATTACAGATGTTTCTTTAAATAAACTGAGCTGAGATTTCATCATTCATGGAATTGAACTATGAGGCACTAATAATTCTAAAAAAATAGCTTTGTATATGTTTTCCACCACATATTTATTTCTGTATTTGAAAGCAAAAAATCCATAAAGTTTTTTATAGTGGTTTGAACTACACAGAGTTGTATAAACTGGATAGAATTAAGGTCAAATATTTGTAACAGTGAAAAAAGAAAATTTCTTTTACAGTTTTAAAAACCCAATAAAATTGATTAGTCATCAGACACAAGAATTAAAATTGATATTTAAGGTATAATTTTAATGTGCAAGTGGAAATTTTTACTCTCAATTCAAAACTTATTATTGGAACACTTGCTTTGTTTCTAGACCTACATTAAGCCACACACAAAAATAAAAATGTTCATTTCCCCTTGAAGGTGTTTACCTTTTATAAAAGAAAAAAATACAAATAAAATGTGTATACAAGAGATATATATATATATATATATATATATATATATATAGCCATATATATATATATATGGCTCCATTAGTTTAAAATAAAACTTAGGTAGCATATAATCATGTATGAATATAACATACAAAGGATTAATAATATCTCAGTACATCTAGTTTCACAACACTCATCACATAACATCAGAGACAAACCATCCTAGGATTTGAGGACAAAGAGGCAACATTAGCATGCCTGTCTGAAGTAGTTGGTATTCTGGCTTTGGTGTTGTGGCAGTAAAGAAAATTGTTAAAGCAAATAAATAACTTTAATACAATATGGTATTTAAAAAAACTTTTGTTTAATGTCTAATTATTTTTGAGAGAGAGAGAGAGAGGAGAGAGAGAGAGAGAGAGAGAGAGAGAGAGAGAGAGACAGAGCACGAGGAGACGGGGAGAGCAGAGACAAGGGGACACAGAATCTGAAGCAGACTCCAGGCTCTGAGCTGTCAGCACAGAGCCAGATGCAGGGCTTGAACTCACAAACTGAACCATGAGATCATGACCTGAGCCGAAGTTGGATGCTTACCCGACTGAGCCACCCAGGTGCCCCAATACTATATGGTGTTTTAAATATAAAGATCTGTAAAAGTGAAGTTAACCATTTTTACTGGAAATTTCTTTGGAACTTCAGAGATTATTTGAAGTGACTGATGATTTTTTTTTCAAATTTACATATACTTGACACACAATATTGTATGAGTTTCAGGTGTACCACATAGAGATTTAGCATCGATATTTGTGATTCCCATGAGAGGCCTGTCTACCATCTGTCACCACACGAAGTTATTACATATAATTAACTCTATTTCATATACTCGACATTGTACCCTGTATCTTATCTGTTTTGTAACTGGAAGTTTGTACCTTTTAATCTCTTCTCCTATTTTGATTGTCCTCCCTCTCCTTCCCTTTGGCAACCACCAGATTGTTTTCTGTATCTATGAGTCTGTTTCTGTTTTGTTTTGCTTTACTTGCTCATCTGTTTTGTATTTCAGATTCCACATGCAATTAGTACAGAATGGTCATTTAGAAAATCAAGTAGGTAGGGGTAGGGTGTTCATGGCAGAGTAATGACTGCATGAAAATTTAAATCCTCTTTGATAGATAAAGCACATGGAGAGGGGTGTAATAATGCTGATGAACAGATTGATGTGGATGAGTGTAGGGCCTGGAGACACAAGGTCTTCATACGCCATGCTAAAGATTTTAGAGCTTTCTGCAATGAGGAGTCACTGAGTGCTATTAAAAAGGGAAGTAGTGGTGGACTGTAACAACCATCTCAAATTCCTTCTCTTTCATCATTTTTTTTTCGTTCCCCATCCTTTGTATCTAGGTTGGCCATGTGACTTAATTTGGCCAAAGCAGAGACGTGAAAACTGCTTGCACCATTAAGGATAGCTTTCACTGTTGCTTTTGGAATCTTGTGACTGATGCCATGAGATAAAACCCAGGATGATCTGCTCAATGCCAGTTTTGTGAGTTAGGCCATCCTAAATCTTATAGCTACCCAACTGACCTAACAACAGATGAAGGAAAGAATCCAAAGTTTCTCAGTCAAATGGATCCAGACCAGGAAAAACTACTCCACTGATCTACAGAATCAGAACTTAATAAATGCTTGTTGCCAGGTACTAAGTTTTAGAAGTGGTTTGCTACATACCAAACATTTTTTTAAATGTGTGGAATATACACTGAGGGAATACAAAAACAGAACATGGATGGGTTAGCAATTACAAAAAGTATCTTAAGATGGATAAAAACAAAATTTAGCTATTTTAATGATGGTAGGTACTCATGATCAATTAGATAGCTTGAAGGAAAGGAGAAGGTCAAATGTGACTTGAAGATTTCAATATGGGATACACTTGCACAGCAATGGAGCCCAAGCAAATGAAGGTAATTAAAGAAAATAATTTTAAGTGAATTTATGATATTCAAGTTATTCTTCATTTTAGAGGTCCATCCTAACACAAATCTAAATTTTCCATGCAAGCTTACATATAATTTATTTGGATCTCCCCAGTCATTTAGGTGGCAAAGAAGACAAGACTATACAATCTCTCATAATCTACTCTTGACATATCCATCAACATTGAATGAATATAGTAGGACTTCATATATTTGGTCGTGGTTGAAATGTGAATGAAATAGGATTTTTACTGTATGCCAAAGTTGATCATAAAGAGAAAAAAAGACTATTGGCATTTATTTTTTTTTTAATTTTCATATTTCTCCCCAACTCCCATTATAGAAATCAGGAAAATGTGTTTCTGTTAGTGACACAAAGTAAAATGATTGAAATGATTCTGCTTTGGCTATGCCAGATCTCTTTCAGAGCAGATTATTTCTCCACAGGACTGATTAATGATAAGCTCATTAAGAAAATTTAACAGTTGCACACATTCTCTCTCAAATTTACTATTCACACTGGTTGGCAAGAATGAGAACTAAGTCACTCTGGAGGAAATAATAAATAACAAATCAGTGTCAGAGTAAAGAAACCAAAGGTGTTTGTTTATTAACACTGATTTGGGACTGCTAATCTATTACCCAGCTATGGACATATCTAAAAATTAAGTGACTAAAACTATCAACCCGAACTATAATAGACCCACGTAGGTCAATTGCAAAATAAAGCATTTGCAAACTAGAATATTTACCCTGCTAGTTTTGCCTGAAAAATAAATTTTCTTAAATTTGACTGAATCATGAATTAAACTTACTAGAGTCTTAATCTGTGCCTATTAAATAAAAATAGATACAAAAAATGTTTCATTGTTTTAGCTAATCATGGTCTTCACAAGGGTTCTACCAAGGGTCCCTGAAAAACATCTCTACAATGCAAGTGCTTTAAAGAGTGCAAATCCACAAGAGTTGAAAAAGATCAATACACTGTCCACCTTAACATCTTTTTTTCTCACATAGTGTGGTGTATGGAACAAAAAAATGAAATCCACATAGTACTATCTAACACTTAAAATATGGATAAACTTACTCTACTAAAAAGGTGTCTTATGGAATTTAAAAAGCAATTTGAATGCATGACTAGAAGACTTTCTCAAGAAGCTCTTCTTCCAGAAGATATTGTTTGAGACAGATGATGCACCTGCAACTGATAGGTAGGCTTTTAGAACTATTTGTCTATCATTTCTCCTCCAATAGAGCAGCAGCTGAATAAATATCATGATGAATTTTCTTTTCTTTCCCCATAGAAATTACAACGCTACATTATCTTATTGTTTAAATTGTTATACAATGAGTTAGCTCAGATGAATTGAGGTGATTTTAAATATCAATTATCAAGAAGGAAGATTAAAATACTGCATTAGTAGTATAGAATTTATTACTTTAATCAGTTTTATGCAGTATTTAAATGTACTTCCAAGCACTTAAAATTAATGATGTGAGAATCATTTAAAAGCTGTATGTTTTCCTCTTCTAAATTTCAAATTTAGAAGGAATGATGCTTATGGGGAAAGGAAGCAATGCCTTTAAAATAAACCCCCCTTATTTTTTATGCTAAATGAAAATATCTAAACTTCCCTCTCTTTAGTACATATGATATTCTCTATGTTATTTCTTTGAGCTCCTGTTTAAATTTTTGTGCTTCACTTTGCTAGCATTTTTTGAAAATTTAAGATCACTCTTCACTTCCCAAATGAAAACGAACATATTTTCTATAATTTTTAGAAGCTCTTTGAAGGTATACCTTGGTTTCAGGGTTTCATTCTGTTACTAAGCAAATTATCAATAGGCATCCAATTTTCTACTTCAAAATTGTGTACACTAATCATGTAAAAAATTCAAAATTACACATTTTGAAAGTGGCATTGTTAAATGGATTGCTCTATGATAATCATTTAGAGAAACAAAGTATTTTGCCCAGTTTCGTTCTACTTCATTTCTAGAATACAGCAGGATATTTCTGATTAATGTGTTTGAGACTGTGAACACACTTTTTAAGCCCTTTCTAAATGATAGCCAGACAATAGCTTTCTTTGTTTATGTTCAAAGTTCTGAATACATTGCCAGGAAGGCTCATGTGGTTAGAAAATGTCTTTCAAGAAAAAGAAAAAAAAATGAAAAATCATTATTTTAAATTTGATTTTCAGTATATTTCAATAAGCCTCTATTCGACCCTCAGGACAGTTAAAAGACAAGTGATTAAATAGTAATATACTCCACAATAGAAAACTTTCCATTTGAAAATGAAGATTCATATTAAGTCCTGATATAGAAGGAAAACCTAAAATTACATCTAAATCTACTTCGACTGATATCCATGTTTTCCATACCTCTATTATTTATATTGCTACTATATACATTTTTAAAAGGCAAGGTCAATTATAGGATGCACCATTTAACAGTTCATTTGTGTTTGATTCTTTAAAGTCAGATGTTTTCAGTAGTGAATTGCATTTTGGTTGCTCTTATAACATTCTCACTGATGTTGCA
Source organism: Neofelis nebulosa (assembly GCF_028018385.1). Classification (NCBI taxonomy): domain Eukaryota; kingdom Metazoa; phylum Chordata; class Mammalia; order Carnivora; family Felidae; genus Neofelis; species Neofelis nebulosa. The sequence goes on from NC_080796.1 coordinate 52,724,922, forward strand.
ATATACATAAGCAAAATATCCAGTGAAAGGAAATATCAACTGTTGAGCTATGTATAATTTTGAATATTTAATTAAAACAATACCACATTTGAAAAACTACCATTCTATTAACGTTTTTTTTTAATGTTTATTTATTTTTGAGAGAGAGGGAGACAGAAAAACAGACTGTTGAGTGGGGAGGGCTAGAGAAAGAGAAACACAGAATCCAAAGCAGGCTCCAGGCTCTGTGCTGTCAGCACAAAGACCTTCGAGGGGCTTGAACTCACAAACAACAAGATCACGACCTAAGCCAAAGTCAGACACTTAACCGACTGAGCCACCCAGGCAATCTGCTTTCTATTAAGATTTAATGGCTATTGAAAATACACAATGAGACTTTGAGATATTTAAATAATAGTCATAAGTGCTCCAATTCTGTTTTAGGATCCTTCAGTAAATAATCCTGAAAGATATAGTAAAGTACACATATAATAAATAGTTCAAATGCATCTCACAAATATATTTTACTGTATAAGTTAATATTATAAGTTAAACATATTACAGACATTTTCTTTTATCTTCATAACTCCCATTTTAATGAAATATTTTGTGTCAACAGAGCTCAATTTAAGGGTTCTTGCTATATGATGGTGATAAGAAGAAAGTATCTTGATGAAAATAAGGTACATCTTGGGACATCATTTACAATTTCAGTTTTACATTTTGAATAAACAGTTGAATTCTTTTACTTATGAATTATCAAATTGTGATTTTTATAGAAATTAGTCCATAAAAACCCGAGTGAAAATATGCCACATAATGTTTTCATGATCATTTGTGATAATTTAGTATAAAATAATACACTAGCAGAATGAGTATTATGCTCAGTTGTTTGTATAATCAGTTTTGTTCTTTTTTGTTTTACTGATTGGTTCGCAAATGTTTAGAAGAGTGAGATACATAACCGTTCTTCTCTGTCCCATTTATTTACTAGCATCTTCTCCTTAGCCTCTGATTATGAGGGTCCGTTTTACCTTAATATATATCCTGGTACAATTCCTTTACTTTACCGATGATGTAACTGATGTCTAAGAGCCTGGGCGATATTAGTCGAAATCTAGATCACCAAGCCAGTTAGTGGCAGAACTGGGACAATTTCCGAAATCTAATGTATGCTCAGATTTGACACATTACAATTCCAAGTAAACCATTTTAGGAATGGAAAAATAAAAATGTTATAACAAAACAAACAAATGAGATTCATTTTAAAAAAAAAGAGATGGATAATAATTAAAACTGAAGGATTTAAGAATATTTCATTTTGTATTTTTTTCTGGTTTTACATCATTTAAGTGTATTCTAGGCTGGCCATACAAATAAATTACGTAGTTAACTATAAAAGCTGATTTGATAAAAAAGATCAATTTAAATACCGTCCCTCCCCCCACTTTCCACTCCTCAGCCCAAGGAGGGGGTCTGAAAGCCTCCAATCTTCTATGCAGGAATGCCAGGCAATTCTCAGCATGAGTATACAACCCAAAAAGTGGTGGGGAAGAGGATACAGTTAGCTTGGAAACAGAATCTGCCTGAACACCTATGGGGGGATGCGTTAGGGTTGCTAACTTGACACAAAAGCAATTCTTGCTTCATTTCCCTGAGCAGAAAGTAGGATGTTTCTTCCAGGCACACGATGGGCTCATGAGTCCCCTCTCATCCTGCTCCTGTTCATCCCCTACCTGATCATGTCCCTTTCCCATTATTCCTGCATGGCCAGCCAGGTTAAAACTTTGGGGTCAGGAAGGAAACTTTCAAGAAACAGTGACAAACACTCTGTGGTACGGTGTTTGTGAGAAGTCAAAACACCGGATCGTGCACATCACATTTCCTGTGCAGGCTTAAGGCTATTTATGAGATGGGCTTTGAAGAAACTCTCTATTCCAGAGCTCACATCACTTTGGAAACAATTCCCCAAATATGTGACTGGCTTTTTAAAAAATTTACTTCAGGCTACTTTCATGTCTAATGGCTAAAACAAGAGATCGTATTGATTCACAGGTTTTTTTCCCCCTTTTGTTGGGAATCTGGCTTGGGAATTTCTGTCTCAGAAATAAGCCTTTATGTTCTGTCTACTCTCTAAATTTCATCTTAATGGCCCCCAAATTGTCCTCTGCCTCAGCACAATTGAAATACTATCCGGATGGGCAGACCCCTGTAATAGGATTTGCGATAAAGAATCAGCAGCAGCTTTGTGATGTAGAGTTTTGTCACATTTCTCATCCGGAAGTGGATGATAATGAGCATTTAGGACAGGCCTGGGAGATCAGGGTTTCCCCAGATCCCCACTTAACCACTTACGCTTTCCTTGTATTTTGTTTTGGTTCAGATCATTTTTAATTGTGATACAGTGATAATGCAGTTCTTTCAATCTCCACAAGGCTTCAGTTTATGGATTGAAAGCAAAAAGACAACAAAGTTTGTATCTGCTAAATCTTCCTTATTCTCTGCTTCCAGGGAACCAGTTTCAACCTGGGCACATGTCTCAATTCCGCGCTGTCTTTGACAGTGATAAAACGTGTTTGTGCTACCATGTTTTCCTTTGATACAAAGTAAGTAAGACATCACCTAGGTCACAAATTAAAATAGGTTATGGTTTAGACTTTGTAGGCCTGCATTACAAGGCTCACTAACTTCTCACCCCAACATAGAGTGGTCTTCCTTCTCTCCCTCCATTGTTTCTATCTTTTAGTCTGTAATTATTCCACCCAAACTTCAAGTATTACGTTCTAAATATTTTATAATTCTTTTAAAAATAAGTGACAAAAAATCCAAACAAGCTGATTTAAAGGATAGTCAGTATTAGCAATGTTCAATTTTGAGGGCTTATTATATGCTGGACTTGGTGATGTTATCTTTAAAATTTTTTTTTTCAACGTTTTTTATTTATTTTTGGGACAGAGAGAGACAGAGCATGAACAGGGGAGGGGCAGAGAGAGAGGGAGACACAGAATCGGAAACAGGCTCCAGGCTCCGAGCCATCAGCCCAGAGCCTGACGCGGCGCTCGAACTCACGGACCGCGAGATCGTGACCTGGCTGAAGTCGGACGCTTAACCGACTGCGCCACCCAGGCGCCCCGGTGATGTTATCTTAAATGCATCTAATGTTTAAAAATACCTTGTAAAGTAAATATTATAATCCCTAATTTTTAGATAAGTAAAATGAAGCAAAGAGAAATTAAGTAAATTACCTGAAATCTAAGCTTTGTTGTTGGGATATGACCTAGTGCTGTGTGACAGAAGACTGTATCTTCTTAATCACTCCATTTGTATACATTGGCCTCTAAATACAGCAATCTTCTTCCTGATTAACCTACCATATATGCCACATATATTTTTCTTGGGTTTTTGTCTGTTGTTCATTTATTTATGTTGGAAGTTTTATGTTGGTCAGATCCACCTACATCATTATTTTTTTATATGATTTTTGTCTTTATAAAGCCCTGTACTTTTATATTACAAGAGAATTCACCTTTACATTACAAGAGAATTCTAATGTTCTTATGGTCTCTTTTTTTCCATATAATATCTCATGTACTGAGACTTATTTTGATTTGTTGATTGATAATATGAATATAATATTTTACCCAAAGCTTAGCCTCTTATATCAATACTGTGTACTTAAAATTCTATTTAGCTTTACCAGTTTTGCATGTCAATTTATGATCAAATAAGTTATTATATGTAATTTTTTGTTTCATTACTGAAACTTATATTTTTGTCATATTGCCAGTAACACATGCATTTAATTATGTCAGATTTAAAATGATTTAAAGTATTCATATAAAATATTCCCATGTATTATTATGCTTGTAAGAAGTTTCAATTTAGCATTGTTATTGAAATTTCATAAAATTATATCTTAATTAAGGTAAGTGATATCTTTAGCATAGGTGCACTTTTAAGTGAGAAATATGGTTATTCAAGTCTCTTTAAGATCTTCTGCAAACTTGCCTACTTGTTCTATATAGATATTGCACACATCTTAAAAATCATTCCTAACTATTTTGTAAATTACTTTTTAAAAAATTTATTTATTTTGAGAGAGAGAGAGCACAAGAGGAGAAGAGACAGAGAGAGCTGCAGAGAGAGAATCCCAAGCAGGGTCTGCACTGTCAGCAGAGCCTGATGCAAGGCTCCAACTCATGAACAACGAGATCATGATCTGAGCCAAAGTCAGATGCCTAACTGACTGAGCCACCCAGGTGCTCCAAAAAGCACATTTTACTATACATTGCTTACTCTTTTTTTATTAAAAAATTTTTCTTTTAGCGTTTATTTATTATTGAAAGACAGAGAGCGTCAGAGTGTGAGCAGGGGAGGGGCAGAGGGAGAGGGAGACACAGAATCTGAAGTAGGCTCCAGGCTCTGAGTTGTCAGCACAGAGCCCAACATGGGCTTGAAATCACACACCACGAGATCACGACCTGAGCCAAAGTCAGACGCCTAACTGACTGAGCCACCCAGGTGCCCCTACATTGCTACTCTTTTTAGTTTAAGGACATGTCATTCCAATCAAAAAATTTTTCATTATATAACTTCAAAAATTTAGAAATGACATTTAACTATGCTTTGGGAAATGATTCTTTGACTAAAAGGATAGGCACATTTACCCTTCCCTTAAAGAAAATTCTCAGGAAAATTGTCTTTATAAAATGAGGGTTTGCAATACCTACTTTAACTATTTATTTCCTTCCTTAAGTCATGTTAAGTCTACAATGAGTGTTGTACAAACAATATAATAATCCACTATTAAACTTTCTGCCCTGAAGTAAATAAAACCAAATCCAAACCAACAGTTTTTTCTGAGCATATAATCAACAAATTTACTTAAATCTGTATCATAAAGGGACACAGGTTAATGGAGATTTAAAATCAGATGGTCCATTATAACAGCAAAGCTACATGCCTGTTAGCATCCTCATTATCCAGTTATTCTTCTATAGATCCTTTCAAAATCATTCTAAAGCAAACTTCTGATCATGGCAATCTCCAGTTGAGAAAAGCTCTTGGGTCTACACAGATGGCTGAAACAATAACAAGTTCTTTAGTATGGGGCTGAAGGTTGCCTGCGTTATAATTATGATGTACTTCATATTTGCTTCTCATGAATAATTATCCTCAGCATTTCACAGTGTGTCATAAAGATGCTATTGGCTGTGTCACTGATGGTGCATACACTATTTGTAGGTGATGTTCAGATAAACATTTTCATACACACATATATATGTATGTGTGTGTACATATATAAAGACATTTCATATATATGTAAGTCAATAAGTAAAAATTGATGAATTAAAGAAAACTCTGAAGTAGATTCTGATACAGGTGGCATAAAAATATGGCCACCTAAGGCGCCTGGGTGGCTCAGTCGTTTGAGCTACCGACTTCAGCTCAGGTAATGATCTCAGGGTTCATGAGTTCAAGCCCCATGGCGGGCTCTGGGCTGACGGCTCAGAGCCCGGAGCCTGGTTCCGATTCTGTCTCCCTCTCTATCTGCCCCTCCCCCACTCATGCTCTGTCTCTCTCTGTCTCAGAAATAAATAAACATTAAAAAAAATATACGGCCATGATACTGAAATATTCGACTATATGTGGTAACTACTGTCTTTTAAGAACTACGCATCCTAAAAACTTACTTTCTTTCCTCTATATGTTCTCCACGCTTTCTCTTTTTTAAGTTTTTTATTCATGTTGAGAGAGATAGTGTGTGTGTGAGAGCAGGGAGGGGCAGAGAGAGAGGGGAAGAGAAATAGAATCTTAAGTAGTCTCCACACTGTAGGCACAGAGCCCAGCACGGGGCTCTAACTCACAAACCGTGAGATCATAACCTGAGCGGAAATCAGGACGCGGACACTTAAGTAACTGCGCCACCCAGGTGCCCCTCTCCAAATTTCTTACTTCTAATACTTTAGTTATTCCTTTACCTGTACAAATCACCCTTATTACCACTCTTCTTCTAAATGTTATCTTTCTTGTGCCTCTAGCAAACCTGAAGAACAAGGACCGCCTCTTTTATTTGCCTGGCACTCTGCCAAATACTTCAGCTATACAGACTCCTCAGTAAATAATTACTGAATTGCATCAAACATGTCAACATCCACAGCAAAATTGAACCAAATTCTTCTCCAGTTTCCAGGTTTAGTGTCAACTTCCTTTAAACAAACCACTGAGCCTAGATGATTTCACTGGTAAATTTTATCAAAGATTTACAAAATAAATAATACCCAATGCAAACTTTACTTCAGTGCAAACTTTTTCAGAAAATATAAGAGGAATGAATAACCACTCCCCACCCCCAGTCATTTAGTAACATTTGTTATTTAGTCATTTAGTAACATTCTGTAACTTGACCAGACAAGAAATTATAAAGAACAATACAGCCAAATGTTCCTCTCAAACACAAATGCATTAATGCAATAATTCCTAACAAATGTGGCAAACCAAATTCAGCAGTATATTAAAAAAATTAACACCTTAAGGGGGTGCCTGGGTGGCTCAGTCGGCTAAGCTTCCGACTTCAGCTCAGGTCACAATCTCGCCATCAGTGAGTTCGAGCCCCGCGTAGAGCTCTGTGCTGACCGCTCAGAGCCTGGAGCCTGTTTCGGATTCTGTGTCTCCCTCTTTCTCTGACCCTCCCCCATTCATGCTCTGTCTGTCTCTGTCTCAAAAATAAATAAACATTAAAATTTTTTTTTTTTTAAATTAACACCTTGGGGGTGCCTGGGTGGCTCAGTTGGTTGAGTGTCTTACTCCTGATTTCCGCTCAGGTCATGATCCTAGGGTCATGGGATTGAGCCTCATGTGGGGCTTTGTGCTTAAGATTCTCTATCTACCTCTGCCCAAGTCCCCTGCTTGGGTACTCTAAATAAACAAACTAAAAAAAAACAAACAAATAACACCATGGAAAAAATGAAGTTTATAACAGAATTGAGGATTGGTTTAACACTGAGAAATAAAACAATGTAATTTACCATATCTCCGGAAGAAATAAGAAAATAAGAAAAAAAACCCATATAATCATCTCAATAGATACAGAATGCATATATGACAAAATTCAATACCACTCATGTTAAAATTTTTCAGAAGCTAGAAATAGAAGGGAAATTCCTCAATCTGATCAAGACAATCTATGAAAAACCTACAGGTAACTTCTTCAATGGTAAAAGACAGAATTTTTTTTCTCTAAGATTGTGACCAAGATGCAGTTTTCTGTTTTCACCTTTTCTAGTAAACATTGGAAAACATAAACAATGTATTAGGTGTGAAAATGAATAAAAGGTATACAAATTGGAAAGAAAGAACAAAACCCATCTTTATTTCCATTTGATTGTGTGTATAGAAAATTCTAATAATTCCACTATAAAGATGGTAGAAATTATACATAAGGTCAGAGTATATCAGGTCTCTATGTAAAAAAAAAAGTCAATTGTATCTATACTAACATACGTTGGATTTAGCATATTCAAAATAAATTTGACCAAAACAATTGAAGTATATACTACCTGATTTAAAGATTTACTTTAAGGCTAGGTTTGATTCTTCTGGAATAGGTATAAGGATAATTATATTTAAAAATGCAGTATCACAGTAAACCAAGAATTGAAAAGGATGATATTAATTGGTAAGGAATAATGTGGTAACAGAAATCTAAGTTGGCCTTCAAGAATCCTGCCCCCGTGTACACACACCCTGTATAATCCCCTATTCTTGAATGTGGATAGAAAAAAGTCTCCTCCTGGGATTAGTTCACTAGTATGACAAAGAAGGTAGATTTAATTCAGGTTCCAAATCCATTACTTTGAGTCAAAGTAAGAGAAAAAGATATTATCCTAGGGAGCCTGAAGGTTTCAGGTGAGCTTTTAAAAAGGAGACTTTGCCTTTCCTATAGGAAGAGATTAAAATTAGCAGAGTGTGTAGCAAGGAACTGAGACCCACCCCAGGAGGCCTGCTCAGCAGAAAACCAGCAAGAAAATGGGATTGTCAGGTCTACAACTATTACGAGCTGAATTCTGATGACCTGAATGACCATGGAAGACCTTTCTCCAGCAGAGTCTACAGGTGAGGATGTGACCAGTCATACTTTGATCTTAGCCTTGTGAGACCCTCAGCAGAGGACCCAATTAATATATGCTACACATCTCAGCCACAGAAACTGTAAGATGATGAATATGTGTTGAAATCTGTTATACAGTAATTAAAAAGTAATGCCAATTGTAACAAAATAGACAATACTACAGTAGACATCATTCATAGTAAACTTAAGAAACAGTTCTTTTAAAGCCAGGAGCAAGGAAAGGAATTACTGCTTTTTCCCAAAACTTCACTGGAGTTCCTATATAATGCAGTGGGTCAAGAAAAATCATTAGACCTAATTAAGACTTAAATGGGACCATTTTGTCATTATTTGCAATAGGATTTTTTTTTCCTCAAGCCCCAAAAAACTCTGTAAATATATAATAGTAGTAGTAAGTTCATCAGAGTTGCTTGATTTATACAAGCACAAGACAGTTGTAAAAATGGAATATGTTAAAACATATTGTTTGAAATAATAGCAAACCTATAATTTGCTGAGAAATGTATCTATATTATCTTTATGGAGAAAAATATAATATTTTATTAAAAGACATTAAAGAAGACTCCTCGAAATGAGAACTTCATAATGTCTATAGATATGGCACATAAAAATGTTCACACTTTCTAAATTAACAGGGAACTTCATTATAATTCTGGAAAGATTCCTAATAGGCTTTTTTGTAGAACTTGACAAAATGAGTCTAAACTTCATGTGGAAAAGAACTTACTCTTTTTTCCTTAGAAAAATATATATACAAGAAAATTTTGAAAAAGAAAAAGTGAGCTGACTGTCCTATCAGATTTCAACACTTATTATAAACATTATGAATAATAAGAGTCTAGTATTGAAAAAGATGTAATAAATGACCTAAAAGAACAAAATGAGGAACCCAGAAACTAACACATGCTTTTATGGAAACTTGATATATTATAGATATGTCATTGTAGATAAGTAGATATGGATAAACAATACAATAAATGAGACAACTGGCTATCCACATGGAAAGTAAAGCAAAATAAATTTCCTTTTCTTCAAACATAGAAATCAATTCTCTTTGGATTAAAAACCTAAATGCAAAAAAAAATGTTCCTTTAATTTTTTTTTTAGAATATATAGGAGGATATCTTTATGATTTGGGGGGAGGAAAGGGCTTTCTTAAACATGGCAAAAACATATTAATAAAAAATTAATTTAAAAAAAAACAGCAGTGAGAGACAATACCATAAAACTCAGACTGAGATTAAAAAAAACCACACACATGTAATTTACAAATTACTGGTGAGTAATAACCAGAATAGAGCAAGAAGAAGAAGACAAATATATACCTCTTCATTCCCCACACAACAGAACAGTTAAAACATATAAGCAAGAATTAATATAGAAGATTAATATAGAAGGTAATTCAAATCCTGCTGTATGTGTGCTGGAGATGTCTTAGCTGTCTTGAGCTAACTGTGTTTCCTGCCAACTCCATGATAAATGACATCACCATGGCAGATTGACACTGGCCATGGTGGGAGAATAGAAATTGGTAAGTGTTTCTTCAGTGTATCCGGGATTCCTCATGAAAAATCTTAATATCTGCCATGGAACTGTCATGATGTGGAAACTTATACTACTATCATGAAGAAATGCAAAGGATAGTTCACACAGTTTAAGTTGCCATTGAATCAGATTTTCTTTTAGAGAGAAAAACCAACCCAGCACACATATCTGCAAAATCTTCATCTGGCAGTTAGATATGATATATTTTGAATCTTGTTTGGTTTTTGTTCCAATTCCAATCAGATAAGAAAAAGTTAGAAGTCAATGAGATGGATACTTGAAGATATAATTGTACAACATGATTTCTCCATTGAAAATACATGGTAAGTGGACAGTAATTCAATATCAGTGAAATCATAATGAATGTTGTACACAGGTCTGCAAATCAGTGGTTTATACAATATTTAGATTATATTGTAAGATCACTGTGTTTAACCTTAGTATATGAATATGTCATGTGAATATATAAGAAAACTATCAAATGAACAACAGCAAAAGCAAAAAAAAACCAAAAAACAACACAAAACTAAAAATAAACCTGGTTGCAGGATCAATGCAGAATTCACATTTGGTTTCCTGAGGGCTATCTTAGATGATATAAATATGAGCTTATATCAGTGCACTTGATGTGTTATTATTACTGCTCTGGATCTCTATGCAGATCTAATCATTGCCGTTATAATTAGGGTAGAAACATTTAAAAACAAACAACCCAATTAGCTAAATCATTGCTTATGTCTTTTTTTAAATACATATTATTAAATGTTTTTTTAATTATTATTTATTTTTGACACAGAGAGAGACAGAACATGGGCAGGGGAGGGGCAGAGAGAGAGGGAGACACAGAATCTGAAGCAGACTCTAGGCTCTGAGCTGTCAGCACAGAGCTCGACGCGGGGCTCGAACTCATGGACTGTGAGATCATGACCTCAGCTGAAGTAGGACGCCTAACCGACTGAGCCACCCAGGGCCCCAATCATTGCTTATGTCTTAATGAAAGAGTCACTGTTTTCAAAGGATAAGCATTTTTACCTCTTATCAAAAACCAAACTGCATACTTGAATAAAACAAAGCAGAAAGATGAGTTTATCACAAAAGTTTCAACCTGCAAGCTGGGAAACACAAGACTATGGGAGCAAAGAGTTGTGAGCAAGCTGCTCATAGACCAATAGATTTTTATGGAATAAATATGGAAGTTATTTGGCTTTTTCAGTTGATTGGCTACCTAGTAGTCTTCCACTAGGGTAGCTGTTTTAGGTAAATAACAAAGCCCAGAGATGGCATGAATAGACTTGGCATTTGAAAATGGGCTGATGGTTCTCTGCAATCTCTGACAACCACTGTATATTCCTGTTAGCTGAGGCTAAGTTTCATTCTTCTTTATGCGTGGCATTGACTATCTCCATTTTGTCCCCGTTTTAAGTTATTTTATTTTACTTTGGTTCTAGAGTATCTAAACTTTAAAAAATGCAAAATAGCACAATTGGAATTGATCTTAAAAGTCATAATTATTCTCTCTCAATATAAGAATTCCTTATGAAATATACCCAAGGATAATCATCCAATATCCACTCCATTTTGTATGTGGAAGAACTTAAAATGTTGCAAGTCAATCAATCCACTCTGTTTCAAATTACCCAGTTACCTCAATCTTTTTAATGCTACAACTAAATTTGCCTCATTTTGACAATCACCTACATATATTAGATCTTTTTCCTTATTTCATGAAGGAACAACAAAAACTCACTACTCTCCCTATATCCTATTGCCTTACTTATATTTGTGCTTCTCCTGTGAGAAACAACTTATGAGATGGTGATGAGTAGGATATGTAAGCAAGAAAATTGTAAAGGTCATCACACAATCAGATCAACTGAGAAATAACACGAGAAGTCCAAATAATAAAACTTTCATTAAAAAAAAAAAGCCAAACCTCTTGGAAAGTAAGCTCCCCAAGAAGTATTTTTATTTTCTATCCATATGAACAGGGTGTAGGCCAATGGGAAATGTTTAATAAATAGTACAATAATAAAGATGATGGAAATGTCAAATAATCTCATTTTAAAATAAGCATAGTCCTTTAGAAAACGTTAACATTTAAAAAAATATATATGTATTTTTTTTTTAGAGAGAGAGAGAGAGATTGTGTGTGGTGGGGAGAGGGGCAGAAGGAGAGAGAGAAAGAATGCCAAGCAGGCTCCACACTCAGTGCAGAACCGACACGAGGCTCAATCTCATGAACCCTGGGATCATGACCTGAGCCAAAATCAAGAGTTAAATGCTCAACTGACTGAGCTACCCAGGCATCCCCAAAACATTAAATTTTTAATGTGATATCAGAAAGCTAATATTTAGTAGATTCTTTATCCAGAGTACATCTGAATATAATAATCTTTTAAAGTGGCTGATATTTTCTATAATGATTATTTCGGCATTTACAAAAGATTAACATGTACATTGCAGAAAACTTCATAAAAATGAGTATGTATACAAATAAAATAAAGGGCACTTGGTTGGCTTAGTTGGTTGAGTGTCCTACTTCAGCTCAGGTCATGATCTCATGGCTCTAAGGCTTGTGAGTTTGAGCCCCATGTTGGGCTCTGTGCTGACAGCTCAGAGCCTGGAGCCTGCTTTGGATTCTGCGTGTCTCTCTGCCTCTCTCTCTCTCTCTCTCTCTCTCTGTGTCTGTCTCTCTCAAAAATAAAATAAACATAAAATAAAACAATAAAATAAAAAGTATGTAAGATAGTCAATGGTAATATTTTTACTGTGAAATGAGTAAAAGAAGCCTCATTAAAAATAGAATCAGAAGAGGTTCCGGAAGATGGCGGCGTAGGAGGACGCTGGGCTTACCGCGCGTCCTGCTGATCACTTAGATTCCACCTACACCTGCCTAAAGAACCCAGAAAACCGCCAGAGGATGAGCAGAACGGAGTCTCCAGAGCCAAGCGCCGACGAGAGGCCCACGGAAGAGGGTAGGAAGGGCGGCGAGGAGGTGCGCGCTCCACGGACTGGCGGGAGGGAGCCAGGGCGGAGGGGCGGAGGGGCGGCTCACCGGCCAAGCAGAGCCCCCGAGTCGGGCTGGCAAAAGCGGAGGGGCCGGACGGACTGTGTTCCGACAGCAAGCGCGACTTAGCGTCTGGGAGGTCATAAGTGAACAGCTCTGCTCAGAAAGCGGGAAGGCTGGAGGACAAAGGGAGGGAGAGCTGCTGAGCCCCCGGACGGCAGAGCTCAGCTTGGGGGGAACAAAGGCGCTCGCCAGCGCCATCTCCCCCGCCCATCCCCCAGCCAAAATCCCAAAGAGAACCAGTTCCTGCCAGGGAACTTGCTCGTTCCGCACAAACACCCAACAATGTGCTTCTGCGGAGCCAAACCTCCAGCAGCGGATCTGACTCCCTCCCGCTGCCACAGGGCCCCTCGTGAAGTGGATCACCTAAGGAGAAGCGAGCTAAGCCTGCCCCTCCCACCCCCGTGCACCTTGCCTACCCACCCCAGCTAATACTCCAGATCCCCAGCACAAGCCTGGCAGTGTGCAAGTAGCCCAGACGGGCCACGCCACCCCCCAGTGAATCCCGCCCCTAGGAGAGGGGAAGAGAAGGCACACACCAGTCTGACTGTGGCCTCAGCGGTGGGCTGGGGGCAGACATCAGGTCAGACTGCGGCCCCGCCCACCAACTCCAGTTATACACCACAGCACGGGGGAAGTGCCCTGCGGGTCCTCACCACTCCAGGGGCTATCCAAAATGACCAAACGGAAGAATTCCCCTCAGAAGAATCTCCAGGAAATAACAACAGCTAAAGAACTGATCAAAAAGGATTTAAATAATATAACAGAAAGTGAATTTAGAATAATAGTCATAAAATTAATCGCTGGGCTTGAAAACAGTATACAGGACAGCAGAGAATCTCTTGCCACAGAGATCAAGGGACTAAGGAACAGTCACGAGGAGCTGAAAAACGCTTTAAACGAAATGCAAAACAAAATGGAAACCACGACGGCTCGGATTGAAGAGGCAGAGGAGAGAATAGGTGAACTAGAAGATAAAGTTATGGAGAAAGAGGAAGCTGAGAGAAAGAGAGATAAAAAAATCCAGGAATATGAGGGGAAAATTAGAGAACTAAGTGATACACTAAAAAGAAATAATATATGCATAATTGGTATCCCAGAGGAGGAAGAGAGAGGGAAAGGTGCTGAAGGGGTACTTGAAGAAATTATAGTTGAGAACTTCCCTGAACTGGGGAAGGAAAAAGGCATTGAAATCCAAGAGGCACAGAGAACTCCCTTCAGATGTAACTTGAATCGATCTTCTGCACGACATATCATAGTGAAACTGGCAAAATACAAGGATAAAGAGAAAATTCTGAAAGCAGCAAGGGATAAACGTGCCCTCACATATAAAAGGAGACCTATAAGACTCGTGACTGATCTCTCCTTTGAAACTTGGCAGGCCAGAAAGGCTTGGCACGATATCTTCAGTGTGCTGGACAGAAAAAATATGCAGCCGAGAATCCTTTATCCAGCAAGTCTGTCATTTAGAATAGAAGGAGAGATAAAGGTCTTCCCAAACAAACAAAAACTGAAGGAATTTGTCACCACGAATTGGTGCCAGATCAAGATCAAGATCACGAAACCAGCCCTACAAGAGATCCTAAGGGGGATCCTGTGAGACAAAGTACCAGAGACATCACTACAAGCATAAAACATACAGACATCACAATGACTCTAAACCCGTATCTTTCTATAATAACACTGAATGTAAATGGATTAAATGCGCCAACCAAAAGACATAGGGTATCAGAATGGATAAAAAAACAAGACCCATCTATTTGCTGTCTACAAGAGACTCATTTTAGATCTGAGGACACCTTTAGATTGAGAGTGAGGGGATGGAGAACTATTTATCATGCTACTGGAAGCCAAAAGAAAGCTGGAGTAGCCATACTTATATCAGACAAACTAGACTTTAAATTAAAGGCTGTAACAAGAGATGAAGAAGGGCATTATATAATAATTACAGGGTCTATCCATCAGGAAGAGCTAACAATTATAAATGTCTATGCGCCGAATACCGGAGCCCCCAGATATATAAAACAATTACTCATAAACATAAGCAACCTTATTGATAAGAATGTGGTCATTGCAGGGGACTTTAACACCCCACTTACAGAAATGGATAGATCATCTAGACACACGGTCAATAAAGAAACAAGGGCCCTGAATGATACATTGGATCAGATGGACTTGACAGATATATTTAGAACTCTGCATCCCAAAGCAACAGAATATACTTTCTTCTCGAGTGCACATGGAACATTCTCCAAGATAGATCATATACTGGGTCACAAAACAGCCCTTCATAAGTTTACAAGAATTGAAATTATACCATGCATACTTTCAGACCACAATGCTATGAAGCTTGAAATCAACCACAGGAAAAAGTCTGGAAAACCTCCAAAAGCATGGAGGTTAAAGAACACCCTACTAACGAATGAGTGGGTCAACCAGGCAATTAGAGAAGAAATTAAAAAATATATGGAAACGAACGAAAATGAAAATACAACAATCCAAACGCTTTGGGATGCAGCGAAGGCAGTCCTGAGAGGAAAATACATTGCAATCCAGGCCTATCTCAAGAAACAAGAAAAATCCCAAATACAAAATCTAACAGCACACCTAAAGGAAATAGAAGCAGAACAGCAAAGGCAGCCTAAACCCAGCAGAAGAAGAGAAATCATAAAGATCAGAGCAGAAATAAACAATATAGAATCTAAAAAAACTGTAGAGCAGATCAACGAAACCAAGAGTTGGTTTTTTGAAAAAATAAACAAAATTGACAAACCTCTAGCCAGGCTTCTCAAAAAGAAAAGGGAGATGACCCAAATAGATAAAATCATGAATGAAAATGGAATTATTACAACCAATCCCTCAGAGATACAAACAATTATCAGGGAATACTATGAAAAATTATATGCCAACAAATTGGACAACCTGGAAGAAATGGACAAATTCCTAAACACCCACACTCTTCCAAAACTCAATCAGGAGGAAATAGAAAGCTTGAACAGACCCATAACCAGCGAAGAAATTGAATCGGTTATCAAAAATCTCCCAACAAATAAGAGTCCAGAACCAGATGGCTTCCCAGGGGAGTTCTACCAGACGTTTAAAGCAGAGATAATACCTATCCTTCTCAAGCTATTCCAAGAAATAGAAAGGGAAGGAAAACTTCCAGACTCATTCTAGGAAGCCAGTATTACTTTGATTCCTAAACCAGACAGAGACCCAGTAAAAAAAGAGAACCACAGGCCAATATCTCTGATGAATATGGATGCAAAAATTCTCAATAAGATACTAGCAAATCGAATTCAACAGCATATAAAAAGAATTATTCACCCTGATCAAGTGGGATTCATTCCTGGGATGCAGGGCTGGTTCAACATTCGCAAATCGATCAACGTGACACATCACATTAACAAAAAAAAAGAGAAGAACCATATGATCCTGTCAATCGATGCAGAAAAGGCCTTTGACAAAATCCAGCACCCTTTCTTAATAAAAACCCTGGAGAAAGTCGGGATAGAAGGAACATACTTAAAGATCATAAAAGCCATTTATGAAAAGCCCACAGCTAACATCATCCTCAACGGGGAAAAACTGAGAGCTTTTTCCCTGAGATCAGGAACACGACAGGGATGCCCACTCTCACCGCTGTTGTTTAATATAGTGCTGGAAGTTCTAGCATCAGCAATCAGACAACAAAAGGAAATCAAAGGCATCCAAATTGGCAAAGATGAAGTCAAGCTTTCGCTTTTTGCAGATGACATGATATTATACATGGAAAATCCGATAGACTCCACCAAAAGTCTGCTAGAACTGATACATGAATTCAGCAAAGTTGCAGGATACAAAATCAATGTACAGAAATCAGTTGCATTCTTATACACTAACAATGAAGCAACAGAAAGACAAGTAAAGAAACTGATCCCATTCACAATTGCACCAAGAAGCATAAAATACCTAGGAATAAATCTAACCAAAGATGTAAAAGATCTGTATGCTGAAAACTATAGAAAGCTTATGCAGGTAATTGAAGAAGATATAAAGAAATGGAAAGACATTCCCTGCTCATGGATTGGAAGAATAAATATTGTCAAAATGTCAATACTACCCAAAGCTATCTACACATTCAATGCAATCCCAATCAAAATTGCACCAGCATTCTTCTCGAAACTAGAACAAGCAATCCTAAAATTCATATGGAACCAACCACAAAAGGCCCCGAATAGCCAAAGTAATTTTGAAGAAGACCAAAGCAGTAGGCATCACAATCCCAGACTTTAGCCTCTACTACAAAGCTGTCATCATCAAGACAGCATGGTATTGGCATAAAAACAGACACATAGACCAATGGAATAGAATAGAAACCCCAGAACTAGACCCACAAACGTATGTCCAACTCATCTTTGACAAAGCAGGAAAGAAAATCCAATGGAAAAAAGACAGTCTCTTTAACAAATGGTGCTGGGAGAACTGGACAGCAACATGCAGAAGGTTGAAACTAGACCACTTTCTCACACCATTCACAAAAATAAACTCAAAATGGATAAAGGACCTGAATGTGAGACAGAAAACCATCAAAACCTTAGAGGAGAAGGCAGGAAAAGACCTCTCTGACCTCAGCCGTAGCAATCTCTTACTCGGCACATCCCCAAAGGCAAGGGAATTAAAAGCAAAAGTGAATTACTGGGACCTTATGAAGATAAAAAGCTTCTGCACAGCAAAGGAAACAACCAACAAAACTAAAAGGCAACCAACGGAATGGGAAAAGATATTTGCAAATGACACATCGGACAAAGGGCTAGTATCCAAAATCTATAAAGAGCTCATCAAACTCCACACCCGAAAAACAAATAACCCAGTGAAGAAATGGGCAGAAAACATGAATAGACACTTCTCTAAAGAAGACATCCGGATGGCCAACAGGCACATGAAAAGATGTTCAACGTCGCTCCTTATCAGGGAAATACAAATCAAAACCACACTCAGATACCACCTCACGCCAGTCAGAGTGGCCAAAATGAAGAAATCAGGAGACTATAGATGCTGGAGAGGATGTGGAGAAACGGGAACCCTCTTGCACTGTTGGTGGGAATGCAAATTGGTGCAGCCGCTCTGGAAAGCAGTGTGGAGGTTCCTCAGAAAATTAAAAATAGACCTACCCTATGACCCAGCAATAGCACTGCTAGGAATTTATCCAAGGGATACAGGGGTACTAAGGCATAGGGGCACTTGTACCCCCAATGTTTATAGCAGCACTCTCAACAATAGCCAAATTATGGAAAGAGCCTAAATGTCCATCAATTGATGAATGGATAAAGAAATTGTGGTTTATATACACAATGGAATACTACGTGGCAATGAGAAAAAATGAAATATGGCCTTTTGTAGCAACGTGGATGGAACTGGAGAGTGTGGTGCTAAGTGAAATAAGCCATACAGAGAATGACAGATACCATATGGTTTCACTCTTATGTGGATCCTGAGAAACGTAACAGAAACCCATGGGGGAGGGGAAGGAAAAAAAAAAAAAAGAGGTTAGAGTGGGAGAGAGCCAAAGCATACGAGACTGTTAAAAACTGAGAACAAACTGAGGGTTGATGGGGGGTGGGAGGGAGGGCAGGGTGGGTGATGGGTATTGAGGAGGGCACCTTTTGGGATGAGCACTGGGTGTTGTATGGAAACCAATTTGACAGTAAATTTCATATATTAAAAAATAAAAAATAAAAATAAAAAAATAAAAAAATAATTAAAAAAAAAATAGAATCAGAAAACCCTAAAGGGGGTGCTCTCCCACACATACCACGTGTTGCAGCCTACATAACCAGCAGGAAAAGATTAGAATTATTTGACAAGGGAGGACATTCTTCACATAGAAATATTATCTCCGGCTTTTTAGCGAAAGAAGGAAGATCTCTCCTTGCCCCAGCAGCAAAGCACTAACCACTCATTGTAGCAAATGAGAAACCATCAGAATCTCGAATTCTTGGTCTTTTCCAATGAACCTTTGTTCAAACCAACCCTCTCCAATTTCTACCTAAAACCTAATCAAAATTGACCTTCCCTTGGTATTTTAGGAGTTTGTTATGGTTCACCATAGTTTGTTTGTTCCAAATTGCAGTTCCTCTGCTATTCAGGAACCAATTCATTTTGCTACTAAAATAACTAGCCATTAGATTTTTAAGTTTGACATTACAATATCAGTGAATGTCATTATAAAAGGACTTTGAAAAAAATCAATTTCCGGGGCCTAGTCTATTTCTTCCCAATAACTTCTTTGAAAAATAACTTGCTTCCTTTTGATAATTGCCTCTAAAGCAGCTAAAGGTGGAAGGATTATACTTACACACACTTACATGCATATACAGACCTACAGATGCAACTTACAGTAAAACAGTTTCAATTTAGGAATCAAAGCTATGTTTGGTATATTATTGACTGTGTTTTAGAAAATGTACTTTCCTGGAGAGACTGTACTATCATATATCACAAGTGCTGTCTTGACCCAGTTTTGAGTTAGTCAAAACTCACTCCTTGGTTACAACACACACACCCAACTGTCATAAATCTCAGATGCAAACATCTAGGGACAGGCATTTCTTTCTTATGCATGTGCAAATACTCAAGACACCCAATTCAGAGGAAGCCAGCTTGTCACACATAAGCCACCTCCTATAATTCCAGCCTACTGTATCTACTATATAGATAGTATAGATGATATAGATATAGATATAGATATAGATATAGATATAGATATAGATAGATATATAGATAGATATAGATACATAGATAGATACAGATATAGATATAGATATAGATATAGATATAGATGTAGATATAGATATATCCCCTAAGTGTCTATATAGATATATGTATCTTCTTTAAAAATGCTCATTTTTTTTGAAAGATAAAGGTGTTTGTCCCTAAATGCTTTGGTGTTATGAAAAGGGTCAGATACCCAGCGTGTCCATTTAGGTCACTTTGTGTTTGGGTGGGAGGGAAGAGAATAGGTCGAGAACACAGTGCCTTTCTCTTTTATCTTTGCTGTTCTGACTGCTAAAATGTCCTGATGGAGCTGCCTGCCCTTGATTTAGCCAGAGACAGAATTTATCATTTTAAAGATACCCATATAACTTAAATAACACCAAATTCTCAATCCCCTTCTCAGCTATAGGAAGGCACTAGAATCTGCTTAGTACAGAAGCAGTAATTCAATTCTTCTCTTTGGCTAAGGATCCACCTAGGTCTTTCGCACTTTGTGTCAGCATACTTGAGGCAACATTAGTGCTTACTTAATGTTTTTTAAAAACTCTGTTCTTCTGTGATTCTTTGTAAAGCTTCATTCATCTAAGAAAAAAAAGAAACACAAAAAATACTCACTGATTTAAAACTCTTCTTTTGGACTAGAAAATTTATCTTTAACACACATATGTATTTATTTCCTTCCATTCTAAAACACAGCTCCACATATTGTACTGAAATTGGGATTTTATCCTTTATTCAAATTTGCATTCCTATGTAATCAAATATTTTGTGTACTAAATATTCTTCAAAAACACAACTTCCATGGGAGCATAACATTCGATCATTTATTTAATCAATCCTCTATGAATTAGTTGATTATTCTTAGGTTTTCATGATTCCTCCTTTACATATAGTCATATAATAAAATTATATTCAATTTACCTCTAAGGATTTTCTTTAAGACTGTATTTCTTGAGGTAGATATACTGTGACAGTTAAAGCTTTTAAAATGTATTACTTTCCACTTAGATCTTACCAGTGTATACTTCCAAGAGCAGATTATAATGAGAACATCCTGAAGGTCCATTTTCAACTCTAACATTTTTTTATTCCAAAATAAGTGTTTATGAAACTTAACAATAAAAGTATCTTTTAAAATAATAATACATAATACTGATGCTAAATATTAGAAAGAGTTGATAGATAAGTATTAAAAGATCTGCTACCCATGTGTCTGTAGGTGCGAAAATATGAGATAATTGTTTATGGGTAAAACACAGGCCTTACATAGTCAGATAAACTTGAGAATATGTTCTATCACCATTACTCAGATTTGTGTAACCTTGAATGAGTTGTCTAACTTTCCTATACTTCAAGGTCTCATTTGTAAGACTGATTATTCTAATCAATGTCATTAAATAATTGTCAGGATTAAATGAGAAAAGTTAGTGGCCCAGAGTGAACCCTGAATATATGGGGGCTCTACCACATATTGCCACTGTGAATTATTCAAAGGCAATACAAAAAGCAATCTCTAAAATTTATCAACTTCTGTGCAGAAAAAAATCAACCACAATTGATTTTTAAATGTTTCACTTGGTTGCCATGGAGTGATGAAAATGTGTATTTCTAACGCTGTGAATCCTTTTTCTTTTCTTTTTAAATCCAGCCTGAGTGGGGAGGGCAAGGTGGGGAAGGGTAAGCAGGGGTAGAGCTACAAAGGCTTTGAACATTTTGAAATCTTGCCTTCTTTTTCCCTTTTGACTCTCAGTAACTATGTTCAAAATCATTTCTAAAGTCAATGCATTTGGAACATATGAATAGACTTTGATTCAGTGAACAACCATTCAGTCTGAATAATTATCCTGTGAAGGAGAATTACATGTAGTTTAGGCACCATTTAAAAATCAATGTTGTGTATAGATTTCAGGGGTGCTAATTTTTATCTCACTTGTCTCCGCTAATATCTATTCAATTGTTTCTCACAAGTAAAACTTTATTACAGCGTGACTTGCTGGAATTTCTACTGGAAAAGAAAATTCAAGAGATAGCAATTTTTACTATCTGTTAAACATAAGTCATTATTATATAACTTGGTTATTTTGGAGGTTGTGAGATTTGTTTTTCATACTGTTGACAACAATGATCATTCCTTTATTAAATAAAAACTTATTGAGGTTCTACTGCATGGTTATACTGAGAACAGTGATATAAAAAATAATGCAAGTACCCTCATAAATTTATCAATGTGTTCTTGAGGAACACAGACAATAAAAATGAAAATGCAAAACTAAAGAGATAATTTCAAATTTTGATAAAGGCCATGGATGAAATAAACAGTTTAATGTGAGAGAAAATAATTGCTGGGTGGGTCAGAAGTACGTTCTCTATGGCAGTGGCACTTGAGGTAAGACTTGACTAGAGGAACAGCAAGCTCCTGAAAAGTCGTGGGACAGTGCAAAGGTCATAAAGTAGGAATGAATTTGGTTTTATCTAGAAAGAGAAATAAGATTAGTGTGATTGAGTAATAGTGATCAAGGAGGGAAAAGTAAGATGTGAAATTTGGAATGTAACAAGGCTAAATTATGCAGGAATTTGGTGGCAAAGGTAAAAGTGTATATTTTATTCTGATTTCAAAGGAAATCTCTTTGACAGATGGACACCCACGTTCAGAAAAATGAAACCAGACCCAAATCTGACACCTTTCACAAAAAATTAACTCAAAATGGATCACAGACGTAAATATAAAATGCAAACCTATAGGGGTGCCTGGGTGGCTGAGTCGGTCAAGTGTCCAACTCTTGATTTCAGCTCAGGTCATGATCTCACGGCTCGTGAGTTCAAGCCCCACGCTATAAGTGCAGAGCCTGCTTGGGATCCTCTCTTCCTCTCTCTCTCTCTCTCTCTCTGCCCTTTCCCTGCTTGTTCTCCCTCAAAAGACATAAAGAAGAAAAGAAAGAAAGAAAATAAAATCCAAACCTATAAAACTCTCAGAAGATAACATTGGAGAAAATCTAGACAAATTTGGATATGATGACACCTTTTTAGATGCAATACCAAAGGCTTGATCCATGCACAAAATAATTGGCTAATATGGACCTCATTAAAATTAAAAACTTCTACTATGCAAAAAACAATGTCAAGAGACTTAGAAGACAAGCCACAGTTGTGGAGAAAATATTTGCAAAAGACACAGCTGAGAAAGGACTATTATCCAAAATATTCACAGAACTCTTAAAACTCAGCAATAATAAAACAACATATCTGATTAAATAACAGGCCAAAGTCCTTAGCAGACACCTCACAAAAGAAAACACACAGATGGCAAATATGGGTATGAAAACATGCTGCATATCATATGTCATCAGGAAAATACAAACTGAAACACGAGACTCTTATGATATATATGATCCATCAATCGTGCTCCTTTTACCTAAAGGAGAGGGAAACCTATGTTCACATACAACCTTCTTTAAGGATATTTATAGCAGCTTTATTTATAATTGCCAAAACTTGGAAAGAACCAAGACACCCTTGGCGGTGAATGGTAAATATTCTGTGGTACATTCAGACAATGGGATATTATTCAGTGCTAAAAGAAAATGAGTTATGGAGCCATGAAAAGACATGGAGAAAATGCAAAGGCCTAAGTAAAAGAATAGAATATGAAAAGGTATGGACTGTATGATTCCAACTACATGACATTCTGGAAAAGGTAAAACTATGGAAACAATAAAAAGATCAGTGGTTCCCATGGGTTTGGGTTTGGGGGGTGGATAGGCAGAGCACAGAAGAGTTTAGAACACTGAAAATATGCTGTATGAATTATAATAATGGATATATATCATTACATATTTGTCCAAACCCACAGAATATAAAACACCAAGAGCAAACTCTGAAATAAACTATGGACTTTGGGGTACTTATGATATGACAATGTAAGTTCATTTTTGGTTACATATATATATATATATACATATATATATATATATATATATGTATACATATATATATATATACATGTATATATATATATATATGATGCTGATAATGGTGAGTGATGTTGATAATGGGGGAAACTATGCATATGTAGGGGTATATGGGGAAATCTGTACCTTCCTCTTAATTTTATTGTAAACCTAAAAGTGTTTTAAAAATTGTTTTTAAAAAAATTTGTCTTAGGCATTAATGACATAGAAACAATAATTTAAGTAGGATCTATTAAAGGTCAGATACATCTTACCAAACCATTACCAAAACTTTCCTAATCTCCCTTGAAAAGAGAAGCAAAGGAAGGGCTCAGACCCATAGTTGTGAGCCTTATATCCAAATATCTTTTCGTATGTTGCATTAGCCCTGGTTGTACTTCCATCTTGCCAGGAAAGAAACCAATAGAGGAAGATACTATTTTTTTTTTCAAGACCTCAGGGCCATCAACAAATTCATTCTCTCCTGCTCAGTTGCAATACCTAAACCAAATACCATCCTGACAACAATCATTCCTGAAGCCACTTGCTTCACTAGTGAATTTTTGCTCAGCCTTTTACAGTGTGCCTCTAGAAAAAGATAATCAATACCTTTTTGCCTCTACTTGGGGAGGACAGCAATACATATGGACAGACATGACTAAGGGGTTCACTGAAATATCCTCTTATTTTACCTGGATCTCTTCTCAAAAACCAAAACATCTAAATTTGCTTGTAATTCAATTCTGATAGAATATGTTGATGACCTTCTAGTTTGTTCAGAAAACAAGGTATCTGAAAAAGCATTCCATTTACTTGCTTTCAGCCTTAGTAGAAGAGAGACATAAAACTTCTAAAAACAAATTACAATTTAGCCAAAATATACTTATTATTTATTGTGTGACATATCTAAGAAGGGGAAAACATTCTCTAAATAGACTAAAGACTATTCAGACTTATTCTAGATCCTCACAAAACACCAATTAATAAGATTTCTGGGTTTAACTGAACATCGCAAACAATGAGTGCCAAATTTTTCCAAGATGGCAACATCCCCTTAGAATTGACTAGTCTTCAGTAAGCAGGCTCTCCTCTGATAACCAAAACATGATCAGGACTTCTGTAACCCAAATAAAACTCTTACATAGCCTCTTTCTCTAGCCATTCTAAACAACAAAAAGCTCCTTTGTTTATTTGTGTTTTAGAAATCTGGGAAAGCCCTTGGAGTTTTAGTGCAACTTTAAACCATCAAATGCCTGTCATTTACTGTAGCCTTACCATTGACCTGGTTGCAAAGGCTTATCTCCCTTGTCTTTGGCCAATAATTGCCACTGTAAAACTTGTTGATACGTCTGCTGAATTAGTTCTAGGCTCCTTGCTTGATCTCATGGTTCCTCCTTCAGTACAGACATTACTACTGACTGAGAATCCGCAACACATTTTTAACAAACCAATTAACCTCTTGGGAGATCTTTACTCTTTCCCTCTCTCATTACTATTCACCATCACAACACCCTGACCTGACACTATCTCACTTCTGAATCAGAAGATGGGGGAATATGTGATTGTCTCACCTCAGGAAACTTTCTATACCAAATTCAGTTTTTTTTCACAGACTCTCACTGAGAACCCTGATCTAGATTTATTGACGGACCCTGCCTCAAAACTGAAACTGGAGGCTATCAAGCAGAATATGCTCATTTAAGTTCTCATTTAGAATATAGTCCTCCACCTGAGGTAAAGCCAGCCTAGATGGACTAATGTATAGCACTTATGGGAGATTATTAACTATCTAAACACTAGAGAGTAAACATAAATACAGTATTATAAACTGAGATGTATCCGACCTCCCAAATTCATGTTTTGAAACTTGAACTCCCAATGTGACTGTATTTGAAGATAGCTTCCAACTCAGAACCAACCAGAGACAGTCATACGAAACTATTAAAAAACCTCACAAAACTAATTACATAAGATACTCCATTTCCAGTCAGCCCATCTTTGGCTACACCGTGCCAACGACATCTAAGCAGAGCATATCTGGAGCCATTTCCTTTTTTGATTTTTTACTATAAAACGATTCCACTTTGCTGCCTGCCTTCAAGTCTCTGGCAAATGCCAGTGATAGTGGTTGCAGCTGAACTACCTTACTATATAGCAAACTCTGAATAAATAGCTTCTGGGTTTTTTTCTCAATTCCGTAAAACATACACATGGCAACTATTTTTGACATGGCGCCATTTATATCTGAAGCCACGTGTGAGTTTTAAAAGCAGTTTAGAAGTATACATTCTGTATGAATACAAGAAAATATAACCGGATTTAATAAATATTGATGCTTTAATATTTGTTTTTCCATTGTTACCAAATTTGTGTATGACTTGGTATAGGTCATGGGTTGGTTTTCTGTTCCTTCATTTTATTAATGTGTATTGAGATTTTTATTGCCTAAAAAAGGAAGAGACATGATTACTGTACAAATTTGAAAGCACATTTAAGAATAAAAGTAAAATAAATACCACTCAAACTATCAGTAAACATAGGTAACTGCTATTTACTTTTGTGTCTTTTTACAGACATTTCTTCCAATGCAAAATGTCATCAAACTATATACATTATTGTTATCTTTTTAAAATTCCTGAAATCATAGTAGTAGCATGTTTCCTTTTGTTAAATATTCTGTTAAATCTGGCTTTTAGGGGCATATGGGTGGCACAGTCAGTTGAGAGGTGTGGGGCAGGCTCTGTGCCTCCTGACAGTTTGGAGCCTGTTTGGGATTCTATGCCCCTCCCCTGCTCACATGCAGGAGTGCTCTATCTTTCTATCTTTCAAAATAAATTAAAACAAAACAAAAACAGTATAAAGAAGAAGATGGAACTTCTAGGGGAAATTTGGATAGAGGGCAATGTATATATATATATATATATATATATACACATAAATATTTATTTATTTATTTATTTATTTATTTATTTATTTATTTAATGTTTATTTTGAGAGAGAAAAAGTGAGACCAGGGAAGGGGCAGAGAGAGGAGAGAGAGAATCCAAGCAGGTTCAACTCTGTCAGCATAAGCCCAGCCAGGGCTTGATCCCACAAACCATGATATCATGACATGAGCCAAAATTAAGAGTCTTAACACTTAACCGACAGAGCCACCCAGGCGCCCCAGGAAATATATTTATAGTGGACTTTTATAAAGGGTGATACAGGGCACCTCGGTGGCTCAGTTGGTTAAGCGTCTGATTTCAGCTCAGGTCATGATCTCACGGTTCATGGGTCCAAGCCCCGCGTCGGGCTCTGTGCTGACAGCTCAGAGCCTGAAGCCTGCTTGGGATTCTGTGTCTCCCTCTCTCTCTGCCCCTCCCCTGCTTGGACTTGGTCTCTCTCTTCCTCTCTCTCAAAAATAAGTAAACATTAAAGAATTTAAAGAAAAATAAATAAAGGATGATACAATCCACCCTACTGTCACCTTGGGATATATTGATGAATGAGTAACCTTATTTTTTTTTAGAATATTGTGGATTTTGGTTTGGGTTTCTTTGAATGTTCATAATGCCTAGATGAGTCTTAATTTTCAACTGTTTTAGAAATTTTCCTCTTGTAGAATTTTATCACATAAACAAAGTCAAAACACTGACTGGCAGTTAATCTTGTCATTATTCCTGAGTTGGCAAATGTTTTCTCTGTGATAAAGGCCAACCAAATTTGCAAATTGTTGGTTGTAGAAGTTAGGCTGCTCCCACAGAAACTAGATCCTCCTTGATGATTACATTTCAAAGGGATGACTCCCAGACTACTGAGCAAGACAAGGGTTTTAAAACTGACAGGGTCTGGGAGGAGATTTATATCTCAAAGGGACAAAGAATTTATAGTTGAAAGTTTTCTTAAGTAAGTGCTCTAAGGAAAAGGAAATCAGGAGCCTGAGGGGAACTTTAAGGCTGTCCTGGTCAGATTCAGTAGAGCATTCTATATTCAGACTTTGTTAACACATTTTAAGTTCAAACTGATAAATTCAGGCATTATATAAGATGATTTACACAAACTGAACTGCTTCCCTAAAATGCATTTTTATAAAAGTGTCTTCAACTTCTATGCTTTCATACCTTCATTACTGTTCACTTCATGATTCCTGAACCTTTACATTGTTTCCCAGAAACTAGGTATGAGGTAGAGTTTTCTCACATACTGGAAGGCAAGAGTTTCCTGCAAAACCTAAAATGGGCATAATCCACAAGACTTTCATTTGACTTTTTTGGTAACAGTTTTATAGCCTTAATTATGCTTAAATTTATAACATTGGTTTGATTTTCCTGAGTATAACACAGCTGCATGAATAATCGTAATTTTGAAATCTACCGAGTAGGGGGAATTCATTACCAATTTTTACATTAGAAACAAATAATTTAATGATGTGTAGCTAATAACTTTATGGCATATTTCTAAAGCATTGATAACCCACAGCAAAAAATAATAGATGACCATAGAGATAAATATGTTTAAATACTATACTGCTGTACCCCATAACCAACCCCTTGACTTTTTCAACTGCTGACTCCCTAAGAGTTGACAAGAATCTTGCTGATCAAGAAAAATTGAGTGTATCTCCTGCCATAAAAGGAAGATCATCAACTTGATAGAGTGTTACAATGGCTCAGAAGAGAAACATCAGCAGTATAGGTTAAAGGGTTTTACATTCTGTGATGGTGGCTTTAGCTGGGTATTTTAATGTGGTGATGTGGTCATGATTGAATGAAGTTTAGGGCTAATGGACACAGAGACATGACTCTTGTTAAAGTACATTGCTTTTGATAAGTCAATGGTTTGCCCACTTAGGTGATCTATTGTTCTGAAAAGTATGTTATTTGTCCACGCCATCAACCTTTTGCCCTAAGAATGTTGCTACTTGAACCGTCAGATAAATTGATTTTTAGGAAGTTCCTAAAGTGAGCAATGAAGTTATTTATTGGTTTATAGTCTAATCCTCCTGGACAAGAATTTCTTGGAAAAAAATACTAGGGTCATGTTCCAGAGGCAGCTTAAATTCCATCATAACCAAAATTATAGAGAGAATTTTCCTTGGTGAATTAATATTATTAAATATTTCTACACACACCTGAGATCCTGGCTAAATAATTTATAGCGATTAGTTAATTCTAGAAGTCTCAGTACTCCTTTTTTGTCTTCTGCTTCCCAATCATTATACCATATTAATAACAAAACAGAACCTGTAAATAAAAATAAGGGTTTTCCTTTTTTATGCAAGTACTCTTCCTTTCTCTCTGTCTCTCCCTCTGTCTCCCCCTCTTTGATATTAAGAATATCTACAAAATATCACACACATATCATATTCACATACATATATTTTAACTGTTGAATCTGCAAATACAAGATAATATAACCTTAAATCCCTTGAAACAGTTGTGAAACTTTTTTTCCTTAAAACAGATGTTATTTTTCCCTGAATACAGAGTTCAGATGTTTATGAGATTCATCAGTTCACATTTGCAAGTAAATGGTGGACATGCATATAAATGAGATAATTTCACTAAAATTGCTCAAAGTCATAAGCAAATGCAAATATGTGTATACAACACAAAATCAATACTACTAAAAAGTTAGTAAAGTTGATTTTGAATAGTGCCTTTAATTTATCAAGGATATTGAAAATATGTTTTTGTTGTCACATTTTAAAAAGTGATCTAAAGGTCCTTAAATTTTTACTTTTGAAAGTTGCCTTATTACTCTCAAGTTGTGCATGCAGAAACAAATTTGTTTTACAAACAGCTCTTTTCTTTCTTTATATATCTATGGCATATTCAGTGCTTCCAAGGATATCAAATCCAAAAGCCACAAGTGTTCTACATATACATCATTCAGATGATGTCCCTTTATGGTTTTAAAATTTTAGCCAAAGAGTGAAAAACAAAGAAAATACAGTGGATGTTTTGTTTTTCAAAATTTAGCCTTTAGACATTTCTTCCCATAGAAATCTTACAAATTAAATAAAGTGGAGCTTGTTTGATTATGTTCTGATTTGTTTGGGGAGAAAGTATGATTTGAGTGTTCCATAAAAAGTGTTTTTATATCTAGTGAAAACACTTGTAAAGCTACTGATTGATAAGAAACCAATTATCTGAACAAGGCAAAATATCTGATGCTGACTGGATGCTATATACAGCCAAACGTTAAGAAAAGAAAGTAAAAGAAAGTGAAATACATTGGCCCCCATTTGGACTATCCATATGGATTTGTGGTGCCAGCATTAAAGAAAGCCATTTGTATTTCCTCCAATATTTTTGCTTTATTATTTGATATTTTGTAAAGTTCATTTCCTCTCCACATCGCTTACATGTTGTCCTTCAATGTCTTATCCTACAACTTTTTTTCTATTCACAGTCCTTTCCTAGATAGTCATGTATATCCTCAAGTCATATACATCAAGTAGGTACTTTCCATTCGCCACTCCAATCCACTCTTTACCTGGCTTCTCTTTTCTCTGTGCTAAGAAGCTATATTTTACAGTCAGTATTTTCAGCCTTCTTGTCATCAGATACACAGGTGGATTCACCCCATTGGAAGCATAGGCAGGGTATAGGAAAGCAGGAGAGAAGTTATATCAGGTTTTTATTTTCTGGGCTCTGGAAGTGCTAGGTTACTTGGGAATAATTGATATTTTCAGGCATTCCTCTCCAGAGTTACCCTCTCCAACTTACTTAAATTAGTCTCCCTTACCTTTTAAAGCTTTTGAGGCCATGGTGTCTCAAACTTGGCATTATTGACACTTGGGAATATGTAATTCTTTGCTTTTGAAAGAGGCTGCTCTGTGCATTGTAGCATGTTCAGCAGCATACCTGGCCCTCTACACATTACATACCAAGAGAAACCCCCCAGCTGTATGATCAGAAGTATCTCCAGATGCCACATGTCCCTCGGTGGCAAAATATTCCCCTTTTGAGAACCACTGTTTTAGGCCTACGACTTTGTATTATGGTTCTTGAGAGAAACAGAACTAATAGGGGATAGATAGATAGGAAGATATAGATAGATAGATAGATAGATAGATAGATAGATAGATAGATAGATAGATATACAAACTTATATATATATATATAGAGAGAGAGAGTGAGAGAGAGAAGAGAGAGAATATAGATGCAAGTAGCTATATATGGACTATAGATATAAGTAGCTATACATAAATAAACTGATTTATATAATATATATTTATTATAAGAATTGGCTCACACAATTTGGAGGCCAAGGAGTCCTACTATCTGCCATTTGCAAGCTGGAGAGCCAGAGAAGCCAGTGGTATAACTCAGTTCAAGTACATAGACCTAAGAATTAGTAGAATTGATGATACAAGTCCAAAGGCTCAAGAACCAGAAGAACTGATGTCTGAGAGCAGAGGAGATGGATGTCTCATCTCAAGCAGGGAGCAAATCTGCCCTTCCTCTACATTTTTATTCTAGTCAGTCCCTGGGCAAATTAGATGATTGCCACCTGCATTGGTCAGTATAATCTGTACACAAATGCTAATCTCTCTCACAAATACCATCACAGACACACTCAGAAATAATGTTTTACCAACTATCTTGACATCCTTTAGCCTAGTCAAATTGACACATAAAATTAACCATCACAGACTGGTCATGGTTCTTCTCTGATATTAACACTGGTGTTCCAAAATGTATTTGGTTTCCTTACGCCTCCCTCACAGCTATGTAAATTATCTCTTTCTTAAACATTCTTCAAATTTTCCACCTGAGTGTGTGTTTCTAATATTCTTGACATCATGTGTAGAAGAGAGAGTCTGAATGCTCAGGGAGATGAAATTTTTGGAATAAATCTATTTTTAGCAAATACTTCAACCACCCTTTTACCATAATGGGTGGCCCTGTAGGACATTCCTTTGACCTTCATCAAAAATTAATTAGTCATAGGAATACTGGTATACTTCAAAAGCTCTACGGGGGCTATCCATCTATAGTAGAGAAGATAATGGTGATGCTACGAGGGAATTATTCCCTAATTTTAGTGGTAAGAATGGGATTTTTAAGTTGTAATGGAAACTTAATTGTCAGAAATAAGATAGGCATCTCTATCCTCTTTATTATCTCTTTCAGTTGGTGATACAACCATTCACTCAATCATGTGAACTAACATCACAATTGACAGCCACCTTCCTTACCACCACTTTCAATTTACGTTTTTCAAATGGTTCTCTTCATCCATAGTATCATTGCCCTAGGTGACAGCTTTCAGCTTGTCAATTAGCTAAACTATGTTTCCCAAAATTCCCTTCACTGAGTGCCCATAAGAGAAATGTCTGTGAGATTTGGAAAGTAGAAATGGAAAACATCTATTTTTATGCTCTGAATGCCAGTGTTATGCCAAGTGTTTGACTTACACAGTATTACTGACCTTCTAGCTCTTCTTGTTGGTGTGGGGCAGCAGCTGGTCTGCACCTTCACCAGAATGGCCAGGTCTTTTCCATTAACTCCTCTAATCCTAAACCAAGCATGTGTGAAGCTTCATAATGAAGGGCAACAGCTTATCCTTCCCAGTGGACAAGAGTTTGGACATTGCATCTGGTTGTTCACTTTGCCTGGAAGGAGAGATGGCCAGAGGTATGGATCTAATGGTTTGGCAGGGAATTGGCAGAAACTTGGTAACAAAGAGGTCTGGCAAAGAGGTATGTACATAGGCCATTCAGAAGGGGCAGAGAATATAAAGATATTTGTGTTCCATGTAAATGCTCAAGAAGGATTAACAATTAAACAAGATAAATCACCCTGTGGATGACAGTCAGATTTTCTCCAGCTATCCTTTTTTCTTGCCTAATAGACTTACATATAAAATGGGCAGTGAGGCAGAGATGGATATTATATAAGGAGTAAGAAAAATGACCTTTAATCACCAAGAGCTACCCAGCTACAACCACTGCTCTGTGCTCAACCTACCAATATCAGAAAACAATACTGAGTTTCCATACTCTACTATTCACTAGTAGAATCAAATAGCTTCCCAGTAGCAGATTGATAACAGTGGTTTTTTCGTGGAAAGGTCAAAACATTGTTCTCCCTGAAATAGGCAGTTACTTTGGTTATAGATTCGTATTCTCTTACTTAATCCTTCTGTTGAAACCAAAATCTATGGACTTACAAAACACCCTATTCACTATCTTAGTGTTACACATTATAACTTCTGACCAAGGAAATAATCTCCCAGGAAGTGAAGCATGGCGATGGGGTTGATAACTTTGGAGTTTACTGGTCTTATTATGTTCCCATTACCATAAAGTAGCTGTTCTGATAAATTAATGGAACAACTTTTCTCATACATACCAGGTGGGTGGCAAAGCCTGATTGGCCTGAGGTAAGACCCTCTGGGATGTTGTAGAAAATCATCATTAATATATGTGATATATATTTTTTATAACCAGGATTCATATGACCATGAGTTAAGAAGTAGAAATTAGAGTGCATCTTTTCACCACTGTTTTTATGGATCTTTTCATCTCAAGTCTGTTGGTCTAAAGATCTTAGTTTCCTAAATGATTCCATCAGGAGATCCAGCAAGAGTTCCATTAAACTTGAAGAGAAGACACATTCTGGAGACATTCACTTTCCAATAGGCAAATGTTGACTACTGTACTAGAAAGAGTGACTTATCCTAACTGAAAAGAAGTTGGGTCACTACTACACACTGAAGATGAGAAATAAGTCTGGAATTCAGATGATCCATAGGGTGTTTCCAAATAATATTAAGTCCTGTGGTCAGAGAAAATGGAAACTACAAAAACTCACTACCACGAGTACACATAATGGCCCAGACTCTTTAGGAAGGAAGCTTTGGGTCAGCCCACCAAACAAATATTTATGACCACAGAGTTACTTGCTGAAGACGAAGAAATATATAGAGTAGTCAAAAAGAATGTCATAAATATCAGCTGTGACCATGTGCCCAGTTACAGAAATGAAGAAGGTAATTGTTATATTTCTTCCATATCTGCTCAGAATATATGTATATATTATATATGTATACATATATTCTACACCCTTTTTACTTTCTCTCCTTTTACCAATTCATTTAAAACTGTATATTTTAGGTAATTTTACATCTATTATTTAAGAGAGTAATTTTATATCAAATATTTAAGAGACTATTAAAAGAGAGAGTATAATTCAGCAGAGGGATGAACATTTGAATATCACCTGGAGAGAAGAACAAACATTTGTATTCTTCTTGAGGAGTGGATTACTACATTTTTGTCTATATGTAGCCAAGCTGTGCCAAGTTAAGCAGAAGTATAATTTTTCTATTTCCTTATATGAACATTAAGTTATGGTTAAAAGTGTTGGGTATTGGTGCCACGTTGACAAGCATTGGCTTTGATGTTGGCTTTGAACATTGTTGAGTTAGCTACGCTGTAACAGCATTTTCCAGAATGCCCTTCCTCACACTGCCCTATGTTAGAATTGGCCCATTAGAAGTTTTTATGAGGTTTGGAATGTGGTAGAAAAGTAGCAGCCTTTTTACATTCCGAAGATTGATGAAGGCCAGATCCTACTGTATTTCCTATGTTGTGCCACTCATCTGCTGGCTAAACTTTTGGTAACAGCCATGTTCACAGATCCATAGCTCCCACCAGATTTGGCTTCTTCAAAATTGTGGGCCACGCACATGGCAACTCAGTGGGAAGGGTACCTGTTTAGCTTATGAGTCACTTGTACCACTGGAATTGATGATAGTGAGAGACAGATGCATATTCCAGTCTGTTCTTTTGTTTCCAGATTGTCATTGTGAGTTCCAGTGTGTCCTTACTCTTTCACTTTTTATGTCCATATTCCCTTTTCATCTTCTGACTCTGCTTGGTTCAAGCCAAACACAAGATACAGAAGGAACATTCTTACATAGACTACTGAATCAAATCCACAATTATAAAAGGGATAGTATGTGCAATGCATTCCTTAACCTCTATTGCTCTAAGTGGCTGTGATTCTCTGATCAAACGCCAATATCCTCAATTTCAAACTCTCATCAGTTTTCTATAGCATCTCGACTCTGAATTCTATAGTTCTGTGTCTTTGCAGTGGGTGGAAAAGGCTAGGAAACATACAGATTGATTCTGCTCTAGTTTCTATGGGAATAAATGTTTTCCAGGATCAGTCTATATCATTCTGTAGTCATGGATATTAAGATATGACAGTTAGAATGATATCAAGCATCCCTCTAGCTGTAGCATCCCAGGTTTTACTATTTAACCATTCTAGATCTCCTATAATTTAAGCAATCCTTAAAATACGACCTTCAAATATAATTTGGCATACCAATGACTATATTTCAAACAAGAAATAATCAATATAATCAAGGGAATTTTTGTAATGCTTCTAATTAGTTTAATTTGTTGAAATTTATTTTCAGTAGAAATATTTTTAACTCCTTAACTTTGTTATCATAAAACTTCAATATTGTTTGCCATTAAAAATGTGTTTGATCAGAATATAGCTACAGGTTATTTAAAATACTTGTACTAAATGTTTACAATTTCATAATATTCAGTACTAACATTGCCAATACAAAATTTCTCAAACTTAGCATTAAAAAAATCACATGGGTACCTTAAGAAACATAGACTCCTGAGGATTTGATTCAGTGGATCTACTAGGGGCCCAGTATTCTGTATTATGGCAAACACCCAGGCCACACCAACACACACATTCTGAGGAGGCTGCTAATCAAATGGGTCAGGCCGAGTAAAATACATTAAATTTTTATTCAATATTTGCTACTGCAATATGCAAAAGTTCTATAAACATCACATGTGAAAACTGAAAATAAAGCAGCCTATTGATTGTTTTTCCAAAATTTGCTCTCAATTCAATGCACATTTTCCATGATGAATAGAAATCAGAGGTAGTGAGAATACAATTAGAAGTAATGACTTTTCAGGATGAAGGGAAAAAATAATAAAGGCTGAAAAATGTCCTTCCCTTAATACCAATACCAATGCGTTATATTTTCACAATGCTTTATAGTTTTCAAGCACTTTCAAATATTATTTCATTTGATTCTCACAATTGAACAACGTTAGGAATGGGATTTGGATTGCTCTTTCCACGCCACGTAGGTGAAAAAGTGAAGTAACAACAAAAATGTATTTCATGTCACCTCTTGGTTAGGGACTGAGCTCATCAAATGCTGCAGGGGACCTCTAGGGACATATGTATAGAAACAGAGATGTAAATTTTCTTTTTTTTCTTAGCAGGTAGAAAACTTTGAAAGTCAGTGGAAGTCAGTTAGAATTTAACCTCTTCAGAAAGGTACTGAAAACAGTAAAATAATCCACCCATTTATGAAAAGCTAAAAAGAATTAATGTTTTAACACAAAAGTACTAACTAGAAGAGAAATTAATTTTGATACCAGTTTTTATAATTAATACTTATGTTACTAAAGGAAAATTAAAAATTGATAAAAATATATTATTTTTCAAGAGTTGGTGATTTAGATACAGTGCTAATTATGCTTTTTGGGTATCTACATATTTTGAAACTATATAAGGTGACTTTGTGCCTCTGCCTATTTATTTTATTGTCAATGTTAATGACTTGTTCTAAAGTGTAATGGGGAAATAATTTGCATAAATTTAAATGATGAGGATTAAAATATACATAATAGAAGTGATAACTTAGAGATGACATTATTATTCTATAGGTTTTCAAATATAAAAGACAACTTTTCAATGTAATCATTTGATGATTTTTTTTATTTTTTTATTTTTTAATATATGAAATTTACTGTCAAATTGGTTTCCATACAACACCCAGTGCTCATCCCAAAAGGTGCCCTCCTCCATACCCATCACCCACCCTGCCCTCCCTCCCACCCCCCATCAACCCTCAGTTTGTTCTCAGTTTTTAACAGTCTCGTATGCTTTGGCTCTCTCCCACTCTAACCTCTTTTTTTTTTTTTTTTCCCTTCCCCTCCCCCATGGGTTTCTGTTACGTTTCTCAGGATCCACATAAGAGTGAAACCATATGGTATCTGTCTTTCTCTGTATGGCTTATTTCACTTAGCATCACACTCTCCAGTTCCATCCATGTTGCTACAAAAGGCCATATTTCATTTTTTCTCATTGCCACGTAATATTCCATTGTGTATATAAACCACAATTTCTTTATCCATTCATCAGTTGATGGACATTTAGGCTCTTTCCATAATTTGGCTATTGTTGAGAGTGCTGCTATAAACATTGGGGTACAAGTGCCCCTATGCATCAGTACTCCTGTATCCCTTGGATAAATTCCTAGCAGTGCTATTGCTGGGTCATAGGGTAGGTCTATTTTTAATTTTCTGAGGAACCTCCACACTGCTTTCCAGAGCGGCTGCACCAATTTGCATTCCCACCAACAGTGCAAGAGGGTTCCTGTTTCTCCACATCCTCTCCAGCATTTATAGTCTCCTGATTTCTTCATTTTGGCCACTCTGACTGGCGTGAGGTGGTATCTGAGTGTGGTTTTGATTTGTATTTCCCTGATAAGAAGCGACGATGAACATCTTTTCATGTGCCTGTTGGCCATCCGGATGTCTTCTTTAGAGAAGTGTCTATTCATGTTTTCTGCCCATTTCTTCACTGGGTTATTTGTTTTTCGGGTGTGGAGTTTGATGAGCTCTTTATAGATTTTGGATACTAGCCCTTTGTCCGATATGTCATTTGCAAATATCTTATCCCATTCCGTTGGTTGCCTTTTAGTTTTGTTGGTTGTTTCCTTTGCTGTGCAGGAGCTTTTTATCTTCATAAGGTCCCAGTAATTCACTTTTGCTTTTAATTCCCTTGCCTTTGGGGATGTGCCGAGTAAGAGATTGCTACGGCTGAGGTCAGAGAGGTCTTTTCCTGCTTTCTCCTCTAAGGTTTTGATGGTTTCCTGTCTCACATTCAGGTCCTTTATCCATTTTGAGTTTATTTTTGTGAATGGTGTGAGAAAGTGGTCTAGTTTCAACCTTCTGCATGTTGCTGTCCAGTTCTCCCAGCACCATTTGTTAAAGAGACTGTCTTTTTTCCATTGGATTTTCTTTCCTGCTTTGTCAAAGATGAGTTGGACATACGTTTGTGGGTCTAGTTCTGGGGTTTCTATTCTATTCCATTGGTCTATGTGTCTGTTTTTATGCCAATACCATGCTGTCTTGATGATGACAGCTTTGTAGTAGAGGCTAAAGTCTGGGATTGTGATGCCTCCTGCTTTGGTCTTCTTCTTCAAAATTACTTTGGCTATTCGGGGCCTTTTGTGGTTGGTTCCATATGAATTTTAGGATTGCTTGTTCTAGTTTCAAGAAGAATGCTGGTGCAATTTTGATTGGGATTGCATTGAATGTGTAGATAGCTTTGGGTAGTATTGACATTTTGACAATATTTATTCTTCCAATCCATGAGCAGGGAATGTCTTTCCATTTCTTTATATCTTCTTCAATTACCTGCATAAGCTTTCTATAGTTTTCAGCATACAGATCTTTTACATCTTTGGTTAGATTTATTCCTAGGTATTTTATGCTTCTTGGTGCAATTGTGAATGGGATCAGTTTCTTTATTTGTCTTTCTGTTGCTTCATTGTTAGTGTATAAGAATGCAACTGATTTCTGTACATTGATTTTGTATCCTGCAACTTTGCTAAATTCATGTATCAGTTCTAGCAGACTTCTGGTGGAGTCTATCGGATTTTCCATGTATAATATCATGTCATCTGCAAAAAGCGAAAGCTTGACTTCATCTTTGCCAATTTGGATGCCTTTGATTTCCTTTTGTTGTCTGATTGCTGATGCTAGAACTTCCAGCACTATATTAAACAACAGCGGTGAGGGTGGGCATCCTTGTCGTGTTCCTGATCTCAGGGAAAAAGCTCTCAGTTTTTCCCCGTTGAGGATGATGTTAGCTGTGGGCTTTTCATAAATGGCTTTTATGATCTTTAAGTATGTTCCTTCTATCCCGACTTTCTCCAGGGTTTTTATTAAGAAAGGGTGCTGGATTTTGTCAAAGGCCTTTTCTGCATCGATTGACAGGATCATATGGTTCTTCTCTTTTTTTTTGTTAATGTGATGTGTCACGTTGATCGATTTGCGAATGTTGAACCAGCCCTGCATCCCAGGAATGAATCCCACTTGATCACGGTGAATAATTCTTTTTTTTTTTTTTTCAACGTTTTTAATTTATTTTTTGGGACAGAGAGAGACAGAGCATGAACGGGGGAGGGGCAGAGAGAGAGGGAGACACAGAATCGGAAACAGGCTCCAGGCTCCGAGCCATCGGCCCAGAGCCTGACACGGGGCTCGAACTCACGGACCGCAAGATCGTGACCTGGCTGAAGTCGGACGCTTAACCGACTGCGCCACCCAGGCGCCCCAGATCATGGTGAATAATTCTTTTTATATGCTGTTGAATTCGATTTGCTAGTATCTTATTGAGAATTTTTGCATCCATATTCATCAGAGATATTGGCCTGTAGTTCTCTTTTTTTTACTGGGTCTCTGTCTGGTTTAGGAATCAAAGTAATGCTGGCTTCATAGAATGAGTCTGGAAGTTTTCCTTCCCTTTCTATTTCTTGGAATAGCTTGAGAAGGATAGGTATTATCTCTGCTTTAAACGTCTGGTAGAACTCCCCTGGGAAGCCATCTGGTCCTGGACTCTTATTTGTTGGGAGATTTTTGATAACCGATTCAATTTCTTCGCTGGTTATGGGTCTGTTCAAGCTTTCTATTTCCTCCTGATTGAGTTTTGGAAGAGTGTGGGTGTTTAGGAATTTGTCCATTTCTTCCAGGTTGTCCAATTTGTTGGCATATAATTTTTCATAGTATTCCCTGATAATTGTTTGTATCTCTGAGGGATTGGTTGTAATAATTCCATTTTCATTCATGATTTTATCTATTTGGGTCATCTCCCTTTTCTTTTTGAGAAGCCTGGCTAGAGGTTTGTCAATTTTGTTTATTTTTTCAAAAAACCAACTCTTGGTTTCGTTGATCTGCTCTACAGTTTTTTTAGATTCTATATTGTTTATTTCTGCTCTGATCTTTATGATTTCTCTTCTTCTGCTGGGTTTAGGCTGCCTTTGCTGTTCTGCTTCTATTTCCTTTAGGTGTGCTGTTAGATTTTGTATTTGGGATTTTTCTTGTTTCTTGAGATAGGCCTGGATTGCAATGCATTTTCCTCTCAGGACTGCCTTCGCTGCGTCCCAAAGCGTTTGGATTGTTGTATTTTCATTTTCGTTCGTTTCCATATATTTTTTAATTTCTTCTCTAATTGCCTGGTTGACCCACTCATTCGTTAGTAGGGTGTTCTTTAACCTCCATGCTTTTGGAGGTTTTCCAGACTTTTTCCTGTGGTTGATTTCAAGCTTCATAGCATTGTGGTCTGAAAGTATGCATGGTATAATTTCAATTCTTGTAAACTTATGAAGGGCTGTTTTGTGACCCAGTATATGATCTATCTTGGAGAATGTTCCATGTGCACTCGAGAAGAAAGTATATTCTGTTGCTTTGGGATGCAGAGTTCTAAATATATCTGTCAAGTCCATCTGATCCAATGTATCATTCAGGGCCCTTGTTTCTTTATTGACCGTGTGTCTAGATGATCTATCCATTTCTGTAAGTGGGGTGTTAAAGTCCCCTGCAATGACCACATTCTTATCAATAAGGTTGCTTATGTTTATGAGTAATTGTTTTATATATCTGGGGGCTCCGGTATTCGGCGCATAGACATTTATAATTGTTAGCTCTTCCTGATGGATAGACCCTGTAATTATTATATAATGCCCTTCTTCATCTCTTGTTACAGCCTTTAATTTAAAGTCTAGTTTGTCTGATATAAGTATGGCTACTCCAGCTTTCTTTTGGCTTCCAGTAGCATGATAAATAGTTCTCCATCCCCTCACTCTCAATCTAAAGGTGTCCTCAGATCTAAAATGAGTCTCTTGTAGACAGCAAATAGATGGGTCTTGTTTTTTTATCCATTCTGATACCCTATGTCTTTTGGTTGGCGCATTTAATCCATTTACATTCAGTGTTATTATAGAAAGATACGGGTTTAGAGTCATTGTGATGTCTGTATGTTTTATGCTTGTAGTGATGTCTCTGGTACTTTGTCTCACAGGATCCCCCTTAGGATCTCTTGTAGGGCTGGTTTCGTGATCTTGATCTTGATCTGGCACCAATTCGTGGTGACAAATTCCTTCAGTTTTTGTTTGTTTGGGAAGACCTTTATCTCTCCTTCTATTCTAAATGACAGACTTGCTGGATAAAGGATTCTCGGCTGCATATTTTTTCTGTCCAGCACACTGAAGATATCGTGCCAAGCCTTTCTGGCCTGCCAAGTTTCAAAGGAGAGATCAGTCACGAGTCTTATAGGTCTCCTTTTATATGTGAGGGCACGTTTATCCCTTGCTGCTTTCAGAATTTTCTCTTTATCCTTGTATTTTGCCAGTTTCACTATGATATGTCGTGCAGAAGATCGATTCAAGTTACATCTGAAGGGAGTTCTCTGTGCCTCTTGGATTTCAATGTCTTTTTCCTTCCCCAGTTCAGGGAAGTCCTCAGCTATAATTTCTTCAAGTACCCCTTCAGCACCTTTCCCTCTCTCTTCCTCCTCTGGGATACCAATTATGCGTATATTATTTCTTTTTAGTGTATCACTTAGTTCTCTAATTTTCCCCTCATACTCCTGGATTTTTTTATCTCTCTTTCTCTCAGCTTCCTCTTTCTCTATAACTTTATCTTCTAGTTCACCTATTCTCTCCTCTGCCTCTTCAATCCGAGCTGTCGTCGTTTCCATTTTGTTTTGCATTTCGTTTAAAGCGCTTTTCAGCTCCTCGTGACTGTTCCTTAGTCCCTTGATCTCTGTGGCAAGAGATTCTCTGCTGTCCTGTGTACTGTTTTCAAGCCCAGCGATTAATTTTATGACTATTATTCTAAATTCACTTTCTGTTATATTATTTAAATCCTTTTTGATCAGTTCATTAGCTGCTGTTATTTCCTGGAGATTCTTCTGAGGGGAATTCTTCCATTTGGTCATTTTGGATAGTCCCTGGAGTGGTGAGGACCTGCAGGGCACTTCCCCTGTGCTGTGGTGTATAACTGGAGTTGGTGGGTGGGGCCGCAGTCCTACCTGATGTCTGCCCCCAGCCCACCGCTGGGGCCACAGTCAGACTGGTGTGTGCCTTCTCTTCCCCTCTCCTAGGGGCGGGATTCACTGTGGGGTGGCGTGGCCCGTCTGGGCTACTTGCACACTGCCAGGCTTGTGGTGCTGGGGATCTGGTGTATTAGCTGGGGTGGGTAGGCAAGGTGCACGGGGGCGGGAGGGCCAGGCTTAGCTCGCTTCTCCTTAGGTGATCCACTTCAGGAGAGGCCCTGTGGCAGCGGGAGGGAGTCAGATCCGCTGCCAGAGGTTTGGCTCCGCAGAAGCACAGAGTTGGGTGTTTGCACAGCGTGAGCAAGTTCCCTGGCAGGAACTGGTTCTCTTTGGGATTTTGGCTGGGGGATGGGCGAGGGAGATGGCGCTGGCGAGCGCCTTTGTTCCCCGCCAAGCTGAGCTCTGCCGTCCGGGGGCTCAGCAGCTCTCCCTCCCTTTGTCCTCCAGCCTTCCTGCTTTCCGAGCAGAGCTGTTCACTTATGACCTCCCAGACGCTAAGTCACGCTTGCTGTCGGAACACAGTCCGTCCGGCCCCTCTGCTTTTGCCAGCCTGACTCGGGGGCTCCGCTTGGCCGGCGAGCCGCCCCTCTGCCCAGGCTCCCTCCCGCCAGTCCGTGGAGCGCGCACCGCCTCGCCGCCCTTCCTACCCTCTTCCGTGGGCCTCTCGTCTGCGCTTGGCTCCGGGGACTCCGTTCTGCTAATCCTCTGGCGGTTTTCTGGGTTCTTTAGGCAGGTGTAGGTGGAATCTAAGTGATCAGCAGGACGCGCGGTGAGCCCAGCGTCCTCCTACCCCGCCATCTTCCCTCCAACCCTTGATTTTGAATAAAATACAGATTTCATAGGCTCAAAATAGATCTAAAGGTAGAAGAAATTTTAATATTAAATGACTCCCTACAATAGTATTTGTAAGACATAAATTTGAAATATAAAATTAAGTGAAGAATATTAGAATCCAATTATTGTACAGAATCTTAATAGATACAAGCTTTAAAAATTCTATTTGCATTAATATTTGAGCTCTTAGATAACAAATAAAAATCCTGGTACAATATTATGGCATTGGATATAAGGATAAATGTGCTTATATTAGTATTAATTAATATTAAAATTCATAGAACAACCCTAAAATTTAATGTCCAGAGGTAACAATTTGAACTGTCATGAAAAGAGCTCTATTGATTTTCTTACACAATTTAAAACTACAGAGATAAAAAATAAGGCTCTG
Source organism: Neofelis nebulosa (assembly GCF_028018385.1). NCBI lineage: Eukaryota > Metazoa > Chordata > Mammalia > Carnivora > Felidae > Neofelis > Neofelis nebulosa. Next base: position 52,767,745 of record NC_080796.1, read on the forward strand.
TAAAATCTTTGAAACCATAAATGTCATAGGTGATCCAATTAAAGATAGCATACATTTCTGGATGATATTTTCTATGCCCTCAGGGAATGTGTGAAGGGGTTAAATATGCCCCTTTTGCATAAAGTATGGCTTTATTAACCACACAGTCTTAAGATTCCAATTGCTGATTTAATAAAACAAAAATGCTTCTTGGACCTCTCAACCTCTCAGTCAGTTCACTTGGCTGAGTTCATTTACCTAATAAACAAGCTATGACTTGAATTGTAGAGTTGTGAATCCCAGTTCAGTGTGCTTTCCAGTACACTCCTACAGTTAACGGAGAGCTGGTTCTCCTATATTTAGATTAGTACAAGATGTTACTCAATTTCAGAACCATAAATCAGGATGTGTTTTCCAATACCACCCTCCCTATTCCTATTGTTACGCTGCTATTCTAACTTGCAATAATGTTATTGTAATGGTAGTTATCACACAATACATCAATAAATTGTTAATGAATCATCTTTGCCTACTAAATTCTTCTCTTTTTTGTGGTAATTTACGTTTTCTCCACCTTTGTACTCTCAGATTGTACTACCCTTTCTGGAATGTAATTGAAGATAGATAAATGCTTGTGGATTAATGAGTGAATAGAAGTACAATATATTTGGGAAAGGGATCACACACTTGACAATCCATATGATTTAATTACTGGGAAAACTGGACTGTCTACTTACTAAAGACACCTGCCCAACCTCCATGACTTAATCACATGATCCAGACACCAGAATGCCCTTTCCTCTACTGCCTATACCAGTCATTGGTTGTCAAGATCAAATCAATAAAATCAATCTCAAATTATTTTTCTCTTATGAAGTCTCTTCTGAAGTTCTCTACAACTCGTTGTAACTTTAATTCTATGAATACCTAAAGTGATGGTAGGTATTTATCATGGAAGAACTTATTCATAGCCTTGCTTAGAATTAATGAATACAGTAAATATCTGTGAGTTCTCCAGATATTCTCTCTCTCTCTCTCTCACACACGCGCACACACACACACACACACACACACACACACTGTATGGTTTTTTAAATGTGCTTACTAGCAATTGCCTTAATTTCCACATACTTTGCATATCTAGCATTTTACCTGGGCCAGCATTATCAGGTACTTACTAAATAATTATAATAAAATTATATTAAAAATTATAAAAGGAGTTTTGTATGAGGCTGTACACATTTTAAAATGTTTATGTTTACGGGGCGCCTGGGTGGCTCATTGGGTTGAGCATCCGACTTCGGCTCAGGTCATGATCTCACAATCTGTGAGTTTAAGCCCCCTGTCGGGCTCGGAGCCTGGAGACTGCTTTGGAGTCTGTGACTCCCTCTCTCGCTGCCCCTCCCCCTGCTTGCCCTCTGTCTCTCTCTCTCAAAATTAAATAAACATTAAAAAAATTAAAATAAATAAAATGTTTACATTTATTTAAATAAAATAGTTTCTAATGCAAAATAAGTTTTAGAAATCTCTGAGAAAGACTACGTGGATTTTTTTCAAGGAAAAATAATTACTATCAATTACTTATGATTATATGGCTAAACATGATAATTCAATATACTTTATAAATAGCTACATAAACAACTATGGGGTTTTTAAGTTACTGGTGCTATATTTTACAATTTTTGTTTTTTGTATATTTATAAACATTTGCCAAACCACTGTCCTCTTTCTATGCACTGCCTGCATTCTTTTAGTAGCTATTTAATCCCTCAACCTTTTGCTTGCAATCTCTACACACTTTCCAGTGACTAAACCGAAGTTATATATATATATTTAAGATATGTTCACAATATCACACAATAAATTTTGGGTTCTTTTATGCCTCTATTTATAACATGAATGATTTGATTAAAATGACTTTAATTATGGGGCGCCTGGGTGGCGCAGTTGGTTAAGCGTCCGACTTCAGCCAGGTCACGATCTCGCGGTCCGTGAGTTCGAGCCCCGCGTCAGGCTCTGGGCTGATGGCTCGGAGCCTGGAGCCTGTTTCCGATTCTGTGTCTCCCTCTCTCTCTGCCCCTCCCCCGTTCATGCTCTGTCTCTCTCTGTCCCAAAAATAAATAAAAAATGTTAAAAAAAAAAAAAATTTAAAAAAAAAAAATAAAAAATGACTTTAATTATAAAATACTTGTTTTAAGGAAATATGAAGACATTCCCTTTGTGATTTACACTCATTTTCCCTTATTTATTTATTTATTTATTTATTTATTTATTTTTTCATATATTCATTCTTCAAAGCTTACCTTACAAAGTACTTAACATTAGCCTATAGCTGGGCAAAAGCCGTCTAAACAAAGCCCATTTTATAATAACGTCTTTTTTTTTTTTTAATTTTTTTTCAACGTTTTTTATTTATTTTTGGGACAGAGAGAGACAGAGCATGAACGGGGGAGGGGCAGAGAGAGAGGGAGACACAGAATCGGAAACAGGCTCCAGGCTCCCAGCCGAGCCATCAGCCCAGAGCCTGACGCGGGGCTCGAACTCACAGACCGCGAGATCGTGACCTGGCTGAAGTCGGACGCTTAACCGACTGCGCCACCCAGGCGCCCCTATAATAACGTCTTGATATCACAAGTAATTACTGAATACTCCACTGAAAATGAGAAACAAAATGGTTGCCTGGGTACAGAACGATTGTAAGCATAGTGGTGGTTTAGTTTCGTGGTCGCAGGGATGACCAGAAGCTACGGTGGACTGCCTCTGCCCAGCGTCAGGAGAGAGGATTACAATGAATCTCGCCAGCCCGGGAAAAGACACAAATTCAAAATCTGAAATACAGTTTCTACTGAATGCATATTTTGCACTATTGTGAAGTCATAAATCAAGGACTATGTGTATAACAATGAACAAATTAAGGCAGAATTAAAGCATGCGTTGAATACTATGCAAAAGTGACTTTTAAATCATCTCCTTCATGGGATCTCATCTACTCTTGAGCACACAGGGACATCACAGCAACAATGATCACCCTTTTGTCACCAATTTTGCAATTTCCCCTCTTTACTGCATCATTGGCATACAAATACAGATGGGTTATATTCACTGCAGTTGTGGAATAAAGCAAGTCAAAACAAAGCTTTCTGTTCTCTCCGGATCCCTCTTCAGATAACTCACCATTTCTTTCCTTACCATTACAGCCAAACTCCTCAAAAAGCATTTTTTTTTGTACGAAACTCCTTGTTTCATTATTTCTACCATCTCTTGGACTAAAATCTAGTAAGATTTGCTTTTCCGTGCTCTATGACTACACTTCAACATTTTTCTTCAGAGTTACCACTGACCCGGATGCTTCTAGATCCTAGGTCATTTCACAGACCTTATCCACATGGCCTCTCTGGTGCACAAACCACTTTTTTCCCTCAGCTTTCAGGTCTCCTCTGTCTCTTGTTTTTTTTTTTCCCCTACCACATGGCAATTCCTTTTATGTTCCCACCTCCTTTTATTGAATTTTAAGTGTTATCTTATTAGGGATGTGTCCTTAGACTTCTTTTCTTTACCTAGGTTGTGAATGAACAGTCTCTTGACGTTAAATACCATAAATGCCTACAACTTCCAGAGTTCTAATTTCAAACACTGAAGTGAGCCTCAGACTTATACAACGGATTTTCTACTTGTCATCTTCTCTTGGATAAGTAATAAGAACTTTGATTTAATAAACTAATAAACAAACTTCTCATCTGTTGCTACTGTAAAATATATTTTACATACGTTCTCCTCTCATTTTTTTCCCTATTATAAGAAATGGCAATTATGGCCTTCAAGTGGGTCCAGCAAGCATACCATAAGAAAAGATGATAACTGGCTGTTCTCTCTCATACACTTAGATGCAAATAACCTGAAACAGTTAACGAATTAAATCAAGCATTATGCAGGAAGGAGGATACCTTATAACCAAATGATGTTTATGCTAAGAAATTTATTTTAGCATTTTATAACCATGAATTACAATTCACCACATTAAGGGATTGAAACAGAAAAATTATGTGATCTTATCAATATAATAAGTATTTGAAAAGCTCAATGCTCATTTAGAAGAGAATGGAATTTAATTACTTAAGATTTTCTGCCAATCTCTACAGAATTGGGAAATATTGAAATTGGAAACAAGAAAGGTCACTATCACCATTTCTATTCATCATCATACTGGAGGATCTAGCTCACAAAATGAGTCTAGAAAAAGAAATAAAATAAGTAATGACTAGAAAGGAAGAAATAAATGTCATTATTTTCAGTTGAAATGGTTTTGTATGCAGAAAATAAAAAGGAAACTATAGGAAAATTATTAGAATAAGTGAATTTAGTAAGTTTGTGGCTACATGTACAATATAAAATATATTTTAGTATCAAACAATTAGAAAATATCTTAAAAGTACAAATGTCATGTATAATAGTATAAAGATTACACATTATGTGTGAGTAAATATTTAAAATGATGTGCAAGAATCTAACAAAGAATGTATAATTATAACTCCATATGTTAGGACTTATTTATAGTTTTTTTAATGAGCACATTGTCATATTGCCAGAAGGACAAAAATATAAAAGCATGAAAACATGTAAAAGCCAAGACTACAAGACTTAGAAGAATATGTAAGGAGAGTTCCTGGGTGGCAGCTCAGTCAGTTAAGCATCCAACTCTTGACTTTGGCTCAGGTCATGGGACTTTGATCTCAGGGTTCATGGGATCAAGCCCCACATTGGGCTCTGTGCTGACAGGGCAGAGCCTGCTTGGGATTCTCTCTCTCCTCTCTCTCTTCCCCTCCCCTGCTCTCTCTCTCTCTCTCTCTCTCAACATAAATAAATAAACAAAAAAAGAATAAGAATATATAAAAGCATCTCATAGTGAACCTGGATAGGAAAAAGCTTTTTATATGTCACATCAAACGTACAAACAGCAAAAGACAAAAACACATATGTTGGACCTCGCCCAAATTAGAAGCTTTCTTTTTCAAAAAAGAAGGTGAAAAGCAACTCAGAGGATGGGTGAGATTATTTTCAAAATGTATATATATCAATAGAATGTTTAAAAAAGGAAAAGAGTAACTTGATAAACACAAAAGTTATCTGAAAAGCAACTCTTAAAAGGTATTGCAGAGTTGCTCTTGCAATGGGTAGATACGTGGTTTCTTAAGGCTGAGGCTTCTGGGGTTAGAGAAATGGGGAATGACTGCCAGGATTCATTTTGGGGTGATAAAAATGCTCAGATGTTGGTTGTGATGATAGGTGGGTGTACAACTCTATGAAGATGCTAAAGACCATTTGATTGTATACTTGGATTGGTTGGATGAATAATGTGTTTTATGAGTTAAATCTCAATAGAGCTATTTGAAAAGTAAGACATATAAAATAATTTGAATTTTTGATGATTTTTGTGTGTATATATGCATTGTATTTATTTATGTATGTTAACTATTGGCATGAGGATACTTCATAACAAAACTCTATAGCCCGAGATTAAAAAAAAGTTATCCATCTTGCTCATATATCTCTTGTCTGGCTTGTGTGTGGGTGATAAAGTTTAGGCTAGGTTCTGTTTCAAGTCTGTTCCTTATGATTGTGCATCTTCTTGAAGAAGTGGTGTACCCAGACTTTATTCTCATGCCAAGAGCAGAAACACAAAGGAGAAAGCTCATCTAACAAACTTGTTTGTATCATGTTTGCTAATATCCCAAGAGATAAAGCAAGTTACATGAGTGGTCTCAAATCAAGAGGTGGGAAGTAAATCTAGTTCCTAGTGGACAGAACACAGATCACATCATGTGGTATAATAATGGAAACAAGAGGTAAAGTAGGACAATACTACCAATACTAACTACTGCAATTAATCTCTCTCTCTTTCTTGCTCTCTCTCTCTCTTACACACACACACACACACACACACACACACACACACACACACAATTTTAAAAAGTAAAGCAAATAACAAACATCAAAGACATAATAATGCTTATTTATTTATTTATTTTAATGTTTATTTATTTTTGAGAGAGAGAGAGAGAGAGAGAGAGAGAGAGCAAGCAAGGGAGGAGCAGACAGAGGGAGAGAGACAGAATCCCAAGCAGGCTCCACACTGTCAGCGTCAAGCCCGATGCAGGGCTCGAACTCACCGACTGTGAGATAATGACCTGAGCCCAAATCAAGAGTCAGATGCATAACTGACTGAGCTACCCAGGCACCCCAGAAATAATAATATTTAAAAGACTGAAAGAGAGTTTGGGGCTTTTAAAGATGTAGCCTCATAAATTCTTTAGTAATGGTGATAAACACAGTACTTTCTTTACACAGCTATCAGCAGACACAAATAAAAATGACTTTCAGTTGCCATACGTAACCACCTCTCTGGACTATTTTCATTAAATGTACCAATTAGTTATTTGCTTATTGTCAGAAGGACAAAATTATCTCCACTTCTTTTTTTTTTTTTTTGAAAGGCTATGATAATTGCTACTCTCTTCTGTTTGCTTTTCTTTTTCTCAATTACAAAATATATCTTCATTACTACTGTTCCAAAGATTTTATATTAATAAATAATACTTGGCAAGAAAAGCTTAAAAACTGTTAATGAATTAAGTCAGTAGACATGTATAAATGCATATATGTAAATGTACTACTTAGCAAACTTCTGAGATCATTCTAACATTAACATATATATTTTTTTAAGTTTATTTATTTTGAGGAGGGGCAGGGGAAGAGAGAGAAGAATGAAGAGACAGAATCCAAGCAGGCTCCATGCTGTCAGTGCAGAGCCCAACGTGGGGCTCTGTCATGACGTGAGCTTAAATCAAGAGTCAGACACTTAACCGACTGAGACACCCAGACGTCCCAACATATAATTTTAATTAGTTTTAACTACCTAGTAATTAAATGACCATTTGAAATATTGCACTTATATTGTTGTATGGCAAATTTTACTATGTATCAGCTTATTTATACTTAACCCTCTTTGAATCCAGCAGTTTATTACAACTAGTTGTATAAAAACCATTATTACCTGCTGGGTATGAGTCTATGAACTGTGTTTCCAATACCTTAAAAACTATTTCTGGGCAGTTTGCTTTATTATCACAAGTAAAACCATATTTTATTGTAAGCTAGTATTGAAGGAAGGTACTATTTCGCATATTATCCAAAATCACTGTCACAGAAATAGCTTTCTCTTATGTCATTTCCCTTTGCTGTCCAAAGAGGTTCTTATCATTGGAATATGATATTTAAATGCCACCTGTAAAGGACAATCATAGTGACACCACATAACCTGTTATAGTGTTATGTTCTCTGACCCTCTAGTCATTTTGATAGCTCTTGGTTTACAAAGGCTGTTCTTTATTGGGAGAAGTTTTAAAAAAAAGCCTCCAGACAAAGTGACATATTTATGTAACATGAGGTAGAAATGAATGTTCACGAGTTTCACAGGTGATTCATGGAACTAAACGCTGGTACATAAACACAGAAACACACACTAATTATATGCGCTAAATTAACACTTCCCTTTTTTGCTGCCATTCCAAATCAAATATGATTTTGTTAATCTTTTTTTTAAAAATTTTTTTTCAACGTTTATTTTATTTTTTGGGACAGAGAGAGACAGAGCATGAACGGGGGAGGGACAGAGAGAGAGGGAGACACAGAATTGGAAACAGGCTCCAGGCTCTGAGCCATCAGCCCAGAGCCCGACGCGGGGCTCGAACTCACGGACCGTGAGATCGTGACCTGGCTGAAGTCGGACGCTTAACCGACTGCGCCACCCAGGCGCCCCTGATTTTGTTAATCATTAAAAATCTTTCCTTAAATGCTCAAATTCTGGGTCCCAATTCATGTAATCTGGATGGATCTCTTCTTTGTACTCCTAGTGATTTGTTTATTTCTGTATTTGAATCTCTCAGATTATACTACTTTATCTTAGAGGGCATAACTGTCAGTTTATGTATTTATATACTGCCAGTACTTAATAGAGTGCCTTATAGAAAATGCTAGTAATTTACTAGCTTGATGAACTTGAATTATCTGCACACCTTTAAAGTTTATTTATTGATTTTTGTGAGAGAGGAGAGAGAGAGAGAGAGAGAGAGAGAGCATGCACCTGTGTGAGCAGGGGAGGGACTGAGAGAGAGAGGAAGACGGAGAATTCCAAGCAGGCTCCATGGTGTCGACACAGAGCCCAATGCAGGGCTCAGATTCATGAACTGCAAGATCATGATCTGAGCCAAAATCAAGTCGGACCCTTAACTGACTGAGCCACCCAGGCATCCCTGTCTGCACACTTTTAAGATAAGGATAATTATCTAGAATACTATATATTTTTAGGAAACCATATTACATTGATTTAGGTGAGAAATGTGAACGTTGCAGAAATGTGGAACAACACTGGACTCCATAGACTTCTTGAGAAAGAAGCCTGCATATCTTTATTTAGCACATGAAGTTAAGTCTTCATATTTAGTATAGTGTCTATACAGGAATTTCTGTTGACAGTATACTTGATCTTTCCCCTGAGTACACTGAGTTCATGTTCATTATTATCTATTTTGCCAAGTGGGACTGTATATTCTAGAGAAATTCTCAATAGAAAGAGTCAAGAATTTTTTTTTCTTTAAAAAATGAGGCTTCTGTTATCCACCATGATTCCCAAAGTCCCTGCATGGGTGACACTGTCAAAAAGAGATACACTTCACTGGGGATGAAGGAGGAAAATAGTAATGTGTCCTAGCCAATCACACAGCATCCAGACAAATTCTAGCCCGCACCTCCCAGTGGGGGCTTTTCCTGCTGGTGATCGAGCCCCTACCCAAGTGGGGTGACACACCTGGTGACTTACAGACAGGTGTAACTTCACACGGTCTTCCTGTCCAAATCCAAGCCAATTCTGTTTCTGAGCCAAACAACATAAAAAACAACTTGAGGAAAATATAAAGAAAGTGATGAATATTATCTTAAAGATGACACATTTTACAAATGAAAATAAACAAAAACAGTTTTGAATGTCATCAAATATATTTTCCTTTAAATGGCACTCACTGACTTTCACATGGTCCTAAAGCAATAGTTAATAATATTAGTTCCTCTCAGCCACTGAGCATCTACAGTGTGCTATCTATATCATGTTAATATGATACTGCATTAATATTCTGTCCAGGAGGCATCAAGATCCCCACTTTACAAATGAGTAGAGTGTTCTCAAAAATTTATAGCAATTGACTAAGAACACAAATCGCCAATTGATAGAGCTGAAGTTTGATAGCAGGCTGTCAGACTCCAAGACCATGGACTTTCAGTGATTAAGCTATGGTGCCTTTTAGAATGATACATATATTCGGTAAAAGATCAAACTTTTCAGCAAAAAGATTCGGCAAAAAGATCTTCACTGATACATACATATCGACTTAGGATAGTGGAAATGTATTCTCTATCACAATATAAAAACCTCTTTTTCATTTTTGCCCAAACTAATCTATTCCACTATTGGTCTTCACCATTGCTTATATAACTTCATAAAACTGTGGGTTAAGACACTTTGAGAATAGAAGTCAAGTTCATAATCCTCTCTGCACTTTGTAAACAGACAACTATACCAAATAACTCAAAATGAAATTGAAAAAAAAAAAAAAAGAATGCTATTCCGGACTTAATTTCCATCTTCCATTAATCACTGATGCATTTATTTGTTTGTTTGTTTGTTTGTTTGTTTATTTATTTATTTATGGAGGTGGGGTGGGGAGGGAGCAAGAGTGCATGCATGAGAAGGAGAGGGGCAGAGAGAGAGGGAGAGAGAGAATTCCAAGCAGGCTCCGGGCTGTCAGCACAGAGTCAACACAGGGCTCAATATCATGAACCATGAGATCATGACCTGAGCTGAAATTAAGAGTTGGTCACTTAACCAACTGAGCCACAAAGGCGCTCCACATTTAAGAGTTTTCAAAACTTCCTTAAGCATGTATATAAAAATACGGGAAAGATATTTTTAACTCTAAACTGTTCTGAAAAGTGAGTTTGTGTGATCCTCAAACTCAAGTAGCTTCCTTCTTTGTCAGGAGGAAGAAGAAAGTTCAAGACGGAGGCCCAGGTTTGAGCTAATGTCATTTGAAGTTTATAGCATCACATTCTAAAAGCCATCTCAGCTAAATATCAAGTTTCATTACTAAATTACACAATATAATTTCCATTAAAGTTCTGTTAAAAATATCTCTGCTTTATGACCCGCCATAATCTCACTTATTCTAAAGGGACACCCTTGCCTTGTTAATCTTCCTTAATTGCTCACTGAGGCTTGCTCTTTTGAAAGAAGTTCTTTTATCTTTGTTGAAGTATGTCCTCACTTATACTTTTCTTCTTCTGATTTACCAAATACAGCTACCATTCATTCGATTCCTGATCAAGGCTAACAGAGGATCTCATTGTGCTAATGTGCTTTACGGTGACAATAAACAAGAAATGAATGCAGAACTTTGTTTTAAAAATAAATCTTCATTTGAGAAAGTTTTAAGAAGACTGGAGAGCCTCTTAGGTTCAGAATATTCTGTTAAGAGGGTTGTTTCAGAAATGTTAGGCCCTCTGGGACTTTGCCCTTCCACTGAGGGCTGGGCCTGTGATGCTGAATATCTTTTCATTTGCCTACTGGCCATCTGTATGTCTTCTTTAGAAAAATGTCTATTCAGATCCTCCACCCACATTTTAACTGAGGGGTTTTGATTTGCTTTGTTTTGGTATTGTTTAGTTGTATGAGTTCTTTATATATTATGGATATTAACTCTTTAATCAAATAATGGCTTGCAAATATCTTCTCCCATTAAATATATGGCTTTTTCACTTTAATGATTGTTTTGTTTGCTCTACAAAAGCTTTTTAATTTGATATAGTTCCATTTGCTTATTTTAGCTTTTATTTCCCTTGTCTTTAGGTCTACAAATACAAATGAATCTAACATAGTTTTTCTAATAGAAGTTGTTGATAAAACACACAAAACTTGGGGCGCCTGGGTGGCTCAGTCGGTTAAGCGTCCGGCTTCAACTCAGGTCACGATCTCACAGTCCGTGAGTTCGAGCCCCGCGTCGGGCTCTGGGCTGATGGCTCAGAGCCTGGAGCCTGCTTCCGATTCTGTGTCTCCCTCGCTCTCTGCCCCTCCCCCATTCATGCTCTGTCTCTCTCTGTCTCGAAAATAAATAAACGTTAAAAAATTTAAAAAAAACACACAAAACTTTAAACATATGTTAATATTTTGCCTTAATTCAAAATTTTCAAGTTTTTAATGTGAATTTATTAAGATAAAGTAAAAAATAATTCGAAATGTACTTTTAACATATTTTTCTTTGACAAACCAGGATTCAATTACAGATTGGTTTGACTAATTCTTGGTTCAGAAGCCCTATTGGTATATTTCCTAGATCCTACTGTTTAATCATATCATAAGACTAAGGTTTAATTTATTTTAGCAAATAATTAACATTTAGTTATTCATTCTAACAATATGGTAAGAAAACATCAAAAGCATTAATCCAAATGCTAAGATAACACGTAAGATCCCATGTATATGTTCTATTTTTTTTTAATGGTTATTTATTTTTGAGAAAGAGAAAGAGTACAAGTGGGGAAGGGGCAGCGAGAAAGGGAGACACAGAATCCAAAGCAGGCTGTAGGTTCTGGGCTGTCTGTCAGCACAGAACCCAATGCAGAGATTGAACCCATGAACTGTGAGATCATGACCTGAGCCAAAGTCAGACACTTAACTGACTGAGCCACCCAGGCAGTGTTCAATTTTCTCTCAGTGTCTTTAAAACATTGATTTTGAGACTTTTGGCATGATTTGCTGTATTGAAAAGTCATATAAACCAGCACGTGACAGTATAAAATGTTTGTCATATAGATGCACTCTGAAGCCTAATTTAAGTTGGCCAATTTACTTAATCTCTATACCTTATGGGAAGAAAAGAGTACCGACTTCATAAAGTTGAGGTTCTCAGTAAATGTTGGCTATTTTCCTTACAGGAAAAAAAAAGTAGTGTGTGTGTGTGTGTGTGTGTGTGTGTGTGTGTGTTTGCGAGTGACAGATTTTGAAAAATATAATGTGTGTATCATTCAGTCATTGATCATCAGTGCAAAATGCACTGTGCATATGTTTTCACTTTGTCCAAGGTTGCTAAATTTGCTGCCCTTTCATTTAACTTATCACCAGTTTGACAAGCCTCCTTTCAGCATATCCTTTAAAAGGACTCAAGAGCTTTGTTATCTCACTTAAGAAATTTAACAATCTTTGAATATATGAAGCGGAGGTTGTTTTCATTTTCTCAGGCTCTCAAAATTTATTCAGGACTCTGTGTGGGAAGGTTGAGAAGAGTGCAAATTTAGTCATGGAGTTTGAGTGAAAAAAATATGTGTGTATGTGTGTGTATAAAAATATAAATATGTAAATATATATGTGTGTGTGTGTGTGCATGTGTGTGTGTCTGTGTGTGTGTATGTACACTTTTAGTGTGCTACTAGGCGAATTACTCGTTTTTCAATATATTATGAAGCAGAAAAAATTGTATATAAATATTGAATATTTAACACTAGGTACTCTGCATTACTACAAATTAGCTAGATCCGAAAGAACAAAAATGTCAACTCAGTATAGAGCACATTTGATTGTTGCCCTGGATGACAAGTGTCACATACAGAAGGACTTTTTAGTTTTAACTCAATTGACTTTCTCCCTAAAGTGTAAAATGTATTGGGATTGTGGTGATGCAAATGGATTTGTTTGCTCAGTATGTAAAATTGTTTGCAATATCCAATTACATCCCTGTTCTTTAAGCTTGATGTTTAAGAGTTATTGTTTATAAACTGTTACTAATTATTAACTCTAGTAACTCTAGCATTTATCTGTATTACTATTTTTAAAGAAGATTTAGCTGTTTAATTAGGAAAGATAAAACCAGGACAAATGTTTTACAATTATTAAAATTACTTAATTTCTACATTTAACAAATGTTATATTCATTAAAATATAGGCCACAGATTATACTACTTTCTAAGAGAAACATAAAAATATAAAATTTATACTCAGTCTAATCATTATTTTTATGTTTTAACATTTTGATCACTTAAAAATAATTTAGACCAAAATAAGCCATCATACCTGAAATAATACCAAAGAGATTTTACTACTAATTTTATGTTTGTCTACAAAACTTTGATAGGCTTTTGTTCTCACATCATGTAACCCTTGTACAGCATCATGTAAATATAGTTATTTCCTATTTTCCTTACCATACCACTCCTATGGCATTAATGAAGAAGTAGTCATAGTTTACAGCTTACATAATTTCCCTAAGTAAGTGTAGAAAGGATTCAAAAGATAATGATACACTACTTTTCCACCAAAGGACTTAGAGAAGTAGCTTAAAAGGATTAGCTACTCTTGGGGCACCTGGGTGGATCAGTCGGTTAAGCGTCTGACTTCAGCTCAGGTCATGATCTCACACTCTGCGAGTTTGAGCCTTGCATCAGGCTCTGTGCTGATAGCTCAGAGCCCGGAGCCCCCTTCAGATTCTGTCTCCCCCTCTCTCTGCCCCTCCCCTGCTCATGCTGTCTCTGTCTCAAAAATAAATAAAAACATTAAAAAGAATTTTTAAAGTATTAGCTACTCTTAAATCAGAAGTATTATGTGATGATTTTTATGTAGGAGTCTAAGCAAACAAAATGTCTGAAGGTCATTGCTAGCCCACAGAAAATCTTGTGAAAATTAAAAACAAATGTATTTTTAAAAGAAAAGAACTAAAACAACAGTGACAACAATTCCTCAAGATACTTTATTCTCATCATTTGGAAATTTATCATTATAAATAAAATAATCATTGATGTCTCTAATGTGAATGATGCCTGTTGGGTGTGATGCCTTTGTGTAGTGAATAACTGAACAGTTATAACTCTGGACGAGTGTATCTTCATGGAGCCCATACTAGCAGTTCAGGCAAAATCTGTAAACCTACTATATATCATTATACAATCATGAATTTTTTTATTTTTTTATGGTAAAAATGGTATCTTTAAAACTGTTAATGATCATGCATGCACTGGATGTCTATTTCCATATTGGCTTGGAAGAGTCCACAGAATATTAAATGGACAAGAACAATATATCCATAAAATATAATTATTTAGAGTTAGTAAATGTATAAGTAGATGTTTAGGTAGACAGAAGGACAGGAGCATGAATAGCTAGATGATTGATAGATAGATGATGATAGGCAGATGATGGATAGTAAATAGGTAGATAGATAGATAGAATATATATATATATATATATATATATATATATATATATATGCATAAAAGATCATTAATCCTTACATACAAATAGGGTTATTGAGATAAATCTCTGTTTTGTATGCTTCTTAATTTTTTTCCAATGTGTTTCATGTACTACATCCTACCTCAAAACAATTAGTAATTTTAAAAGGTATATAAGTAAAGCAATTTTATTGATTTTAATCACAATATAAATGATGAAATTACTACACTTGTTCTAGGCTAAAATATCCTTTAGAATGTAATGTTAAGAAAGAAAAATAAACCAAAGAAAATAAATCATGAAATTTAGATTACATGTGTTTTAACCTTTTACTTTTTTTCTCATCATATCCTTTTTACTTGTTTCCTCTGCTACACCCACTCACAGATTCATCAACAAATGTTCTGATTAAAACCATGCTGATTAAAAATGATTTAATGAAAGTTATAATACACCATGTACAAACTTTAGCTTATGTGAGAAAGAGCTTATTAATCACATTTAAAACTGTCTTTTAAAAATATAGCTGTTTTCAAATGGGCACTATTTTCATTGCTCAGTTTCTTTAAATTTTATATTCTATATGGTGTATAATCATTGCAGAGGGGAGTCTACATTTTTATTATATAATGAAAGAAAGAACAAATAATGATAAGAAAACCAGAAAATACTAGAAATACAAAATTAATCTAACACATACTATCAGCTACTTCATCAATAGATAGATTGCACATATGTTACCCGGAAGACATCTCTTTATTATCCTTACGGGTTATGATTTTGTTTGTTTTTCTCTAGTTAAAAACTATTTCCTTAGCTCCTACTTCTACCTGAAATATAGAATATCTCTGCTTGGTTCAGGAGAAACCTAATTTTGGTGTATCATCCAGACATTGTTGATGCAATTTCATTGGAAAAAGCCTTTGAAAAATTGAAAACTAGGGAATTTTTAGTCAAGTTTTTAATAAGCACTAAAAACCATATATATTGTAAAATTTTTATGGTGTCCATGTTGAGTGAACATTCTAGTGTACATCTTTTGCGTAAGGTGTTGAAGTTTGGTCAATACCCTAACTGGACTTTATTGAAAATGAAAACACACTACTTTTACATCATAGAACTTAGATAGGGTATGAAGGGATCAGCTTTTACATCAGAAAAAGGTGTGTGGTGATTCATGTGCAGGAATCCCAGAAAATAAAATGTTTGAGGGTTACACAGGAGGGAAAACCAAGGATAAGCAGAAATAAAAGCATGAACTTGGCTGCAAATGAGGAAGAACTGGGGACATCCATAGTATCTTAACACAGTAGGTTCTAGGCACAGCAGAATGAGTTTAATATCATCTACATATCTACATACTAGTCAATCAGACAGGATTTGGTGAGAAGTCTGTAAAGTGGATTGACTTCTGGGGAAATAGTGACAACAGGAGCAGTCGGCAAGATCCCCATGGCAGATCACTTACCTCTTATGCATTCCTGTGTTAGTACATTCTTTCACAAATAATTTTATTCAAATATAGTTATGAGATTGTTATGCATTGTCATTGCAAATATATTGGCAACTAAAAAAGCCACAAATTACCAAGTTTTTGTCCCTCATATTTACTTCTCCAGTATTTAGAAAGTTGCTGTATTGTGGATTATTGATGTTTGGGACATATTCGGTTAATTAGTAGTAACTAGTGGTATACTATTAGTCAATATGTAGTATCCACCAACTATATATATATTTTTATCATTCTCTATTTTTCCACTGATATAATATTTATTTACATGAAATGTTGAGATTTTAAATGCATTGTTCTATTATATATTGTTCTATCCTTACACCCACAACCAATTTGTGAAGGCTCATAATATAGCTAAAAAGATTCTCCCTTCATCATCCCCCTAAGATTCAGATTTGATAAAGCTGTTACAAAATTCTAAAGGAAATTTTATGTAACGTTGGAAGATGTTCTGTTTCTATTTATTAGACCAAAGAGATATTTATGTGAATTCTTTAAATAAAACATTTAATCTTTAAAAACAATTTTTGTTTTCTTTGTTAGACTTTCAAGTGTTCTCCATAAACTAGAGTATTGTTTTTAAATTCATTTTTTAAAACTACCTGCATGGCACTAATTTCCCTTTTTATGTTTTTAAATAAAAATAACTCGATGTCATGATGGTAAAATCGTGTGCATGTGTGTGTGTGTGTGTGTGTGTGTGTATGTGTGTGTGTGTGTCTGTGTTATTCTCTCTTCTACAACTCAGTTTTTAGAGGAAAACAGGGCTTTTGTTGGAAATATTAGAAGTTTTATATGCTAAAGGATAAATTGTTGGTAAATAGGATAATGGTGTTTCCCAAATAGCTGAGTATCCAACCATTTACTCCATTAGGCAACTTTATCTTGGCACATTTCAAGGAAAAATAAAGGCAATTTTGTCCTTAGATTAATAGTTCATTTTGAAACTCTTCATTTTACTTCCTGTCATATCTCACTCCTACAGTTCCTTTTTCAGTATAACAAATGGACTCAATCATTTAGAGGGTGAAAATTTATTTTCTTAAGCATATGCGTATCTTGGGAATAACCATACTTAAATGCACAATTACAAGCATTTTTGCAGTACTCGATTTAGCTTGATAAAGTTAACATAATTAAAACGTTAATATCCTGTTAGTCTTCTTTCCTGTCTACTTAGCACAGATTAAAAAAAATCACTCTGTGTTTCCTTACAATTTTATATTTGTACACCCAATCTAGAAACATTTTTGTCATTATCCTTATAACTGATTCATTGCATTATTTCCCAGTAAAAACAAAACATTGTTTAATTCTGGTTGGTGTCTGCACAACTATGCATACACTGATTTAATCACTTTCTTGGGTGCCATCCCAGGTGACAAAATTTCTTTGAAGTAGTCTATCAGAGATAAAAATAAATAAATAAATAAGAAAAGAAAACATGTATTCTCAGAGTCTACTCATGCAAAGATGTTTATGTGCTGAACTATATGTCATAAGTGAGGAAATTAATATGCTAGAAAATGATGGTGTTATGGGGAAAAAGAAAGAAAAATTAGGATAAAGAGGATAAGGAGTATTTTGGCTGAGTATTTAGGCAAATATTTGGGATTTTTAAATAGGGCAGTGGCTGAGAAGGTACGATTTGAGCAAAAACTTTCAGAGATGGCTGAGAGGTAGATGTAGATTACAAGTAGATGAAATAAAAACCTGAAGTCAAAAGTATGCCTAGAGTCTTTAAGAAACAGCAAGACCATACTGACTGCAGTGGAGCAAACCAAGGAAAAGTAAAAAGAGAAACATCCAGACAGGGGGTGTGAAGCCAGCTCATGTGAGGATTTAGCCATCATTTAGATTTTTGACATTTACACTAAGTTATGCAAGATTACAGAAATGGAATGTCATCATGTTGTTTCTATTTAAAAGAATGACTCCATCCTCAGTATGAAGAACAAACTTTAGTTATTAAAGCAGGATCTTGTTCCAGCCATCCCAGTTAGATATTATGGAGTATGGACCATGGTGTTGTCAGCAGAGGCAATGAAAAATGCTCAGGTACTGCATATAGTATAAAGGTAGAACCAATATTATTTTCCCACAATGGGTTGAGTATGGGGTTTAAGGTGTCAAGTATATATGAAAGCAAGAGTCATATAGGAATCCACTATTTTTGGCCTAATGAAGGTATTAACAGGGAGAAGAAAGGGTGAGGTTGGCAAGAGACTAAGAGAAAATCAGGAATTTAATGCTGAACATATCACATTTAATGACTTATTCAGTTTGAGTTTCGAGTTTGGGAAAGAGAAGAGTGGAGATATATATCTTGGATTTATTCATTTTTTTTTTTTTGCATACAGTAAGTTTCAAAAGTTTTTGGGCAGAAAGAGATTAGCAAAATAGTAAGTATAGATACTTACTCTATAGAAGAGAGAAAATAAGAACTGAGTTCTGATGCACTTCAACATTAACTTTCATGAATAATAGGAGGAAGCAGCAAAGGAGGTATAGTAAGTCAGGAGGATGTGAGGTCCAAACACCCCAGTGAAGGAAATATATCAAAAAGGAATAATATGTTGTTTCAAATGCTAATAAACATTTACAGTAAGCAGGATTTGGATTAAGATGTCTTCCTGTCACCTTATATATGGGGAAGATGCACTGATGCATATGAATTTCTAAATCTCAGCCTCTTTGGGAAAATTAATATTCTCCAAAACTATAGTTTTGTTGATTCTTCACAGTCTATACAGAGCTTTTGAATTATTGCTGCTTTTCTTCTGTGATAGATATCTACAAGGCTTAGTTTGAAACTATGGGCTTAAAAAGGAAGAGGGACAGAGACAGAGAGAGAAAGAAAAATTGTTCCTACAGTGAAAAATGTCTACTATTCTCAAGCATGAGTAATTGAACCACTCATAAACTATTTGGTTAGTTCAATGACCAGCCTCTGTTGGAATAAGAAATATCTTAGATGCTGATGGTAAATGGGAAATCAAAATTAAGAATAACTGACCTCAGGGAGTATACTAACAAAGGAGGTAGATATTAAGCAAAGGATAGGCAAAGATGCTTTAAATATACAATAGTTTATAGACATGTGCAAATATTTGAGTACAAAACAATACAGGCTTGAAATTTTCTCAACACTAACATAATCTATCCTAAAATATTGACTATAAAACAGTAAACTTCAAGATCAGGGATAATTAGCCTTGAGATTGTGGACAGGCTTCAAATGATTCAAGTCTCTGAAATTGCATGCAAAATCTTATGAGTGTGTGAATAAGCAATTCCCCCTGAGGATTAGGCTGATAGCTATCATCTATTGCCAAACAGTCCTTTGACCCCAAAAGTTTATGAACAATACTCCAGATGAATACTAAAATGCTATTTCAAACATCCTGCAGTTTCTAAATAGCCAGATGTTTGGAGGCATGAGGATACATATATGGATGATTGACTAAATTTCAGTTTCATATACATGTTTTGACAGCAAGTACTCTGTGTAAAAAATGCAAATTAGCTCATTAGTTTGGAGATAAAGCAATTAATGCTGGAATATGACCAGGCATTAAGATTCAAAGGATGGAATGAGGATTAAAATCTTCCTTACTTGAAGGTTGATAGGTTTTCCTTAACATTTGTAAGGGACCTAAGCCAAAAGAATAAAAACTTCAGTAGGATTTAATTAATTACATTATTTCTTACAACTTTATGTTAAATCTTAAAATATTTACAATCATACATGGAAATTGTATAATAGAGTATAGGGGTATAGAGCAGAAAAAAACTCGAGGTCCCACCCTACCCCTATTTTACCAATGGGGAAACAGGGTCTCCATTAATTTATTTATCCACAAACATTTATTACGTGCCTGCTGTATAAAGTCACTGTGCTCAAAGAGATAATAAAAGCCAAGAGGCAAAGTATGGCTTTGAGTTCCCTTCTAATATCAGTAGATGGAGATTTCCCCCTTGATTACTTTTTAATGTTATGATTCATAAAGAACTGCTTTTTGAGAAGGGGAACAGAAAATGTCTTAAGTCTGTTCAGTATGCCTTGTTGATTGAACATCTGAGACATTTCTTAAACTTCAGAGTCTCCCATTCTTTCCTTAAAAGTATAAATACATTTCCCCTAATAAAATATTATAATATTTCCACTCTTTATGAAAACTTAGGCTTTAAAAAATTTTTAATGAGTTTTTTTCACACACTCATTTGATGATCTTTGTTGTTTGGATTCTTTAGTTTATTATGGTTCAGAATGAGTCACAGTTGGTGCAAAAGAACTAAGGGACCTGAGTATTAGCACCTATCACAAGAGCTGGCCTGGGGCACTTAGATGGCTCAACTGGTTAAACGTCTGGCTTTGGCTCAGGTCATGATCTCACATTTTGTGGGTTCAAGCCCCACATAGGGCTCTGTGCTGACAGCTCAGAGCCTGGAGCCTGCTTCAGATTCTGTGTCTCTCTCTGTCCCTCTCCCACTCACACTCTGTCTCTCTCTCACTCTTTCAAAAATAAATAAACATTTAAAAAATCAAAAAAAAGAAAGAGCTGGCCTATAAATTTTCCTCCACAATCATTTATTTATTATGTATAAAATGGCAGATTCTTCATTAGTTATGCACTTAGAACATATTAAATTAGCAATATTTTTATTGTTAATGAATGATGATCTTAACTCATAATGTAAAAATAAAACATAAGCTGAGGTACATGGGACATTAATTTAGAAGGGTGGTTATGAGAGAGTAAGCCCTGTCTCACACCCTCACCATCCTGACAGAGGCTTGACTGATCTCTCAGGATTCTCAGGATCATCTTCCACAGAAACTTCCACATAGCAATCAGTTAAACCTCATGATTAAACTTAAAAATAAACTTCAAAAATTATAAAAAAAACTGAGAAAAACCAAGTGATTATATTTCTTTTTTTTACTGAGAAGGCCACTTGATAACATGGGCAATTTGCAAGGACAATAAGCTGTTACAGAGCAAGAATACAGTTAGCACACAGTGCCTCCTACTCTAATGTAGTCCTTGTGTTTTAATATCCCAATGTCTAATTCAGGCAAAAAACTCGTATGTTAATATTTTCTGACATAAAACAGACCAAAATAGCACATATTATAAGGTCTGTATAGGTTGAATCCATTTTATTTTCAATTATCTGAAAGTAGTATACATTTTTAAACATTTTCAGACAGAAACATAATCTAATAAAATAATAAATAATAATGTGTCTCAAATGTCTTATGCACAAGCATTTACATCATTTTGTCAATGCACTAAAAACAACTACATTTTAACTATAACTATGTTTAATAGCTTAGGAATAACTTAAATACTGAAAGCCTTTTTGTGTACCACTGAGAGTTCCAGAAATTCACACATAAACTCATCAGGGAAATAGATGAGTACATACAGGTCAAGGAACTGACTTTCTAAAGGATTCATAGTGAGAAGCCTGGCCTCTTGGCTGCTGTATTTTCCTGGATGTTAAATCTCTAGAAATTCTTGCAATGGGACTCAGTTTGATAAAGAAACAAATTGACTAGTGCTTTAATTATGAGTGATATGTAAAGAAACATTTCAAAAACATAAGAATAATCTTCTACATTTTGGTAACTGACAATAAAGGGAGACATAAATTTCATTTTTTGTGTAGTCTGTTTTGCAAAAACAAATCCTTCCACTGTGTACTAAGTTACTCACAGCAGTATGTTCAGAATATTATGCAGAACATCATGTAGATATCTGTTACAGAAAAAAAGCTTCTGAAGAATTTATAAGTATTGAGAACTCTTTTAGCTCTCTTATTGACATTCTAAATTTATGAATGATCTTGTTCATACGATATCATTAACCTGTTTCAGTTGTTTCTGGAGATTCTATTTGACCACCATATCCTAGAAAGAACAACTCAGATGTATTTTTCCAAGATCAAAATCAAAGCCTAAAAGTATTATCTGTGAAAGGTTTTACAAACTGCAAATTACCAACTAGATAAATACTTTGGTTTTTAGTTATTAACCGATAGCATTTATAATTATCATGAGTCTATCAATAATTAAGACATTTAAGGGTGAAATGCTAACCTATTTGAGAAAAAAACCCAACATAGTAGTATATGTAAGTTTATACTGTCAACATGTTAAGTTATGAGTGTTTTACCTCTGTTTAATTTCCAAGGATTATAATGGAAGAATAAAATAATAGGAGTTAAAGAAAATATAACAGTGTTTTGTGGGTTTTTTTAGGGTCAGGGAGAGAATCAGCCATAATTGTGCCTCAATGTGAAGGTGGTAAATTTTATTGTTATTTTTTTGAATATTTGTAGTTCCTCTTCTGTACTCTTTATGACTGGAAATTTGCTACACACTAAAACATGATATTAAATATCAACTTAATACAATTAAGATTTTCTCAGTCTTAAAGCCCTCATCCTTCACATATCAGTAGCTCTATATTTAGTGAAAGGAAACTGTACAAATAAATAGTAAAATAACTGTATAAAGATTAGGTGGAGTAACCCCGTCCCTTGATTCTTACATAATTCGGTGTTTGTATGTGTATGTATGTGTAATATTTTTAAATTGTTGGAAAGGAAACATTATGCCTTGGGCCTGAGCCATGGAGAAAGGATGGCTTGGCCGCTTACAGTAGTCCTCCCTTACCTGTTGTTTTGCTTTTCGTGGTTTCACTTACCTGCAGTCAACCATGGTGGGAGATGATCATCCTTTGACACATAGTCAGAAAGAAAGTATAGTAGCCCAATGCTACATCAGAATGCCTATGTCATTCACCTCACTTCATCTCATCACGTAGGCATTTTATCATTTCACATCGATGCAAGAAGGGTGAGTGCAGTACAGTAAGATATTTTGAGAGAGAGAGGTCACATTCGTATACTTGTATTACAGAATATTGTTATAACTGCTCTACTTTATTATTTATTATTATCAAACTCTTACTTTACTTAATTTATAAATTAAACTTTATCATAGGTATTATATGTATAAGAAAAAACATAATGCATATATAGGTTTTGGTACTATTTGTAATATCAGGTATCTGCCAGGCATCTTGGAACATGTCCCCACCCCCTTACACAAAGGGAACTACTGTATTTCCTGTCTAGAATGGAATCTTTTTTCTCAATAACAGCAAAGATTAAAAAACAAAGTCCTCTTTGGATGCATGAAAATAAAATCCTGGGAGAAATACCATGATAAGAATAGTAAGTCTTTAGTTTCCAAGTATTTAAAAATGAATGCTATCTAAATAATAATTAGCTGACTCTTCCTTTTATTAAAATATTTGTTACTATACAACTATAGTCTTACAGTTTCAGAGAATATACAATTTACTTGGCACTGTACCTGAATCTTCTGATTTTTTAAAATCTATCCTATCAAAATGAAAAATGTTACTTTATTTTTTCTTAAAGTTTATTTATTTTGGGTGGGAGCATGGGGGAAGGGGCAGAGAGTGAGACAGCGTGGAGCCTGACATGGGGTTTGAACTCTAGAACTGCAAGATCATGACCTGAGCCGAAATCAAGAGTTGGACGCTGAACTGACTGAGCCACTAGATGCCCTGAAAAATGTTACTTTAAATAAGGCATGCTCACTTAAGTATTTAACTAACTTTTAAGTTGAGGAAACTGCAGTGAAAGAAATATAGATTTTTCTTTATTCTCATGAGCAATTAATTCCTGTTACTGGAGGAATATTGAAATCTAATCACCAAAAATATACACACAAAACAAACCAAGAACAGCAACATAAATAAAATGCAGCAATTTTTTCCTGTGAACTCCAAACCAGAAATTGATAAATTATTAAATTCCAGGGAAAACAATATGCGGTATTCACATTTTCATTCAGTTCTAAAGCTTAACTGATGTTACCGACTTTCGTATATTTAGAAAATCATATGGTGGGTTTTTATTACCTTTTATTTTTGTGTTATATATGCTCTTTTAAATTTTTTGTTATAAAATAGGTGTAAACTAATTTAATTTAGAATTGTAAAGCTGTTCATGACATAGTGATCTAACAGAAATTATGAAGTGTTAGAAGAAACCATGGGACAGAGCCTTTCCACTGGAAGAATTACCATTTTTGCCACTCAGATCTAGTTTTAATGTTAGAAATGAATCATTTTTTAACTCCTATAGGTCCTTCCTGTGATGGTGATTGGAGATGGATAAATAGCCTTTTGGGAATATCTTACATAGAGTGTAGTTCAGTGCCTTTTCTCAGTACCATGAATTTCCATGGCAATGTAACATCTCTGAACATTATATTCTAGATTCTTGACAACTCTGATATTCTTTTCTAAGGAGGGCACTTGTGATGAGCACTGGGTATTATGCGTAAGTGACTTATCACTAAATTCTACTCCTGCAGCCAATATTACACTATATGTTAACCAGAATTTAAAGAAAAAGTTGAAACATACGTACATACATACATACATAAAATTTGGGATGCAGTTTTGCAGAAAATTTTTGGAGATGATAGAAATAGTACATAATAGTATTCTAGTCGTGTTATAAAAAGTCTTTATTTTCTAATGGGGGGTACTGAGTCTAGGAAATTGAGTGCATTACATGAGAAGGACTAAACAATATTTTTAGAATCGGATAGATGATTAATCCTAAATTTCCCTGTTTCTCATCCCTGTGCTGTATCCACTACATCATGCCATCATGCTGAATTCTTCTACTCAATGATGAATTAATTATTATTTTAAGTAGAAGATGCTTTTATAGAAGTAAATATCAGATAAACAAGTAGTGACTATGTAATCCTCTTTGAAAATGTTTATTTAAGGTTGTTTTTGAGAGAGGGATTAAGAACGAGTGGGGGAGGGGCAGTGAGAGAGGGGTACAGAGATCCAAAGCAGGTTCCAGCGCTGTCAGCACAGAGCTTACACAAGGTTCAAACTCACAAACCATGAGATCGTGACCTGAGCCAAAGTTGGACACTTAACCTACTGAGCCATCTAGCCATCCTGTGACTTTTCAATTCTTATTGTGATGCCATCAAATAGGCAAAGGAAATAGGACTGGAACATTGATTTTCCCATTCATTCATTCATTTATTCATTCACAAGGAAAGCCACTAGAATTATTTTTAATCTTATAAGAACACTAGGTTGAAAGGCTGAGTTGAAGATGGCTAAGTTTTATGTATTTGACAATGAATAACTGCAGGGCTCCCAGGTAAATTTCCAATGGCCCTGTGAGGCAATATGTTTTGTTTTGTTTTGTTTTAATTCAAATATTGGTATTTCTACCTGGTTCATTTACAAGAATTTCAAAATGTCAAAAAGTCAAAGCTTAGTCCTGAGTTGACTCTTAATATTAATAAGAATATTCTCAAATGCTAAACCTAAGGAATTGTAGTGAACTTCCATATACCATATAAAATATGCAGAAACACTATATAAATATATGCATATACTTGTACGTACACATACACACACACACACACAAACCCTAGGGCATATTAGAATCAATTGAGAGGAGTATTATTCTACTTAATTTGTATGTTTTTCACTATCCCTATAACCTGTCACCTCCTGTATTTATAGAGCTATCTAGATGTATAGGATGAGGATTTAAGGCTAAGTAAATTTTAGCTGCATTAAGTTCACATTATCATTTTCATTACTGATACATCCTTACAAGGTTTTCAGTTGGAATTTATCAACCAAGCGTTTTTTGTTTGTTTGCTTGCTTGTTTGTTTATTCTTTTCAGATTCTTTAGATTACTTTTCACATAAAATATGTTTTCAGGGAGGTAGCTAAGTCTACTGTCAGTGATTATGGATTCTTATAATAATAGCAAACCATTAAAAGGTTGATTCAAGCTGATGCTCCATTTCTATTTGTTATTTATTAATATGGCAAGGATATGCAAAAAATCATCAAGGAAAATTCAGTACATTATGGTAAATAATAGTAGGTGTTAAAACCAAACAGGAATCAACCTGAAACTATGTTCAAAATGCATATACTTAAGTATAAAATTGATACAAGAATATGTTAAGATCTTAAATATTTAAATAGAGTTGCTATTTTATTCAAAATAATTAACAAAGGTCCAAAGTCATTATAGATAATTTATTAAGCTGTCTCAAACTCACCTACCCAATTATTAAGAAAATTTTCTCTTTTTGTATTTTTAAATATTTATTTATTTTGGAGACAGAGAGCACAAGTGTGGGATCATGACCTGAGCCAAAGTCAGACACTTAACCTACTGAGCCACCTAGGTGCTCCATATCCCCTTTTAACAACTAAAAATTGGTATCCATCTATGAACAGAAGTGTCTATGTGGAAATTGTGGAATTCTGTGCCATATGTGAAGGCACCTGGATGGAGTTTTGCACACCTGTGCCTCAGGTGGTATACTGGTCTCGGGATGGGCTGTTGAACCATCCAGAGCCTGTGAACTGGCCTCAGCTTCTCTCTGCCATGGTTGGGGAACAGTTGGATATTTCTGACTTGAGAAGGCACCCACAGGAAAGAGCATTTGTGGATGCCAAAGACATTCCAGCACTCCACAAGAAAAAAACAAAATTGAATTTGGACACACTGGAGAGGGTAAGAAGGACTTTGCAAGTGCTGCCTCTCTGTCGAGGTAGCACAGTGTAAAGCTGAACTAGCCTGCTGTGACCGCTCCCATGAGAGAAAGGGGGCACACATATCTCTATTTGCAGATAACATTGTATTATATATAGAACACCTTAATGATGCCACCAAAAACTCAGAACTAATAAACAAATTCAGTAGAGTTGTGGAATACAAAATCAATATACAAAATCAGTTGCTTTCCTATACAATAATAACAAACTAACAAAAAGAGAAATTAAAAAAACAATCCTATATAAAATTGCAACCAAAAAATACCTAGTGATAAATTTAACCAAGAACATGAAGGATCTGCGTACTGAAAACTTCAGTGATGAAAGAAGTTGGAGATGACACAAATCAAAGGAAAGATAGTCTGTGTTCATGGACATCATTAAAATAGTTAAAATGTCCATACTTCCTAAAGAACCTACATAGTCAATGCAATTTCTATAAAAAATCCAAAGATATTTTTCAGAAAAATAGAAAAGTATCCTAAAATTGGTAGGGAATCACAAAAGACCGCAAACAGCCAAAGCAATCTTGAGAAAGAACAAAGCTAGAAGCATCATACTTCCTGATTTCAAACTACATTACAAAGCTGTAGTAAGTAAAATGGTATGGTATTGGTATAAAAGCAGAGGCATAGGTCAGTGGAACAGAATACAGAGCCCAGAATTAAACCCATGCATATGTGGTCAATTCATTTATGAAAGGAACCAAGAATATACAATGAGGAATCAAGAGTCTCTTTAATAAATAGTGCTGGGAAAGTGGGGTAATCACATGCAGAAAACTGAAACTAGACTCCGAATTCACATCACTCACAAAAATTAATTTGAGAAGGTTTAAAGACTTAATCATAAGACTTGAAACTGTAAAACTTTAGAAGAAAACAGGGAAATGCTCTTTGACGTTGGTCTTGGCAATGTTTTTTTTTTTTTTTTAATATGGCACCAAAAGAGCAAATATCAAAAAGTGGGACTATATCAAACTAAAATCTTCTCATAGCAGAAGAAGCAAAAATCAAAATGAAAAGGCAATGTATAGCATGTGAGAAAATATTTGCAAACCATATAGTAGTTGTGGGGTTAATAACCAAAATTTTCTCCTCCACTTGCCCTCTGTCTCTTTACATAGATAAACATTAAAAAAATCCAAAATGCTTAAAGAACTCATACAACTCAATATCAAAAAACAAATAAAAAAACAAAACAACCTAATTTAAAAATGAGCAGAGGAACTGAATAGACATTTTCTAAAGAAGAAATCCAAATGGGCAACAGGTACATGGAAAGATGCCCAACATCACTAATCATCAGGGAAATAAAAACCACAATGATATATCACCTCACACCTGTTAGAATGGCTATCATCAAAAAGACAAGAGATGTACAGAAAAGGAAACCCTCAGGCACTATTGGTGAGAATATAAATATGTTCAGCCAATATGGAAAACATTATGGATGTTTCTCTAAAAAGTAAAAATAGGATTACCATATGATCCAGTGATCTCACTTCTGGGTATATATTCAAAGGAAATGAAAACACAGTAGCAAAAAGCTATCTGCACTCTCATGTTGTTGTTGTTTTTACATTAGCCAAGATATAGAATATTTACATTATTTATATTTGCCAAGTTATAGAATTATTAAAATAGCTAACAATTTACATTAGCCAAGATGAAAAAAAAAAACTATGTCATCAATGGATGAATGGATAAAAAGATACAGTTTGTGTATATTATATATATAATGTATAGCTTAAACTAATATTATATATATTTAGCCATTAAAGGAAGGAAATCCTGCCATTTGTGACAACATGGATGAACCTTGAGGGAATTATGCTAGGTGAGATAAGTCAGAGAGAGAAAGATAAATGCTGTATTATATCACTTATATATAGAATCTAAAAAGCCATTATCATAGAAACAGACACCCAGGGCCTGAGGTGTGGGGGAATTGGGGACATAATACTCAAAGGGTACAAACTGGTAATTAGAAGATGAATAAGTTCTAGAGATCTAATGGGCACACTGTGATTATAGTCAGCAATACTGTACTATGTACTTCAAAATTGCAATGAGAGTAGATATTAAATGTTCCCACTAAGAAAAAGAAATGATAGTTATATGAGTTGATAGAAGTGTTAATGCTATAGTGGTAATCTAATTGCAATATGTATAAATGTATAAAACCAACAAGTTGTATACCTTAAACTTACACAATGTAGTACATCATTTATATCTCAATAAAAAATAAAATAAAATAAAATAAAATAAAATAAAATAAAATAAAATCCCTTTTTTTCCCACAAATCTACTAACGTCATATAAGAATAGCAAGAAATTTCCACCAACCTGAAATGTGGGGGAAAAACTACAGAAATTTAAAGTAGAATATACTAGTATGAAAATAAAATACAAAAGCCACATTTATGTATAGCCATTAATACGTTTCCACTAACTTTCTCTTGCTTCATTATTTTTGTTGCCTCTGGAAATTCAAAGTTCACATCTACAATAGCAGTACATGTATAAATTACTATAAAACTGAGGCAACTATGTGGGACAAAGACCAGTCCTAGACAAAGCTATAAAAGTTTAAAAATGTTGATTCTGGTGTCCTTCTCTCCTCCCTCTCTGCCACCTCAGTTCTTCTATTCCACATCCGTCCCTTCTACTCCTTAAAAACCAAATAAAATTAAAACAAAACAAAACAAAATGTCCTTTTATAACTTCAATAACTGAAAAGCAGGTAGGGTCATTTTTTCTTCTTTATCATTGGATATCTGTGTTAGAAATCTACCATTTTATATTAATAGAAATACATAATGCAAAATGCCTATTAACATTAACCTAGAATTAGTATTCAGATTTAAATCTAAGAAAAACTTTAATTGAACTTTCTTCTGATTTTCAAACCATTCTATTATAGGTGAGGTATTTTATTATTGTAAATGCAAATGTTTGTTCTGTATTGTACATGAAAGGTCAAAGCAATTTTATATCTGCTTCTACAAAATATTTTAATTCAAAGAAATCCTTTGATTAATATTTTATTGGAAGAGATTTACTTCCTAAATTTTATTTTTTGGAACATTGTCCTTTCAAGTTTAACTGGCTCTGAGAAATTGTATTCTTTGACTTCTCCTGAAACATGATCATGTGGTTATCAACATGATCATAAAACCCAAGGAGAGTGCTGGTAGACCTCAGATGAGCATCCAGGCTTACATGTGCTTATCAGTTTTGAATTAAACAGCCAATGTTTTATCAAGTCTTAGCATAAACCCATTGTATTGTACTTTGCTGTATTTGGGTGTCTATTACCTACTAGATACGCTCTTTTTACATTTTTTTAAAATTTATTTATTTTTGAGAGTGAGAGAGCATGAGTGGGGAGAGGCAGAGAGAGAGGGAGAGAGAGAATTTCAAGTACATTCCATGCCGTCAGCATAGAGCCTGACATGGAGCTTGATCTCATGAACTGTGAGATCATGATCTGAGCTGAAATCAAAAGTCAGACATTTAATTGACTGAGCAACCCCGGTGCCCCTAGATATGCTCTTAGATTTTAAAGAAGTAATAAATAATTTGATTTTGAATGAGCATACCTGACATGGTAAATTTTTAATAAAGTGCTATGATTTTTAATACACATTTGTGATTGATATAAAAAATTACTAAGTAAACAGTTATGATGGTTCTGTTTCTGTGTGAAGTGCTGAATGTTTGGAAATTAAATGCATCAACAATTCAAGGAAATGAGTAACAATCAGAAAAAGGGTAAACAATGATGATGAGTGACACCCACTAAAGTACCTCCAAAGTTGCATCACCATGTCTATATTGCAAATTAGTAAACTGAAGCTTATTCAGGTATTTCCAAAGGATAAATCTTAATCTGTGTTAAAGTTAGTATGTGATACTGATTATTAGTATCGTGATCACAATCATAATTGTCATGAAAATGGTGATAATGCTAGCTACTATTTACTGAGAGTTATTATCTCTGATAGTTTTTATGTCTGAGAAGAGCACTGAGAAGTTTATACACAGTATCTCATATTACTCCAAAAACCATAGAAGTAGATACACATATCAGGAAAACAGTCAAATAGAGTGTGATTTCAAACTTCTGTATATGAAAAAGTCACTGGGTAGCAGCTTTTAAGCTTATTTCTTAAGCTTATTTTTGCAACCCAGACAACTATGCAGAATGAATAAAACACGAAAGGAATAAAGTATAGCTCAAGGATACAGAAAGCATATTGGTGGTTTCCCGAGATCAGGGATTAAGGTAGGCAAAATGGGTGAAGGGGGTCAAAAGGCACAAAATTCCAGTTATAATATAAGGAAGTCATATGTGTATAATGTACAGCATGGTGATTGTAATCATACTGTATTACATACCTGAAGGTTGCTAAGAAAGTAAACCTTAAAAGTCCCCATCACAAGAAAAAAAATTGCCTTGTAATTATGTATGTTGAAGGATGTTAACTAGATTTATTGTGGTGATCATTTTGCAGTATATATATATTGAATCCATGTTTACATCTGAAACTAATATTATGTTATATGTCAATTATATCTCAATGAAAACAAACAAAAACCAATGGAAATCAATGAAATAAGCCATGTTAAAGTGTGTTAAGATCTCAGATGAAAGGCAAGTAAAAAACAAAACAAAACAAAACAAAACAAAAAAGAAAGAAAAGAAAGAAAAGCAAGCATAGTGAAATGAGTCCTAAATTCAGACCCATATTTTTACTTGCATGGTAGAGGCACAGAGGACTTATAGAAAGCTGTGACTTAATCATAGGCTCTGTTGCAAAAACCATTCAATCCTCTGCAGGAATATCCACAGACTGTACCAGCCCCCATACACAATCACTGGCATTTCACCAAAAATTACCTAAAATTTTTGGTTAGGGATTTTGCTAGAAAAGAGTACGAAATAGCATAAAACCAAATTAAAAAGCAGATAATGGAAACTGACTCATAACTGTTACTGCCATGCAAGGTAACAATCATGATTATTATGATAATAACTATGATTAATATATTAAGGATAGCAAACAAAAGTTGAGAATCTTACCAAAAAACTTAACTCTACTAAAAAAGGGACATTGTACATTGAACTGAAAAGCAATAACTAAACTTAAGTATTACATACATGGGACTAAAGAGCAGAATAGACACAACAGAGCAGAACAAAGGATTAGTAAACTGGAAGTTATGTCACAAAATGCTGAGAGTAAAATATTAAGACGAAAACAAGATTATAAATACAGGAATATGTGTAAGACCATTATAGAATATGATATAAAGTATAGTTATAGGGGCACCTGGGTGGCTCAGTCAGTTAAGTGTCTGACTCTTGATTTGGACTCAGGTCATGATCTCACGGTTCATGAGTTTGAGTCCTCCATCAGGCTCTGAGCTGAGCATAGAACCTACTTGAGATCTCTCCCTCATTCTTTCTTTCTCTCTATTCTTTCTCTCTGCCTCTCCCCCACTCACGCTTTCTCTCTCTCTCAAAAATAAATAAAAAAACATAAAAAAAAGAAAAGTACAATATATATGTAATTCAAGTTATAGAAGGCAAGACCTGGGCAGAAAATTTTTTAGAACTCTTGAAAGAAATCAGTCTACATATGCAAACAGTTCTATAAAGCCCAAGCATGATAAAGACAAAACAAAAGCACATTGAGTATGACCTAGCAAACTACTGAAAATCAAAGATGAACACAAAATATTAATAACTGCCATATGGAAAAAATACACTTTCTTTTTAAAGGAGAAGTTAAGGGGCACCTGGGTTGCTCAGTCAGTTAAGTGTCCAATTTCGGCACAGGTCACGATCTCATGGCTTGTGAGTTCGAGCCCCATGTAGGGCTCTGTGCTGACAGCTCAGAGCCCGGAGCCTGCCTCGGATTCTGTGTTTCCCTCTCTCTCTCTGCCCCTCCCCCACTCATGCTCTGTCTCTGTCTCTCAAAAATAAACAAACATTAAAGAAATAATAGTAACAAAAATAAAGGAGAAATTAAGACTATTGATTTCACAAAAGAAACCATGCAAGCATAAAAACAAAAGAATGAAAGCTTTTAGTGTTGAAATAAAATAAATGACATCCTAGATTCTGCAGCCATTGAAAATATTTTTTAGGGGTATCTAGGTGGCTCAGCTGATTGTGTGACTCTTGATTTTGACTCAGGTCATGATCTCATGGTTCATGGGTTCAAGCCCTGCTTCACGCTCTGCTTGTGATTCTCTCTCTCTCTCTCTCTCCCTCTCTCTCTGCCCCTCCCCTGCTCGTGCTCATTCTCTCTCTCTCTCGAAATAAATAAATATTAAAAAAAATTTTTTTTTTTAATTTAGTAAATGGAAACTGAGATATTTTCTGACAGAGGCCTGGACTAAAAGAAAGACTAAGGTAAACCAAGGTATATGATGTTAAATGAATGACACCATTACCAGAAAAAATAAATAGGATCAGAAAACATTGTGCTGGTAAACATTAAGGGATATACAATCTTTAAAACCATAACCTTTGGAGATTAAAATGTAAACAAAATTAAATTATTCAAGTCAATGGAAAAATGTGGACTAGGAAAAATAGAGGTTAAGTTGTGTAGATATCCTGCATTTTCTTGGAAGTAGTAAAAGTGGACATCTAAAACAAAATATAAAAGCTGAAAATGTGTAAGAAACTAACTGAAAATGATAGATGCACATAAAAATTGTAAAATACATAATAAATAAACTAAATAATATTTTATGCATTCAATAATATGTATGATGATATATAATATATAACATACAATATAATGTATATCAAAATTTAGATCATATAGGATCATATGATCATATATTATTGCTTTATTTATAATATGATTTATAATAATACAATATATATATAATTTATAATATGATTTATATACCTATATTTATATTACAGAAGAAGGCTTTTAAAAGATAAACACTATAAAATCTTTAAATATATTTCATATATTATACATAATATATTATGCATAATACATAATATGTAATATATTGCATATTGTCATGTCACATTATATATTGCATATTATATGTAATATATGTTATAGGCAATATATAGACTATAATATTCAATACATTTAAAATATTTTAGTGTTTATATTTTAAAGATTTTTTTAAGTTTATTTATTTATTTTGACAGAGAGAGAGAAAGCAGAAGCAGGGGAGGGGCAGAGAGAGGAGAGAGAGAATTCCAAGCAGGCTTAGCACTGTCAGCACAGAGCCCCATGTGGGGCTCAATCTCATGAACTCTGAGATCATGACCTGAGCTGAAATTAAGAGTTGGATGCTTAACCAACTGACCCACCCAGGTACCCCAGTGTTTATCTTTTAAAAACTTATATTGCCAATTATATTTAGTTTATGAGTGATTAGGAATTAAAGTTTTTTTATGGTGTGGTAGATGTCAAGAATCCCTCATCATACTAGGGTAGGAAGAGATTTCTTAAACTGGACACAGAAAGCACTAACCAAAATGAAATAAAGATTGATGAATTCGATTTCATTATAATTAAGTATATATTCCTCAAAGTACAAATAACATAGTCTCAAGATAGAATTATATATATATATTTTTTTATATATAAAAAATATATATAGATATATGAGTTATATATATATTTATATGATATATATAAATATATGAGTTATATATATATTTATATGATATATATAAATATATGAGTTATATAAATTTATATAAATATATATGAGTTATATATATTTATATATAAAAATATCTTGCATATATGTGTGTGTGTGTCTACATATGTATACATGTAGACACACACACACATATATGCATGTAAAGAACGTACAGAGATCAATTTTAAAAAGCCACATATTCAGGGCACCTGGGTGGCTCATCTCATTCAGCTGAACATCCAACTCTTGATTTCGACTCAGGTCATGATTCTAGGGTCGTGGATCAAGCTCTGAGTCAGGCTCCATGCCTGAGATTTTCTCTCCCTCACTCTCTCTGTCCCTCCTGGCTCTTGCACATGCACACATGTTCTCTCTTTCAAAAAACACAATTTAAAAAATAACTAAAAATAAAATAAAATAAAATAAAATAAAATAAAATAAAATAAAAAGCCAGAAAATTAATCAAATCTTTGAATAGAGACTCTGAAAAAAATATCCAGATGACAAATAAGCTTATGGAAATTTTCTCAACATCATTAGTTTTCTGAAAAGTACAAAAAGAAACAACTTTTTTAAAAGTTTATTTTTATTTATTTTGAGAGAGAGAGCAAGCAGGGGAGGGATAGAGAGTTATTACATGCAATAACACTGATGAATCTTACAAAAAAACTGGAGAGATACAAAAAAGCTAGATACAAAAGATTATATAAAGAGGAATTTCAATTTTATAAAGTTTTAAAACAGGAAACCGATTTATGATGTTAGAGGTTAGTTTTCTTGAAGTAATAATGACTGGAATAAAGCATGAGAGAGGTTTCTGCAAGACTGTCACTACTTCCTCATCCTCCCCACCAAGACTGTAATTTCATGGGGGTTTGGGAGTTATAAAAAATTATCACACCAAAAATTCATCATCACTTCATAAGTTAATCAAAAATTCACCACTGTGCACTTCAGTGCAGAATTATTTATAATTAAAAGGTAAAACAAAAAGACTGTACTTGTAATATCTATATTTGAATTATGACTAAAGTTTAGCAAGGAAACAAAGATTGAGTGGATTAGTCCAGGTGAATAAAATATGAAGGAAAGAGAATAAAAGTAGGCACCATGTAGCTATGTGTAGTTAATTTATTCACTCATGAATTCCTATATTCATTCATTAACAAATATGTTATATCCAGTACTCTAAGCATTGGGATATATCAATAACAAAAATTGTTTACTAATGGGTAGGACTATTTTTAATGAGGAAAGCAGTGAATCTTAAAAAAAATGCAGCATATTAGAAGTAAAAGTAATGGGGAGGGGTGCCTGGGTGGCTCAGTGGGTTGGGGATCTGACTTCAGC
The DNA here is from genome assembly GCF_028018385.1 of Neofelis nebulosa. Classification (NCBI taxonomy): domain Eukaryota; kingdom Metazoa; phylum Chordata; class Mammalia; order Carnivora; family Felidae; genus Neofelis; species Neofelis nebulosa. The sequence goes on from NC_080796.1 coordinate 52,803,278, forward strand.
TCCGGTTGATTTTGTGGTTCACGAGTTCGAGCCCCACATCGGGCTCCATGTGGACAGCTCTGAGCCTGGAGCCTGCTTCAGATTCTGTGTCTTCCTCTCTCTCTGCCTCTCTTCCCCCCCCCCCCCACTCTTTCTCAAAAATAAATTAAAAAAAAACATTAAAAAAAGTAACGGGGAAAAGTTATAGCAAATAAGATTATAGCAAATCTTTTCACGGGATAGAGTAACGGGATGGTGATTTAAACTTGCATGGCTAAGGTGGCCCTTGAATAAAAAGTGACATTTCAGCAACACTTGAAGGAAATGAAAGAGTAAATCATATGGTTATCTACAGGAGAAGCAGTCCAGGCAGAGGGAGAAGTTGGTAACGAAGAACAGATGGAGGAATATCTAGTATGTATACAACTCAGAGAACATACTAACATAACCACAGAGAAGTGAATGAGAGGAAAAATAAATATATGAGTATAGGCCAAGAGTTAAGACCAAGAGTTAAGAGTCATGTAGGGCCTTGGAAGTCATCATAAGTTCTTTAAAAGAAATGAGGTACCACTGAAAGAGTTTGAGCAAAGTAGTGGATAGTTTTCAGAAGCTAATGGCAACAAGATTTGCATGTAAACTGGATGAGAATTGAGAGAAAAACAGAGAATCAAAGAAGACTTGGAAGTGTCCAATCAGAACAAATTAAAGAATGGAGTCTTCAGTTGAAAGTAAGGAGGAAGGTGATAGAGGAACTTTCAGGGAAAGATCAGATCAGTTGAGTTTGCAATGTCCATTAAACATACAAGAAGACATATCTGATAGGCATTTGGATATATACTTTGGAGTTCAGAGAAGAGATTAATGTTTGAGATACAAATTTGGGAGTGATGGAGCAGCTACATGATTTTTAAAGTCACAAGATATTGTCACAGGGATCACTATAGATAGAAAAGAAAAGAGAACTAAAAACTGAGTGCTCTGGGACCCACCAATGTTAAGTTTAGTGATATATCCAAAAGAACTAACAAAGAAAGAAAAATCAGTGAGGAAAAAAAGAAAGGCCCACCCTACAAGTCAAATGGAAAAAGTTTGTTAAGGAAGAAGAAATGTTCAACTGTGTCAAAAGCTGCCCGTAGGTGATGTCAGATGAGTTGAGAGAACCACTGAATATAGTGATGTGGTAGCTATTGTCCAGGTATATTGGAACTGTGGGCAATGATTCTAGCCAGATTACAGTATTCTTTAATGAAGTCTGGTCTCTGTTCTCAGCATTTATATTTCCCGACTTGAAACATTCATGGAATATTCTATTGTGGAAAATATGCTTAAGAGTCAGAATGAAATTCTACATTAAAAAAATGTTCTTGCATTAAACGAAATACAATTAAAGACCACATTAAAGGAGGGAAGAAAAAAAAGCACTTTGACAGGCATCTTTGTGCTTGATAGCATTTGTCCTATGGGATTCATGGATATGTGAAAAAGACAGCTCAGGTTTTGGTTGATGTTTGTCAACAATTCAATGCATAACAAGGAAGTCACTCTCATCCTCCAGTTACAATGTGGATCCTTTGGAATGCCAACAAAAGTCCTTACAACAATAGGGACCAATGTTGTCTTCCCAGAAAGATTTGACACTTAGTATCCGTGTAAATAGCTTTCTTTCTATAAGATATTACTTCCACCAGTGTACCCACCCCCGATGATCATATGCCATTGACAGGAGAGATTTTTGTGACCACAATCTCCAGGATGGCTATACAATGATCAAGAAATGTTCTGTTTGATCACTAAATCATACTAACAAAATCATTTTTCACTTCTTTTTGGGTTAATGAACCAAGAACCAACTAACCAACGAATAAACAAAAAAATAAAGTAAAAAACCCAAGAACAATCAGTGAGTGAGAATGTAGCTTACATATTGATGGGTTTGCCTTAGGGGAACTGGAAAAACAATGTGTGAGGTAACTTCTAGATTAGAATATGAGTAACGATTATTCTGCCACACTGTGGTTCATTCTGCTGACTTGAGACAGTTCTTTTACTCTGGGTGTCATGTTGCTGGTGATAAAAGATTTGAAATTAATTTTAACAGCCATGTTTCTATTATTAGTATCTTTAAATTTGTCATAAATTTCTTTGACACCTGTCAGGATAACTTGCATATTCATAGTTAAACATACATAATTTTATGTATAATTATAATACTTTCTTTTCCATTAAGATGTCTTACAAATGAATAGAAATCTAGTTCATGAAGTATAAATGAATGGTTCCTTTTCTTCCTTCACTAAGTCCAACTGAAATAATTGAAGGAATGTAAAATAAGAGTACAGTGTGATACAGATCAGGACATGTGTTATTAATGAGAAATTACTCTAAAACACAAAGCAGGTGGAATCAGATTAATATAGAAGGAAAGAGTGTTGAAAATCTTTCAAAGAAATACAGGTGAAAATCGAGATGACATAAAATCCAGATTCCACAGCAGAATTTTTGAATATCTATACTACCTATATTATCAAGGAATAAGGTCTGGGTCTTCAATACAGTTATTAAATTGCTCTGTTATGACTATTCCTGTTTTTGGTTCCCAGAATGGTTGACTTCAGTGTTTGTTTTAAGACTGAAGCCCAAGGAGAGGCACCTGGGTGGTTCAGTCGGTTAAGCATCCAACTTCAGCTCAGGTCATGATCTCATAGGTTCGAGCCCCACGTTGGGCTCTGTGCTGACAGTGAGGAGCCTGGAGCCTGATTCAGATTCTGTGTCTCCCTCTCTCTCTGCCCCTCGCTGCTCATGCTCTGACTCTTTATCTCAAAAATAAATAAACATTAAAAACAATTTTAAAAAAAGACTGAAGCCCAAGGAGAGTTGACTGGAGGATCTGCCAGACTGTGGAGGCTTGTGCGCCACAAGGAGAGACGAAGCAGTGCCCCTAAGTAATATGTGAACTATTTACTAAATAAATTATTAAACCCAGAAAGCAAGTTTTCCATATATCCAAAGGAATTATTGCCCGACCTCATGTCCACCTCTGATTTCTTCTTTCAAAGAGCCAACAAACTACAGTCAGTATACATGTATACATATCCACTCACTTCTTACTTTATAGAGAAGTTTTTAAGAAGCCATGACATTTGGGGCGCCTAGGTGGCGCAGTCGGTTAAGCGTCCGACTTCAGCCAGGTCACGATCTCGCGGTCGTGAGTTCGAGCCCCGTGTCGGGCTCTGGGCTGATGGCTCAGAGCCTGGAGCCTGCTTCCGATTCTGTGTCTCCCTCTCTCTCTGCCCCTCCCCCGTTCATGCTCTGTCTCTCTCTGTCCCAAAAATAAATAAAAAACGTTGAAAAAAAAATTAAAAAAAAAAAAAGAAGCCATGACATTTACAAAAAGGAAATTATGTGATAATATAAATGAAAACTGTTCCATAGGTGAAATAGAGGAAGGGGGTTAAGAGGTATAAACTTCCAGTTGTAAACAAATGGCTCACGGAGATGAAAAGTACAGCAGTGGGACACCTGTCAATAATACTGTAATGTTATTACAGTGGTGCCAGATGGTAACTACACTTATCGTGGTGATCACTGAGTAATGTATAGAATTGTTCAAACACTGTATTGTGCACCTGAACCTAATATAATATTTTGGGTCAGCTATACTTCAATAAAAAAAATAAAGCATTCTAAAATATATTCTAGACCGGCAACAAAGCCAACGTACACAATTTTTTTAATATAATGGCTTTTTTTACAGAAGATTTCAGAGCTTAAATTATAAACTGAAATAATTTGTATTATAAAACCTAGGGATGCTACTGGCCCAAAGTTGCATTTATGCAAAATAAGAAAAGGTGCTTACTCCCCAAAGTGATCTTTTATGTTGTGATATGTCATACAATATTATATTACTGTACTTGGGAAAATAAAAAAATGAAGGGGTCTCCCCATTTCAGCAGTGTTAGGTTACCCTGAAGAGTGTCAGCTTGAAAAGGAAAGAAGAAAAAAACAGGAGTAGGGAAAGCATAAGAACAGTGCTGGTGCTAGGATTCAATGGCGAGCACACCGCTTGAATTTACCTAGAGCCACTAGTATTTTAATAAAAATAGTATGTAAACTTTGAAAATCAGTGGCCTAAGACCCAGTTATAAATCTGGGGAAGTTGCTGCTACTATAACACACTCATATGCAGGATCCGTTTCTATCTAGGGGAGCCAATGGTGAGAATCCAGGCCTCTGAGAAAGAAGTTGCCCAGGGAAAAGAAACCTCAAGAGATGCCCAGAGAGCATCCAAGAGCATCTCAGAGAACACCAAGGACAACACGTGGTCACAGGTAGATCTGTGTGGCCTTTAGCTGTGCCACCAGCTAGCTGTGCTACCGTGGGTTTACTTACAAGGGGGCTTGCTTCTGCTGCTCCAAGACTTTACTGGAAGACCAAAGACTGAGTTTCCTCACACACTGCCATACAAGTTTATGTCTAACATGGTGAATAGCATTAACCTAGATGGTATGTTACTGTGCAGAGTCAATAACTGAACAACCAAAGGCACCCTGTCACAATTAATAGGTGGGAAGAAAGCAATGCTAGGAGGAGACTTCATAACTTTAAATATATACATATATATATTTATATATATAATATATAAATACATTTATATAAATATAGAAATGTATTTATATATAATATATAATATATAATATATAATATATAATATATATATTATATATATTTATATATATAAATATATATATTAGTAATATATATATATATTTACATATATATATATTAGTAAATATATATATTAGTAACCAAACGGGTCTAAAAATTAATTAGTTCAAGTTCCAACTGAAGAAGCTAAAATATCACCATTCAAAGAAAGTGAATGGAAAAATGAAGAAAAACAGAGTAGTTAAATGAAAAGCAAAAACCTGTAGATGATAAAAAGGAAGACTGTGTTTAAGTCTAATATGATTAGGGCATATGCTAAAAGACAACTGAACCTAAATATTAAGCATTAGGAACAGAAAAGAGTATACTAACAGATTCAGAGGTAACTAAACATAAGGAAATTTTGTACATAACATAAACTTTTATCAGCAAATTTGAAAGAAACTGAATGAAGTATGTGAATTTTAAAGAAAGAATTGCTAATGTTAAGTCACAGGCATTATTTCACTCGAATAGGCTTTAACTGAAAAGAATCTCAGAATATATTTTAAAAAGGAAAAGAAAAAGTTTTAATTCCAGGTATATCAAAACAGAGAAAAATAGAAAATGTTTTATAATTCTATGTAGCATAAAATGTATAACTCTATCAGATATTATTGCTCTCACAAAGAAAGCAAAGGATTCATTTCATTCATGCAAATATAGGCACACAGACACTTAATAAGATATAAGTGTGCCAAATACAGTGACAAAATAAAAAATGGTATAATAATGGTTGTTCCATTAAAGGAAGATGGTGTTTCAACCTTGGGAAAACCATTAACATGATTCAATTTGAAAAACAACTAAAAGAAAGAAGACCATTTACATATTTCAAAAGATACTAAAATGCATTTGATAATGTTTAATAAGCAATTGTGATTACATTCTTAAAAAGGAGGAAAATGTATCATGATTTATTAATAAAGTACATCCTTTAATATCAATGTTTAACATGAGGATGAGGTGATAAAAGAATTGCTACCATTGTCAGGAAAAAAATTGTGATGTCCTTCATCATTGCTATTTTTTAGTATCCTTTGTGCAGGTACTAAATCACCAAGACAATGAAAAAGCAGTAGAGATGTTAAAAAGGTATCATCAATATCCACAGGTGGAAATGCAAGAGAAACCACTGAACAGAACAATTATTCGAATCAGTATGACAGGCTAGTACTTCTATGATTTTCATTCATTCTAGAAATAACCACAAAAGAAAGTGAATACTCTGTTCTATTGCTGCTATTATAAATCATCATACATATAGTGCCCGAAACAACTACATTTATGATTTCACAGTTCTCTAGGTCAGATCTGGGGAGGCATGGCTGGCCAGCTTCTCTGCTCAGCATATCATAAGATGTAGGCTCGGGCTACACAGTTCTCCTCTGGGACTTGGGGTTCTTCCAAGCTTACTAGTCTTTGGCAGAATCCCGTATTTTGTAACAATAAATCCAAGGTCCCCATTTCCTTCCTGTCAGCGAGGCCACTCTGCCCCTAAAGAATGCCCACATTCTTTCTCACTTGGCCTCCTCCAGCATCAAGACAGCACCTGTAGGTGAATCATTCTCAAGCTTTAGATCTCTTTGACTTTTTCTTCTGCTTCCAACCAGAGAAAATTCTGCTGTTAGAGTCTCTTTTATTAGATTTAGTCTCCCTGGATAATCTATCTTAAGGTCAACTGTGATGCAAGATTTCTTTCACAATTAGAACAATGTAGGTAAAAGCTTAAAAATAAATATGTATAAATACATACAAATATAATATATAATATGTGTGTGTTCTGCACATTTATTTTTAAGCTTTTTCATGATATAAATATATAATTTCTACACACTTATTTTTAAGTTTATTTCTTAAGTTTTTGCAGTGTGTGTGTGTGTGTGTGTGTGTGTGTGTGTGTGTGTGTGTATCAACTTTATAGAGAGATATATCTAATTTTGTATGGGGACAAAATAGTGTAACTATTATGAACACAAACTTTGAAGAGATACTTCGTGGTTCAAATCCCAGAATCAATCTACCCCAAGAGGGAAATTATTTCACTTTCATGTGCCTCAATATTCTTATATATAACACAGGGGGGAAAACAGTATATATTTCACAGGGTTGTTTTAAGGAGTTAATGAGCTAATAAATGTATTTAAAACAGCACATAGCTTCAGATTAATTTTAAAATGTAGTACAATTTCATTTGAAATAAAAATGTAAACTTTTGGGCAATTGGCAAAGATACTGAAGTTTATTTGAAAAATTAAATATAAAAGAATAGTTAGCACCCTTTTGAAAAGAAAAAAAAAACAATCTCTGGGGTGCCTGGGTGCTGGGTGGCTCAGTAGATTGAACATCTGACTCAGGTCATGATCCCAGAGGTCTGGGATCAAGCCCCCTGTTGCACTCCATGCTGAGTATGGAGCCTCCTCGCTCTCTCTCTCTCTCTCTCTCTCTCTGGTTCTACATTAAAAAAAGAAAAGGCTGTGCTTCTGTTAGGAATATACATTAAAAAGCACCAAATGATGACATTTTTGCACAGAAATGGACATGTTCATTCACTCATTCATTCATTCACTCAATCTATAACAGACATTTTTGTTGGCACTGCAGAGAGATAAAGCAGTAATAGAACAGATGAAAATTCCTGAATGGGACATATATTCAGAATGGAAAAAATATAATTTATAGTATCTTAAAAGGACTGTGACCTTGGCTATAGTAACTATTTTATATGCAAAGTGACCCACTGGTCATTATTTATTTTAATCCGAGAGTATTATTTGTTGGTGTTAATTCCTAGGTATGTCAATTGCTGATAAAAATGAGCTTAAGTTTTTTGAGGATAGGAGTTGATTTACTCAGCTTTGTGTTTCCTGTAGCATTTAACAAAGTAACAGAGTAGAGGAGCCTCGTATTATGCGTGAATGAAAGAATATGTGAAATAATAACCTCAATAAGTCTTTCAAAAGCTATGAAGAAGTAGTTTTTTGATGTATTTGCCCTTTTATTTTTAATCCACATTCACTCAACAAAGAAAGCAGAGAAGTGATTTTTTAATTGTAACTAAAATATACAAAACAAAACTCTCTCCTTGCAAGAATGACAAAGAAATAATAAGTGAAATAAAGTTCAGATTAGGAAATAAATTGAATTAGCAACAATTATATGTTCAAGTTTTTCCAGTGAATTATTATTTTAAAGCTGAAAATTCATATTGTCATTTTTTTAATGTATTTAAATTAAATATTAAGATGTAAAATTTCTAGAGCTTGCTTAATTGTATTTTTATAGCCAATTACACAAAGATTGTGTTTATGGAATAAAAATAGATATATCTGAAAGAGACATATCTGTCCTTAGATTGACACCATATTAGCAACTTCACGTTTATTTTCTCCTTTAAATTTTACAATACATTTGAAGAAACAGATGAAGGAATTTTAGTTCATTGAGGTCACACAATTAGCCCAACACTACACATTTATTAAGTTTTTTGAGTTGGTATTCAATGCAAATTTATATTTCTCTAAAATATATGCTTCTTAGCATATATTTTCCATAATTGGGAAAGCAGTGAAGAAGGGATAGAGGGAGGGATGAAGGGAAATAAGTACAATTATTAAAATATTTTAGTTGCATTAGAATTAAATTATGTATTTAATTATATATATGTGTGTGTATATATATGTTTATTTTTTCATCATACATACATTTTAAAGGGATGGTGATGTATTACACATTTAAAGATGTTCTTCCAAGAGTTTTATATGACATGCACTTTATTCATTGCCTGTTGATTCTCGGGATTATGTTTAGGAGGTTCGTCTTTGCTGATGTGTCTGGCTCGATTGGGTTAATCTCACCAGAGACTTAGGTTGCTTTAAGTTTGATACTAAAAAGCATGGCTGCACTAAACATTGTCCTGTGCCTCGTTGAACATAGTGTAAGAGCTTTTCAAGGGTAAATAATCAGGGTAGAATAGCTGGAGAGTAGGCTATATGCATTTTTAATTTTGTGAGGTATTGCCAAATTGACATGAAAATTGTTTTGGCAGATTTGTACTCCCACCAGCATTTGGAACATTTCCTTTGTTCCACATTTTCAGCTATTATCTGACTTACTTTTTCCAATATGAGGCCATGTAGATTTTTTTGACATGTATGGGTTTTTTCTAGCTGCCATTTCTATAGAACTCTTCACAGTCACCTAAAAGAAAGCATTCTATTTAGAGTTCTCCTTTCCCTGAGAAGCAGAGAAGCCATTTTAAAGATATAAACGAATTAGATGAAAGATTAAAAACGGTGAACATATGAACATAAATTTATTGCAGGTAATCCTCTAAGGGAAGCCTATTTTATTAAGTCACAAAAAAAAAAAAAGAAAAAAGAAAAAGATTCAGTGATCTAAGCATTAATGGCTAGTATGCAGGGAGCACCACTGGCTTGCTTGCTACTAATCACCTTTGTACACAAATTACTGTTGATTGTCATCTAGTCCACCACTAAATTAATAAGGATAAATTGGAAATTTCATTTTTGTGTAACTGGAAATCTCTCTCTCCTTGTTTTACTATGTTAAAAAAAAAGCCAACACAACTTTATGTTTGTTCTCAGTGCTGCTTCATCCACCTCTTCCATCCAGAAAGAAGATATATTGTATGTGACCTGCCATATATAAAGGACAAACCTACTGTATGCAAGTGAACTACTCATGACATCAGTAGTTTGTATTGTCCTCATTTATGTTATGTGTACTATTTTCTTTCTAAGAGATTATTAAATCATCAAAAATACCCATCATCTATAGAAAGAGCATTTGATAAAATTCAACATCTTTTTTTATGATAAAAACTCTCAACAGTGCGTATAGAAAAAAACATAAATCAACATAATAAAGACTATACATGACAAATCCACAGCTAACATCATAGCAATAGTGAAAGGCTGAAAGCTTTTACTTTAACATCAGGAACAAGACAAGGGTGCCCACTCTTACCACTTTTATTCAGCACAGAGTTGGAAATCCTAGCCACAGAAATCTGACAAGAACAAATAAATAGAAGGCATCTAAATTGAAAAAGAAGAAGTAAAATTGTCACTTGCAGACAACATGATACTATACATAGAAAACCCTTAAGACTTCGCCAAAAAACTATTCGAAGCAATGAACAAATTCAGTGAATTTGCAGGATGCAAAATTAATAAACATACATCTATTGAATTTCTATATACTAATAATGCACTATCAAAAAGGGAAGTTAAGAAAACAATCCCATTTCAATTGCATCAAAAAGAATAAAATACCCAGGAATAAATGTAACCAAGGAGGTTAAAGAGCTGTACTCTGAAGACTATAAGTCATTGATGAAAAAAATTAAAGATAACACATATAAGTTGCAAAATCTACTGTACTCATAGATTGTAAGAATTAAAATTGTTAAAATGTCCATACAAACTAGGGTTGACTGTGTGGCTCAGTTGGTTAAGCGTCCAACTCTTGGTTTTGGTACAGGTCATGATCTCATGGTTCATGGGATAGAGCCCCATGACTGGCTCTGTGCTGACAGTTTAAAGCCTGCTTAAGATTCTCTCTCTCCTCTCTCTCTGTCCCTTCCTCTGCTTGCACTCTCTCTCTTTCAAAAATAAGTACTTTTTAAAAATGTCCACACTATCCAAAGCAATCTATACACTCAATGCAATGTCTATCAAAATACAATAGTCAATTTTAAAATTGTATGGAATCACAAAAGACTTCAAGTAGCCAAAGCAATCTTAAAAAAGAAGAACAAAGCTGGAGGTAACATGTTCCCTGTTTTCAAACTATCTTACAAAGCTATAGTAATCAAAACAGTATAACAGTAGCACAGAAACAGACATATAAATCAATGGAACAGAATAGAGAGTCCAGAAATAAATCCACACATATATGGCAATTAATCTTTTATGAAGGAAGCAAGAATATGCAATAGGGAAAGACAATCTCTTCAATATGGTGTTGGGAAAACTAGCAAAACTAGAAGCAAAAGAATGACACTGGATCACTATCTACACCAGATACAAAAATAAACTCAAGATATATTAAAAACTGAAGTATAACACCAGAAACCATAAAACTCCTAGAAGAAAACCTAGGCAGAAAGCTCTTTAACATCTATCTTAGCAATATTTGTTTTGATCTGTCTTGTCTCTTCAAGGAAAAGGCAACAAAAGAAAAAAAATGGAACCACATCAAACTAAAAAAAATTTAGCAAAGGAAAAGAAACTACTAACAAAATGAAAAGGTAACCCACTGAATGGAAGAAGATATTTACAAATGATAATAACCAACACAGGGCTAATATCTAAAATATATTTTAAAAATAACACAACTCAATGTTTTAAAAAAGCAAGCAATCTAATTAAAAACAGGAGTGTCTGGAATAGAGATTTCTCCAAAAAGGAAATACATATGGCCAATAGACACATGAAAAGGTGCTCAATATTACTATCATCAGGAAAAAAGAATATCAAAACCACATTGAGATATCACCTTACACCTGTCAGAATGGCTATTATGAAAAAGACAAGAAATAACAATCACGAATGAAAGAGGAGAGATCACAACAAACAACACAGAAATATAAACAATTATTAGAGAATACTATGAAAAATTATATGCCAACAAACTGGATAATATGGAAGAAATGGACAAATTCCTAGAAACTCACAAACTACCAAAACTGAAACAGGAAGAAATAGAAAATATGAACAGATACATAACCAGTAAAGAAATTGAACTGGTAATAAAAAATCTCTTCAACACAAGAGTCCTGGGCCAGATGACTTCCACAGGAATTCTACCAGACATTTAAAGAAGAGTCGGGGCGCCTGGGTGGCTCAGTCGGTTAAGCATCCGACTTCAGCTCAGGTCATGATCTCACAGTCCGTGAGTTCGAGCCCCGCGTCGGGCTCTGGGCCGATGGCTCAGAGCCTGGAGCCTGCTTCCGATTCTGTGTCTCCCTCTCTCTCTGCCCCTCCCCCGTTCATGCTCTGTCTCTCTCTGTCTCAAAAATAAATAAACGTTAAAAAAAAAAATTTTTTAAAAAAATAAAAAATAAAAAAAAAATAAAGAAGAGTCAATACCTATTCTTTGGAAACTATTTGAAATAACAGAAATGGAAGGAAAACGTCCAAACTCAATCAAGCCAGAATTACCTTGATTCCAAAACCAGGCAAAGACCTCACTAAAAAGGAGATTTACAGACCAATATCCCTGAAGAACACGGATGGAAAAATTATCAACGAGATATTAGCAAATCAAATTCAACAGTACATTAAAAAAAACTATTCACTATGATCAAGTGGGATTTTTTCCTGGGCTATAGGGTTGACTCAATATTCACAAATCAATGACCACATTGATAAAAGAAAGGATAAGAACCAAGTGATCTTCTCAATGGATGCAGAAAAAGCATTTGACAAAACACACCATCTATTCTTAATAAAAAAATCCTCAACAAAGTAGGGATAGAAGGAATACACCTCAACATCATAAAGGCCATATATAAAAGACCCACAGCTAACATCATCCTCAACAGGGAAAAACAGAAACTTTCCCCTACAGTCTGGAACAAGACAAATATGTTCACTCTCATCATTACTATTTAACATAGCACTGTATGTCTTAGCCTCAGCAATCAGACAACAAAAAGAAATAAAAGGCATGTAAATCAGCAAGGAAGAAGTCAAACTTTCACTATTTGCAGATGACATGATACTCTGTAGAAAACTCGAAAGACTCCACCAAAAAATTGTTAGAACTGATACATGAATTCAGCAAAGTCACAGGATATAAAATCAATGTGCAGAAATCTGTTGCATGTCTATACAACAAAAACAAGGCAGCAGAAAAAGAAATCAAGGAGCCAATCCCTTTTGCAAGATACCTAGGAATAAATCTAACAAAAGAGGTAAAAATATGTTCTCTGAGGGGCGCCTGGGTGGCGCAGTCGGTTAAGCGTCCGACTTCAGCCAGGTCACGATCTCGCGGTCTGTGAGTTCGAGCCCCGCGTCAGGCTCTGGGCTGATGGCTCGGAGCCTGGAGCCTGTTTCCGATTCTGTGTCTCCCTCTCTCTCTGCCCCTCCCCCGTTCATGCTCTGTCTCTCTGTCCCAAAAATAAGTAAAAAAACGTTGAAAAAAAAAAATTAAAAAAAATATGTTCTCTGAAAACTATAGAACACTTATGAAAGAAACTGAAAAAGACAAGAAGAAATGGAAAAGCCTTCCATGCTCATGGATTGGAAGAACAAACATTGTTAAAATGTCTATACTACCCAAAGTAATCTACACATTTAATGCAATCTCTATCAAAATACCACCAACATTTTTCACAGAGCTAGAACAAACAATCCTAATATTTGTATGGAACCAGAAAAAAAAAACTCAAATAGCCAAAGAAATACTGAAAAATAAAAACAAAACTGGAGGCATCATGATTATGGATTTTCAGCTATCAAGACAATATCGTACTGGCACAAGTACGATAGTCATCAAGACAATATCGTACTGGCACACCTAGGTCAATGGAAGAGAATTGAAAACACAGAAATTGACCCCCAACTATATGGTCAACTCATCTTCAACAAAGCAGAAAAGAATATCCAATGGAAAAAAAGAAAGTATCTTCAACAAATGGTATGGGAAAACTGGACAGTGACACACAGAAGAATGAAAGTAGACCACTTTCTTACACCATACACAAAAATAAATTCAAAATGAATGAAAGACCTAAATGTGATACAGAAAACCATCAAAATCCTAGAGGAGAACACAAGCAGAAACCTCTTTGATCTCAGCCACAGCAACTTCTTACTAGACATGTCTCCAGAGGCAAGGAAAACAAAAGCAAACATGAACTACTGGGATTTCATCAGTATAAAAAGCTTCTACAGAGTGAAGGAAACAATCAACAAAACTAAAAGGCAAGTGATAGAATAGGAGAAGATATTTGCAAATGTCATATTGGATAAAGGGTTAGTATCCAAAATCTATAAAGAACTTATCAAACTCAACATGTAAAATAGAAATAATCCAGTGAAGAAATGGGCAAAAGATATGAATAGACACTTGTCCAAAGAAGATATCCCAATGGTTAACAGACACATAAAAATATGTTCAACATCACTCATCATCAGGATGATGATCAAAATCAAAACCACTATGAGATACTACTTTACACCTGCCAGAATGGCTAAAATTAACAATACTGGAAACAACAGATGTTGGTGAGGATGCAGAGAAAGGGGAACCCTCTTGCACTGCTGGTGGGAAAGCAAACTGACACAGCCACTCTGGAGAATAGTATGGAGGTTCCTCAAGAAACTAAAAATAGAACTATCCTATGATCCAGCAATTGAACTATTAGGTATTTACACAAAGGATACAAAAATACAGATTTGAAGGGGTGCATGCACACAAATGTTTGTAGCAGCACCATCACTAATAGCCAAACTATGGAGAGAGCCCAAATATCCATTGACTGATGAATGGATAAAGAAGATGTGGTATATATATATATATATATATATATATATATATATATATACACACACTATATATATATATATGTACATATATATGTATGTATGTACATATATATATGTACATATATAATGGAATATTAAATATTACTCAGCCATAAAAATAGTGGAATCTTGCTATTTGCAATGATGTGGATAGAGCTGGAATATATTATGCTAAGCAAAATAAGTCAATCAGAGGAATACAAATACCATATGATTTCACTCATAAGAAACAAAACATGGACATATGAGAGAAGAGAGGGAAACAAACCACAAGAGACTCTCAATGATAGAGAACAGACTGTGGGTTGACCAGAGGAAGGTGGGTGGGAGATGGTCTAGATGGGTGATGGGCATTGAAGGCACTTGTTGTGATGAGCATTGGGTGTTTTACGTAAGTGATGAATCACCGAATTCTATTCCTGAAACCAATATTGCACTGTATGCTAACTAAAATTTATATAGAAATAAATAAAATAAATAAATAAATACATTAATTTTAAAAAGATATGACAATTATTGGTAAAGATGTGGACAAAAAGAGAACCCTTATGGTTGTTGGTGGGAATTCATAATGGTACAGCCACTAGGAAAAACTATGGAGTTTCCTCATAAAAATAAAATAGAACCACCATGCTATTCAGCAATCCCACTTCTGGATATTTATCTAAAGAAAATGAAAACATTAATTCAAAAAATAAATGCATCTCTATGTTTACTGCAGTTATTATTTATAATAGTCAAGATGCGGAAGCAACCTAAATGTCCATCAATAGTTGAATAGATAAATAAGATGTGGTATATATGTGTGTATACATATATACATATATATATGTAATATATACATTTATAAATATATAAATAATAAATTTATCTATCCATCTATCTAGGATTGCCACTCAGCCATAAAACAAGAAGTGATATCTTGCCATTTGAGACAGTATGGATAGGCCACAGGTTATATTAAAAGTGAAATTATTTAGACAGAAAGAGACAAATACTGTATCATTTCACTTTATATGGAATCTAAAATACAAAACAAGTGAACATATAAAGCAGAAAAAGAATCACAAATACAAAGAACAGAATGGTAGTTGCCAGAAGGGAGGTGGAGTGGGGATAGTGGAAAAGGGGAAATAGAAGGGAATTAAAAAGTACAAGCTTTCATTTATAAAATAAGTAAGACCCAGGGTACAGCACAGAGAATATAGTTAATAATATTTAACAAACTTGTATGGTGACAGATGGTAGCTAGGCTATCATGGTGGTCACTTTGTAAGGCATATAAATGTTGAATCATGGTGCTGTATACCTGAAACTAATATATCATATATAAACTACAATTTAATTTAAAAAAACCCCTCATCCTCTAGAAACATACTTCTTAAAAATGGATACTTGATATAAACTTGATTCCCCTTTTTACTTTATAATCAATTATGGATTCTATTTTTTTCTGATGGGTATCCCAAAATATCTTATTTTAAACAATTTTTCCTACTAAAAGCTAAAATACCATTCCTCTAAGAAATAATTAAATATATGTCTTTTTAAACAGGTAAAAGACATAAGAAACAACTGGAACTAATATTTAAACCCAACTATTTTCTATAAAATTCATTTGGATTCTGAAAAATGGTCACTAAAAATTTTAATCATCTGCAACCACACACTTATTTATTTATTTATTTTTATTTTAGAGAGAGAGAAAGAGTGAGTGGGGAAGATGGGCAGAGGGAGAATTTTAAGCAGGCTCCATGGTCAGTGCAGAGCCCAGCGTGGGGCTTGATCCCACAATCCTGGGATCCTGACCTGACTGAGCTGAAATCCTTTCAAAAATTCAACCCAGTCATACAGGCACCCTCGTCTACAAGCAGACATTTAATCAACTTTCCCATGAGATATAACAGATTCTTCAAAAATAATTTCTCTGATACTAGCTTCTTTTCATTTTGCTGTCTATAAGCAGTTTTATTGTTCCTTTTAAGGGAATAAAACAACTGCCAGTTTATGTCCTGTAGCATAAAGTAGGTCAATTACTAACTTGAATTTCTTAGATTGTACTATTAGATACATTTGAGTTAAAGTGATAAGACCTAACGGTGTAAGATATGAAAATATCCCAAATTTAAAACATTGAGTCTCGGGGCGCCTGGGTGGCGCAGTCGGTTAAGCGTCCGACTTCAGCCAGGTCACGATCTCGCGGTCCGTGAGTTCGAGCCCCGCGTCAGGCTCTGGGCTGATGGCTCGGAGCCTGGAGCCTGTTTCCGGTTCTGTGTCTCCCTCTCTCTCTGCCCCTCCCCCGTTCATGTTCTGTCTCTCTCTGTCCCAAAAATAAAAAATAAAAAAAAAAATGTTGAGAATAAAACATTGAGTCTCCTTAAATAGCAATATTAGAATATAAATTAAAGGTTAAGTATATGTAAGGTGATTTGCCATTGTAAAGAAAAGTATATTAGGAATTGGGGAATTCCTGAATACAATTAACTATATAGAGAATCACAAAAGAAGCTATTTAAGAGTGGAGAGTTTTTCTTAACATTTTTCAGTTTCAAGTAAGCCCAGGTGACTGACTGTCAAAATAAAACAACACAGCAAAAATAGCCTTCTCAAGGTAAGTGACCTATTGACAATTTTGGAGCAACTAAATGTGATGCCATCAATGTTTACTTAAATCTTCACTTTTATCATAAAGGCAATCATTATATCACTGTTGGTAGAATTATTCTGAGGGAATTGCATATGCCCCTTTCACACATGAAATGTCTCAGTCACTCAATGTTACTGATATTTACTTGTCAGTAGCTGGGTATTTCATTTGTGACTATGAAAAATAAATGGAGACTAGTTTTCATCCAGAGAGCAAAATGCTATGACCAATCAAATCACTATTAAACTGTGAATGAAGTTAGTGGTGTTTTTATTCTAAAATATTTGTTTCAGGGAGCCAAGCTTCTTGGTATTTGGTCCGTATATTAACAATGTATTTGGGGTTTTATGAAACAGTAATTTTAATAAATTGGGAGATTGGATTCTTTCATCATTTTCTCTTTGCTTTTGGTTTTCCGCAGTTTGAAAAAGGAATTCCCAAGTGAAGTAGTCCAAATTCTGCTGGTGTTATTATTATTTCATACTATTTCTGTAATGGTATATGGTATGCCTCCGGACTTTAGAATAGTGTAATGCAGGAGAATGTTCATGGGCTTATGAATCAAGAGCTCTAGCTTTAAGCCCCAGATATGCCACTATTGTGTGAGCTTAGACAAACTTTTTAAGTTCTACTTTTTTTATATGCCTGTTTAAAATCAATAGATTGGTTGTGATATATCAGATTATTTCCAAGTCTAAAATTATGACTGTCTCCTTGAACACATCTAATTAGGAAATCACTATATTTGTGCCAATATAACATTCTGTTCTATTTTTTTCAACATCCACAGACAAGTTTCAGCTATATTTTAACTACATATAGATATTTCTCAGCATATGGCAATCCAACAGCTGAATGTCTTTATCAAACAATGTTTAAATCAGGGAATGGATTTAATATATGCTCTTTATCAAAGAAGATAAAGAAAATTGTGTGTGGACCTACCTCTGGTCCTGGCTTAATCCCCACCTGACTATAAAAACTTCCTGTGACAAGTCTGGTCTGGATTCTACACCTTTGTGTGATTATTCAGGCCAGATTCTGGCAATTACAAAGACCTTACCTAAAGCTGTCCTCTCCACGGTACACTGCAATCTCTGAAGGCAGTTTCACTCAAGAACTCAAGACCCTCTCATCCTTCTCCTTTCCAGATATTTGCATGTCTAGGTCTTCTGTCCTGGACCTTGGGCAGGAGTCTTCTTCTGACTCCTCCCCCAAGAATGAGGAGGATGGAGAGGCTGTAGGAAAGGGAACCTTGAAAACCCGTTTCCTCATTCTCAGTACCCAGTACTTTTACACTCCTAGCTCTCACTCCACCCCCTCCCTTTTACCCCAGGGCCCAAAACGTTGATGGAGCCTTTTTGGGGTTTTCTCAACAGCGAGACAACCCCCAGGACCGCACTGACCCACCTAACTCTGAACAAGGTACGTCTTTCATGGAGGGAGGTGGAACAGGAGAAGTTAGCACTTTCTTTGGTTTAGAACTTGCTTATTTCATCACGAGTAAAGACTTCTTTCATTTTTGACTTGTTGCTTTAATGGTCTGCTGTGGCACCAGTTCAGCATTCTCTGTCTCTCTGTTGTTTTTCTTTCAGGAGTGCCACTGCGCTTTGGCAACTTGGTGAGATTGGATGAGTCCATGGTGTATCCAACCTGAATTTTCCATTTAAGCAAGTGTGTGTAGGAAGGGTCTCATTATGTGTAGAAAATTCTCTTGTTATTTGTTTTCTTATAGATTGAACATACTCTTTATTCCTTACTGTCTAATGTTTAAAGTTGGAACATCACTGAAATAGTGGAAAAGGATAGAAGTAAGAAGTCTCTTCTCTCATTTGCCCTAATAACATGAAATACTTTTATACTTTAAGAGAAAGAAAGACTGTGGGAACACATATAATAAATCTATAATGACTGAAAGCCAATGGAGGTAACAAATGCTTAAAGCAGTGATGTGATTTTATATACTTTCATGGTACAGTAGTTATCAAATATTGAATTTATTTAATATAACCACAAAAGAAGTTACACAGAACTTTTTCTTCCATCCCAAGTTGATGGTCATTTGCTCTGCTGAAAATAATCTCAGGCCTCATAAGACTGTCATTCTTAAATCCTTTTCTTATATTCAAATATTTACCTCATATTATACCCATATTTCAAATTATATTTCTTATGCCCTGAAACTTGTACAGTGAATTTATATCTGGTTGTTAAGGAAGGCTTTCACAGGTATTTCCTGTGGTTCTGTCTTCTCCAAGTTAAACAGGACTAAGATCTTCAGTATTTTAAAGGATCTGGATTGGTACTATAGATTTTGACATACAGCTAATATTGCAGGCTCATATTGAGAGTGGAATTCACTATAGATCACATAACTGTATAACAATCATTCTTTAAAAGATATATTTAGTAATATTTTAATCTTTGGTAATATGTTTCATGTCAGACAGCAGATTTTCTGATGTAGTATATAAATAAACATTGAATTCCCTTGATCTGTAAATTTGGCTGGGTTAGAATTAGTTTCCTTAAAATTTTCAATAAATATTTTTTTCCTTTAAGAAGTTGTAAAACTTTTTATATATACAAAGAATATATGTAATCTATTTGGTTTTTAAATAGACAATAATATGATGTATAGGTCTAGATCTAGATATACAGATATATATCTTTATTTCCTTGGTGAAAGAAGCTTTATGAGTATTTTATATACGTATACATATATATGTGCAAATATATTACATATATTTTTCAATTTATCTGTGTACTTTTAAAAATCAGCTTCCTGCCTCCTGCCCCAGATAGCCAGGATCTTGAATTAAAAAAAAAATATCACCCTACATCTCCTAAACTTTACCACTTATTTACATAGCTCAATTTAATATATTACTAGATTTTATACTATTTAGAATCTTATAATTATTATAATTCTTCCAAAACTTCCTTTTGTTTTCATTCAACATTATACATAGGAGATAAATCCACGCAGACACATAAAGCTGAAGTTTATTCAGTTTCAGTGTTTTGTAATATTCCATTGTGTGAACACTTTCTAAATTATTTTTTCATTATTCTGTTTAGATTTGGGGATTATTATCTAGCTCTTAAAAACAAGGCAATGGGAAGATTTCTATGCATACTGGTTGGATGGTTAAGACTTCCTCTAAGATATAAACCTACTAGTGTAAATGCTTGATCTTACAAATGGAAGACATGCTTGCTCATTTTAAAAGGTTAAGGCTCATTCTTTCCCAACAGCATAGTTTAATTTATTACAGATTTTCCACACTGTGAGATCCCAATGAGCCAAATCCTTGTCAACACTTGAGATTAAAAGACTTTAAATTGTTTTCTTTTCTTTTTTAGTTTGTGTAAAAGATCTTATTATTGTGATTTTAATATTCTGATTAACAATGATGTTCAGCAATTTTTCATAATTACTGGTCATTCCTATTTCCTCTTATCTTTTACTTCCTTTCTCTAGAATTGTCTCTTTTTCATGATTGTGAGTTTTTAGTATAATCAGAGTCCCTCTTTGTAGGGGCGCCTGGGTGGCGCAGTCGGTTAAGCGTCCGACTTCAGCCAGGTCACGATCTCGCGGTCCATGAGTTCGAGCCCCGCGTCAGGCTCTGGGCTGATGGCTCGGAGCCTGGAGCCTGTTTCCGATTCTGTGTCTCCCTCTCTCTCTGCCCCTCCCCCATTCATGCTCTGTCTCTCTCTGTCCCAAAAATAAATAAAAAACGTTGAAAAAAAAAAAAAAAAAAAAAGAGTCCCTCTTTGCTAATTATATATGTAACAAATATCTTCTCCAGTTTGAGGGATTTTTTGTGTCTGAATGAAACAAAGTTCCTAAGTTTAATATAATTAAATTAAATATTGGTGCTTTTGCTTCCTTTTAATAAAAGCATTACCCTTAACATGGTGAGAAAGTTATAGACCTCTATTTTTTTAAATATTTTAAAGTTTTGTTGTTTAAATTATAGTTCTTTAATGCACCTGGAGTTGATTTTTCTTTGTGTGGTAGGCATCCAATTAAATATGAATATACCAATTAATTACTCAATTCTCAAAAACACTTTCAAATTAAAAAATGTAGACATCATTTTTGGCATAGGATTTTGCTTTGCCACAAATGGTTTTGAAATGTTCTTTATATTGCTCAGATACTCGACAAACTTTAAAACTGATTTACTTTTTAAAGAGAATATGTTAGTAATTTAAATTGGCCTATGTTTAGAAATAATCCCTGTCACATGCAATATACTATGTATATAATTGAAACATGATTAGTCAAATGTAGATTCAGCATTGGAAAAGTATTAGATATAGCTGCTATATACATTTTTACATAAATGATTTTATACATTTTCCAATACGTATATGTATATGGGTCAATAATTCTCTCTTCATCTCTCTCTCTCTCTCTCTCATATATACACACGTACCCCCCCACTGGCACACACACTAAAAAAAACAAATCCCTCTTTTTGTAATTCAAATTTCACATAATTTTCTCATCAATGCTCTCATCATTTTTTCATCAAGAAAATATATAATATAGTTTGCATCAGTATTTCTCAAAATTATTAGATACTGGAGCTTTATTTTTTATTTTTTGTGGGTTTTTTTTTTTGTTTTGATTTTTGTGCTACATAGCTATTAATATCCCGTGGAATTTTTTTTCTTGGGGACATTAGTTTAAGGCACAGTCTTTTAAATGTACATTATAATCCTCTTTTTTTTTATGATCATTAACCCAACCAAAGCTGCAATACTGAAAATCTAAAAGAAAACAAAAACAAGAAGTTTTATCAACTAGTATAAAGACATAAAGATTGTTAACCTTAGCAAACATATTCCTCTCAGGGTAAAAAAACATCAGGAAGAAATTGGGCCAATGAATTTTCATCATAAGTTTAGTTGCCAAAGTGCTCACAGTTTTGGCAGATCTAGCTAGGCCTGAACTTCAAAACTATTCCTCTTTTGAAAGCTGGTGGGTACAGCATGTGATTTCACTCATTTCTGACACTCTGCCATTTGAATTGACACAGTGCATACCACTCTATACTGCACACAGTAAAATTCAAAAATACATGTTTAAATTAAAGAAAGAATAACTGATAAAATGAATTTTTAAAGATGTAAAGTATTCCATGTGAAATATATTCTACTTGATATTATTTACATATGGTAGAGACTAGATCTTTTCACTAGTCAAACAATATTAGATGTTACTAGGTATAAATACTACTTTTTTTCTTTTAACAGATTTATAACAAGGAAACATTTGGTCCCAGAGACAAATTGTAACAGATTGTAAGGCTTGAGTAAATGTCATAAATATTAATATATTACTTTGAATATCTCTAAAATAAAACATCATGCCCTTGCTGACAGTAATGTTCTAAGAAACCTTAATCTCCACCTTAATTGTTTATATATTATGTAATTCACAATTTGTTACATGCATTTTAAAAGCCATAGTATCAACAGGCATGTATGCTTAAAGCAACAGGAGACCTCTCTGAAGGCATTCTCATTTACCACAAAGGAAACAGAAAAGGTCTGATGATACAACAGAATCAAACATATGTTTTTTTTTTTTTTTTCTGTGTTGTAAATGGTGATTTGCAAACAATAGATGGATTATCACATGTGCAGGACACACCGAAGTTTTCTGATTTTACCTAAAATAAAATAGTCATAAACCAGGACCTTAAAAAAGAGCAAAGATACAGTTAAGTTCAGTGGGTACAAGATAACCATTCAATTTTAGTCAATAAATGTAAAATTAGCTCTTACTTTAAAATATTATGAAAGCAATGTATACTCTTGCAGTTGTATAATCTGGTGTGTGTAACATGCAAAAAACGCACTTTCCAAAGATGTGTAGTTTAATACTTGGGAAAGTACAGAATTTTGTTACAGTGTATAGGATAATGTATGATCCATATTAAGGAGAAATGGGGAGATTCATATCTCCGGATGAAATGATACGTATATATTCTGGCACTTTCTTTTAAATAATTAGCAAGTTAGGGGCACCTGGATGGCTCAGTTGGTTAAGCGTCCGAGTTTGGCTCAGGTCATAATCTTGCAGTCCTGGGTCCGAGCCCTGCGTCAGAATCTGTGCTGACAGCTTAGAGCCTGGAGCCTGCTTCAAACTCTATGTCTCCCTCTCTCTCTCTGCTCCTCCCCTGCTCATGCTCTGTCACTCTCTCCTTCAAAAATAAATAAAAACATTTAAATGCCCAGTAACTACATATAGCTCATGGTTAGCATATTGGACAGCGCAGATTACAGAACATTTCTTCAATTTAGCTAGTGCTGTGCAGCCTGGGTAGAAAGTATACTGGAAAACCCAGAATTCTGCCTCAGGAGAGTATTTGAATTCAAGTGGTGTCACGCACTTTCGTCTCACACATAACTTACTTGATTTATCAACTGCTCCTAAAATGAAACTCATTTAGTTACATTGAACATTGACTTATCTTTTAGACTTCATATTTAGTCATCTAGTGAAATGTTTCTCATTGCTAAAATAATTTTTATAGATCTTCCAGTATAAATATTTGGAACAAATGGACTAGATGGTGATTGTTCAGTTATAACTCAATAATAAAAGCACATGGAAACTCTGAAGAAATGACCAAATAATGAGGTCCCTCCACAGAACACTTAAATCAGAATCTCTTAGGTGGGGACCTAGATATCACTATTTTTAAAAACTTCCACAGATAATTAAAATGTGTAACCTTGCTTAAGAACAAGTAGAGAATATTGTGAAGTCTGTATAGAACTTGTAGATAAAATTTGAAAATAATCTTGATTCCCCCCCAAATTTTGGAAATCACTCATAGTCATTCACTCTATGCTTTATTCTATATATACATGCCTATATATTTTATATAGACATACATACATATTTATACATGCATGCATGTATATTTTATATATTTATATATATTAACATTTATACATAACATGCACACACATACATACAATGTACATTATGTTAGCATAATCTGTTTATAAAATTATGTGTTTTAAAATTTTGTTTTGAGATAATTTTAGATTTATAGAAAAGTAACAAAAATGGTACAGACAATTCCTATACAGCCTTTCCTAATTTCCTTTATTGCTAACCTCCTACATTACCATGATACATTTGTCATGATTAATGAACCTATTTGATACATTATTATTAACTAAACTCCATGCTTTATTCACTATTTATTTATTTATTTATTTATTTTAGTTTTTCCCTAATATCCTCTTGCTGTTTCAGGATTCCATCCAGAATATCCGACTACTTTTATTTATCAAATCTCTTTAGTTTCCTCTCAGCTGGTAACCATTACTCAAAATTTTCTTGTTTTTCGTGATCTTGTAAGTTTTGAGAAGCACTGGTCCAGTATTTTGTAGAATATTCCTCAGTTGGGATTTATCTGACATCTTTTTCATGGTTTGACTGGATTTTTGGTTTGGGATAGGAGAGCACAGAGGTGAAGTACAATTTTTGATACAATATATCAAGAGCACATGCTATTATTTTGATAATAGCACATGCTATTATTAATCTCTGATAATGTGAATGTTGATCACCTGGCTAGTGTTCTTCAGGTTTCTCCACTATAAAATTAGCCTTTTATCCTCCTTTTCTATATAATACTCTTCGAAAGTCATTATTCATCAGCCACACTTAAGGAGTAATGTGATATGCTCATCCTCCTTCAGGAAGGAGCATCTCCATAAATTATTTGAAATTTGTCTGCATAAGAGATTTATCTTTTCTCCATTATTTGTTTATTCAATTACTTATTTGTATTTGCTTAGGGTGGTGACTATTCATTTTTATTTGTTGAATTATAATCTGATAGTAATTTACTTTTTGTTCAAATTGTTCCATCTCTGGCCACTGGGTACACCTCAGTTGGCCCCTATGACCTTTTGATAGTCTCTAATTTTTGAGAATTTCATTTGTTTGCTTGGTTGTTTTGTTTTGTTTTGTTTTTGATATCCAGGATTTCCTCTCCTCCCTTTTTCTCTCTCTCTGTTAACATGACCTATTTAGACTTGCCCGTTGCCAACCTTTCCCATCAGAAATATCAATGTATTAATCATAGTTATTTTAAATTCTCTTTCTGATGGTTCCAACATCTGTGACATTTCTGAACCTGGCTCTGATGATTGCTTTGTCTCTTCATATTTGTTCTGGCCTTTTGGCATTCTTGACATTTTTTGTCCAAAAGCAGACATATTGTATGGACTAATATTTACTGAGATAAATAGACATTTAGAGTGAAGTTTTATATTAATCTTTCTAGAAGTTGGGCTACGTTTCTTTTCATATAATTATAGACACCAGAGGCTTCAAACTTCTCTAGTGGGCTTCTTTTTTCTCACCTTCTGGCCTTGGAGTTTCTCTTTATGCTAGTGCACAGAGAAAGTCTATGTCTTACAGCCCTAATCCACTGTTATTATTCTGCATTGTTTCTCAATGTGAAGGTAGGCTGTGGGAGAGTAAGGCATTACATAATTCTCTAATTTTTGGTCTTTTAGGAGGCCTGTGTTTGGTGAGTGTGCCCTTTAGAAATATTTCTGCCCTCTCCAGAAGTAAAGCTTCCCCACCTTTTTATCCCTTAGTCTCTTCCCTGGTGATAGTGTTCTCAGACTCTTTCTTCACAGCCCCTTTTAGACTATGTCATTCACTCATTCATTATCATTTATTATTTATTTTTCCTTATATGTTTATTTATTTACATGTTTGTATATTTTTATTTTCATAATTATGTATGTATGTATGAATGGATTCATTGATGCACCGAGGTTAGAGCTAGCTGCTTCGGTGTGTTGCATTCCTTGGTGTGGGTAAGGTTTCTGAGTTGCACTCTGGTCAATTCCCTACCCCAGTGCACAAGCCTTTGTTGAACACAAGTCTGAGCAGGTTTTACAATGGCTACTTTCCCCCTTTTCTCTGATATTACCCCTGGGGAGCCTTCTCTGATCCTCTCTTTGAGAACCTGGTGAGGTACCTGGAGGAAAAGACTTGCAAAAGTATGGACAACTCCCAATGCAAAATCTCAGAAACTTTTCAGTCTTGCGATGTCTGCACGCCACTTCCAGCAATACGTCAAATATACTATTTAAACATTCCTGCCAGCTTATGGCATCTGTCAGCTTCTGCTCCAGATACGCAGATTCCAGCTGTGACTATACAGATATACCAGATCTCCAGATTTAGGGTTGATAGTTGGCCAACAGTTTCAGTTCTCTGATGCATTCAAGAATCTTTGTTGATATTTGGTTTGTCAGGTTGTCACAAGTAATATCAAGGGAAGTCCTGAAGGTCAGTCTTTTTCTTACTGTAAAGGTAGGGGTAACAACCAAGCATTGAGCCTTTGCAAGAGCTGAAACCAGAAGGCAGTGATCTGTGTTTTTATCCAAAAATATATTGAATCCCCACATTTTTTTCTATGTTTATAGTCAATTTTCTGGCCAAGCAAATATCTCTTATCAAGACACAGTTCAGCCTCTAATAGCATTTTTACCCTCTCCAATGTATTCTCCAAGTGATAACCATACTAATATCTTAAGTCATGTCATTTGAATGTTAGCACTCTCTGGTGGTTTCCCAATGAATTCAGAATATGATCTAATATCTCTTGCATTAATAGACAACCCTATCTAATCCTTATATAATTATCTGATGTCATATACCACTGATTACCATTTATTCCCAACCCAGTTTACAAATGTTTGCCCTTATCCCTCTTGACATGGTTGTTTTATTCTTTTTGCACAAGTCTCAGCTAGGATATTGTTTCTCCAACAAGCCTTCCTTGACTACTTGAACAAAAAACCCCTGTATCCTACAGATCAAACTCTGTATAGTTTGCATTGCTTTGCTTGTGTGCTTATTTATCTTCTAATCTTCTTCCAGAAAAACAGTACAATGAGAAAAAGGGACCTTTTCTGACCTGATCATTGCCATATTCTTAAGCTTAAAACAGCAGCAAGTAGAGAGTAGAATCAATGAATGGTGTGGACCTTTCTAATTGTTTTTGCACTTTGTATTTTAGTATCTTCTCACTAATATCCTCAGTTTCATCCACATTACCCTTATTTTATTCCCTTTAAGGCAAAACAGTTCCTTGCCATTCTGTTTTCTATCTTTCCTTGCTCTTATTACTTCGCCCAACTTATTTTCACAAGACTGGTCCTTTTTAATCCCTTAGGTTTTAGCTTCAAGGAATTAATTATTTCTCATATAAAATTCCCCAGAGGGAATGCTGGGATAAGCTAGTAGTTCCATAATCATCTGCTAACCACAACCTTCTCTCTTGCTCTTCCTTCTTTTTCAACATATGGTTGCCATCTCATGGTGCACAAGGATGGCTTTTAGTCCTCGCATCACATTTGAATGGCAGGAAGCAGAAAGTTCTATTTTTCTTCCACTGACTGGAAGTTAGTCAGGTGGTCATTGCTAATATCAAGAACACTTTAGTAAGTCAGTACTTATATGAAGTGCTCATGTATTCATCTAAAATCTGAGTTCTACTCCAGAGGAGATGGAAATATGTCTGTCAAATATCAAACAGCCTCTGCCACGCTACTGAAAATATATTGCTCCTATTATTCCCTTATGTAGTGCTATATTTTTCATATCAAAACTTTGGTACAATTTATAAATATTTAATTTAATTTCTTATTTTTTTATGTGTTTATTTTCTCCTACTCCACTATAAGCTCTATCATGTCATAGAAACTACATTTCCTGGGACACCTGGGTGGCTCAGTCAGTTAAGCATCCGACTTTGGCTCAGGTCATGATCTCACAGTTCATGGGCTCGAGCCCCTCATCAGGCTCTGAGCTGACAGCTCGGAGCCTGGAACCTGCTTCTCATTCTGCGTCTCCCTCTCTCTCTGCCCCTTTCTGGATTGCACTCTGTCTCTGTCTCAAAAATACAGTTTTAAAAAATGTTTTAAAAGAGGAAAAAAATATCTTTCCTGTTTGCTATGTTATCTACAATGTCTGAAATAGTGTCTGGAAAAATAAAGGCATTTTGTAAATATTTATTAAGTAAATAAAGATATCAGGAGAGAAACCTTGGTTATTTATTTCCTAATATATCTAGTCTTCCATTCTGAAATGGAATGTTTGTTACTGTTTCCATAATCTTGTGTATTGTTTCTAATAACAATTCCAAAATTAATACAGAAAAACTATTATTATTGCAAAAATAGTATTTCTTTCTTGTAAATAAAGAACTCTATTTCTGAAAAATATTATTTCATGTGCCATATCAACAGTTAAATGGTAATATAAAAGCTGATTTTTATTGTGCATTTAATATTTGTTACTACATCACCTATAAAGAGATAAACATGTTTAAAATTAAATTATTTTATTTACTGACATATTATGTATTCCTAAAGTCATGTAGAATTCTACATTTAAATTGTTATACTTTCATTCTGTACAAAAAATTAATTATACTAGTTTCTTGGCTATATGAATACAGGCATCTTTGTGTATTT
Source organism: Neofelis nebulosa (assembly GCF_028018385.1). NCBI lineage: Eukaryota > Metazoa > Chordata > Mammalia > Carnivora > Felidae > Neofelis > Neofelis nebulosa. Next base: position 52,831,712 of record NC_080796.1, read on the forward strand.
TCTTCATTGATGTTTATCAGATCCCTAGAACATCTGGCACATTTGAGTGCAAGTTGCAAAAGAAGGGTGTGTGGACAATAGGTTTTGTAGATCATCTATTTCCAGTGTGTTAGGCAATTTAACAAGCAGTTACTAAGTACTATCATATTTAATGTACATGACTTAAAAAACTATATATCATGTACTATAAAATATGTTATAAACATTACATATAATTAGAAAATAAATCTATAGTTACTAAACATAATCGCTTGTTATCAATATGTTATAAAAACACATTAATTATTAACTATTTAATGGGATATATTTATTATTAATATACTATGTGTTATTAATTATTAATTAATTATTAATATATGATATATGCACATATAAAATGTATGTATACATCGTTATTAAAATAATTATTAATATATGATAAATACACATATTAATTATTACTATGTGATATATACACACATACTCAAATCTGAAGAATTCAAAGTGCTCCCCCATTCCTGGGTCCACAGACATTTGTATTTTAACATTGACAAAGTGACACACACATATAAATACAAAATAAAATTTTAAATTCATAAAGAAACTATTTTGTACCTAAAAACAGGGGATAAAACCATTAAAAAATAGTGCAGTGTTTACCATTAAGGGATATATGGACAGCATTGTGTTAAGAAAATAATATGGTTGTCATCACTAGTAGCCAACACTATTTTTAAGGTATACAAAACAGTGCAATAATACAAGAAAAATAAATTACAAATATATATTATATGAACTAATATTTACAAAGTATCAATATGTAAGTTCTACATAAGAGATTTCAAGTGGCATCATTATTTATTGATGCCAGGATGCACTACCCAGGAAAGCCCCAAAGAATCATTTGAAATACTATTTTATGTCATAAAGAGTTTAGTAAGGTACCTGATTCAAAAGTCAGTAATTTCTTAAAAATCATACAAAGACAACCCACAAACAGCTCTGCCCTTGTGTAATTTACATTCAAATGTGTGTACTGGAGGGTGCAATAGACATCCATATTTAATAAATGAGAATATCAGATTGTATTTTCTGAAGACAGCTTAACGATATCTCCCATTACTATATATACTATGTGCTAGTCTATAATGTGAACTTGATATAGTGGAGACCATGAAACCTTTGCTTGAGTCTGGGCAAAATTATAATTCCACTGTAACCAGAAAGATGTGATGCTGTATGTCTTCCAAAGGCTAGGTCAAAAAGATTAAAAAAAAGGCTTCTGGTTTCTTTGCCAAAACACTCACCCTGAAGCCCTGAACTGTTAAGAAATTCAGTTGCCCTATGTCCTCCATATTGTAAGAAAGATCAAACAAGCCCTGGTTGAAAGGCACCATGGAGAAGCTTTAAGACAGTATGAAGAAGGAAATTTCTGGTCAGACTTCTGCTGCTCTGGTATTGATCTATCTGCAATCACTGAGTCCCTAAGTCAGTACCACACTATGCAAGCTTTTCCTAAATTTCTGATCCACAGAAGCCATAAGTGATAATAAAAATGTTTACTTTTTAAGCCACTGAATTTTGGGGTCTTTTGTCATATAACAATCCAAAAATGGAACAGTGAATAAATGAGCTTGTTAAACAGTGATAAATAATGAAAATAACAACAAAAAATGTAGCAGGAAAACAGATAACAAAAAGGTGAGGTCAGTTTTCAGTTTTTACTATGATGGTCATGGTAGGCATATAAAGGTACAATTGATGCATGTGATTATAGAGGTCCCAAGATCTGCAATGGGCATTTGGCGATACAGGTGAGCCAACAGTGTAGTTCTGTTCCAAAGGTCTGCATGCTCGAGACCCAGGAAAGAGCCAATGTTTCAGTTCCAGTCAGAAAGCAGGGAAAAACCAGTGCCACAGCTCGAAGACATCGAGTAGGAGGAATCCCTTGTTCCTCTTACTCATCTTTTTGTTCAACAGTTGGATGGTGCCCATCCACGTTAGAGAGGGCAATCTGCTTTACTGGAACTACTGACACAAATGTTAATCTCATCCACAATCATCCTCATGGATATACTCTGGATAATGTTTAATCAAATGCCTGGGCACACATGACCCACTCAAAGTGACATATGAAACTAATCATCACACAGAGTAAAGGGACAGCTATTTGCTATTACAGTATTTGTAATGTGTAATTATATAGTAGACAAATAGGAAAAGGATTTATATTTTCAATTCATTTTACCCTGACAGTTCAAAAAATAAACTTTCTTTTTCCCTTTACTGCATTTCTTTCTCCCTTTACTTTGCTGGTGTCAGTAAGTGTGTGTGTTCTCATTGGGTTCTGTTAGACAAAAAGGATAACTTGATATAGCCTTAAGTAAACAATGTAATCACTCCTAAAGTGACCTTGTGACCAGGCAGAACATAATCTTTACTGATTCCCAGTCTTTCTTTCCAGGTTCTGGTCTAGTTGGTCTTGCCATTAGTTTTCTTTTTCTCTGCACTCTTTTCCCTAATAGCCTCCCTTGTCCTTAGATAGCCCTTCCTTCCTATAAAGCAAACTATAGGTCTTATTAGCCCTTGAATAATGCACACAGACACCAGGCATCCTTCTTTAAATGCAGCTTTAGTCATCATTCACTCAGTCAGGGGGTTGTGAAAAGAGCATGAACTTTAGACTAGACAGGTCTAGGAACGATTCCCTGCTTTATAATTACTAGTGTGTGATCTTTTGAAAAGGAGTTAACTCTTTCAAACTTTACTTTCATCATTTGTAAAATGGAGACAAAAAATGCTGCCTGACAACTTTGTTGTGAGAATTAAGAGAAAATGTGTAGAGGACACATAGTACCACACATGTAGAAAAATCATTGGGGCACCTGGGTGGCTCAGTTGGTTAAGCACTGACTCTTGGTTTCAGCTCAGGTCATGATCTCACGGTTCGTGAGTCCAAGCCCCACATCGGGCTTTGAGCTAACAGTGCAGAGCCTGCTTGGAATTCTCTCTCTCCCTTTCTCTCTGCCTCTCCCCTGCTTGCTCTCTGTCTCTCAAAGTAAATAAACTTAAAAAAAAAATTAAGAAAGAAAAACCATTGTCTCCTTTTTCCTTTGCTCCAGTATTTACTGAACATCTATGATGTATGAGGCACAATGGACGTCACCTGAGACACTGGGTTAAAAGACCTAGTCTCTGCCATCAAAGAACCCACAGGTTGGTGAGATTAACATAAAAATAAACAAATGGGCTCCTGGGTGGCTCAGCTGGTTAAGCATTCACCTCTTGATTTGGGCTCAGGTCATGATCTCAGGGTCCTGAGACTGAGCCCCTAATTGGGCTTGGTCCTGAGCACGGAGTCTGCCTGATTCTCTCTATGCCCCTCCCCCGCTTGCTTGCGCAGGTGCATGCACATGCACTCTCTCGCTCTAAAAAAATTAAATAAATGAAATTTAAAGAAAGATGAATAAATAACTACCAACAATGTGGAAATGTCTATGAAATAAGCCAGCTGCAATGTGGTTATTCAGAAGATATGTGTCAACAATGGTCTGAAAAGGATCAAGGATGGTTTCTGGAAATGACAAAAATAAGCCAAGACTTGGAATTTGCAGGGCTTTGCAATAGCAAGGAGCAAGGCGGGGCGGGGTGTTTCAACATGTGTAACATGTGTAGATGATGGGTACACACAGGATCTCAGAAGGACTGAAGTTTATTTTATTCAGAAATGGGGCTTGAGGAACCCAAAGAAAGCTTGTAGAATTAAGAGAGGGCCTGAGTAAGCAAGGTCTGGGCACAATAAATGAGTTAATGTGTATAAACTCTTATAAAGTAGATATTTTTGTTATCACCATTTTAAAGATGAAACAAAAAGCAATTAGCATTTCCAAACTCCTAAAGCATTTAAGTTGTTGAGCTGGTGTTCATATCTTAATAATCCAGCTCCATATCCCGTGCTTTAAACATATCTGCAGTGTTCCTTGCCACCTGGTTAATATATTACGGCATCCAGTCTCCTCCTATTCTTTCCCTTTTTCCATATAAAGGTTAATCAAATATGATGTTCTTGTACCATGCTAATCCAAGTGATTTGTCCCCACATCCTTGTAGTACTTTTTTGTATGAGACAAAATTTTATCTATATAGAAAAATTAGGAGATACAACACCAATATTATCAGAATTAAAATAGTTCCCTAAGGTGAACATATTTTTGTATCACCATATGAAAACCTATACTTTTCCTATATAACAGTACTAAAGTGAGGAATTCGTGTCTTGGTTAGAATCTTATGTGTGAAAATAGGATAATATTGAAAATTCACTGGCCTTATAAATTTTTTTTAATGTTTATTTTTGAAGGAAAGAGAGAGACAGAGCATGAGTGGGGAGGGTTAGAGAGAGCAGACACAGAATCTGAAGCAGGCTGCAGGATCTGAGCTGTCACCACAGAGCCCGACGCGGGCCTCGAACCCACGAACTGTGAGATTATGACCTGAGTTGAAGTCTGGTGCTTAACCAACTAAGACACCCAGGCACCCTGGAAATTTAGTGGACTTCTAAACAAAATAGTAAAGAGACAGAGAATTTAGACAATGGCCTTGTTATTCCCTGAGTTTTTAGTTTGAAATTACCAGGGACATTTAGCTGAGTCAGTTAAAATGTTGTGACATTATTAGAGATGCACACATTTATCATCATTTATTAATGATTCAGGTAGTATGAAACTGAATCAGTGGACAGGCAGGGAATACAGCTCATAGAAAATAACATATTCTTTTTAAATACAGAAATAATTAGTAATAGCTGTAATCTTGTAATCGACAATCTTGTAATAATTGTCTACTTCTATGTGTAAGTTTAATTTTTAATTGTATGATATCTCAAAAATATAGTTGCTATTCTTATTTGGTTTTAATTGTTTTCTATAGAAAACATTTCTATAGAAATTATATTGTTTTCTAAGAGATGTAGGTATACTAAAATTGTTTTCTAAAGAAACCCAGCATCGGGTTAAGAGCACAAATTCTGAACCCAAACTACTTGGGTTGAAAATATGGCTGTGCTATTTTTCAATATTCGTGAACTTTAATCAAGTTAATGAATTGGTATGCCTATACTTCATAATCCTTATTATAGGATTAATATTAGCATCTATCTCATAAAGTTGCCATGAAGTTTAAATAGGTAACTGTGAAGTTTTCTTGCTACCTTTTCTATATATTTAAGTGGTATGACAAAGTTTTAATCATGAGGATACTTTAAAGATGTATTGATTATTGTTACAGAGTTCACATACCTATTATCTCTTTACACTCTTTTGCTGAGTCGTTTTAATTTAAAATCCATATCTTTTACTTTTAGGATGGATTTGCGCCACATATTTCAATAATGTTATAAATAATAATTTTAACCATTTTCATGTTTTCACACAGTAAACATAAATAGTAATTTCTATGGCTAATACTTGAGGTTGACATATTTGAACATATTTATGAGTGGTCTGATTATTTCATTGATATTAAAAACCATAGCATTTGATCAAAGCATATAAAATGTTCAGTATCCTACCAGATGTAATTACCTATACTATGTAAATGACTGTAATTTAGACCATGTCTCTCCTGTGTCTGACTCTCTGCCTAAGAGGAAAATTAGTCAGATGAATTAAATTTAACTGTATAAAATGCTACCAGAAGGGAAGGTTATGCCTTCAATCTCAGTAGGCTTGTAGCTACAAATAAGCAGTCAGTTGGCATGCCTTATTTTCACATTCACACACACCACACCTTTCCAACTATATATATTTATTACTGATTTATTCCAAGCCTTAATTAATCTTGGCCTTCTATATGTACTAGATACACTTCTGTGATAGCTCACAATGACCACCACCACCTAGTATTGGCAGACTGTGTAATCCTGTGCCCTTAAGTGGGAATGGAACTGATAGAACATGGCAAGTTCTTTGTCTCTTCCATGATTAGGTTACAAAAGCCTATAACTTCTGTCTTACACGTGGACTCTACTGACTTCTCAGTGTACAGCTTTGATGAAGTAAATTGTCACATTTGAGAGATCATGTTACAAGAAACTGAGGACAGCCGCCAGCCAACAATCCACTTGGATCTGAACGCTGCCAACAACAACTAGGTGAGCTTAGAAGGAGATCATTCCCTATTTGAGCCTTTGGATGAGACTACAGGCCCTAGGCTGACAAAGATTACAACTCTGTGAGAAAGTGTGAAGCAGAGGACCCAGCTAAGTCCAGCCCAGATCCCTGAACCACAGAAAGTATGATATAATAAATGTGTGTTCTTCTAAGCCAGTAAATCTTGGGGCAATTTGCAACACAGCAGTAAATAACAATACACTATGCCAAGTTAGAATAATATACCTTGCAGTGTTATAAGTCAAACTATTTCTTTACTATTGAATGGTATCTTGTAATTTCATCACTACACATTCAAATGCAAAATAAAACATTAGTATTGATTATGAAATATATATGGAAGTAAACACAGATATATTTTCTATACACTGTAAGTTATATAAGTTAAATATAAACCATAGATCATTTTTACATTTTGAAATTTTTTTTACAGAGTGGCTTAGATTAGGCTTCTTAAAACAATAAGTCAAAGAAACTTTTACTTAAGACACACTGTAATTTTCCCGTTATTTTACATTTAGTAAGCATAGACAATTATCTTGTCCTAAGGACTTTCCCAGTTACACTTCTCAAATGTAATTATATAATCAAAATCACATGTGAATACTCTTAAGCATAATAATGCAGCCATGACCTAGTCACCCTAATTAAAAACTAGACTAGCAGCATTACTTTGAAGTTTTCTGACTGCTCCTTCTTATTGTATCTCTCTGCCTGTTCCACAGACGTAACTGCTGTTTAAAATTTTATGGTTATCACTTTCTTACTTTAAAAAGAGTTTGCTACATAGGTCTATATCCTTCAAATGTATTTTCTTTATTGAATATGCGTAAACTAACAAAATGACAGTTTATTGACTGGCCCACCAAAATCGACTAAATGGAACATTAATGAAATACACTGTTCAGACATCACCAGTAAAATAAACATCTAAAAATATAATATTTCTAAAAACTTCAGCATAGATGTAATTTAATCTTCTGTGTCTGGGGAAATAAAGGTAACTCTTTGCTCTTATATTGAATTTCTGACAAATCTATGGTTAGAGTATAAGCATGTGAGGATATAAGTAGAAAATCGTTTAGAAACATTTATTAACTATCTTAATGTGTAGTATAAGTTCAAAAGAAATTAAATTTTGCATTCCTTTGGATTATTCATATTGTACTTGGTGCCTATTGTATTGTAGAATTTAGTGTAGATATTAGTGCAACCCAGAGAAATAGCTGTTTACAACTTGTATCAGGTAGTGTAAGGATAAAGTTAATCAGTTTCAGTGAAACTTGGATAGAATTGTTTTGGTATCATCTGCGTTCTGTAGTTTTTAGTATATCACCAGCATATAGCAGCATCAACTCTTAGGTAGGAGCAGATTGACAATTTAAGAGAAACAAGCTTCACCAGAAGCTTCAACCAATACCAAGTTTACTGAGTTATAAGAAAGGATACTGGCAGGAAACAAAACAGCATACATAGCAAAAGGGCCATAGACATCCAGTGGATTTCAGGCAGAATTTTGATGGCCTGAAGACATGTATAAACATGAGAGGCTTGAGTGTGTGTATACCCTCAGATCCTGGAAGCCATCAGTATTGGTTCTTTCCACTTTGATATCTTGTAAATTACACAGCCTTCAGACACAGCAGCCTGGGCCTATTCTCTAGATTAGCTCCCTCTCAGAATGCTGGATACCTCTTTCCGAACCTTCACAATAGAATAAAGGTGCTTAATCCTGTAGGTAGTCTTTGGCCAGAATCTCACAATTTGGACCGGAAAATTCCTAACAATTTTTTTAGTTAATACTGTCCAGAGATATTGACCAAGAGTTGTGTCCTAAGGTGGTGTTGAAGTGAGAGGAATGACCTAAGAATCTTCTGTTCACCCTTTCTCCCCACACATATTTTAGAGTTACTCTATTATAAAACTAAAGGATGGTCATTTTCCTTATAACATGAATCAGGAATTTAGTGACTGACACTAGCTCCAGATCCTAGTTCTTACTATGTATATTTGGGTTGTTATTTGATTTTCTCTAAGGAAAAGAATAAAGGATATGATAAAACCAAGTTGTAAAGGAGCTGTTAAAAGAGGGTAGATTGTTCAAAAACTTTAATGTAGCCCTGTTATGTGTGAGGGCAATGAATGAAGGGGGTTAGGATGAAGTTAGAGAGGTAGGCAGTAGACATGGGAAGGGCCTTGTATACAGGAATATGGGCATACTTTCATGCTATAAAAAGCCATTAAAAGAGTATAAACAGTATAATCAGAAAATCAGATCAGTGAAATTGTGGCTCAACTGAAATAAATCTCCAAGGAAAATGATAAAGTGAAGATAACTCAGAGAATGAAGATATTAGCCAGGGAGGAAATTCACTGGATATCCCAAATACTCTGCTTATTTATAACATATGCATAATCAATTTCATTATAATTATTATCACAAAATAGTATACTGTTTAAAGTGATAAATAAAATAATAACAAAATAATGTTTAATAGATTTGTAGGAAAATGGCAAAGTACATAGAAAAATATGATCTGGTAGATGTCATTTTCCTAGTTAAGAAATAGAATATTTCTAGAAAAACCAAGGAATCTATTAAAACAATATTTGGTTGATACTTTATTGTATCTTAAAGTGCATTGTCTAACTGTATACTTCTGGTATATCAAAATGCATTTGAGTTTTTATAAATCAATCTATCAAGACACAAGAGGAATTAAGCCTCTCAATATTGTTCTTTTTCTTATTTTTCAGAATGCTTTTTGAATTAAACTCTATGTTGTCTCATATCTTTGCTTTTATAACATCATATTATCTGTAGCTCTACAGAGATTTTCATATTTATAGTGGTTATTAATAGCTCATGGTATATTTCAGCCATCTTATTTTTGGCATTCCATTCTTCCCACTTATTGTTTATTCATATGTCTTCATTTGTGTAAGGTTTTTCCTCATTCTGTTTGCCCTTTAATCAGTTTGAAAATTACATTCTGTATTTAATTAACACCCTTGAAATTTTACCATATTACATTAGTAGAATATAAGAAATTACAAAATCATTTGCTATCTGACCTTGTCCTCCAAAAACCAGGGCCCTGAATATTTATAGGGAGAAATGGTGTTTCACTTTTAACTTTTAACAACTGCAGAAACATTATATTTCTTGACTTTCATTCCAGAGAAGACCAATGTTAGAGAAGGAGCCTACCTCCATACTTCCAAGACATTTTTTCACTTTTATTCTTGGCTCTCTATGATTTCTTAAATCCAAAGAAAGGCGCATCTGCCAAACATAACTATGGCCAAAAGGTTTGAGTTGGCCGTTCACCTAATACTTAGAGAAGAAAAATGTCCAACTTGTAAGAAAGTAAAAGGTACTTTATTTTGAAGTATATTTTTAACCTAACGTTCCAAATATTGGGCCTGGAGGTTTATACCTATGTTACAACCTCAAGATCTTCCTACAGAGAAAGTAATTAAGAATTTAAGGAAGAAATTCACAAATCAGGTAGTACACACAGTGTCTATAACCTAAGCACTAAATGTTTTGACAGGGGCGTGATTATTTCAGTTATATATGCCAGAATATTAGACTCTTGGGGAATGTGTATCTTCTGTAGTGTCAGAAAAGAAAATGCTACCAGAGCTAAGGCTTTGATTTGTTATACTTGAGTTTCAACTCTGAAAATTAGCCTCAAAATAGTATTTCATTACATATATTATAGCTCTGTGCTGGTAACCATAACAAGAGAGGAAAATTAGGACTTTACAAGCATTTTCAGTATATGTAGCCCGAAATTCATCTTTTTTCAAAAAATAAAGAGAAACCATACCCATTGTCACTCTACCTTTAATTTTCTTTTATCAAATTAACTTTCTCTGGAAAATGGAAAATATCAATTATCTTTGGGCAACAAAAAATCGCCTTTTTAAGTTTGAAAATATTTATAGATATCTTTCTTATATATACTTTCTCATATATACATATATGTGTATTTTGACACTTAAATAAATTAGTTTACTCTCATAAAATTCCATAATTTTACAGAAGACAGATATATTGATTATTAGCACTTTGCTAAGAAGCAGTGCCATAAATATATATTTATTTATTTATATATAAATATCTTTATAGGCAAGGGACTTTTATTTCCAATTTCATTTGCTATAGGAAACTCACTGAAGTACAAATCAAACTGGGTAGCTTGGCAACATGATAGATTCACAAATATCATGGTTCAATTCTAAGTGTTGATGTATACAGCAAATAGGGAAAGCATATGATAGAATTCCTAAAAATGAGGACAAGCAATAATATATGGACATCATTGATTCTGGGTACTTACCCAAACAAAATGAAAAGACTAATTCAGAAAGCTGTATGCACCCCTATATTTAGTGCAGCATTATTTATAATAACCAAGATATGGAATCAACCCAAGTGGCCACTGATAGATGAATGGATGAAGGAGATGTGGTATGTATGTATGTGTGTGTGTGTGTATATATGTATATATACATATATACACACACACACATATATATACACATACACACACACACATATATAAATACATATACATAAATACATACACATATACAAAGAATGAAATCTTATCATTTGCAACAACATGGATGGACATAGAGGGTATAATGCTAAATAAAATATGTCAGTAAGAGAAAGGCAAATACCATATGATTTCACTCATATGCGGAACTTAAGAAACAAAAGGAAACAAACAAAACAACAAAAAACAACAAAAAAACATACTCTCAAATACAGAGAGCAAACTGGTGGTTGCCATCGGGAAAGTGGGTGGGAAGATGAGTGAAACAGATAAAGAGCACTAAGAGAATGTGTATCTTGATGTACACTGAGAGCTATATAGAATTGTTGAATTACTACATTGTATATCTGAAACTAATATAAGACTATATGTTAATTATAGTTGAATAAAAATATAAATAAGAAATCTGATTGTCAGTGCTGCTATTCAACATTATTTTAAGGTGTATAAAACAGTGCAATGACACAAGAAGAATAAACTACAAATCTATATTAAATGAACTAATATTCATAAAAGTTTCAAAGGAGTGGCTAGCATGTGGTAAGTGAAACTTAGATTTTAAGTTCCACCATTATCTGTAGAAGATAAGATTCATTATCTGGAAAACCAGAGAGAATTAACTGAAACATAACTTTATGTTAAAAGGGGTTTAGTTAGGTGTCTGATTAGTATATGAAAGTTAGTAACTTCTTATGGAAATATATGAACTAATTAGCATGGCTATGAAAAATACCCCTTTTCAGTGTAACAACATATTTTATTAAAGACAATGAGAAGAAAAATATAAAAGAATAATTAATAACCTTAAAAAACTAAATAAATTGAGAATTATATTATTTTTTGAGAGATAATATAAAAATATATAAACATATCCAAGATTTCAATTCTTCTAAATTAATTTAGATCTTCAAGTACAAATACATGTTTTTGGTAACATGGTAAATTAAATTTGAAGTTTATCAGGAAGATTAAAGAGGAATCTTTACTCTAGAGCAAGAGTAATAAACACAATTTTGTTAAAAAAAAGCAATAAGGGAAAGAATTTATTATAATATTTTTCAGACTTGTTTAAAACATAAAGTATATCATTATTAAAAAGATAAGTTCATGAAGAGTAAAATTAAAAAATGGACGTGTAGGGCGCCTGGGTGGCTCAGTCAGTTAAACATTTGACTCTTGGTTTTGGCTCAGGTAGTGATCTCACAGTTTGTGAGGTCGAGCTCCCTCTCTCCTCTCTCTCTGCCTCTTCCCAGCTCACACGCTCTGTCTCTATCTCAAAAATAAACTTAAAAAATGTACCTGTATATATTGTACTTGTCATGCAAGTAGCATTTTTAACAGACATGAAAAGGATATATTATAAAACAGATATTAATTTTACCATTGATTCTCCATTGAAATAAAATATATATAAGTATAACATACAGAAATTATTTAAGATATACACATTAGAGCAGAACCTTTGTTTCAAAATAAAAAAAGAAAACACACTGGTTGAAACATAACTGTGGTGCTTAATAAAAGATAAACTTTTAAAAAAAGACAAATGATGTAGATAAAATATTTAGGCAAAATATTAATCTAAGCCAAAATATGAACCTTGGTACAGTATTATTACTACTAAAGTATAGCAAGCATTTGGATTCTAGAAACTTTCTCTCTAGTAGTATTCTTTTTCTTTTCTGGAATACTAACTGGGTTCCCTCCTGCATCTAGTTTAAATATCTCCTTGGTACCATCCAATCTGGGGCAATTTTGTCTTCCGTTGTCTTTTAGGGGTCTGGAACATTTAAATAGTCTGCTGAGATATTTTGTAGAATGTCCCATAATTGTCTTAACTGATTGTAAATTTTAATTCAAAATTTAAAAAGGGCTAGCATAAATAAATAAATAGCATAAATAAAAGTGCCATGTTCTTATGGCTAACCTATCACAATACGCTAATGCTACCATAGGTGAATAGCTCAAATCAGAATTCTCTCAGAGGTTCAGGTCTGTGTTACCAACTATCTACTTGATATTTCCGCCATTCAACTCCATAAAGCTCTTTATGTAAAGCACCTTCATATCTAAGCATCTAGGCATATTGGGTCTCATTTATTGTCTCCAATTTCCAATTCCCATTTCTCTATATTGTGCATATAGCGAGTTGATTTCCACCCTATTGCTCCACTGAAATCCTGAGAGGAGCGATTTCCATCTCCATCTGGCAGACTATATGCTATGCAAAAAGATGATCACTGTTGAGCAATTTTGTAAAAATCTTCACCCTGGTAGTTATCAATAACTGGTAGTCTGCTCCAGTAGTTGTCAACTGGGGGCAGTTTGACCTGCCCTGCCAAAAGGGAACTTGAGAAATGTCTGGTGACATTTTTAGTTTCCAGTGAGAATGCTATTGGCCAAAGATACTATTGTCTTACAATGCATAGGACAATCCTGGAAATAAAGACTTATCTGGTCCAAAATTTAAATAGTGCTGATGTTGAAAAACCTGCTGAAATCTTGTACTCATCTTTGAAAGTCATTAGGTAATCACAAAAACAAAACATTTCCACCCATCCCTAATGGCCTGAGCAATATACTAGTCTCACTGTATGGGAAAATCTAGCACAATTCCCTCACATAATAGAGCTCATTAAATATCTTATGAATAAACAAATGTTATCTAGATGCTTCCAAGAAGGATATCTCCTTACTACTCAATGAATGCTACTAGATGTTTTGAAGCAAATGCTAAAAGACCATTATCTTCTCTACTATCAAAATGTCCTGTTTACAATTAGACTTAATCATTCTCCTTTTGTATAAAAATATCAACAAATACCTCAGAAAAGGGAGCACAAACCTAAGCTTTATAACTGTGGCCAATTAAGTTGCACAGGATAACTGTTCACACTGGTCAATACTGTTATTCAGATTATTGCTCCAAAAAGGCAGACTCCTGGACTAAACTTTAGAAAGAGAGGCATTTTCAAGAAAAAAAAAAACAAAAACAAAAACAAAAAACAAAAAAAAAACACTGAATAATACAACAGAAAAAGTATATATCAAGGAAGTGAGTCAATCAGATTGTGTTTAAATTGCTTTCAATTTATATCTAAGTTGTGTCTTATGGCACTTATGGCATGATTGTGCCTTATAATTATTGTACCTCTATGTTGTTTTTCCCTTTCATATTTTCTATTTCATATTAATTTGTTTCATAAGAAATATGATGATAATAAAATAAAAAATAAAGATGATTATTTGGAATCTCAATGGTGTATAATCTGGTTAATGTTAAGCCTCATAATCATTTTTTATTTCTGTAGAATTTATAGTATACTTCAGTTTGAAACAGAGAAAACCAAATTTTTGTGATTTTTTAGTAATACACTTTTGACCTAACTTAAATCTTTTTTATAAAATGTATATTTACTCCTTTTTGAGAGACACAGAGAGAGCATAAGCAGGGGAGGGGCAGAGAGAGAGGGAGACACAGAATCTGAAGCAGGCTCCAGGGTCTGAGCTGTCAGCACGGAATCCGATGTGGGGCTTGAACCCAAGAACTGGTGAGAGATAATGACCTGAGCCCAAGTCAGATATTTAACAGACTGCGCCACCCAGGCGCCCTGTCCTAGCTTGAATATAAGTACTATAAATTAATGATGCAAAAAAACCTACTGTGGAAAAAATTAAAAAGTATAAATAAAATCAATCAATATTTAAAAGTAGTAAAAAAACAAACATTTTAAAATAATCACTTTCAATAGGAAAAAAATCAGAAAAGGGTACACTTTTATTAAATTCAGAATTTTTCCTGGGTTGCTTGCTATAAAATAACTTAACAGAAAATCCAATTACTTATAAGTACATGGTCCAAAATATGTAATAACTTCTCTGCAAACAATATAAATATGTAATATATGATAAGACATACATTTATTGGTATATAGTTTTGAAAACATAGTGGAGAAGTCCTATAAGCTGCTTATCATTACTATATATCAATTTATCTAAGACATGTCATTCTAAGCCAGTTGTGTCTAATAGATATTAAATTAATTTAAAGAAATGATGGAAATTTTTTTAATATTGCACTGTTCAGTTTGGTAGTCCTTAGCCACATGGAACACATCAGCACATGAAATGTGACTAGTGAGACAGAGGAATGCAATTTTTATTTTCATTAAATTAAAAAATATATAAACTGAAATAACAACATGTGTAGAGCCTACTATATTGAACAGCATAGAGGAATATTAGCTTAATATTATTTCACTTTATTAATAAATATAGTCCGCAAAATAGTAAAATAACTAATGAATGTGATTTTGTCAATTTTCATGAAAAGCGATCAATTTCTGTGAATCCTATGCCTAAGCATTTCATTCTGAATGAGATAAAAGAAGCATGGGCTCTAAAGCAAGTAAAAAAACAGCCTCTGTTAGTCTGATCTTAAATCCTCTTTTAAATGGACAACTTCTTTTCAATGTATGGGAGTTTCCCCTTGGTAAGGACTGCAGAGTAAGTGCTATTAAATTAAACAGCCCTACTGAATACCTTTGTGGGCAATTCACACATGAAGAGCATCAAAAATTATAATGTTATTGCTTATTTATTTTATGAATCCTTCTTCTTCAGTGGTGTGGGTTATTTTTATATGAACCTTTAATTATCTTTCCTGAAACTTACAAGCATAAATCTTTCCTGAATTCTCTGGTAAAGAGACACATTAAATGTTTACAAAAATTCACTGGAAATTTTGCTGACAAAGCATTCGAAATACAATTTTCTACCTTGTTCCTACACAAAATCCTGTTGTATTAGCTATCCTTAACATGTAAAATGACACATACTCCCCTCATTTTCCTGACAACAATGACATAGAGTCCACAATAACAGACCCAATAACTTTGGTTAAAACCCTTGTACAACCTGTTATTCTTGGCACACTTGATAAATGTTGAAAGATATAATTGGAATTTAAACAAAAGATTCAATAACATATTGAGGTGACTTCATCAGGAATACACTTAAAATTCCATAGTAAAATAATAAATCTATGTCAAAGAAAAAAGAATTAATATTTTCCATTGTCAATTAAAAAATGGGCAGCTCTAATTTTTCACTGCAGTGCAGACGTTGTTGTTGTTTTTGTTTTGTTTTGTTTTGTTTTTTGGTGAGGCTGCCCCAAGGGTTTTGTTGTTGTTGTTGTTTTGGTGGATTTTTCTTGTTTTTTTTTTTTTTTTTTTTGCTTTGTTTGCTTGTTTTTTGGTGTAGTGCTGATGTTTTGATCTGGGCTAAAGTGACAGTACTGATAATAAAGTGAAAAAAAATAATTTAACTTTAATTTGCATTTAACATGTACCCATACACCAATAACTTAAATTTGTTAGTGGTCTTGAAAAGCTGACAAAAATTTTGCTTAAATTTGTCTAGTTGTTTCATTTTATTAGCATTCTTTGAGTATGTTTGTGTATGTGTGTGTATCTGTATGTGTGTAAATTTATTGAATTGCATTAATTCACTCTGGCTGCTTGTAACCTCTTTAGCCTCTATAATTTCAAACCCTGTAAACAGTGACTTTGAATCTAATATTCCCCTCTAAAATATCTCTAAATTCTGTTATTTTAATTTATAGGAAAATTGCTGATGTGGTCACTCATGTTGTTGGCTTATTATGCTTTATAGTTTAATTGACCAAACATTGCACTTCTATAGAAATTTTTCTACATAACACAAGGATAGGAGAGAAGGGACTTAGTTTCAATTAGAAACAGCATGGATCATGTGATTTTGAACACAGAATACATGACAACTGAGGTTTATTTTTCAGCTCTAAGGATCCATATTTACAATAGTAATCAACCTGTCTCAATTTATTGAATTAACTAAATATCGGGTAGTGCTGGGATAATATAAATTTTGCAAACATTCTATATTCTATTTTACAAATATATTTATATTAAAAATTATATATTACACATCAAGTGTATCTTCTGTATAGTAATGTAATATGTTAAGAAATACCCTAACATCTTGGCTTTGGCTATTAAGCTATATTGCACAAAAGTATGAAAAAGATTGAACTTCTCGAATCTGTGCGTGGATGTTTTTCATTTTTTAATATGCTCTAATTCTTGTATTTTTCTCGAATATTTATTTTACTTCGTTTGCTCTTTATTTACCTTCAGAAAAGAGCATGCCCCTTCTTTTGACACATCATTGACGTGAGGTGTTGAGCACATATAATATGTGTTTGAGTTTCATTTAGGCTTCCTATGCAACTTTGATTTCATTTGCTACATACCTTCAAATGTTTTGACAATAAATCAGAACGTTTCCTTCAGAAAAATTTGGAACCTGCATTTTTGCATGATCCCTGAGATCTCTGTGGTTTTTTTTTTAGCCAAGTCCTCAGCTTATTAACTTTCTCTATCTTTCCTATGGCCCAGCTGCAGCTTTTTGGGTCACGGAGGAGTTTTCCTTGTTCTCTAAGTCCCTTCTCAGCTTTCTGTGCCTTTAGAGATCTTTACCCATCCTCTGACTTGCCCTTAGTCTTTAAACAGAAACGCTCTATATTCTGTAAAGGCCTGGAATGCCTCAGATATATATTTTGAGCATTCTTCTTTCACTCCAGACTGAAGCGGTTGGAGTTATTACATGTCATAAATAAAATTTCTTGGATCAATCCTGCCCTCTTAGGAAAAGTAGCTGAAAGCCCAAATCACCTTTAATTGATAACCCTCATCTCTCTTCTACTCTTCCCCGCTATCACATATGTAATGTGGGAAAATGCAACTCACCCATTTTGGAAGAGAAATATGTGTAAGAATTTTTTATAATCCTTTGGCAATCTCAGAAAGTCTCAAAGAATCTAGAAAAAGTTAAATTTTCTAGGGAATAAATTATTTCCACTTTGCCTCTGTCTATACTCATATAGCAATGCTTTCCCACGTGCCTAACGACAGTGGTAAACATTCTACCTGTGAGCCTGTATGAAATGCAAAGACAAAGCTCGTCCTCTGAGATAATAGAGATTTCTTCCATGTTATCACTTACCAAAAGAACACTATGTGTAGGGATAATACCCCTGGATTAGTGCTTCTCATAGTGTCATCCATCAAAATCAGCTAGGCACTTGTTATAAATGAAAATCCTCAAGGCCCATTCCAACCTGTTGAATCAGAAACTCTGGGACTGCTACCTAGAAATCTGTGTTCTACCAACCTCAGATGATTCTGATGTAAAGTTTAGTTGAAAATGCACTGCTCTCTATAACTATGGTTAAATATGTTAGTGTGACTGTGTGTGTGTGTGTGTGTGTGTGTGTGTGTGCGCGTGCACTTGAGTGTAGTATTCAAAGATTAATGTGTCAATTTCTACCAAATACTTTAGTATCTTAATTATTAGCAGAGATATATTTTAATGACTAAAAGCCCTCTCTTCTCCTTTTAAATCCAATCCGGTTTGTAATGGTGCCATTTAAAATTCCTAGTGCTTCAGATTTCTGACGCTCAGTTTTCTCATCTGTAATAATAACAGTGAGGCCTTAAGGTTGCAATGGATATAAATAAGGAAATGTAAATATGTAAAATACTCAGTGTAGAACCCATGGACATTATAATTATGGCCATTACTTTTTCCAGTAAGGGCTATAACCAATGGAGCTCCTTTATTGGAATTAATTAATACCTTTGTTTTTGGTTTGCACAAACTTGCTCCCTTATATTTTATTTTTATTTTTTAAAAGAGAGACAGCATGCACGCACATGTGCTCTAGTGGGGAGAGGCAGAGAGAGAGGGAGAGAATCTTAAGCAGTTTCCATGCCCAGTGCAGAACCCCACATGGGCTCGATCTCATGACATGAGATCATGACCAGAGCCAAAATCAAGAGTCAGACACTTAAGCAACTAACCCACCCAGGCACTCCTATTTCTATTTTTTTTTTTTTAATGTAAGCTCTATGCTGGATGTGAGGCTTGAACTCACAACCCTGAAATCAAGAGCCATATCTTCTATGGACTGAGCCAGCCAGGCACCCCTGCTCCCTTATACTCAATATTGAAGATGCCACATCCCTGCTTTATACTTCTTTGAACATGTCTCTTACCACCTAACATGACTTTTTCTTGCTTTCTGTGTGTTCCAAACACATTAAATAAATTAAAGCCCTATTTTTAGAAAATGCAATGCCTAAAAAAACTCTTTGAAAGACATAGCTATAGCACAGTATAAGTGGCTTGGTACTTACTGAAGATGATGTAGACATTTAAAAATTTTTAAACAAAATCATGTGGCAAACAAAATACAATATTATTTTATATAGCAATGGTGAACGGATGCAATTTTTATCCATCCAACATGTATTTCTTGAGTGCCTACTGTACCAGGCACTGTGCTAGACTCTTCAGAAACACTTGAAAACATGGAAAGAAACATTTTGTACCTCATGAAGTTACAATCTAGAGGAAATGTCACAAATTAAATAACTTACTAAATAACTTTATAGTTATGATTGTACAAAACAAGTTGTATTTTTTGAGTATTTAATGGATTAGAGTTATTTGTAGAATGTCAGATTTTATTTATTATACTTTCTTCCACTCTCTATTCCTTTTCTTTTCATCGCTTCTTCATCCTTCCTTATGTTCATTACAAATGGTATCAGGTGTTTGCTTTTTAAATTTTTTTTTTTTTTTTTTTTTTTTTGAGAAAGAGAGAGAGAGCAGGGAAGGGGCAGAGAGATGGAGAGAGAATCCCAAGTAGGCTCCATGCTCAGAGCAGAGCCTGACACAGGGATTGATCCCGACTCTAAGATCATGACCTGAGCCAAAATAGTCAGATGTTTAATCCACTGAGCCGCCCAGGTGCCCCTGGTGTTTACTTTTTTTAGTCTGTATATTTTTCAATACTTAGTGTTATTGAAAGTAGCAGAACAGACAACTCTTGATTATAATGTTAATTTTAAATGCTTTTCTGGAGAAAATTTGGCAATGGCTATGAAGGTGTTGGGGAAAGAATTCCCTCTACCCTTCAAGGTCTTTCTAGTTGGACTAAGAATCAAATCGACAGGAGACAGATTAACAGGAGAAAATAAAACTTAATGGCATATGTGTATAGGGGATCCATGCAGACACAGAAATTCCAAAGAGTCAGCCAATTAGATGTTTATATGTGCTAAGGAGAGGGGTAGGATCTGAGAATACAAAGGGTTAAGACTATTATCAGGAAGGTGAAAGGAGATGTTTGGAAGATAAATGTTTCCATATTCTATAGGCGAGTTTCCTAAGTAAAGAGGAATCTCTATTAATAGCTCTCTTCCTGGTACGAGTAGGCAATGAGAGGGAGGTAAAAAGCCTTTCCTGAATCTGCTGGGTTTTGATTGCTTTTAAATCAAAATAATGGTCATGCCAACACGGCCCCTCTTAGGGCTGCCTATTTGCTCCTACAAAATCCTTAATACCTAAATTATGTTCTAAAATACCAATATTATTTTAATTCAAAGCTAAAGGACAAATACTAAGGAATTTTTAACGGTATGGCAAAGATGAATAAGTTATCTCCTCATTGATAAGGAATATGATAACTGGAAGCAGTAACAATTTTGCAGAATGTATGATTATAACAATTTATGCATAGACGAAATGAATAACTCTTCCAATTTAGTACAAGAATTTACTAATTTATAATGTAAAATAAAAGAAAACATGCAATTTTATTGAGTTCTTAATTCAAGTTAATAGATTTATAACCAATGGAACCACTGATAACCTTACAGTTTTGTCATTGGAATGGATAAGAAAATTTTAGACTGCTTTTACAAATCAAATGAGAGGAGATATTGTATCACAAGGTAACTTTGATAGTATGCTTATTTTAAAGCTCAAACTATTTTTCATTTTTTCCCATAAAACATTATATTGAGGGAAAATATTGTCACACATAGTCATTCTAGTTTGGGAACTATAACCTCAATAAAAGTGCATTATAAAGCTTAACACTTTTTGGATTTACCAAATGACTCTTTATTTACCTTGAAATGGGATCCATTTGAAATAATAGTATTTCTGATAACAGATATAGGTTTCAAAGTGCCTTTGTTAAATTTTATGGTAGTATTTTAGCATTGAAAGATTTATAGAAGGATAAAGATGAGGACCTACAATATTACAAATAAAATGGCATTATTTTTCACTTTTGTAAACTTTACAACTGTTTCAAACATTTAATATATAATCTTAGAAATAACCTTACCTGGCACCTGAAGGCAAGTTAATTAACACTGTATCAAAGTAAATAAAACACTTTCCATTTAAATGTTATATTTCCATATAAAATTGGAATGTTTTAAAATAATTATATTTTCAAAATCCCTAATTCAACTTTCCATTCAAATCAAAATCTCAATTTAGTTAGTTAATCATTTTTATCATAGCATGTGTCTGATGATTGCTTGTTTCTTTAGATATTTTTGATTAGTTTCAACAAAGTGGCATAATATTTGCAGTAATTTTGGAGAACTTTTTCCTCATTTATATTAATGCTTTCAAAAACATAAACATTTCTGTTAGTAAACCAGGTTTTATATACTTGAATTTGATTAAACATATTGGCAATGTATGTTTCACTGTAAAAACTGTACTCCTTGAAAACATTTTTATTTTAGAGTAGAAACTTTAATGACAGACATAATATTAACAACATAAAGGGTATATTTGAAGTTGGCAAATGATAAAGCATTACAGTCACTTAAAAATACTATAGTATGAAAACAGTTGGTGATAAGAGATTGCATGGTTTTCTACCTCTAGGTAACCTAATACTCTGAAAGCAATTCTATTACTTATACTTGAGCTGTTATGATTGAGTTTGTAACTGATTTCCAATCAGTTCTTATTTAATTCACAAAAAGTACCATAGAAATTATTTTTAGGTCAGATTATACAAAACTTACAATTACCAATACTGAAAACAATTTTTTAGTCTCTGTAAAGCTTACATGGCATAAAAGATTTCAAATAAAATATCTAAATATTGCATATAAAGTATATAATGACTAAACACACTTGTATCCTGGTTGAGATTAAGAAACAGAACATTTAAAATATATTCAAGTGTTTCTTGTATCTCTAATGTTTTGTTTTTTGCTTTGCTATTTTTTTTTTTTTAACTTTTTTCAACTTTTTTTTTTTTTTATTTATTTTTGGGACAGAGAGAGACAGAGCATGAACGGGGGAGGGGCAGAGAGAGGGAGACACAGAATCAGAAACAGGCTCCAGGCTCCGAGCCATCAGCCCAGAGCCTGACGCGGGGCTCGAACTCACGGACCGCGAGATCGTGACCTGGCTGAAGTCGGACGCTTAACCGACTGCGCCACCCAGGCGCCCCTGCTTTGCTATTTTTAAAGCAGTTTTAGGTTCACAGTGAAATGGAACAGAAGGTACAGAAAGTTGCCATATATTATCCACCTTCACTCACAATCTCCCCCATCATCAACATTATTCCTAAGAGTGAAACATTTCTTATAATTGGTGAGTCTATGTTGATACTTCATAATCACCCCTAATCTATGATTTACCTTATGTTTCACTTTTAGTTTTGTTTTGTGTATCTATGGGTTTGGACACATGTGTGACAATATGTATCCACCATTGTAATATCATAGAGAATACTGTCATTGCTCTAAAAATTCCTTGTGCTATTCGTATTCATCCCTCTCTTTCTTCTATTCCCTGCTGACTACTGATCTTTTTACTGTCTCCATAGTCTTGCCTTTTTAAAAATAATGTTATTATAGTTGGAAACATAGAGTATGTAGCCCCTTCAGAATAACCTCTTTCATTTTGTAATATGCATTTAAGTTTCCTTCATGTCTTTTGAGTGGAGCATCTTTTCATATGCTTGGTTGCCATCCATATATCTTCTTTGGTTCCCCATGGTTTTAAAACCCCATGTTTGCAATTATATGAAATGGGAATGTGTTCCTTTAGGGTAGGAACATAAAAAGGTTTTACCAAATAAAACAATATGTAGATTATAAGTAAACAAGCAGCTGGCTTTGCAAATATATTAATATGGTCTGTCAGGAAATAATAGATTTTTGAAATTGTTTGGGCAACAAAGCTGCAATTTCCTTGTGAGATCTGTGAAACACAATTCTGCTATTATATGGCTATTTCTCAGGAGAAGAAAATGTTTCTTCTCCACTGGATATGAACAGGCAGTTTGGCATCCAAATTTGCTTTAAAGCACTGAAGAAATAACAGTGGTATTTATGTTTAAACTTCTGATTATACTCAGACATTGAACACACAAAATTTTGCAAAGAGAAAACTATATGATATTTAGAGGTTTTTTCATGGTAAAATATATTTATTTGCTATAATAAGGAATATAAAATAACACTAAATTCCAAATACATTGTTTTCCTTTTAATTAATACTTCAGACATTATCTACTCCAGTTAGGCTGTCCCTTTCCACACATCCCAAATAGCAAAATTAGTAACTATTCACACTTTTACTCTCTTGTTCTCTATTTTCAGAGAGCATCTACACACACACACACACACACACACACACACACACACACGTACATAGTCATAAAAACTGGAAAAAAGAGTTCTATACTTTTTTATTGCACTACCTTAGAAGACCTATCATATTTGGTTTCTTCTCAGGCAATAATATGATCAACTAGCTTGGGACAATTGGAGCATTTAAAAGAATAATCATTGCAAAATTACATGAAACATATTCAAATCAATGTTTATAATAATGCTCAGTAAAACAAACAAAAGTCTTACTGGTCAACTGTTGCAGACTATGAGTCTGAAATTCTGTCTTGTCCAGCAAGAGGACAGATGCAGAATTGAATAGGAGAGAGGCTAATGTCTGGGAGGAGACAAGAGCCCTGAACAGGGGCGGGGATTCATCTCCGTATTTATTGAGCGCCCAAGATCTTACACACGTGGTATACATGCAGAAGAAAACAATCAGACAGTACTCATTAACTTGTATGTGTAAGAAGCAAAGGGTCTGGGGGGCAAGTGGAGCTTGAAGTTTTGATCGAAGTATATTGGTCCAGATGGAAAGTAGTTCTTGCAGGTGACATAACAAGTTACTTATGATCCCAATATAATATCTCGCTAACTAACCTTAGGTGCTTTCACCCTGTGGCTGCAACTTTCTGCCCTAAGCTTTTTTAACCCATTTATATAAGTGTAAAGAATTCTTGAACCTATTTTGCCACAGGTAACCTTGGAAGTTGCCATGCATTGAATCATTCTGGAGCCTACTAATTAATTTTTAAAATACAAGGGCTATCACTAGATCTTCCCTTCCCATTCTCCCTCTCTCTTTTTTTTGTATAAAAGTTATACGTGTTCAAGGTTTTAAAAGACCAGTTCTAAAAGGATTATAACACTCAAAGGTTTTAGTCCTATCTTGTGATTTTACTTTGATATTACTAAAAAATATTATTATAATTTCTTTTATTTTTCAATTTTAAACAATATTTCTTGGCTTCCTACTATAGAAATAATGACTTAGTTCTCATACACTTGACCTCCAGCTTTCACATATGCCTTTCACTGTCAATGTACTCTCACCAGCACAACCTCACAGATCAACCCCAATACCTGACCTTTACTTCCCACCTGCATGTATCCACTGACATTTGTCCCACATTTTCCTTACATTCTTCTTTCCAGTTTATCTTTTGACTCAAGCAAAAGACCCAATGGGCAAAGCATCTGGTGATGGAAACTGAAACTACTCCCTCAAGCAATAACAAATGCCCTTCTGAAGAGCTCTGGCCAGCCCAGACCACCCAGCCCAGTTTGAGCTCAGCCCAATGACTGACTCACATCATCACAGATGGACTATGAAGTGACTGATGTTACCTATTCCTCTTTATAATACAAAAATCTTCATTCAAGGAGGAGCACAAACCTCATTAACACAATGTACAACATATAAATAGGCATGCTTTTTTAAGTCACATACACAACCTTATACCCGCCTCTACACATAATGACAAAACTTTCCTTTCTGAGTATTCATCCCAACTCTAAATAAAAGGATCCCATTCACCCTTGCTCTCAAGGTACAAGTTACAGCTTTGGAAATTATTCCTCACGATCTCCTTATTTGCTGCAAATAAAGTTTCCTTTGTGTGACAGTTCCACCTGGCATAGTCTCTATCTGTAAGTCACAAAGGAGTGAACTCACATTAGTTCTGTTACACTACCATTGCCGACATTCAATTTATTATTTATATACATACCTGTTTGCATGCATATATCAAATTCTATATATATATATGTATGTATATACATATATATATATACATATATATACATATATACATATACATACATATATATGTATATACATATATATATACACACACACACACATATATATATATATATATATATATATATATATATATAATAGAATACTATAATTTCATTATTATACCACTTTTCTTTCTTTCTGGGAATATTTAATGATTATATTTTCCCATTTTTTTTATTTTGTGCACACTTCTCTGGTTGAAATGTAAATCTACTTGCAACAGTATCAAATATATCATTTGTCAGATTCATTGTTTACTCTTTCTTGGAGATAGATCTTTAATTGATTATTCTCCTGATTCTAGGCTTACTGCATTACTGTTTTTCTGGTATCTCCATTTGCCTTCATTTGGGGTCTTCCACTCATCCTCTATTTTTTTTTCCTCTGAAGGCCATATACTCTACTTTTCTTGATTTACTACCTCCTTTTGATGGCACAGATAGCTCTTCAGAGTCTAAGAAGTGGTACTGGGGAACTACAGTTTTGGGTCTTTGCTTGTCTAAAAGATCTTTATTTTATCTTCACTTTTGATATATAATTTGGCTGGTTATACAAATCCTGTTTCTGTATCATTTTCCCCCAGAAATGTTAAAGTTATTTTGCATGATCTTTGTGTTTCCAAGTGGTGTTGTTAAAAAGCGCAATGGCTTCAGTGTATTAATTGTTCTTATTTGTTCTATTTGCCCACATATATCCTAAAGCCCATAAGATATTCATTAAATTTATATTTTTTCTGAAATTCTTAATAATGTGCTTCATGGAGCAATTTTAGCACAGATTTATCTAGGCATTTGAGGGAGGGAGCCTTTTTTTTCTTTTAATCTATAGAATAGGTTATTCAGATCTAGAGTTTTTACTGATCTATTTATTTGACAATTTCCTATTAGTTTCTATATGCCCTTTTCTGAAACTCCTGGGTTTATATTATAATGTGCTTAGATTTTTTTCCTTCCCCTTTTCCCATCTCTTTTTCTCTTTGGCTTACTTTCTGGCATATCTCTTTATTATTATGTTTTAATATTTCTATTCTTTTTTTTGGAATTTTAATTAATGTGTCTAAAACATATACTTCTGATTTTTGTTAGAATTTCATGGGAAGAATGGATATACATATGAATTTTTATATAATATATTATATAAGTATATAATTTATGTAAGAACTTGATTGTCCATATTTAATGAAAATTCCTAGTAATATTGTTAATTGTTGAACAACAATATGGCTTAGTAGTTCAGACACTAAGTAACAGTCAGAAAGGCTGTTCAATAGCCAATATCTACTGGGTGGGTGACCCAAGTACATCCAAGTTATTAAACTTTCTAAGCCTCAGCTTCATCTCAATACTGTGAGGGCAATGATATTTACCTCAGTTTATTGTGTGGGTTCCATGTCTTGATATTTATGAGTTGAATTCACAGAGATATCCATTACCATGTCTCTTTCATTTCTTTCATAGAGTCTCCTTTGGCTTTATTCCCTTCACTATTTACTTTGAACCCTCAGGTTCTTTGTCATGATAACTAATTAATCTAAAACATGGAGAAACTAATCCAAATAATTTCTTTACTCACTTTTATCTGCTTTCAAGAACACTTCAACAGGAAATACTAGAACCCTGAAGATAATAAAATTACTTTAAGAAAATATATGATTTTTCCCACAAACCTGCTTATCTCAAGACTTCGTGTTTAGCAACTGGCCACCACATTACTGCTGTTGCTCAGTCCATAAATTACTGAGTCATTCTTGATTCCTCCCAGTCAATTCCTTTGGCAAGTCTTGTCAGCTTGATCTTTCATATTTTGCTATTTTTATTAATATACTTCTCCCCACATTAGAATTAAAATTCATTGTGATTAGGGACTTGATCTGTTTGATTCACTGCCTAGAACACTGTTTGCAACAAAATAATGAACTACTAAATAGTATAAAAACTAGATTGGGCCCTCAGCAATGCTCAGTAGTAATAGTATTTCTCTTTGACTCAGATGCTATTTCAATCTTCAATATACTCTTTGTGTCACCTCTCATCATTTTGATTCCTCACATTCATTTTGCTGAATTTATCTTCTTTCTTTTAGAGACTATAGAAGCAATTAAATGTGAACTACCTCAAGTCACATCTTGTCTGCCAACTCAGAGAAAATAACTACTTCCTTTACACTATCGCGCCAAATGCTCAAGATATTATCTCCAATGCAATTACTTAATTGTAATTTCAATAGGCCATCCCATCATTCCAAACATCCAGGTGTTTGGATGAAAGATGGGATATCTTATATGACCAGAAATTACATGGTCAATAGTTCATTAACTCATTTATTCTATTGTAAAGTGAATTCCCTATTGATAACAATATTCTGTAGTATATCATGACAATTTATAAGTTATTCATTAAGCACTAAAAAAAAAGCATTACAGGAGAGAAATGTATATCATACTGACTATAATTCAGCAAAAACAAATCACTGGCCTCCTCATAGTGAAATGAGCTCAGGTTTTGTCAATCTGCTTTCAGTAACTGATTAGCATGCTGAGAATCAAATTTTGTTGCTTTTTGAAAATTTGAAGTTTGGAAAAGGTATATCTATGTTTTGAGCTCATACCTTGTAGCCATTACTGAGTCTTTCTGGGGAGCTTTACATGACACAGACTTTCCTTAAGGATATTTGCTTATCCTTAACTTAAGCCATAATTTCTTCCAGAAACCATTAATGGTTTCCCAATGGAAATATATGCCTTTTCTACAGCCATTCCTCGATATCCGGGGCGATGATCTAGTGGCACAGAAGTACTATTAGGATTTCTGCCAGCAAGTCCTGTAAAGTCATTTTTAAAGGAGGCTTCAAACTTATCCTACTAAGTCCAATGGACAAAAAAATTCCTTATAAACCCCAAGTGTTGGTAGAGTAAAAGATGACTGTAAGTCAGGATGGGATATGATGAAAGTTTGTGAAACTTCTCAGTCCAGTTCTATATATATCTTTCTCCTTTCTCATTGGCTATGCATATATAGAATTAATTTCTCACCTATACTTTAGATTTCAATTTTAGATTTAGACTGTCTGCATAAACTAGAAAAGTCCTAAAATTCATTATTTTATACTTCCTCTTGTTTGTTGACTTGTGATCGTCATTTCTTTCTTTCCCCTATGCCTCCATGAGGTAACTCAACTCTATTAAATGACTTTTAAACATTGAAAAGTGATAGTCACAGGAAATGAGGGCGATCTGCACCCTCCCCCTCTTCAGAAAATTGCCAATGACAAGCATCATCATCAGCCTTATCAGTAAGTGAAGAAGAAAAGGCAATCTGTAAGGGAGATTTAGTGAGAGCTGTCCATCTGGGTACTCATGTTACCTAAACTATTACAATTCTGAAGATTCCAATCTTATCCTATAAATGTCCTGCTTTTCACATGTGATACCTGGCAGGACTGTAAATGTAACTGACACTGTAATTCGCAACCAGCAGGATCAATAGATCAATGTTTGATTTGGGTCATCAGGTATCTCAGTTTT
Source organism: Neofelis nebulosa (assembly GCF_028018385.1). NCBI lineage: Eukaryota > Metazoa > Chordata > Mammalia > Carnivora > Felidae > Neofelis > Neofelis nebulosa. The sequence continues at coordinate 52,860,301 of NC_080796.1, forward strand.
TCAGCTTCGTGAGATAAGAGATTCTTTTATCGCTACCATAGAAACTTTCTTGATTTCTGCCAATGACTTGAGCTGATATTTGAACTTTTATTCTCTTTTTAAAGTTTCCTGATTTTGAGGCTGCACCCCACTTCACAATTCTCAATTCCTCATTTGTTCACACCATTGAGTGGAGATGACAATGCAGTCCTTAAAATTTTAGATCTCAGTGGGTTCTTTACTAGATACTAAGGATATCTAAATTTAACTAAGGAAAATTCAATTTTCTCCTCCAGCCATAGAGCAAGATTCATGATATTCCTATTGAGAAATAGGAATGCCTAGCATTTTCTTACATTTTCTTAAGGATCTCTTCCCTGTAATGCTCTCTGGTAATTAGGCCAATATAGAAGTTAGGAGAAAGGATTTTCTAAGTTCATTCAGTTTTTATAGTTGAACATGGGGACCCGTCTCTCATTAAGTCGTAGCTATTAGGGAATTCTTCCTAATTAAGAAGCACATTTGGATGTTGGACAAACAAAAATAACAAATATTTACAAATACCACACTGCTTTGTATGACTGATATGGTTCTTTATCACCCAGCACTGTTTTATATGTCCTTTCTTATCTTCTACCTCTCGATATGATGTTGACCTAATTATATTTCCTGGAAAAATGCCATGACTTTTCATGCTCTGTAATCTTTGTACATGTTCTTCCTTTTTTCCTTCAAATTCCATTCAATATCTTAAGTAGATCTTCTCATTCCTCAAGATTTAATTGTAGAAACCTGAAGTCCTCATCCATAGAGAATTACATGATTGATTTCTCCTCTAACATAGCTTCATGGTTAAGCCCCTTTATGCTGATCACATTACTTCACATTCCTCTCTCTCTCTCTTCTCTCTCTTCTCTCTTCTCTCTTCTCTCTCTCTCTCCCTCTCTCTCTCTCTCTCTCTCTCTCTCTCTCTCTCTCTCTCTCTTTCCTGGTCCCCTTTCCCTCCTTCCTGCTCTCCTTTAAGTCCTTTAGGAGAAAAGTATATTTTACATATTTTCAGTTTCCCACAATGGAGCATAGTACCTGGTACACTCTCAGTACTTACCACGAGTTTAGTGTTGAATATATTCTTAATAAACTAGTCCTTCACATTAAAATGAATATGCTGAGACCTGACCAGCATTAATTATTATGGTCTTTATATCAGGTCACATAGGCTAAAAAATCTGGTATGCTGCCATCAAGGCCAGTATTATTTCCACAACACAAAGCTAAGCCTTTTGTATAAATGATCAAAACAATAAAACCAATCAGAGGCAGTAAGAAACTACATCAATGTGTTTGCATCTACAATATCAAATAAAATATTCAGATTTACGTTAGCTAAAGTACAGTTACTAATAATGTTGCGGAAATCCTTCTGATATCAAATAATTTGGGATATTCTTAAGTGACTTTCTACTCCTAAATGAGAAGACTGAATAACAGGATCAGCTATGTGTTGCTGGACAAATATATTAAGTTCATGGTAGTCACTCTGTAATTCCTTACATAAAAATAGTATACACTCATGGAATATCAATGCTTTGATTCATCAATAGAGAGTATACAGAAATTATTGATAATGTCATCTTCATCATGAAGAAACCAAAAATATGTCTGTATGTGTGTGTGTGTAAATATATATTTGTACATATGTGCAAAGTAATGAGACTATTTATGAATAAAAGATTTTAAAAATGTGGTAAGAATAAATATGAAATTGAAAGTAATAAAATCACAATCATGACAATATTAACTAGGTTGATTTCTACATTATCTCTTGCTCATATTATTCAAACATTTCTACTATCTAGTAGTACTAAAATAAGCATTGTTTCAGTATTTAATAACAACCATTAATATGTCTATATATGATCTAACCATCATCTTTCTTGATGAAACTTTATTAGGTATAAAGTTTATAGTTTTATTATGTGATTTTAGTGCCTAATAGTAAATTTATTTTGAAATGGCATGAAACATGCATACATGTTTAGAGATGACTCAGTATTTTTCCTTTACTTCATCTCCTACAACTAAAAAAAATAAAAAGTCATCAAGTAAGTTATATCAATTCAGACTCCAAACTAACTTATCTCACTTTACCTCTCTGTCTCTATTGATGCCATTCTTATCCATGTCCCCATCATCCCCAGCTCATTATAGGTCTCATCCACCTATCTCCAATCTCATTACAAATCAGTCTTTCCGTTATGCATGTTTCTCCCAAAGTAAACTTTTAGAACATGCTCTTTCCCTGGAATTTAAATGTGTATGCTATTCCACTCTGCTTGGAATATTGATCTTCATTTTATTTCCTGGCTGGCTTCTTTTTAATCTCACAAGAGTTGATCCAAAGATCACATTATTAGAGACAGCCTCCAATCTCCATATGCAATGCAGGCCCTTACAAAGTTACCCTCTATTTAAAATACTTTGATTATGTCATTCCTAACATCATATTACAAAATATTATTTAATTGTATTCATTATGTCTCCTTCCTGTGAAACTCTAAGGTCCTTCCAAACAGAGGCATGGCTTTCTTGGTTTCCTCTGCATCTTTTTTTTTTCCTTTTTTTTTTTTTTTTTCATAACATTGCCTGCAGGCAGAGAGATAGGTATATAGACAACAGGGCAATTCATGAAGAATTGAAGTCTGTATTTCTCTCCTCTACCCTCTAAGCATCTCAAAGCTTAAATTGAAGTCTCATGCACTAAATAGATACTCATGTTGTACAGTCACAGACCCTAACAAATAGCAATTTGGAAAGACAAAGTAAGCACATTTTCACTATCAAATAATTTCTTTCAGCTTATTGTGGTATCCTAAGTATTTTTTTAATGTAGTTTTGTTCTGAACATTTATTGTCAAATGTTAAGATTTTTCCACTTCACATTATAAAGATACATCTAAAAACTTTATATCCAGCAATGAATATAATTCTTCACATGTAGCTAGATAAATACAGTTTAAGCAGATATTAGGGTCCCCTTCTCTTTGGTCTATACTTGTATTAATACAGCTGAAGTTGATATCAAATTTTATTTGAGAGCTAACTCAAACAAATGACACACATTGAGATCGAGGTCAACTGAAATCTCTATGTATCCTATGGTAAACAAAGGAATTCTAGCAATTATGATGTGCCAGTGTAAGTTAGGTAAAAAATGTACAATTTTGGTGAGTGATATTGATAATGGGGGAGTCTATGCATACGTGGGGGCAAAAGGGTATGGAAATCTCTGTCGCTGTCTCATTTTTGTTGTAAACTTCACACTGCTATAAAAATCGTCTTTAACTTAAATGGGATAAAAATTTAGGCCCAATAGGTCATATGATGTCTAAGTTATTACTCCAGAATTAATCATCAACAATCCTTTTTGTATCCATATTTTAGAACTTTTCTCACATTGAAACTAAGCAAAATATATAAATCATGCATATGCCCAGGGAAATCAGGAAACACACTCCTATTTTATTCCGGGTAATTGATGGAATTCTGTATTCATGACATTATGCTTCAATTCCAATCACTTTTAGCAAGTGTCAAAAACATGTACAGGCTCTTAAGGAGTTTTACTGGTGCATAAGAAAGTGGAACGAGCTTTAATTTGCATATATTCATATGGTATAAAGAACTATATTGTACTTGTTACTCTGCTATATAAAGCCTATATAAGATATAATATTATTTCATAGCTCACATATTTTGATTTTGTGTCAATTTAATCATTTTTCTATTAGTGGTCCCAAAAGAGAAGATAGATTTTGGTTAATGAGCCAAAAAATTAACAAGTTGGGTAAAATGCAATTAATTCAAACACCTTTCTCAAACAAGAATCATTATGATTTTTATTAATTATTTGACAAACATACATTTTACTTTACTTAGTACATCAAGCCCTACTGCCTCGGAGTATAGATGAGCCAAATCAATTTACTTTGGGTAACCATACCTGGGATCGATCATACCAGAGCACACTTCAAGAAGTCTCAGAAAACCACATCTAATATTGACTAGCATCTGCAATAAAGCTACCATTTGAATGGAGCATGACATGGGGTGCGTAGGTGGCTCAGTCGGTTAAGTGTCTGACTTCAGCTCAGGTCACGATCTCACAGTCTGTGAGTTCAAGACCTATCTCAGGCTCTGTGCTAACAGCTTGGAGCCTGGATCCTGCTTCGGATTCTGTCTCCCTCTCTCTCTACCCCTCCCCTACTCATGCTCTGTCTCTCTCTGTCTCAAAAATAAATAAAAACATTGAATGGAGCATGACATAAGACACCTTATTCCTGAAACTCTAAGACATTAATTGAAATTGGAAAATTTACATACATTTGAGGACTGATTTAAATTGATTGAATGGGAATTAACTCATTGTTTTGATTAATGTAGAGGGAGAAAAGTTAAGTTTTTCTAGTTTTCTCTGTAAGTAGATAGTAGTATTCTATCTACGTAAATAGATATTTTAAAGGAAAAAAGTAAATGCAATTAGGTAAATTGATAAAAATGGTTTATTATTAAAAATATGCAGATAATTTAGTGTTTGAAAGGATAGAAATATCTGGATTTCAACATTACCAGTTACTGAACATAATGCTAGAAACTCTGTGGTTATTAACTCACTTTAACAGCAAAGAATCCTAGAACATAAATATAACACATTGCTATCCTTAAATAACTGAAGTCAAATCCTTTTGTTTCTAACTTCAAAATATAATGGGAATATGTTCATTTAAATTGGATATTCTCTTATTTCCTTGCCTGTATCTTCTATTCTCCTGTAACTTTTCACATGTAGCAGCCAGAGTCATCTTACAAGTTCAAATATGATCTGGGGCACATTTAAAGCTCTTATTGTTTCTTTTCTTTTTTAAAAACATGTTTTTTATGTTTGTTTATTTATCTTAAGAGAGACAGAAAGCGTGAACATGAGTGGGGGAGGGGCAGAGAGAGAGGGAGAGAGAGAATCCTAAGCAGCACTGTGCCTCAAGTTGAATTAGCCATATGCTAAAATTCATATTTGCATATTTCCACACTCTCTTTTCAGAGCCTGACATGGTGCTCAATCACATGAACTGTGAGATCATGACCTGAATGGAAATCAAGAATCTGTGGCTTAGTAGACTGAGCCACCCCTGGGTGTCCCCAAAGTTCTTACTGTTTCTAAGGTCAACATTAAAATTACTGGCATGAATTCAATTTAATCAGAATTATTATTCACTTCATGTAAAACATGTGTTTTCCTTCTTAAAATTTCACTACGTGCTGTGGAGTCCTTGCTTATTTGGTTATTAGTCATGTCTATTCTTACGATGTTATACATTGGAACTAAATACTGCAAAATATCTAACAGCGAATAGTTATAGGTCAAAATGAAAAGCATGCCTTCTTTGTTGAATCAGTATGTTTGGTTAACATGGCCTGTCCAGCTACCCTTATGTAAGTTTTTCAAATCAACTCTTCCGGACAGCAAATAAAAAATAAATCTTCCATACCTCAAATAAAATAGGCAACTATGATTCTTTTCTCCCTTTGTACAATGACATCAGTCATTAACAGTCCAACCCGAAACACTACCATCTCTATCCAAGGGACAGGAAAAAGCAAAAATAAGACCAATTAAACTAGAAATGTGTTATGCAATTCTCACTTGATTATATATTAGCATTTCTTACGGGAATCTGTGCCTCAAGTGGAATTAGCCATATGCTAAACTTCATATTTGCATCATTACTCTGTGTTGTCTATTTTTGTTTTTAAATTATAATTTTCCCCTTTAACTACACCTCAGTCCCATTCTCCACAGATACAAATTTCCTCTGCCCTTTAATATTACCTATACTTTCAAAATATGTAGTATTGTTTCTATGTGTATGCCTTTTAAAAGTTTGCCTATTCGGGGAACAAAGGCGCTCGCCAGCGCCATCTCCCCCGCCCATCCCCCAGCCAAAATCCCAAAGAGAACCAGTTCCTGCCAGGGAACTTGCTCGCTCCGCACAAACACCCAACTCTGTGCTTCTGCGGAGCCAAACCTCCGGCAGCGGATCTGACTCCCTCCCGCTGCCACAGGGCCCCTCCTGAAGCGGATCACCTAAGGAGAAGCGAGCTAAGCCGGCCCCTCCCGCCCCCGTGCACCTTGCCTACCCACCCCAGCTAATACGCCAGCTCCCCAGCACCACAAGCCTGGCAGTGTGCAAGTAGACCAGACGGGCCACACCACCCCACAGTGAATCCCGCCCCTAGGAGAGGGGAAGAGAAGGCACACACCAGTCTGACTGTGGCCCCAGCGGGGGGCTGGGGGCAGACATCAGGTCGGACTGCGGCCCCGCCCACCAACTCCAGTTATACACCACAGCACGGGGGAAGTGCCCTGCGGGTCCTCACCACTCCAGGGACTATCCAAAATGACCAAACGGAAGAATTCCCCTCAGAAGAATCTCCAGGAAATAACAACAGCTAATGAACTGATCAAAAAGGATTTAAATAATATAACAGAAAGTGAATTTAGAATAATAGTCATAAAATTAATCGCTGGGCTTGAAAACAGTATACAGGACAGCAGAGAATCTCTTGCTACAGAGATCAAGGGACTAAGGAACAGTCACGAGGAGCTGAAAAACGCTTTAAACGAAATGCAAAACAAAATGGAAACCACCACGGCTCGGATTGAAGAGGCAGAGGAGAGAATAGGTGAACTAGAAGATAAAGTTATGGAGAAAGAGGAAGCTGAAAGAAAGAGAGATAAAAAAATCCAGGAGTATGAGGGGAAAATTAGAGAACTAAGTGATACACTAAAAAGAAATAATATACACATAATTGGTATCCCAGAGGAGGAAGAGAGAGGGAAAGGTGCTGAAGGGGTACTTGAAGAAATTATAGCTGAGAACTTCCCTGAACTGGGGAAGAAAAAAGGCATTGAAATCCAAGAGGCACAGAGAACTCCCTTCAGACGTAACTTGAATCGATCTTCTGCACGACATATCATAGTGAAACTGGCAAAATACAAGGATAAAGAGAAAATTCTGAAAGCAGCAAGGGATAAACGTGCCCTCACATATAAAGGGAGACCTATAAGACTCGTGACTGATCTCTCCTTTGAAACTTGGCAGGCCAGAAAGGCTTGGCACGATATCTTCAGTGTGCTGGACAGAAAAAATATGCAGCCGAGAATCCTTTATCCAGCAAGTCTGTCATTTAGAATAGAAGGAGAGATAAAGGTCTTCCCAAACAAACAAAAACTGAAGGAATTTGTCACCACGAAACCAGCCCTACAAGAGATCCTAAGGGGGATCCTGTGAGACAAAGTACCAGAGACATCACTACAAGCATAAAACATACAGACATCACAATGACTCTAAACCCGTATCTTTCTATAATAACACTGAATGTAAATGGATTAAATGCGCCAACCAAAAGACATAGGGTATCAGAATGGATAAAAAAACAAGACCCATCTATTTGCTGTCTACAAGAGACTCATTTGAGATCTGAGGACACCTTTAGATTGAGAGTGAGGGGATGGAGAACTATTTATCATGCTACTGGAAGCCAAAAGAAAGCTGGAGTAGCCATACTTATATCAGACAAACTAGACTTTAAATTAAAGGCTGTAACAAGAGATGAAGAAGGGCATTATATAATAATTACAGGGTCTATCCATCAGGAAGAGCTAACAATTATAAATGTCTATGCGCCAAATACCGGAGCCCCCAGATATATAAAACAGTTACTCATAAACATAAGCAACCTTATTGATAAGAATGTGGTCATTGCAGGGGACTTTAACACCCCACTTACAGAAATGGATAGATCATCTAGACACACAGTCAATAAAGAAACAAGGGCCCTGAATGATACATTGGATCAGATGGACTTGACAGATATATTTAGAACTCTGCATCCCAAAGCAACAGAATATACTTTCTTCTCGAGTGCACATGGAACATTCTCCAAGATAGATCATATACTGGGTCACAAAACAGCCCTTCATAAGTTTACAAGAATTGAAATTATACCATGCATACTTTCAGACCACAATGCTATGAAGCTTGAAATCAACCACAGGAAAAAGTCTGGAAAACCTCCAAAAGCATGGAGGTTAAAGAACACCCTACTAACGAATGAGTGGGTCAACCAGGCAATTAGAGAAGAAATTAAAAAATATATGGAAACAAACGAAAATGAAAATACAACAATCCAAACACTTTGGGACGCAGCGAAGGCAGTCCTGAGAGGAAAATACATTGCAATCCAGGCCTATCTCAAGAAACAAGAAAAATCCCAAATACAAAATCTAACAGCACACCTAAAGGAAACAGAAGCAGAACAGCAAAGGCAGCCTAAACCCAGCAGAAGAAGAGAAATCATAAAGATCAGAGCAGAAATAAACAATATAGAATCTAAAAAAAACGGTAGAGCAGATCAACGAAACCAAGAGTTGGTTTTTTGAAAAAATAAACAAAATTGACAAACCTCTAGCCAGGCTTCTCAAAAAGAAAAGGGAGATGACCCAAATAGATAAAATCATGAATGAAAATGGAATTATTACAACCAATCCCTCAGAGATACAAACAATTATCAGGGAATACTATGAAAAATTATATGCCAACAAATTGGACAACCTGGAAGAAATGGACAAATTCCTAAACACCCACACTCTTCCAAAACTCAATCAGGAGGAAATAGAAAGCTTGAACAGACCCATAACCAGCGAAGAAATTGAATCGGTTATCAAAAATCTCCCAACAAATAAGAGTCCAGGACCAGATGGCTTCCCAGGGGAGTTCTACCAGACGTTTAAAGCAGAGATAATACCTATCCTTCTCAAGCTATTCCAAGAAATAGAAAGGGAAGGAAAACTTCCAGACTCATTCTATGAAGCCAGTATTACTTTGATTCCTAAACCAGACAGAGACCCAGTAAAAAAAGAGAACTACAGGCCAATATCCCTGATGAATATGGATGCAAAAATTCTCAATAAGATACTAGCAAATCGAATTCAACAGCATATAAAAAGAATTATTCACCATGATCAAGTGGGATTCATTCCTGGGATGCAGGGCTGGTTCAACATTCGCAAATCGATCAACGTGACACATCACATTAACAAAAAAAAAGAGGAGAACCATATGATCCTGTCAATCGATGCAGAAAAGGCCTTTGACAAAATCCAGCACCCTTTCTTAATAAAAACCCTGGAGAAAGTCGGGATAGAAGGAACATACTTAAAGATCATAAAAGCCATTTATGAAAAGCCCACAGCTAACATCATCCTCAATGGGGAAAAACTGAGAGCTTTTTCCCTGAGATCAGGAACACGACAGGGATGCCCACTCTCACCGCTGCTGTTTAATATAGTGCTGGAAGTTCTAGCATCAGCAATCAGACAACAAAAGGAAATCAAAGGCATCAAAATTGGCAAAGATGAAGTCAAGCTTTCGCTTTTTGCAGATGACATGATATTATACATGGAAAATCCGATAGACTCCACCAAAAGTCTGCTAGAACTGATACATGAATTCAGCAAAGTTGCAGGATACAAAATCAATGTACAGAAATCAGTTGCATTCTTATACACTAACAAAGAAGCAACAGAAAGACAAATAAAGAAACTGATCCCATTCACAATTGCACCAAGAAGCATAAAATACCTAGGAATAAATCTAACCAAAGATGTAAAAGATCTGTATGCTGAAAACTATAGAAAGCTTATGCAGGTAATTGAAGAAGATATAAAGAAATGGAAAGACATTCCCTGCTCATGGATTGGAAGAATAAATATTGTCAAAATGTCAATACTACCCAAAGCTATCTACACATTCAATGCAATCCCAATCAAAATTGCACCAGCATTCTTCTCGAAACTAGAACAAGCAATCCTAAAATTCATATGGAACCACCAAAGGCCCCGAATAGCCAAAGTAATTTTGAAGAAGAAGACCAAAGCAGGAGGCATCACAATCCCAGACTTTAGCCTCTACTACAAAGCTGTCATCATCAAGACAGCATGGTATTGGCATAAAAACAGACACATAGACCAATGGAATCGAATAGAAACCCCAGAACTAGACCCACAAACGTATGGCCAACTCATTTTTGACAAAGCAGGAAAGAACATCCAATGGAAAAAAGACAGTCTCTTTAACAAATGGTGCTGGGAGAACTGGACAGCAACATGCAGAAGGTTGAAACTAGACCACTTTCTCACACCATTCACAAAAATAAACTCAAAATGGATAAAGGACCTGAATGTGAGACAGGAAACCATCAAAACCTTAGAGGAGAAAGCAGGAAAAGACCTCTCTGACCTCAGCCGTAGCAATCTCTTACTCGGCACATCCCCAAAGGCAAGGGAATTAAAAGCAAAAGTGAATTACTGGGACCTTATGAAGATAAAAAGCTTCTGCACAGTAAAGGAAACAACCAACAAAACTAAAAGGCAACCAACGGAATGGGAAAAGATATTTGCAAATGACACATCGGACAAAGGGCTAGTATCCAAAATCTATAAAGAGCTCATCAAACTCCACACCCGAAAAACAAATAACCCAGTGAAGAAATGGGCAGAAAACATGAATAGACACTTCTCTAAAGAAGACATCCGGATGGCCAACAGGCACATGAAAAGATGCTCAACGTCGCTCCTCATCAGGGAAATACAAATCAAAACCACACTCAGATACCACCTCACGCCAGTCAGAGTGGCCAAAATGAAGAAATCAGGAGACTATAGATGCTGGAGAGGATGTGGAGAGACGGGAACCCTCTTGCACTGTTGGTGGGAATGCAAATTGGTGCAGCCGCTCTGGAAAGCAGTGTGGAGGTTCCTCAGAAAATTAAAAATAGACCTACCCTATGACCCAGCAATAGCACTGCTAGGAATTTATCCAAGGGATACAGGAGTACTGATGCATAGGGGCACTTGTACCCCAATTTTATAGCAGCACTCTCAACAATCGCCAAATTATGGAAAGAGCCTAAATGTCCATCAACTGATGAATGGATAAAGAAATTGTGGTTTATATACACAATGGAATACTACGTGGCAATGAGAAAGAATGAAATATGGCCTTTTGTAGCAACGTGGATGGAACTGGAGAGTGTGATGCTAAGTGAAATAAGCCATACAGAGAAAGACAGATACCATATGGTTTCACTCTTATGTGGATCCTGAGAAACGTAACAGAAACCCATGGGGGAGGGGAAGGGAAAAAAAAAAAAAAAGAGGTTAGAGTGGGAGAGAGCCAAAGCATAAGAGACTGTTAAAAACTGAGAACAAACTGAGGGTTGATGGGGGGGTGGGAGGGAGGGCAGGGTGGGTGATGGGTATTGAGGAGGGCACCTTTTGGGATGAGCACTGGGTGTTGTAAGGAAACCAATTTGACAGTAAATTTCATATATTAAAAAAAAAAAATAAATAAATAAATAAATAAATTAAAAAAAAAAAAAGTTTGCCTATTGGTATTATGTTAGCCTTTGCTCTAGTATTCCATGTTACTGTGTATGTGTATATGCATGTATGTATTTCTGTGTATGTGTGTATTTGTATATATGTACATATGTGTGTTATCTGTATATATATGTATTAACTATAACTATTTATAGTTGTTTCTAACTGTAAACTATATTGTAGTTTGTATCCATATTTTTAATTAATCCACTTCTATAATTATGAACATCTAATGAGTTTCCACTTGTTGCCTAACACAAATAGCATTGAAATGAATATTATTGCCCACATCCCCTAATGAGTCTGTATATGATTTATCTCAAGTACATACTCGGAATTAAGATTTCTGGGGCATGAGCCAAATGAACATTCAATCTCATGGACCTTGCATACAGTTTCCCCACTTTCTCCAAACAAAACATTTGTCTTTACAATTTGGTGGGCATCTGCAGTGGCCTATCACTGTTGTGTCACAAATACAGGAATACTGGAAGAAGTGATGTTAAAGGGTCACAATGGCTATGCATGCTTCATAATCAAAAAGAGACTAGTATTGAGAGCTATTCAGGAAAGTCAGACGAATCTTTAGGGGAAAAGGAGTTAAAAGGACATCTGTTAAGGAAGGCACACTTGTTTTCAATGTACCTGGTCTAATTTTAACATAATATTATATAGAGATTATGAGAATTGCTTAGATTAATCTGTATCTATATATCTGTCTAGGGGCACATGAGTTGCTCAGTTGGTTAAGTATCCGACTCTTGATTTTGGCTCAGGTCATGATTTCATGGTTTGTGGGAATGATCCTGGTGTTGGGCTCTGCACTGACAGCAGAGTGCCTGCTTGGGACTGACTCTCTCTGTCTCTCTTCTGTCTCTCTCTCTTTCTCTCACCTATCTGGCTGATGCTCCCTCTCTCTCTCAAAATAAATAAACCTTTATATATATATATGTATATATACACACACATATATATATATACACATATATATGTATGTATATATATATATATATATATATCTTACATATATTTAAGACATAGACATAAATGAGGATTTTTTAAATTTAATTAAGATAAAAATTTGCCCATAGTACCAAGAAATACAAACTCACATTTCAGTTAATTATGGAAGGTGAAGAAGATGTATATAACATATTATGAGTTGATTTTTTGTGTTAATGTGAATTTGTATTTAAAAACCAAACCTAGATTTGGATTTTATTTTTCAAGTAACTGAAAAGTAATTTCAAAAAACAGGTATAAAAGAAACAAGTTGTGTTTATCTTTATTTTTATGAGCATATAAGTCAGCTGCTAAGTATAAGTCTTAATAAATCTATCAGAAGGGGAAGTTCAGAGGACAATTTTAGAACAAGGGCTGTGGCTTAGATTGGGACTTGGGAGAACATGGGTGGGAGTAGAGGTAACTTTTGGGTAACAAGTAACATTTGGGTGAAACCGTCAGGTGGCCGTTGCTTTCAAATTGAGAACATGAAGCAGTGAATTTTTTCATGTTTTATTTGATTGTTTACTGTAAAGTCATAGAGGGCTATCTCTCCATAGTAGGTGTTTTAAGAGGCTAGTTCTTGTTTTGAAAGTTACATTTCTTGTGCTCAATTTAGTATATTCAATTATCTAACAAAATGTTACCTGAGATGCTATTAAGGCTTGTTCAAGTAGAAAGCATGACAATTTCAGATCTCTTGTGAGATTTAAAGAAATATTGGTCTTTCTATCTATGGACTGAAACTAGACTATTTAACCCCAAAATATGTCTCTCCGGCATACAATTATTAGCGTAGAGACAATTAAGAAGCAGAAAAGCCAGAGAAAAGCTTCCCTGTTTCAGCCTCAAGGCAAGACATAAAATCTTTTTTTTGCAGACAAACTCTTATCAGCCCAGCAATGGCACCAGAGGAACTGCAAGGAAATCTCACTCCATTAGTTCCCTCCCATGTATTTACCCTCCCCCACCCTTGGATGCCTAAAACTGCTTTCCTTTGTCTTGTCATTTCTCTGCAAATGTATTGTTCTTTGTTGAAGATACCATGTTAGCACAAATCCTAAACCACTGCTTTGAATTACTGTTTTATGTTTTTCTGAAGATGTGTACTATGTGCAACCAAAACATTCCCTTAAACAAAAGCCTAATACAGAGCAAGACTCTAAGTCTCTTCAATTCTAAGAAAGCTGAGAGAGGTGAAGAAGAAGCAAAAGTTTGAAGCTAGAAAATGTTGTTTATAAAGTTGAAGGAAAGAAGTTGTCTCTATACATAAAAGTACAAGTGAATTAACAAGTGCTGATGTAGAAGGAAGAGCAAGTTATCCAGAAGATCTAGCTAAGATCATTAATGATGGTGGCCACACTGAACAACAGATTTTCCATGTAGACCAGACAGTCTTCTATTAGCAAAAGATGCCATCTAGGATGTCCCTAGCTAGAGAGGAAAAGTCAATGCCTTCTTCAAAGTCAATGCCACTTCAAAGCTTCAAAGGACAGGCTGAATCTCTTGTTAGGGGGCTAATGTATCCAGTGACTTGAAGTTGAAACTAGTGCTTATTTATCATTCTGAAAATCCTAAGACCTATAGGAATTATGCTAAATCTACTCTGCCTGTGCTCTCTAATAAAGCCTGGATGACACACATCTGTTTAAAACATGGTTTACTGAATAGTTTAATTAAGCCCACTATTGAGAACTACTGCTCAGAGGAAAAAAAAACAAAAAACAAAAAACAAAAAAAACCCCTTTCAGAATATTACTTCTCATTGACAATGCTCCTGGTCACCCAAGAGCTCTGATGGAGATGTACCAAGAGTAATATTGCTTTCATGTCTGCTAACACAACCTCCATCCTGTGGTCCATAGATAAGGAGTAATTTTGACTTTCAAGTTTTATTATTTAAGAAAAAACATTTCATAAAGCTTTAGCTGCCACAGATAGTGATTCTTCTGATGAGTCTGAAAACAAAAATAAACTGATACCCTTCTGGGAAGGATTCATCAGTCTAGATACCATTAAGAACATTCATGGGAGGAGGTCAAAATATCAACACTAACAGGAGTTTGGAAGAACTGAATTATAATGCTCCTGGATGATTTTTAGGGATTCAAGACTTCAGTCAGAGGAAGTTAAGTGCATATGTAGGGGAAACAGCAAGAGAACTAGAATTAGAAGTGAAGCCTGAAGATGTGACTGAATTACTGAAATCTCATGGTCAAACTTTTACAGATGGGGAGTTGCATCTTATAGATGAGCAAAGAAAGTGGTTTCTTGAGATGACATCTATTCCTGGTGAATATGCGGTGAAAATTGTTGAAATGACAACAAAAGATTTAGAATATTACATAAAATTAGTTGATAAAGTGGTGGCAGGGTTTGAGAGGATTGACTCCAATTTTTTTAATGTTTATTTTTGAGAGAGAGAGAAAGAGAGTAAGTGAGTGAGGAGCAGAGACAGAAGGAGACACAGAATCTGAAGCAGGCTCCAGGCTCCAAGTTGTCAGCACAGAGCCTGGTGTGGGCCTCAAACTCACCGAGTGTGAGATCGTGACCTGAGCCGAAGTCAGACACTTAACTGACTGAGCCACCCAGGCACCCCAATGATTGACTCTAGTTTTGAAAGAGGTTTGGGGCGCCTGGGTGGCGCAGTCGGTTAAGCGTCCGACTTCAGCCAGGTCACGATCTCGCGGTCCGTGGGTTCGAGCCCCGCGTCAGGCTCTGGGCTGATGGCTCGGAGCCTGGAGCCTGTTTCCGATTCTGTGTCTCCCTCTCTCTCTGCCCCTCCCCCGTTCATGCTCTGTCTCTCTCTGTCCCAAAAATAAAATAAAAAATGTTGAAAAAAAATTTTAAAGAAAGAGGTTCTACTGTTGGTGAAGTGCTATCAAATAGCATTGCATGCTACAGAGAAAATCTTAATGAAGGGAAGAGTCAATCATTGTGACAAACTTTGTTGTCTTATTTTAAAACCTTGCCATAGCCACGCCAACCATCAGCAACCACGTCCCTGATCAAGGAGCAATAATCAACATTGAGACCCTCTACCAGCAAAAAGATTATAATTCATTGAAAGCTCAGATGATGGTTGACATTTTTCAGCAATATTTTTTAATTAAAATACATTCATTTTTTAGACATAATGGTATTGTGTCTAAAACATCAAAATGCTCTGGGAAATCAAAAAGTTCATTTGACTGTCTTTATTGTGATATTTGCTTTATTGTGGTGGTCTGGAACTGAACCTTCAATATCTCCGAAATATGCCTATACTCAAAATTGGAAATTTTAAAATGAAATGAGAGGCAAGAAAAATCTGGACAAAATAAGCATATGTTTTTATCATATGCATCACTTTATATTTTCTGTCCAATTTTTCATTTATTGGCATAATCACAAAGTACTCAGTAAAATGACACATACACATAAAGGAAATAGAAATGATTATTTAAGAGTGAAATATCAGAACATGGTTAATGTGATGGGGAAAAAGATGTAATAGTTATGTAATAAGTAGGACAATGGAAACATCAATTCGGGTCAGAGAACTTGGGCAGCAATGACCTGAACCACTGCAAAATCAGAGGCATTTACTGTCAGAGACAGTATCCTAGTCTCTTGATATGTTCTTATTAAGCATAGAATTCTGGAAGGAAAATGGAAGGCAATTTGGAATACTTATGTACTATAGTCTTATAATACAAGTAAGTAAAATATTTGGTAATGCCCTTTACATGATGTAAACAAAACTAAATAAAAATAAAATATAACGGGCAATGAGAGCTCATTTGAAAACAAGCTCTTTCACAAAGCTGTGCCAGTACTTAAAGGAGGCAAACCAAGTTAAAGCGAATAGCTTAAGGAGTATTATCAAAGGAAAAATAACAATCTCATATTTATGCATGCAGCATAATGAACTGAAAACCACAATAAGGCAAATACATTAGATTAGCATAATTTTATCTCACTATTCAAATTTTTAAGTTGGAAATTGATTTTGTTTCAATTGCTGCATTCTCCCTAGATTACACATTGTATTTTAAATCTATGCTTATGTTCAAGTTCGATACTGTTCGCTCTTTTCCATGGCTATTTGCCATGTTATACAGTATGTGACTAGACACTGCCTATTAAGTCTTCTGTTACCGAAAATTACTCATAATTATATTTGGTCAAAGTAGACATTAGATTTACTGTCTTTGCTTTAGAATAAAATTTATGTTTTATTACAACATATCAAAAATACTGTTTGTCTAAAATTCAAACTAAAATTCCAATCGTTAATCAACATAATCTTAATGATAATAATTACAGCAGGCATTTATTATCAGGTATTCTTTGACCAAAATTCTACTAGAAGATATAATTTTTAATTTTTGAAATTAGACTTTTCCTCCATTCTCAGATTCAGGCCACAAATCCTCTCAAATTAAGAAGAAAAAAACCAGATTTTTGCTTTCTAGCATTTGGATTTTCAGAGAAAATTAGGTATACTGATTCTTAAAGAAACATTTCCCACAATGATAGTCATACAAATAACATTATATATTTTCAAATAGGCCTCTAATAAACTATAGTAGTTCAAGCAAACTGAAAACCAGATATCGGAGCTCTCCTTTTTTCTTCTGGTGTGCAAGTTATCCCACCACCAGTAAAGCCAGAAATTTTTGTACTGTTAAATTAAAATGTTCAATACATATCACTTTACATCCTCCTGGCATGATATCTTAAGAATAATAAATACTAAGTAAATGACATGACTGAAAATATACTATTACAGATACAATTCTACATAATATCCTAAAAGTGACAAATGCCTTAACATTAAATAATGAAAAATGTCATCAACTGTATATAGTCTGGACAACTGTCATTTTGAGCTACAGAACCATAATTCAGCAAAAATGATACAAAAATTCTGTTTATGAATTTTTCATTTGATTTATTTTGTTCTATCCATTATTATTTTTTTACATTATTTATTTATTTTTGAGAGACAGAGAACTAGTGGGGGATGGGCAGAGAGAGGAGACACAGAATCCTAAGCAGGCTCCAGGCTGTCAGCACAGAGCCCGACGTGGGGCTGGAACTCACAAACCATGAGATCATGACCTGAGCTTAAGTCAGACGCTCAACCAACTGAGCCACCCAGGCGTCCCTTGTTCTATCCATTATGATTGAATGTGCCATGTATGATGAAGTTTAAAGTACCCTGACAAAGTTGTTAGGCTTTTTTTTTTTAAAGTTCCTATTTCTCTGCCTTTTAATTAAATTTTTTTTCAACGTTTTTTATTTATTTCTGGGACAGAGAGAGACAGAGCATGAACAGGGGAGGGGCAGAGAGAGAGGGAGACACAGAATCGGAAACAGGCTCCAGGCTCCGAGCCATCAGCCCAGAGCCTGACGCGGGGCTCGAACTCACGGACAGGGAGATCGTGACCTGGCTGAAGTCGGACGCTTAACCGACCGTGCCACCCAGGCGCCCCTCTGCCTTTTAATTAAATGCCTAAGTTGCAGATATGAAGAGGTATAGTGTGGTTGTTTAGGTGTAATTAACTCTAATAAATAGGCTTTATAGATAAAAATAATTAGATTCTATAATTATTAGGTATAGAGTTAGTTGGTATTGGTGACTCTAGACCAATCACAATCTAGTGTCTTTATCGGTATAATAATGGAAGAATCTCCTTTTTAATAAAGTTGTTGACATTGATTTAATCCTTAATATGTGTTAGCCCCTATGCTATTCAACCTATAGATTTAATACATTTAATCACCACAAAATTCATAAGGTAGGTTCCATGAGTATTTTCATTTCAGAGACAAGGAAACTGAGGTACAGAGATCTTGGCTTATTTTCTTAAGGTTGATACTTGCAAGTGGATGAATCTTTATTTGAACTCAGGCAGTCATTGACTAAAATCCTCAGTTATAATACCAATCTGTGTCACTGCAGATTAGAGGAATAACTACCCAGAAATACATAAATAAAATCATGAGGATTGCATCAATTTCACATTTTTCCTTGAATGTATATTAATCTATTTTGAAAGTTTTGCTAGATATGAAATTATGTGAAAGTAGGTTTTGCTTTTGTTTTATTTTTTGTTTTTGTTTTTTCATTAACAATCACTAAATTACGGAGGGAGAAAGCACTATATGTTCTATGAATATATATGCAAGTAGTGAAAAATTCACACACATACACAAGAAGGCATGCACAGACATATTCACTACAAAAGCTGTTGACAAAATTGCTTTAAAAGTTTGTGCATTTCATTCCTAGTTTTCAAGGAAAGACTAAACAGTGAAGAGAATTATCAATTTGATCTCTGAGAGGCATTAATACTTCCTTTAATCATATTAAGTTCCTCACATTTAAATATTAGCCTCTGCAATTTTATGGTTAATAATAGAGTTTTGATATTATTTTGTAAGAATTATATAG
Source organism: Neofelis nebulosa (assembly GCF_028018385.1). NCBI lineage: Eukaryota > Metazoa > Chordata > Mammalia > Carnivora > Felidae > Neofelis > Neofelis nebulosa. The sequence goes on from NC_080796.1 coordinate 52,879,221, forward strand.
TTTCTCAATAATACATGAAAATGGTATCTATAAGCACTGCCAATGGGATGTCTCTCAGCGTCACTGTTTTAAGTTCTATGGATAATTAAGTGAGTTCCAAATTTCTAATTTTAATTCAAAAACTTAACCTGAACTGCATATTCATATGTACTAGAGCCTATTTCGTTTTTTACTTTTATGATCAGCAGGCATCTTCAACTCGACAGTGTTTAAGCTCACCAACTATGCTGTTTCAAATCCTCTCCTAAAAATCTTTGTACTCTCAATTAATGACAACTATATTCCTTAACTTGTCTGAGCCCAAAACTTTGCCATTTTCCTTAACACTGTTTCTCCCAATTCCAAATTCAACCTCCCATCAACAAATGTTTTCTTAGTCCTCAAATATACCGAGAGATCGGCTTCCCCACAAGTACTCTGCTACAAACCTGGGTCAAGCCACCATAATCATTCACTTGAATTCATGATGTGTTTCCATTTTTACACATGCAGAGACTAGTTTCCACAAGGAAGCTAAAATAAAACGTTTAAAATCAAAGGCAGATAAATTTCACCCCATTATCATCTTATTGGGTTAGGATATGGTAAAAGTCATAACCCAGACAATGGCTTACAAGCCCTAAGTTGTGTGGTACCTACCTACTGCCTGGTTTACTTCAACTATTTTCTCTTTCCCCCAGCTCATTCTGCACCAATGACAGTGCACCTCCTCCCCTACTCTTCTTCTGCTCTCTGACAGTCTCCAAATACATTCACCTCAACATCTGCTTGAGTTCTTCTTTGGCCTGGAATGTTCTTTCCCTATATACCAGTCTCTCACTTTCTAAGTCTTCTATTCAGACATAATTTTATCCAAGTGGTCTTTCCACAGCACTCTAAATAAAATCACAACCCACTCCTATACTTGTGATCCTTTAATCTATGTGAATTCTCCCCATATTACTTTTCACTACACTATCCCTACTAGAATGCAAGCCCATGAGAGTGAGTAATGTATTTTTGATTCACTTGTGTACACCTTTATTATCAAATAGTACATCTCAAGTGCGACACAAATGACTGTTGATGACAAAATGAACAAGCAGATAGATACATTAAATATAATAGAGTTGTCATCCCATCCAGGGATGGTTTGTATTACACTGTTAAAGTTGTGAGTATAAATCTTCAATTAAATTGTATTACATATTGTACACTAACAACTTAATATTCTTTACATGTTATTGCTATAATATAAATCTATTTTTAAATTGCTGAATTAACAGATTATATATATATTTATAGATAGAACAGATTATATATATATATTTTTTTTTCTTTTCTTTTCTTTTCTTTCTTTTTTTATTTGTTTACATAATATATCTGCTTGGTTTCCCTTTGCCCTAATTTCCTGTTTACTCTTTCAAAACATTTTAACCTCAGGTTCCTTGATAAACTAACTTTCATGGTTCAGTTCTTCTCAGATAGATTTCCTGACCACAATAGTGAAGTCAACTCTCATGAACATTCTACCATACATTCCATTTTTACTTCATAGTATCAAACACATAAATAATATTATTTCTACTCTAACATTAATACATTAGATATATATTATATATATTTTATATGTTATATGTTATGTATATTATTATAATCTAACATTGTAACGTTATTTCTGTGTTTTCTTACCAACTTATTTTTGGTCTTTCCCAGTGACATGTAAGCTTGATGAGAAAGAGTCCTTCTGTCATATGACTATCCATATATCCATTCCCTAGGAGTGTTGCATTCAATTTTCATCTCTATAGCTCTGTGGGTCAGCCCCCCATGATTGCTACTATTTCCTGATCTCTAATTACAATAATTGCATCCACCTGCCTTCTTAACTATCATCAACTCCCTACTGTTGTTTTGGAGTCCAGTTGCCCTCATTGTTAACAGTTTGTACAGTTCTGTATTGTTATTTCCCTCAGCCCATCCAGCAGAAGAAATCCCACCACTGAATGTATTCATGGTGTTGGTAATCCTCTTACAAATTTTTTTTTCTGTGCCCTCCTACAGCATACAATAATCTGGCGGGTCTTCCAGTTTTACATAATATATCCATTTTAGTAAGCTCACTTCTCTAAAGCTTTTAGTCTCTTCACCCATTATCTGTCATGGCAATTTCAGTGTTTCTACAACACTTCATGTAGACTTGCACCTTTTCCATGCTGCTAGGAGCCATATTAGCAATGTGCTTGCATCATCCTTTGTGGCCATTTTCTGGAGAGTGTTATCCTAAATTCTGTAAGTGTGCTCTTAAATCAATAAACATCCCCTCATCTAAATTTATGTTCTGCCCACTTGATAAAGTTCAACGCACACTTTCTTGCTCCTGACAATACATGTTTGCTAGATTCTGCAGGTATTTGGAGGTATAATTTATTTAATCCTTTATCAAGTTCACTATATCCACAGTGAAATTATGTTGTGACTTAACTCTAGCCAGTGGCTTAGTGGCTAAGAGGGAAGGTGGGTGAAGGCTTACTTTGTACTACCAAGGGGAAGTCTTTGCATTGCCTTCAAGCAATACAGTCCTTAATAGGGAAATGTCCACTTCTATAGGCCCGGAGGGTTCTGAGTTATCTGAAGATTCAAGATTTTCACGTACATAAACCCAGTCTTCTATACCATGTATGAGGGTCCTATTCTTTCCCAACCAATCATCTCACCAGCCATAACAGATCTACCTCAATTATGAGTTTAAATGCCTTGGGAATCTGCTACTTTTATTATTAGAGTAGATGCCCAGTACTCAGATTTCTTCCTTCCAGCTGCAGCAGATAAGAACCTCTTTATTTTTTTTATTTTCATTTTTTAAATATAATTTATTGTCAAACTGGTTTCCATACAACACCCAGTGTGCATCCCAATAGATGTTACTGAAGGTTGGGGCACCTGGGTGGCTCAGTCGGTTAAGCATCTGATTTTGGCTCAGGTCATCATCTCTCAGTACATGGGTTGGAGCCCCGCGTCGGACTCAGAGCCTGGAGCCTGCTTCAGATTCTGTGTCTCTGCCTCTCTCCGCCCCTCCCCTGCTCACACTCTGTCTCTCTCTCGCTTTCTCTCAAAAATGATCTCTCAAAAATGAATAAATGTTAAAAAATGTTTTTAAATGTTACTGGGGGCCCCCGACTTTCACATTTAGCAAATAGTTGTGATTAATCATTCTCAGATTTTCTTTACCTTTTTTTAAATGTATCCTTCACACCCAGTAATAATCACATAATCCCACTATCCTTACAGTTACTCTCTCGCCATATTTTCCAAAACCTGATGTATTGTACCTACCAGTACACTCCCAATAGGAACTCCATCTCACCGTAACACAATAAAAAAATTTACAATCGCTATGCTTTGTTGTGCCGGTGCTATGTATATTCATTCCATCAGTGATGATGGCGTCCTTATCACCGGCAAGTTAATATGTGATCCAACTCCACACTCTTACCTGTTAGTGTCTACTTTGTCATCCTGTTGCAGGATGAGTTTGGAATAGGACTGGGTAGAGGGAGAAATTGAACTAAGCTGTGGTCCCAGTCAAAGCCTTTGCTGACCCCACATGGAGCTCTGAAACTGAGAAAGCCCTTAGAATGGCTCCATTTCAGTAAAGAGGCTGATATTCATACCCCCACATCAAACAGTCAGTAGGTGTGAGCTTCCCAGGAGGAAAAAGTGGCATTTGATAAAATACCTTTTTCAGAAAAGGCATTTTCCAAGGAGAGTTGATAATTGGGTGGGGACTGTTAGCAGCACTCCCGGTCATGGGGAAATAAACTCTCAGTTGTGATGCTCGATGTGGTAGCGCATCAAATAATCCACCTCAGAGAGAGTTAAAAGGAGTATCTGGCAGAATAACTAGAGCAGAAGTAAAGGAAAATACTTTATGTTCAATTTTAATGCCCTAGTTTCAGAGTGAACTATGTGAACTCGGAGAGTATAGGTACTTCGGGAATTTAGATAGGATTCAAGATTTCAACAGAGAACTTTGGACTGAAGATAACAGATTTTAGATTTACAAATTCAGTAGTTGTTATCATGGTTTAGGTGAATTCAATCAGAAGCAATCCACAGTGGTACTGTGGCTAAGAGTACCCTGGTGAACACTAATATGTATGTACAAATAAAGAAGTGAATGGGGACATATATGTGAGGTAGCAACATAGTTACGAACAAAACCCAAGATTTTCATTTTTAGGCTGATTCAATTACCAAAACTTTGATATATAAACAAGAGTTGTGGGGCACCTGGGTGACTCAGTCAGTTAAGCATCCAACTCCTGATTTCGGCTCAGGTCATGATCTCACAGTTCATGAGTTGGAGTCTCGCATCTGGCTCTGCACTCATGGCATGGAACCTGTTTGGGATTCTGTCTTTCTTTCTCTGCCCCTCCCCTGCTTGTTCTCTGTTCTTTCTCAAAATTAAATAAACTTAAAAAAATAAACAAGAGTTGTAATTCACTTTAATATTGACTTAGTAGAACTTTAATGATGTTTTATTGAATTTGTTGAAATTAGAATAAATGAATAATATATACATTGCAATTTGAAATAAAAGTTAGGCATGGTACTTCAGAAAAATCTTTAATATTATTTATTTTAAATAAATTTTTGTAACTCAAATTGACTCTATAATCCCTTGCTTCATAAAAAAAATGTGTTTGTGTATTTTTAAAAGCTGTTACTTATATTGTACATACCTTTTATAAGCCTAAAGAGGGTTCTGAATGATCCAGATATACAGCTAATAAATGGAGGTAATTCAATGAAATAAGTGCCTATAAAACCTTTCATAGATTTTTGTTATATTTTAGTTATAAGGATGTCTGTGAATAAAATGATCATTTCTGTTACCTAATTGTTTACTGGTATCACACTAATATAAAATAACTAAGCAAATAGGGGCTAATATCATTAAACCAATAAACTTAAGAAGCAAATAAAAGTATAATTACTTTCATCATAAACTCTTGTATTATGCTGCTCCCAGATTATACTGCTAAATTCTGACTATAATACACCAGCTTTATATGCAGTCTCTGATAGTGGCTAAGAAGGCAAGATAACACAAACTGACATTTTTCATGTGTTTAAAACTTAATTTGAAATCCAGAACAGACTATCCAAATCAGGAAACTAGGAACAAAAGTATCTTTTGAGGGCAGGTACTATTTTTATTTTCATTTAATTTTGTACTTTGGAGTAGACATTTGTCAAATTGCATGTACTTATCCATTCATCTGGCAGTTAAGCTTTGCTATTCACACTCAAGTAAAAGTTCATACTATGTTATGCTTTACCCCATCCCCACCCATATGGAAAGCTAATTGAACCCAGGGCTGCACCTTACTATAGACATTCAAATCATTGACTAATCAGATTCTTTATTACTCAATGATAATTTGAACTGAAAGCCATAGAGCCTGTAATTAGAAATATTTGAGCTGAAAGGCCTTTAAAAGTTACATTTAGAGCAGTATGTTTGGTAATATGAGAGCAAGGCAAATACTTTGGAGGAATTGGTGATGAAAGGAAATAAGATGACCCACCGTGGAGCCATCTGTTGAGAGAAAATGTTCTTAGTTCATGATGTTCAGCTAGCTGTTTTGTCCTGACTCTATTTTTTTTTGTCTCTTCTTGAATGGATTTTTTTAAGCAAATATTTATTTACATAACTATCTCCTTTAAATCAAAAATAATTTGAGTGGCTTCTGTTCTTTGTAATACCCATGCTTTAGAGGCATTGCTGAAGCTCTTCAAGGCTAAAATGTGAACAAGACTTCTCTTCTCTCAAATGCTTGCAGTTCATTTCATGAAAATGGGTGGAATACAAGAAGTTCACACAAGACTTTAGCAGAAGCCCATATATAACAGGTGCCTACACAAGATGGGGAAGGGCACTTATTATTCAAACAGAGGGAAAGAGATAAAATCAATAATAACTAAATGGAAACATCTAGGTGAATTATAAATTACAATGGAATTTTGATGAATGACTTTGAAACAGAGATGAAAATGTACGTATGGTTAAGGGTGAATGTAAGGAAAAACTCCAATGCAAAAAAAAAAAAAAAAAAAAAAAAAAAGGCCAAAGGATAGTGCATCCAGCATCAGTGAAAAAGTTTTATAGAAGACTATACACATACGACCCCAGAATGTGGTGGCATTGGGATGCTAGGGTAAAAAGCTGACACTTATATAATAAGACAATTGGGCTACCATGATATAGGAGTCTCCCATTGCTGCTGTATAAATTGCCACAAACTTAGTGGTTTAAAACAATGCAAATTAGCATCTTAAAGTTCAGGAAGTCAGGGTGAAAAATCCGAGTATTTTGTATTCCTTCTATAGTCTCCACGGAGGACGGTGGCCTTTTAGCAGCTTCAAGCAGCCACCTACATTCTTTGGCTAGTGGCCTCTTCCTTCATCATCATGCCTTCAGTTAACATCTTCTCTCTTCTCTGACTTCTGCCTCAGGGCTAACATATTCTCTCTCTGACACTGATTCTGCTGTCTCCCTTGTAACCCTTATGATTACATTGGGCTCACTCGACAAAGAGGATAATTCTCCTTTTTCAAAATCCTCAACTTAATCACATAGGTAAAATCTCTTTCATGATGCAAGGTAATACGTTCATGTGTTATGGAGATTAGGACATAAACATCTTTGAGGAGGGATGCCTGGGTGGTCAGTGGTTACAAGTCTGACTCTTGGTTTTGGCTCAGGTCATGACCCCAGGGTCTGTGGGTTCCAGCGCTGACAGCACAGAGCCTGCTTAGGATTCTCTCTCTCTCTCTCCTCTCTCTCTCTCTCTCTCTCTCTCTCCCCCTCTTTCTCTCTGGCCATCCCTGGTGCATGCACTCTCTTTTTCTCTCTCAAAATAAATAAATAAACTTAATAAAAGAAAAACATCTTTGAGGGGGGCAATTATTCAGCCAACCATATATGAGATCATGTCCATCTTAGGGAGATAGTATATAGAATATAGGCTGATATGGAAAGTAAGAGCAGGCACCTTGACATAAGAGAGAGCTAGAGTTCAGTGACAATTCTGTCAATATCTAGCTGGGTAATCTTAGATATAATGCCTTAGAATCATCATTTCTTTAAATGCATATTCAGAATGAGTTTTGATTCATTTTTGGAAAATTATAAGATATGTATATGCATATGATATGCATGGTACATATCCATAGGACAGATACATATCCAGGTGGCCATAAAATTAATCATCACATATGGTTTCTGCCAAAAACCCCCAAGTGAATTTTTATAGACATAGACAAGATTATACTAAATTGTTTTAATAGAATGGCTAAGGAACTAGAATAGCTAAAATAATTAAAAGAACAAAGTAAAAACTCAATAAAAAGGAAAAAGAAGAGATCACTTTACCTGTTTTCATAACTTGTACATCTAGAGTAAGATAGATTCTGATAATGTTAGGGGGAGAGAGCACAGATGAAAGGAACTTATTAGAGAACTTGGAGATAGACCTAAAAACATATTCCCAAGGAAAGACAATGTTTTCAAAAAAAGTAGTTGAGCAATTAGACATCTATAGACAAAAAAAAAAAAAACACGAAAATAAAAAGTAAAAAAAAAATGAACTTCATTATAAACTTCACATCTTCTACAACAATGAACACATAATAGGTCACAGAGCTTAATGTAAAATGTCAAGCTGTAAAGCATTTTAGAAATAAAAAAATAAGAGAAAATTTAGGGCCAGGTAAAGAGTTCTTAGATTTGATACTGAAAGTTCAATCCATACAGGGAAAATTAGAGCTCATCAAAACAATTTTTTCCCCTCTGTGAAAGGCTCTATGAAAAGGAAAAATAGACAAGCTACAGCTTGAGAGAAAATATTGACACACAGCCTATCCATCCAAGGGCTAGTATGTAGACCATATAAAGAACTCTCAAAATTCAAAGTAAAATTTTAAAAAGTACACAATTACATCAACAAAGGACATGAAGTACTACTTCACCAAAAATATACATAACAAGTAAGTACATAAAAAGATATTCGACATCATTACCCATTAGGAAAATGTAAATTAAAATCATAATCAGGTACTACCACACACTTACCAGAATGGCTAAAAGAAGTGACAACCCTAACTGCTGATGAGTGTCACTAATACATCATTGGCAGGGATGTAAAATGGCACAGATGCTCTGGAAACTGTCTTGGAAATTTCCGAAAAAGCTGAACTTGAACTAATGTATGACCTAGTGATTGCACTGCTGGGCATTTATTACAGAAACAAAGACTTCAGTTCACATACAAACTTACACAAATACTTGTATAAAGCAGCTTCGTTTGAAGTGGCCAAAAAGTGGAAACAACTCAAATATTCTCAGTTGGTAAACAGATCAAGGAACTGTGGTGCGTACCTAACACGGAATAGTGCTCCGCAAGAAAAAGAAATTCTTCACACTTCAACCTGTTTGACCTCCAGAGAATTAAGTAAAGGAAATTGAGTCCCAAAAGGCTACATATTCTATAATTCCATTTATTTAACATTCTTGAAATAACCTAATTATGAAATTGGAGGAAGAATTAGTGGTTGCCCAGGACTAAGGGGGGAGTGTGGGTGGGAAGAAAGTGGTTGTGATCATAAAAGGGCGACATGAGGGATCCTCGTGGTGATGGAAAGAAGCTCCACCTTTACTGTATTAGAATAAACATCCTGGCTGTGCTATTGTGTGATAATTTTGCAGGAAGTTACTATTGTGGGAAACTGAGTAAATGATACACAGGATTAGTTTCTGCATTATGTTTTTCAACTGAATGTGAATCTATAATTATGATAAAACACTACGTTTTAATTTAAAATTGTCTGTGACAATAAAAAATCACCTACAATTAAATTAATCAGCATGTTTCTCAAGAATCCCCCTGGGAGAAGTCTGGATGTGTTGGGCAATGGGGATATTTTTCACCTAAAAAAGTGAACAAATGCTTCAGTACATTATGTTAAATTCACCAATTTAATCATTTACATATTACCTTATTAAAGTAAACAGGTGCTTCTAAATTAATTTTTTAATCTGTGATTTGCCTTCTTTGAAATATAATCAGGAAATTGAACTTTTATGCAGTGGCATGATCAGGGAAATGCATGCATTATTCTGTACACTTATTAGAACCTCGACAAAATCAAATATCACTTTTTTAACTGAGTCATAATGGACCCATGACATTATATAAGTTTCAGATGTACAACATAATGATTAATATTTGTATATATTGAAATTATCATCAGAATAAGTCTAGTTGAATCCACATCAGCTTTCTACATGTGTACTTTATGCACCTGATTAATAAAACTTTCAGAATTGAGACACTAGCTGATGATGGATTTTCCATGCCCGCATTCTTTTGTTGCTTTTGAAAACTCCAAACATTTGGTTTCTGTGATAAAATATTTGGCAGATTCATTCAATCTAACATGCTAGATTCCTCTTTTTTTAAAAAAGATCGTCTTAGTCATCAGAATAGTTCATGTTCAATGCAGCTTTCACAAAAATAAACTACCTCTCTAGATTACTTTTCTATCATTAAATGTTTATTTAATACAACTAACCAAAAGATGTAGCAGATGAACAAACATCAGCATAAACATAACATTAAGATAATGTTGCAGGGCTTTGCTTATAGAAGAACTTTTTAAAACTAGATATGAATGGAACTATGGTGAGTCTAAAAAAACTAATGGAGAGAAAATGCTCTGTCTGAATGAGTTTTTGTTGAATTGCACAGCATTTGACACTTTCATTTCCTCTCTCGAATATTGCACTCTTACCTGTTTTCACTATTTACGTGTCATTATATGTAATTGTTTTTATATATGTGTATTACATACTTCATTACACATTTATTATTTTTCACTATAACTTATCAGTAATACATTATGTTTACTATTTTATAATTAATTAGTATTATTATATTTTTAAACAATCCTATTAATGCGAAGTTACAGGATGCCAAAATTTGAGAAATAAATAAATGTATCATTCACATTTTAAAGAAAAGCTGTGAATGAGCTGAATAATTATGTAAGTAAAACAAACAGATTATTAGTGGCCTTACCCTAGATTCACATTTTTGTGCCAGGGTAATCACCAAGAAAAATTTCAGCAGATATCCCAACAGTTCACTCTGTTGGTTTTTGTAGAGGTCTTTCCTGGCCATACAATCTAAGACTGCAAGTTATCCTTACCAATTTTTTAGGCTCTCTAGCTATTTTCTTCATGTGCATTGTCATTATTTCACATAATTTATATTTTACTAATGTTTGTTTTTTATCCTTCCACCAGACTATGAGGCTCCATGTGGCAGGAACTTTGTTTTTATTTATTTATTTATTTATTTATTTATTTATTTATTTATTTATTTAACATTTTTACTGAAGTATATTGACAACTTATTTAATAAATTATTTTGAACAAAAATTCAGTTAAAGCCTTCTGCAAAGAAATGCGGCAGGAGAATCACATGAAAAATTCAAAGGAAGACACTTCTAAACCCTAAAAGTAGGTGAATGCAATTTAAAGACAAAAGCTGAAGTTTATTCTAGTAAGTATCTCAAATTGATAGCATATTTGCTATCAAAATACAAATTGCCAAGAGTGACTCATAAAGACGTGGACAACCTGAACAGATGGTTTAAATGAAAATAAATCAAAAAGATTTTCAAAGGATTACCAGACCCAGAGTTTTACAGATTATGTCTATCAAACGTTAAGGCAATTATTTTTTCTGACCAACCTCCCTGCTTTTCTTGGAAAATGCCAGACAAGCATCCTCTTCACAGTCTTTGCATGCACTATTCTGTCTCCCTAGAGGGTCTTCCCTTGAACTTCATGGTTCAAGTGTCACCTCTGATTAAGACTTGTCCAAAACACTCAACTCAAAGTGTCATCCTCCATACCCACCTGGCATTCCCTGTTAATCTTTTATTTTTTTTAATCTTTAAAATGTTTATTTTTGAGAGAGAGAGAGAAAGAGTATGAGTGGGGAGAGGCAGATAGAAAGAGAGACACAGAATCTGAACCAGGCTCCAGGCTCTGAGCTGTCAGCACAGAGCCCACCGTGGGCCTCAACATCACAAACCAAAGATCATGACCTGAGCCAAAGTCAGATGCTTAACTAACAGAGCCACCCAGGTGTCCCCATTTAGCCTTCTTAATTCCTTTTTCCTACACAACTAAATACCATCTATCATGCTATATGGTTTACTTGTTAAATGTACTTATTACCCCCCCCACACACACACATAAATATACACTGGAATGAAAACAAAGTGAACATAAGAACTTTTGTCTCATATGTGCATTGCTTATTTCCACTGCCTTAATATATACCAGCTATTATTTGAATGAATAAATAACATTTAGCAGCCAAGCATTTATCTCTTACACTCTTTCAATTTCTTTTCACATAGAAAAAAGAACACTTACCTTTTCAGAATTATCTGCGGAAAAAATGTTCTTTCTTCTCACTGGCTTCTCCCTCTGGGAAAAGAAGGGATATTTGGTGAGAAGAGAAAGAGCACCAAAGAGTATGGACAGTAAAATCTCCTTTGCTCTATTTTTCTCCTTTACTCTCATTTTCACTCAGAAATGTCATACATATATTGACTTCAGATCAACACAGTACATGTAATAGAACATGGTAAATTTCTAAAGACATTGCCAATTAAACAAGGAACAATTTAGGATTACTATTAAAAATATTATTTTACAACTTTATAATGGCCATTCTAGCTAATGCAATATCCTCCCAAATAGCACCAGATTATATTTCAGAAAATTTGAGAAGCAGCCAAAAAATTATAATTCCTTATAAAATTATAAAAACTAAGATTCTCAGAACTAATATTTTAGAAATCTATTACTTTTTATGGGTCAATCATAACTATGAGATATGAATATATTTTAATAAAAATTTCAATTATAGGAAAGATAAAACAGAAAATATATAAGCCGAGTGTGTTAATGTGTGAGGTATATGCATTTGTGTAGTTAAGATAATGCACATGGAATCATTTAAGTAAAGTTAGAAACATAAGTAAAATGCTATAAAATCATTAAAAATAAACAAAAAAGGTCTATAAATATTCCTTTTGGAAATTTACCATGGTCATGTAAAGTGATAAAAGCAATTTTCTAAAAATATTACTTATAATGTAATTCATATCAGCAGAACAAATATACCTCTAATAATTTTAAAACTTCTGATTAATTAGGGGCACCTGGGTGGCTCAGTCAGTTAAGCGTCTGACTTCACCTCAGGTATGATCTCGCAGTTTATGGGTTCGAATACCACTTTGGGCTCTCTACTGTCAACACAGAGTCTGCTTCGGATCCTCTGTCCTCCTCTCTGTCCCTCCACCGCTCACACTCTCTCTCTCTCTCTCAAAAAATAAACTTAAAAATTTCTGATTAATTATATAACATTTGAAATATTTTTAAAGTCACAAAACATTTGGTGAAATCAAAGTTAGAATACCTTTCTGTCATTATGGGGTCATTTAGTCTGACAATTGAATAAACAAAATTTGCCATGTTCGCAGAGTTTAATTTTGCTGCCATATGAAGTTGGTGTCTCTAAGCAAAATCCATTCAACCAAACAGTACATTTTCTTATTGTACAGAACATTAAAGTGCATAATGAATACCCAGTTACGTACTGATGCTTGAACAGCAGTAACACTCAGCTTGATTATAATAAGTTAACATTTCCTTCAGTTTTGTTTAAATAATATAACAATTGCCATTATTATTCCTAAGAGGTGTTTTTAAGTGTGCAAACATAGATTAAAGAATGCCCCTTATTCAGCAGGTAACACTGCAAGTTAATATAACAGTTTTTCAACTATTCATAGCAAGTTTTTCTATATAGCTGTCCTTAATTTTACAACGCATCCCATGTTTAATAAACTATAACCTGAAAGCGTGAAGTGTGTGCTATGCGATGTGCTGGCTCAGAGTTCTGATTAAAAAAAAAAAATTCTCATCTGGAGGATGCCCTACTTTAAGGTACTTTTGCACAGAAAAAGAGGGACTCAGCTTCAGGTTCTGTTTTAACTTTATCCATCCTCAGAATTGTAACTCCACTTCTTAGACTCTATAGAAACTGTAATGCATGTTTAGTTACAGACCACCTGAAATTCAGGCAGTTTTGCCTATCTTTTTGATTCCCATAGTTCATTTCCAAGTCTACAACATTCTTGCTATTTAGAATTTCTGTTTCCATAGGTTGTTATTTTCTCTTCCCCTTTCCTCCATAATCTTTCATCACACTCAACAACAATCGACGACGACCCAACGAACGAAACAAAGCGCATACCGCTAAGAAACCAGCAGTATGAACCTGTGCCCAGTGCCAGAAAACGCCAACTGCTAAAGAAATTTATCAGCCACGCAAACCTTTAGTCGCACTTTGTTTCTACTTTCCCTTCCGTCCAACTTCTGAAATCGATGGTATTGAGGTCATCCTCTAACTGCTCTATCCTACAAAAGCAAACTATCCCTGGATACATTCCGCCTCGCTCAATATCAGTTAGGCTAGTTCAGATACTGAAAGAGGACACATGTCGCCAATGTAATCATTGCGCCGGCAATAAAAAGTCATAGAGATCAAAAAGCATTCGAAACAAAACTTTCTATGTAGCATTTCAAAGTAAATATAATTATGATTGGTTTGATTTTAAATTTGAAGCAAACATTATTATTTCTATAATGTTCATGACATGCACGTGACTCACTTCTAAATTCATTTTCATATGATGCTTAAATAATTTTCATGATAAAACACACTTCCTTTAAATTGAATGATTGCATCTAGTTTTTCTCTCCAGTGTTAAAAAAATATTTTTGCTACCATACATTAATAAGCAGTGTTGATGATAATGAATAGATTAAATATTTATGAAAATATCTTAATCCATGATGATTTAAATTTTTTTCTCTTGCTTACTTGAATTATCAAATAATAAAACTAAAAATACAGTACTGTCTGTTTCAAATAAATCAAGATACTGTGAGAAATATTTGTAATTAAATGGGGGTGGTGGGTGCACAACCTTGTGGATAGACTAAATGCCATGGAATCATTCTTTCTTCCTGTCTGTCTATCCATCCATCCATCTATTTTGAGAGAGAGAGACAGTGCACAAGCAGGGGAGAGGCAGAGAGAGAGGGAGAGAATCCCCGCTGTTAGTGCAGAGCCCGATCAGTGGGGCTAGATCTCACTAACCATGACCTGAGCTGAAACCAACAGTCATGTTTAACCAACTGAGCCAAAAAAGCACCCTGGAATTGTACACTTTAAAATAGTGACTATATGTTAGGTGAATTTTACCTCAATAAATTATTTTTAAAATATGTTGTTTACCTTTATATCTTTTATAAATACCTCAGAGAAAGTAAACGTTGTTTAGTGAATTCATGATTTAAAAAATATACTGCTATGTTATACAATTTCCACAATCATTTAATATTTAATAGGCTACATTCTTACATTCCAAAATTTCCCTATTTTGAGCAGTCAAAAGTTTTGTTCTGCCCCTCCCTCGCTCTCTCTCTCTCTGTCAAAAATAAGTAAAGATTAAAAAAAATTAAAAAAATGGGGCACCTGGGTGGTTCAGTCAGTTAAGTGTCCAACTTCGGCTCAGGTCATGAACTTGCTGTTAGTGAGTTTGAGCCCCACATCAGGCTCTGTGCTGACAGCTCAGAGCATGGATCCTGCTTCAGATTCTCTCTCTCTCTCTCTCTCTCTCTCTCTCTCTCTCTCTCTCTCTCTCTCTCTGCCTCTCCCCCACTCACACTCTGTGTGTGTCTCTCTCTCACTCTGTCAAAAATAAATAAAGATTAAAAAAAATTAAAACAAGTTTTGTAATCAAGCTTAGAAAGTGGAGGAGGGACCATAAAGTATCCTCCAGACTGAGAAGGCATTTTGAAACCAAAAAATGAAGCAAGCTGCTCTATACAATTTACACAGAGTTCATTCAGGGTACCTTACTGATGAGGGAATCAGGCAAAGGGACGATTCAAGCACTATTCAAATTTTCTCCACCAAGTCCAGACCTTAACCCGCAGCGTTTACAGAGCAAGGGGCATTGTGGTGAGGTCAAAGGGTAGTTACCTAAATGGGTCCATCTGTGCACCAGATGATCTCTGCTAGTTAGCTAAAGTGGAGTCGTCTGTGTTCCACTTTAGGGAAGGTCAGCCTCCCTGCATTCTGGTCAGGGCAGTGGGCCTGGAACTTGTAGCCTTTAGGGAGGTCATTTGGAGGGCATGAACAAGATGGAGGGCTAAAGACAGAGTCAGTGTTGTCAGTGCCCCTATACAAGCAAACGTGAAATCAAGTAAAATTGAAGATCATTTCATGGTTTATCCATATGTATCTAACCAAGTAATTCATGACAATGAGTAGAGAATGTTGATTGTGAAAGCAACTATAACAATACAATGATAAGAGCGTGTATTAAATAATAGAAGTGTATTAATTCCTTTGGATTAATTATCTGGAAACCTCATAGCAATCCTACCAGGTAATTATTGTCATTCTGTTTGTATATGAATAAGGTGTGGTTCAGATTATTCACCCTAATGCTACTCACTATGAAATCTGAGCACTTTCTATTTTCACTGGAATACTTGTATAAACCCATGAAAGGTATCTTTCCAAAAAATAACAATCTCTAACTGTGTACTAAATCTGTAACTGAAATTAGTTGTGGGAGCCTTCCAATATATTCAATGAATACCTCGGGCTATCTGGAAATCCTGGGAAAATGCATTAAAGGGATGTAATTTGTACTTTGAACAAGGACAATAAGTGACACCTAATAAAAATACAGTTTGTATTTCTCTCCCACACTTTCTGTTTAATATTTATATGATGAGAAAACTATTTTTCTTGTAACTAAATGAAAACTCTGGCAAAGCCCAAGGCTTCTCTGGTAACTTTCATTCATCAAGCCCAGCTTCATTTCAGCATTTTAAATGATCCCTTCAACATATTAATTAAAACTTTACTCTTCATTCACAAGTATCACTTTCCTCTTTATTCCTCTAGTTAGAACCTATCATCAGTGGAACTGACACCTTCATGGAAGGGAGTGTGGTTGGCTCTTTTCTTTTTCCTGCTCACCTCTCCCTCTGCCCCCTCCCAATCTTCTGGCTAGCTACAGTTTCTAACGCCTCTGGGATTGGAACTGAATTTCTTACTTGAATGGAACAATTGAAAGATGCCTTCTTTTTAGACCTGCGTGATATTTAAAACTATTTCTTTCACTGGCTCATCATATAGCTCCTCTGAGGATCCACTGACACTCATCAGACGAGATACTTGGGGCGATATAATTCCTCTCCTTCAGCAGCCTTATCTACTCTCCATTTAGACTATTTCCTTTCACTCTACATTATATCAATGTTTTCTATTAGCATTCCGTTATCTTCTGATAAAACCTCCTTGTTCAGAATGTACACCTAGAGCAAATATTTTCCCCAAGTGTTTCCACATGGGATACTCCCATGATTTACACATGATCAACCTTTTCGATCCTGAGAATTTTAAGAGTTGTCTAAGTGATTCTCACCTCCTTTAATGTTAATAATCTCCTTTAACTTGCTGCTTGGAGTACTGGCATTACCCTTAAGCATTTAAAATCCACTGTATGTTGATACCTCAGGTAAAACCTTAATTAAATGTCTAATTACAGGAAATCAAGAGAATCCTGAATTCTAACCTATCCACTCATCTCAGAATAAAATATATATAAATATATGTATGTATGTGTGCAAATATATGGCTGTTTTTTATGAAGATATTATAATTCACTAAAATGTATCTTATACCACAGGTACATTCAGATCAGAAGATGTCCTCCTTATTTATTATTTCAACTTTCTCTTGCAAAATTCCTGTTCCTTTGAGGCTGAAGGTATCTGAATATGTGAACCTTTCTTCCATTTTATGGGCAGTCAGTAGGGGGGGTTCTTGGTTGAAACCTCCCTATCTTATTCATTAAAACCTTTGTTTTAGGATTTTGGTTTCATCGCCAAAGAGACCATGAGACCTGGCTTTCATGATCTCCTGCCTTAATTATATGTAATGTCTACATCCACAAATAGCTTTCCTTAAGTCAACCATCAACACAAGTGCTTATAAGGTAGAAATTAGTAATCATACAAAAATTGCAAATCTCCAAAATTACAGATGTCTGTATTGTTTTTTATAGACTAATACTCGAGTAACCCACTACATTTTACAAACTTTATTATGATTTCTGACCAATTTAATATATCATTCACATCGTATATAAGCCTTCTACTGATAGGTTTTCAGTCTTATTATTTAGACTCTAGCATCCATCATTACATTCATACCTTGGAAACATTGTAATCCACCTTTCCTTGCATTAAAAAAAATTAAAAGCAGAAAAAACACAGATATATTTAGCCACATACTTACTGTTTGTGTTGTTCATCATTCCTTAGTGTAGATAGGATGTAATTTCCCGAGTGCCTGAAAACTGTATTTAACATTTCCTTCAGACCAGGTCTGCTGGCAAAGTATTCTCTCAGCTTTTCTCAATCAGGAAACATCTTTGTTTTTCCATTTTTGATGAATATTTGCATTAAATATAGGAATCTTTTTTTTTGACACTTTCCCTTTTAGCAATTTAAGGATGTCATTGCAATGTTTTCCAAACTCTATTGTTTCTGAAGACTAGTCAGATGTCATTGTAAAGTTGATCGTCTGCATATAATGTGTCCTTTTCTCTAGCTTCCTTTAACACTTCTCCTTTACCAGCAATTTTTAGTGATTTCACTCTGATGACCCTACATATCATTTTTCTTTCCTTTTTATGCTAGGATTCCTTCAGTTTCTTGGATCTAAATGTTGACAGTTTAACCAAAGTTGCTGCAATTTCTGTCACTGTATTTTCAATTTTTTTCTGCCCTACTGTCTCTTCTTTTTGGAACTCCAAATATAGGTAAATTAGTGGTAGTGAAAGTCCATTAGTGCTTACTGCATTATGACCCAAAGTGGAAGCGCCATCGTCTCAATATGACAAGTGGCAATAATGTATATAATCAAGTATAATGCTTATACAGAAGAAAATCATTCAAATACATGTGTCTTTATTAAAAATTAATTAAAATCTCATCAGTGCAGTAAACCTACTCTGCCTCTGCAAATCTAAGGTTTCTGTTTTCTTTCTTTTGAAACTGTTTACCCCCTCCCCTTTCCTCTATTTTAGCTGCTATCCTTTTCTTAAATTTCAGTTAATCCATTTTGTTTGTCACCACCAAATCCACAAATTTACTTTCATTTGTGCTTATATTCTCTTTTTCTACCTTTAAAAGTGAAGAAGTATACCTCTGTTCAAATTCCAGTCTGTTCATATATACTTTGAAATTTACTACCACTCACCATTTTCAGTTATTTCCATTCCTTTCTGTATACTCTAGAGCAATATGCCAATTAGTCTATAAATATGCTCTAAAATTGTTACCAACTCTGGTCCTTGGGCTTTCTAAGTAACAGAAATTGACTGGGGCCAAATGGGAATTTCCAGTCAAGGCTTTTACTGGGGCTTATGCTCCATCACAAAGGGGTCAGCACAAAGGAAAGGATCCTCCATGCTAGCTCAAAACAAAGGCAGGGGAAAGTTTTAAAGAACTAAGTCAGGAAAGGAGTGATGTGTAAACACAAGGGTTGGGGAGAGATACAGGAAGTTCGTCACTAGGTCACAAAGGTGCAGTGGACAGAATTTGCACTGCATGTCTCATTAACATGTCAAATCTCCACCCCTGGGCATGATTTTTACTATTATAATGAAGGAAAAAGTCAGTGAAAGGTCAGCACAGGGGTACACCTTGGCTCAGACTGGTTTAGTTTGGTCTTTGCCACTCTTTGTAGTTGAGTCCCTCCTTTGGTAAGTACCCTGCTTCCGCATTCCCACAAGACATGTTACGCAAGAAGTGTAGGGTTTCAGCTGTGAAGAAATGCTGGATTCTGTGGTGAGGGTTGAGGGGACCTGAGTCCAGTTCCCGCTCTGTCTCAAAACCACTCATCCTAATCAAAACCAAAACGTGATCCAAGAAATCAAAAGAGGAACAAGCAATCTTTCTCATTACATTCTTCTGCCATTACCAGGTTTTTTGTTTTAATTTTATAGTAAATATTCACAAGAGATTTGTCTACATTAACTGCCTTCACCTTCCACATATCCTTTCACTTTATTCCAATATCATTTGTAATAGCTTTGACATCAATGAACTTACATGATTGATCAAGGAAAAAGAAGGTTGGGAAGAAGAGATAAGACATGAATAGAAATAAACATATGGATTGAAAAGGGAATCTTTTTTGGTGGACTGGATAATTTAAAAATTATAGCATAATACACTAAGCATAATTGCTTATAGGATTTAAAACTTTAATAGACTAAGGGTGCCTGGGTGGCTCAATCAGTTAAGTGTCCAACCGGCTCAGGTCATGAACTCACAGTTCATGAGTTTGAGCCCCCACATCATGCTCTGTGCTGACAACTCAGAGCCTGGAGCCTGCTTCGGATTCTCTCTCTGCCCCTCCCCTGCTTATACTCTCTCTCTCAAAAATAAATAAAACATTAAATTTTTTTTAAAACCTTTAATGAACTATATTGTTTTATAAACATAAATTGTAGAAGCTGACTAATTAAAGATTAAAAACTTCAAGTGTAATTCAAATATATTCCCTTTAAAAATCAACAGCCATAGATACTTCTTTTTGGGAAATGTCAATAAATCCTACCAAATTTAATATAAATATTCTGAATAAGAGAAAGGTGACTCTCACTTAAGTGGTAAAGAAAGAAAAACTCTAAATTGGTAAAATTTTTTTAGAAATGCAAAAATCCAAAATCTAATATTAGCAAATTAAATTTGCAGTGCTAAAAATATTATCCTATGATCTAAATATATATTTTGCAGAAATGAATAGAAAGCCCAAAATTAAATAATTGACTAATGTAATTCAACACAAACAAAGGAAAAATTATCTAAACATTGATAATCATCTATAGCCAGACATAAAGAAAATATACTAAGTATATAAAAGAGGCCAGAAGTAAATGTAGATATATATTATATTTAAGCATGGTAAATATCAGTTATGTAAAATGTCATTTTTCCATTACTTGTTTTTTTATTTTTCTTTTTTAATGTTTTATTTTTTATTATTATTTTTTTAATTTTTGAGAGAGGGAGAGAGACAGAGCACAAGTGGGGGAAGGGCAGAGAGAGAGGAACACACAGAATCCAAAGCAGGCTCCAGGCTCTGAGCTGTCAGCACAGAGCTCGATGTGGGGCTTGAACTCACAGACCGTGAGATCATGACCTGAGCCAAAGTCAGACGCTTAACTGACTAAGCCACCCAGGTGCCCCTCCAAAAATTGTTTTTAAAATTCAATCAAACTCCAATTCTTCTTCTTCTTCTTCTTCTTTTTTTTTTTTTTTTTATAAATTTGTCTTGCTCTTCTTCTCTCTCTCTCTCTCTCACACTCTCTCCACTTTCAATTTCTCTCTCTCTCCTCCTCCCTCATATATCTGTTTGGATGGTCAGGAAGAGACAAGAAAAAGAAAAATAAATGAGGCAGTAGGTGTTTGATCTACTGGATATAAAGATTCTATTCTAAAGACAGAATATTAAAAATAGTAGGACACTGGTCAAAAGTTAGGTGAATAAATAGCAATGAGTATGACTAAAATCAGATTATATTCATATTCATATGTATATACATGGGTGGATGTAGATATGTGTGTATACATACATACAAACATACATTTGTGTGTGTGTAATTATATATATGAGTTTGGTATAGAAAATAAATGACATTATTACAATTCAATATGGAAATTATGGAGTTGATGTTATGGAAAATTTAGATATCCAGTTCAAAAATGGAAAGATGGATTTCTATATGCTGATAAATTCCAACATGATGAAAATTTCTGTGACAAATAATTCAAGGTGGAAGAGATTTTTATATTTATTTTTTAATGCCTGAAGTAAAAAAAACAGTAACCTATAAGGAAAATATGAGCATATATTAAATATTTATAAAGAAATATAAAAAGTATGAGAAATAATATTACAACCAAAGGTAAAATACTATACAGAAAAATATTTTTCAATGTAAAATAATATATAAACAATATATACATATAAATGTGTGTATAATATATGCATAATTGACAAATTAAAAATAAAAAGACAACCCCATAAAAATTTGTATAAAATATATGAACAGCCAACTCATATAAAAGGTGTTTGAATAACAAATACATATTTAAATGTATTATAATCCTCATAATTTGCCTTGTTAATTATATACATATGTATATGTATATACTATGTAATGTCATTTTAGGCTATTGTATTAGAAAAATTAAAAGATGTGAAAAAAATCAAATGTACCTGAAGACATAAAACAATAAGGAATTTCGTTCAGTGATAGAACGTATATACTATGCAACCACTCTTGAGAACAAATTGGCAACATGTAATAAATTTTCTATTGATTCTCTGGAGTTATACTTGGTAAAATCTCTCACATGTATGCAAAAAGACATTTATAAGTATTGATGTGCTGATAAATGTTAGGCAAACAGCTCTCCCAGTATTATACCAACATAAATTTCAGTTATTATTTTTGTTTACATTAACAAGCAAGAAAAAAGTGAGAGAAATAAGACTGATGGCAGGGCCTACCCTCATTCGTCAATCTGGTGAGCGACTTCTTTGCTGAATTAGAGAATAGTTTTTAACATTGGAAGAACATTTCTTCACATTCTGTGCCATACAACATAAAGGTGACACACAACTCAGTTTATTTTAATCTGCATAATTAACATTTTCCCTTATGGTCTTAAATCTAAATATGAAATAAACACAGTAAGACGAGTCTTATCTGTAGTGTTTGCCAATGTCTATGGTATAAATATACTCACATTGGCCTAATTCAATCTAGCAATATAGCACCACTGAATGGGGATTTGGGAGAGATGTATAGTAATAAACCATTCCATAGAATTTTTATTATACACATACTATAAACATGAAAAAAAAACCTACTGGATCACAGCTAATAGCAAAATACAATATAAAAAATTAAGAAGTGAGGAGTTTGGGTCATTTATTACCTTTGTTTCTAATATAACCATTTAATTGTAAGATTATATAATTAAATTTTTTAAATTGCTATGTTTAATAATTGTTTGCAAAGTTTTTGGAATGTTGACAACTGATTTTTGGCCTGATCTAGCATACCACTATATGTAAGATTATCACTACAAAGTTTTCTGTGAATGTGAGAGAATGGAAATACATCATTTTAAAAATAATTGCAGATTGGGTGACAATAAGACAGATACAATAAAGTAATATTATTGATTATCTGTCTTGAATAAATTGATCACTTCAGTGCCTCATTTTTAGTATTGATGTGAATATTGTGACACCAAACTTGCACAAAGAACTTGCTCACTGAGGTTGAATATTTTTCAATTATTTTCTTGGAGTAAAGGATAGAAATTAATTAAGTTATTATAATTATGTAAAAACCACATTCAAGGTGGGCAACATAGTAACAAACACTATACAGGACAGAATTCAGTCATTAGCAAATTATACGTCCATTTTACTACCTCAAATATTAATAAATCCTAACTTTGATTTACACTTGTGTCAGAAATCTAGCAGTGATAAATAATAGCCTTCAATTAGAAATCACTCCTTAAGTTAGGATCCAGGATTGATTCAAATATTCAGAATTATATGGCACAGTTACCAAACAGAGGATGCCATTCCCAACAATCTCTTATGAGTTAAGTTTTCTTAAAGTATGAAGCAAAAACAAAAACAACAACAAAAAAAAATGAGAACTGTAATCTAACCTATGACTTAAGGTATGCATTTAGATTAATGACTGAAAACTAGAACAATAATTTTATTACTAATATCCATTTATTTATTTTTAATGGTACCTTCAACTGGTGATCACACTGTTTGCAGAATCTTTAGATCTTCCAAATTTGAGAATATCTTCTCTAGTGTCATGTTTTTTGAATTCTTACGCAAGTTTGTTATTCGTCATCACCCACTTATATAGGTTCTGGTTCCCAAATCTGATGCCAATATCCAATGGCTCAATATATACATTATGTATGTGCACTGCAAACTTTTATGATGGAATGTCTTAAGGAATATGGTTATAAAGATACCTTTATAAAAATCTTGAGCCATTAGTACATTGTGGGACTGGAATGACTCCCAACACAACCTTCAATAAGTTGAGGTGTATAGCACCAAATCTATAAGAAATCATCATTGATTCTTCTCTTTCTTGCACAATCTACATGCCACCCATCAAGAAGCCTTTTTCCATATATCCAAAGCATGTTCAAATCTAGCCACTTCTTAATATGCCCTATACTAATCTAGGCATCATCATCTTTTATTTTGGTTTATTTCAAGAGCTTTCCTGACTCTACTTTGTTTTTCTTTTACCACCATCATCCCTTACCTGGATCTCAGACACAATTACAACTATCCAAAGGCAGTCTATCTAAGTATTATGAAATAATAATAGTTTCTCATCACCTAACCTTGTGTGATTGGTCATTCAGCTGCTATCTGCGTACTACTTTTCATTTCTTCTCATTCTCCTCGAGTAGATGTAGCCGGTTTGCTGCCCTTCAAATGCTCCCTTCCTTTTCTCCCCTTATGCCTATTAGCTGTTCTCTCTGAGTGAAATGCTCTCTTCCACAGAATATTTAAGAGCCTGCTGCCTTATCATTCATGTCTCAGCTTAATTTTTAATAAATGTTTGCTTTATAAATGTATCTAGTTGGCTGTACAGACTCAACTGATGAATAATAATTGCTTAGCATACATTTTAGTATCCTTATCTTTACACTGTTCTGACAGAACTGGAGAGATGATTACAATCCAGAATGGGAGTCTTATTCCAGTAGTCGTAATTACCTTACAGAGATGTAAAATTTAAATGAGAAAACATATACAATTACAATACAATAATAAGCATCAATAATTATCTTTTTCCTCTTTAAACCTCTTCTCAGATGCTATGCAGAAAATGAAATAATACTGCGGTCACTGGAATTCAGAGATGCATCTTCAGTTCATATATAAGGATTGGAATGGGCCCATGATAAAGAGGACTAAATAGTTCAGACTTGTGATCATACTGACCAACACTCCTTCTTGTACTAGTCCTCAGTTAACGTAAAGAAAGTGTGAAATGGAAACATTCTTAATTAAATAAATGAAGACACTTGTGATCCTTTGCACACATATTTCTTAAGTACCTACTGTGCTTCAGGCACTATTCTAGGTGAAAGAAATGCCAAATAAAGTATGAATAGCATGATTACTGATTTAATAACTTCAAATTTTTATTTCTAAATCTCAGCATGTATTTGTAAAAGTGATAAAAATCAAAGTGTCATTGGATGAGATTCTGGTTGTGAATGAGCTATACAAAAAGCATGAAATCTAAAAACAAAAGAGCTATGTCATCCTGAGATCCATTAAAATGATCTAGTTTTATGAAAGGTGTGTCTCTTTATATGTAATAGAGGTTATCCTGGGTTGCACACAGTATTTCTCTCTGAAATCACTATGGAAACTGCCACAATAGATTATATAAACTCCATGACCCTCTATTATAACACTTTTATTTTGTGTGTAGAGTTTTTTTTTTTTTCCTTCTTGCAAACCTTTCAATGCAGCATTATCAGGAAGTATTCACATATCCCTATAAATCTATTAAAGAAAATAATTAAAATAAGTTCAATTTTAGAAGAAGAAAGACTTTGAACTTTGAGACTGATTAAATTCTGGACAATTTTCCTTCCATTTTGAGTTTGAAGGACATGAGTGATTTTTCTTTGAAATTCTGTTCTTTTTGAGAACAACCAATACAATTTTTGTCCTTGACCAAAGGTGTCATTAATGAGCGAATGACAGAGTGAAGGAGCCCACAGAACAAGGCAACACAAGAACACTAATGAACAATCTACCCAGGCCGTGACTTGGTGATGGAGAATCATTAATTCGTAATATGTACAGATATAAGCAAAGTTTTCCGTATCTTATTTTCCATTAAAAACCTTTAACAAACCATCCAAACGGAGTTTAAGTAGAGAATGATTGCCTGAACCACTTTTCGAACTTGAAAATCAGATAAATTCAAAAGCAATATTTCTCTTCCCTGTGTGCTTTATATTCTAAATTGTAAGTATAATACAATCGGTCTTAAAATGTCAGTTGGTTTTGAAGCCACTATTGCTCCCTATCACGTTTTCACTTTTATTTCTCTGTGTGTATGTGTGTTTTAAGTGGGACTTTTTTTTTTTTTAACATTTATTTATTTTTGGGACAGAGAGAGAGAGAGAGAGCATGAATGGGGGAGGGTCAGAGAGAGAGGGAGACACAGAATCTGAAACAGGCTCCAGGCTCTGAGAGGTCAGCACAGAGCCGGACGCGGAGCTCGAATTCACGGACCGTGAGATCATGACCTGAGCCGAAGTCCGACACTTAACCAACTGAGCCACCCAGGCGCCCCAAAGTGGGACTTTTTAAATAAAAATGTGATATTTCTATAGTTTAATATTTTTATGGTTTACATTCCATCATCTTAAACTCTGGCCTGAGTCACTATTTTAAGACTGAATGTTGGTAATGTTTCAAATGTAAATCTTTAAGTTGATAATTCCATGTCAGTAACCTGTGATATGTTAAGTATCTTTATGAGCCATGATAAATAGAGGAAAGTTTGTATCTGACAAATTTTAAAACCTGTTCTCTTAATCATGGCACTCATTACCATACTTTAGACAGACCTTGTTTTCTCCACTGAATTAAAATAATTATCTCCCCCCCGCCCCCCAGTAAGGATATTTTTAAAGGAAAAATAATGTTGGATTGAAAATAAACATACAGATCAGTCTACATGTCCATTGCTAGTGGCTCCTGATGTCTGCATTTTGGAAAATATATATAAATTAATATCCAGTTTTACAGCATGTCAAGATATCATAATAACTTGGGAATACATAGCTTAATTTTCAGTTAACTCTATAGCTTGATTGGGGTCCCAAGTGCAATAGAATTTATGTAACCCTAATCTATATAGATTATTCTTGTTAAGGGGAGGCCACAAACTTCATCTCAGATTATCTCCTTTTAAGCAGATTGCAATTATTTTCATGATATTTAAAACCTTGTAAGGGACTACTCCAACTGGGAATTTTATAAATTTTTCCATAAATAATTTTTTAAATGTTTGTTTATTTATTTTGTGAGATATAGAGGGCACAAGCAGGAGGAGGGGCAGAGAGAGAGAGGGAAAAGAGAATCCCAGCAAGCTCAGTGCAGAGCCCAACATGGGGCCTGAAACCAAAAATCTCAAGACCACCACCTGAGTCGAAATCAAGAGTTGGATATTTAACCAACTGAGCCACCCAGGTTCCCCATTTAAAAAAAAAAAAATGTTTGTTTATTTATTTTGAGAGAAAGAAAGGGAGTGCAAAGAGAAGGGAGAGTCTAAATGTCACTTTTTAAAAGACTTGTAATTTACAGAAAAAGCAATAATTATCATGCTTGTCAAAATAAGGACTAAATATAAAACTCAATAAAATTTGAAACAACATTCAAAAGAGTACATTATCTAAAATTTTATCACTAATAAGCAGTGGCTTTGTTGGAAGTGATTTTAAATTCAACCCAGCACAGCATTGAGATGTAGCTAATGCATTACATGTGTTCTCATTTTCCCAATTTGAGTGAGTTAATTTCTTATTCTATGAATTTGGAATTGGGCAATGATAACTAAAGTGTTACAGTAATGCCTTTGTGGTTATCTTGGTAAACAGGAGATAATGTGACTTAATTACAGTTCATTGTTTTTGTCCTGATGTTAAGTAAATACAAATTTTATTTAAAAAAAATTGTTGCTACCAAGCTAAAAATAACTGAACAAAATACATATTCACACCTTCCTTTGAAAATCTATAAATGAGTTTCATAAGAAAAAGAAACTTACCATAGACATAAACATTATGTAGCTGTGTGTGTTACAAGGGCAGTTTTAAACTAATACTGTCTCTAGCTAACAGGAAGCTAACAGTAAGAAGAGCACCTCCAGGTGATATTCTGATTGATTTGTGATTGATTTAAATTTCAGCAAAACCTCTGATTTCTGCCTCTACTGATCCTTGCTCATTCGTTCGTTTGTGCTTTATTCTTATTGCCCTGTTACCATTGGTTGGTGAACAGTAAATAATGAATAAAAGTTTGCTGACTAAATAAATTGCACTCAGAACCTGTTGCAAGTCATTTAAACTCCTATCAAGATTCGCGGGGCGCCTGGGTGGCTTGATCGGTTAAGTGTTCGACTTCGGCTCAGGTCACGATCTCGCGGTCCGTGAGTTCGAGCCCTGCGTCGGGCCCTGTGCTGACAGCTCAGAGCCTGGAGCCTGTTTCAGATTCTGTGTTTCCCTCTCTCTCTGCCCTCCCCTGTTCATGCTCTGTCTCTCTCTGTCTCAAAAATAAATAAACGTTAAAAAAAAAAATTAAGATTCTCTTACACCCTGCAACTAATAATAACAAGCAACAAATAGTTACAATATCACATTATCGGCCATTCAAGGGAAGCATCAGTCACATAATGCAGATATCTTCAATGAAGGTAAATTGAAATTTTTTGAAAGAGATTTTAGAGACTGCCAGTATGGGAATTCTATATACCACTATGCTTAGCAATGATCCTAGCAGAGCCAAGAATTCCTGCCCTGTGTCCCAGAAGACCCTAGACTGTCCAGAGTTGATTAAACCAGGGGTGGGACCTGGAGACAAACCAGGCTGACTGGATTCCCTGAAATGAAGTTTTGGAAATGGGATATAAAAAACTTAGTTGTTTGTGAGGAGCTAGAAGATTAGGTGGGCTAAGGAGCTAAGAATGCCATCTAGGGAAAGAGATATGACTGATCATGGGAAAGCCAATGAGCGAGTGCGCCTGTAGTCTTCAGAGAGGATTAAATGCAACAATGCAGGGAAGGAGAGCATCTAGCCCACTGGAGCCCCAGGCAGAAGACACAGAGGTAATGATTTTTCGGTTCCCAGAAGGCCCACCAATACTTCTGCTTTTAAATTGGGGGAAATGCTAATGTTTTTTTTGGATGATCTCCTCCTTTTTAGTGTTAAAGCTTGATTTTTTTCTCCTTTTAAATAAAATGAACCAAATTAAAAATACACTTGTAGAAAAATGCAATGTGAACAGATTTCTTCAATAACTTGTACTTGTTAAGTGACACTGTTTAATTCAAGGTAAGATCTGAATACTGTGAACTGTACTGAATTCTGCCGCATCAGGCTTTTTTGAAGCAGTGCTGAAAGCCTGCTTTAAAAATCTGGGCACATTTGGAATTATTTAGAGCACAGGCACCTTTAGTTTGGCAAGAATACAAGGTAAAGACTTCCTGGGGGAACTTACTCTTGGAATGTGCTGCATCTAGTGTCAAAAGACACTGAGATCTGTGAATAAAATGCCATCAACACTAGTCTTGCCCTAACTCCTCATCTAACCTCAGTAAAAAGCCTAAAATCCTACAAAAGCGGGTATTTATATACCCTTCTCTGGTTATTGCCCTTTAATCCTCATACAGAAATAAAATTAGAAATAAAATGTACAATTTTGTTCCTATCCCTCTTCCTAAGCCCTTTAAAAACTTAATACAGGAGGAAGCTAGAGCCATGGTTTTATATAAAATATGAACTACTACTTGATTTAAGCAAAATATATTGTTTTGTCTTACTTAATTTCTTTTCACAGTTTGAACTGTTGTAAGACCTCCCTTTGAGGAGTGCCATTACCATCTTTGGTCCCCGAGCCTGTGGCAGATCACTAATATGGGAAAGCATAACTCAGCTAACTAGGCAGAAGACCCCATGTCATGCACGAGCATACTGTTGAAATCAGGAATATATTGCTTTCGTTGTGACCATAGATCTGAGGAAATTGCTTTAAAGCTGTGTTTCCTGATTTGATTACCCTAAATTTTACACTGTTGTGCACAAGTGTCTGGAGAACAATTGCATGCATTTATCATCTCCATTTTAAAAGTATTAGGTATCTTGGAAGCATCTGAACCCTCCCATGGAAAAATGCTATGCAAGGTACCGCCCAGGGCAATATGTGCTAATATATAATTATTCTGCTGAAATTCATGTTGAAAGACAGTACCCTGCTTTGAGAGACTCAGAATTATTCTCTTTTCCAATCTCACAACCTCTGCTTTTGTGTAAGACTTCATCAGTTGAAGTGTGCAATTGTACAATACTATTTTAAGCATTTTACAAATTCCAAACTGGGGGGAAAGCAACTTTCCAGGCACACAAACTCTTACTTATGACAGAACATGGATTTGTAAGTAAGCAGTTGCTAGAGAGGTTGCTGCCAGAAAAGTGACAAATAGGGAAACCAATTTGACAATAAATTTCATATTAAAAAAAAAAAAGACCAATGGGAGTCACTGAAGAATAATCAGAAGAATTTACTTTTAAATTATGCTTTCCTTTATAATTTTAATAAAATCTAATCAGAGCTGGGTTATCTTTCTGAGTCTAAGTTTTCTTTGTTTATGCTTTTTCTTCTAATTATTTGAAAGGAACACATCTGTTTATTAAAAAACAGAAGAAACTTAACAACTATAGCATCTTCCAGGCCAGGACCAGGAGAGGTGGGCATGGGGTCAGAGAGGAGCCAATTCCGATTTACATCACCAAATTCCCAGGCTCTGGGTTCCTAAGGATCAGGGCAAAGGATGTTTAGCCTTTCCAACTTTTTTTGGAGGGCCCTGGAATACATATGTATTCATTTCTCCAAAGACCAAAACAGCTCTTGATTTTGCAATATCCAGAGAAAGATGGGCCAGTATATGCAAGTAACAGGTACTTTCCCTGTGAATCTAATTGATAACAACGGCATTCCAGAAATCTCTACTATTAATATATGATATGACTAAAACAAGGCCTTATCTCCTTAAATGTGTGTGTGTGTGTGTGTGTGTGCGCGCGTGCGCGTGTAAAAACACAAATAAGCATAGCTGTATATATGTTAGGAGGTAATAAACTTTTCTTTGTAGAAATTCTTCATATAGAGGGAAAAAGAGGGTCAAGGAAAAAAAATGTGACAGGTGGTGTTTAGACCCCCTTGCTAATGAAAACTCTAAGGGTCAATCTGTGCCGGGGTGAGGATCAGTGAGCATGTGAGCTATAGCCATATGAGGAAGAGTGATCTAGAATAAATAAGTTAAAATAAAGGGGAATCATTCAAGGAAGATTCTATACAAATTATTTCCTCTCAACTGTTAAAAAATACTAATTTTCCAGGTCTAAAAAAAAAAACAACAACAACCCAGGTTTAAGGTCTTGGGCCTTAATGGCAGTGGAAACAGCATGGAAATAATTGTTTTCCCGTCAAAATGGAAAAAAAAATTATTTTGATTATTTTTATTACTTTTTGGAGAGAATATGCAATAAAAGGGAAGTTTGAGTTTGAGAACAGGGCATTTGAGTGTAGTCCAATGTTTATTTTTGAATGATTTTTTTACTGAGAAAAAATGTTTAAATGTATCTTTGTCCTTGAATAGAAATAATGAAAATGTTCTTAATTTACATGTCAATATGCTGATTTTGTTTCCTATTTGTTTGATCTGATAGTCCATATGTATTTACTAGAGTGCCACACTGAGTGGTTTAAACAATAGAAATTTATTCATTCACAGTTCTGGAAGCCAGATGTTCAAGATGAAGCTATAGCTAGGATTGGTTTCTTCTGAGGACCTCTCTCCTGGGCCTATAGATGGTCATCTTCTTCCTGTGTCTCACGTGGGCTTCCCCCAGTGAGTGGCTGTGTCCTAATCCCCTTCCCCTAAAGGACACCACCCTATAACATCATTTAACCTTAATTATCTCTTTAAAGACCCAAACTCCAAATACAGTCACATTCTGAGGTATTGAGGGTTAGGATTCCATCATATAAATTTGAGAGGGGGGCACAATTCAGCCAATATCACTATACTATTTCTTTCCATAGTGTATTTTCATCTGCAAATTCTAATTTTTTTTTTAGGTCTGGAAAATATGCTCAAATTATTTAAGAATATCACCTTCAATATTTCTAATACACACTTTCATATTATTATACAGATAGTTGTGCATGAAATTCCTCCCTGTCCATTGAAATCTAAACTATTAACCGGGATGGAAAATAAATATCATACATGTATGTATATATACGTGTATAAGTGCATGTAAGCTGTAATAGACAAGAAAAGGGCTAAAGAAAAATATTCATATTTCATGAACAGATTGCAAAGTATTGTTATGTTCTCAGTCCTGGTGTGCTTTTCAGAAATCGCACTCTCTCCCAGTAGTGTAGATGGCATATGAAAAAGACTTTTATATTAGTGAATTTGTGTTCCACCATTTCATGAAGAAACCAAGCATGATTTCTTTTTAACTATCGTCTATTTAGACATTGATTCGCTTTACCTAGAAAACCTTCTTTCTAATTAAAACTCTAAAAGAAATCATAAGGGAAATCATAATCACAGTAGAGAACATGAGAAGAACACTGTTCAGGGTAAGGGTCAATTTTAATCACCTATCTCATTGGCTACTTCTTGTAGTTACAGATGCCTGCGCAAAACTGTCTCTCCCTCTCCACCTGAACTTCATTCACCCACCCCTCTTTACATTGTGTTTTGTATAGGTCAAATTCTAGGCTTTAAAATCACGTTATCAGCAAAAAGCATCATAAAGTCTTTGAATCATTTCACCTTCCCAAGCTCAGTTATTTTGTCAAAATACTTATAGAATTGTTTTAGAAATAATTATCAAAATACCTTTTAGCTAAAATGGGAACAATAATTATTGTAAAAACATTTGAGGAACTACAACAACATGGAAACAAAATCTCTGGGATGAAGATAAAATATGGGCTATTTTAATTTTATCTCCAGCCTTGCCCCAGGCA
This sequence comes from Neofelis nebulosa, assembly GCF_028018385.1. Lineage (NCBI taxonomy): Eukaryota > Metazoa > Chordata > Mammalia > Carnivora > Felidae > Neofelis > Neofelis nebulosa. The sequence continues at coordinate 52,911,378 of NC_080796.1, forward strand.
CTATCTGACAAGGTAAGGTGAGGTTATGGCAATCGGCAAGAGAAAGTCCCCAATTCTCCTCTCTCTTTCTACTTCGTATTTCTTAAACATTAAACCGTGGAAATATCAGAACCCTACAGTGACTGAATTTCAGACTTGGGATGCCTCTGAAGTCTCTTCTTATCAGGGGACAAATGCAGGGTCAGCAGGTTCATGCTGCACATTTTCAAGGGAAAGAAACTCAAATACTTTATGCTACTAAAAATCTATCGCTTTTTAACCTTTCACTTTTGGTGTAATTTGGTGAAACCACATGTAATTTGATTTGATTGCAACAGAGTGTAAAATTGCATTTTTTGTTTCCCTTTGTTATAAAAAAGGTATATATGTTTGACGGGGATGGCAGCGAAGCTGAGGCAGGGAGGAAGAGTGGGGTGCAGGCAGGGAGGGCTATGTTTACCACATTGAGTCCTGTACTCCCTTTGTACCACAACTTTCTTGTCTACACTCGCCCCCATTTCCCTTCTCTTGCCTGCACGAGCGAGAACTGCTGTTCAGTGACCAAAGGTTACAGGACTGTCTAACCACTTATTAATTTATAACACTATTCCTCAAATTGTCTTTCATACTTCATCGTGTGCACATGGTCATTATTGCTTCAAAAGCTAATGATGCTATAAAAATATCTATGGCTTAAGAAGGACACTATCTAAATAAAAAAGTCACAAACAACTCTGGAATATTGTAATGTCAGCAGGCTCAGCACCTGAGGACCTGAGAATAGACACTGCATGCGTTTTGGTGTTCTATTATATACAGGGTTGTTCTTTTGTGGTTTCACGGCAGTTATTTCCAAGCCTTGTCTTTCTCCGAGGTGAGATGAGAAACAGGCTGGGTGAGTAATTGTTTTGTTTGGATCGTTGCAGACCTTCTCTAAGTCAGAAAAATGGATGTGATGACCTCAGGAAATTCCTTCAGGTCTTATTGTCCTAGAAAATCAAATATATTGCAAGCAGCCAAATCCATAGCAAAAAAATTAGCATTGTAAATATACCCATTTTCTATACACACTGCATTCATGTTGTTTTATACAAGGGAATATTAGCTTATTAGCTAATCTAATTTTCTCGTGACATAAAATTGTTTCTTTTGCTAGCATGCATGTTTCAGATTCATGCATACTACGGTGTGTAATTACCAATGATATATTTTTTATACAGCAAGTGACATCATCCATTTTTTATTATTTTTTTTACCCCAGAGGACAATAAACAGTTACACACTTACCTATGCTGATCATACTGTTTACACATGGCAGGTGCTGACGTAGTTGTAAACTGGAAGATAAGAATTAAAATGCAACACCACAAGTTAGAAATGTTGCTGAGGCTGTCCTGCTAAAATAAAATCTAATATTTTAACATACCATATGATACCTTCCAGTAAAATAAAATTACGCTTAAACAAAAAAATATATTTATTTTATTTCCTATTAAAGGGATTAAGTAATTAAAAAATATATTTAATGTTTATTTTTGAGAGAGAGAGACAGAGCCAGAGTGGGAAGGAACAGAGAGAGAGGGAGACACAGAATCTGAAGCAGGCTCCAGGTTCTGCTCAACGCAGAGCCTGACACAGGGCTGGAACTCATGAATCAGGAGATCATGACCTGAGCCAAAGTCAGAGGCTCAACCAACTGAGCCACCCAGATGCCCCATAAATAATTATTTTTAATAACATTTACTTGCTCACATGCTCACTTGCTCACTTGCTCTCCTTTCTTGAGAGTAAAGGAATGAATCTTGAACTTTCAACACACATCTATAATGTTTCCCATATTGTCCAGTTGGAATCCTTTTTCCTGAGTTCTCTGCTTATCATTTTTCTTCATCTTTATGGTAGCATTCTCTCACAAAGCCAAAAAAAAGAAATGAAAAAAGAATTTCAGGAATAATTTTGTTTTTTAATCTGGGAACAATAGAAATTAGTGTAGCAGACCTCTCTCTCTCTCTCTCTCTCTCTCTCTCGCCCCCCCTCCCCCGCTCCGCTGCCTCTGTCTGTGTATATGTGTATTTGTCTCTCTGTCTTTCTTTTTCTCTTTCATTGAATAAGTTCAAATGGCAAAGAGATTTCTCAACTACATTCTCCAAAATGTGTGACAATCTTCATACAATACTAGTAATTCCTGTAATGTGCACTATTAAAATATATGAAATAAGAATGTGTTTTCCAAAAGCCAGAAATACATAATAAGAGGAGCCCTGGAACTAATGACAACAATATACATTAAAACCCCCTCTAGAGTTTGAAGCCTGATTTGAGCTCTGGTATCTGCAGCAGGTAGGTGCCTGCAGCCCAGTGCAATGGGGTGGGAGATGGTTAGAGATCAGCCAGCGGAAACCTGTTTAAGCTTTTTAGTTGCTGTCGCACTTTTGTTGGCCTGCCCTGTAAGAAAGACAGTAGTAACAGCTCAAACTATTCATCCAGTTTGTAAAAACCAGTGCAGACAAACAGTAGCTGTCAGGCACTTTCTCTTCCACTAGAGTTCCTCCAAATACTAAGTCCTCAGCATTATCACTTACAAAACTGTCTCCTCCAAATCCTTCCTTTTCCTAAGACGTTAAGTTGGAACACTCTTCTGAGGAGTTCCCTTCTCTCTGGGATCTTCGCTTCTCAAGTAATGTTTGAATTTGGTCTTTTTATGTCTTACGATGGATTTTATTTTTTATAATTTATCTGTTTTTTTCCAATTATTCTTGGCTATCTATAGTAGGTAAAATAAAATAAAATAAAATAAAATAAAATAAAATAAAATAAATCTCCACATCCAAAACCTCAAAACAGTGAATGTGTTATTATATGGCAAAAACTACTTTGCACATGTGATTATACTAAGGGTCTTGAGATGTCGAGATTGCCATGGATTATAGAGGTGGACCACTATAATTGCTAGGGTCTTTATAAGGAGAAGGCAATGTGACCACAGAAATAGTACCTGGAGTAACGTAGCCAAGATGAATGCAGCCACTAGGAGCCAGAAGAGGCACGGAATGGAATCTTGGCTACCGGCTCCAGAAGGAACCAACTTGGCTGACACCTTGACTTTCAGAAAATCATTGAAAGTGCTTTTGGACCTCTGCCCTCCGGAACCATAAGAGAATATATCTGTATTGTTTTAAGCCACCAACTCTGTGGCAATTTGTTACAGCAGCATTTTAAAATTAATATACTATTCTTGGTGGTCTGTATGATTTGGAAGAAAGAGGAAAACACTACCATGCAAACTAGTAATGACAATTACCAGTCACATCAAAGCAAGCACAGGATCCCCTTCAGTAGAGTGAGAGGAGGTAGGAGGTAACTGCAGAGACCAAAAATTGTCAGCAAATACACATGTCAAAAAAGGGTAGCTCCCCCATCTTTAGTGAAAGTCAGAGCAAACAAGGCTGTATGTGACCAGGGAATTCTGGAGAAATTCTCTAAGGTTCCAGTTTGGTTACAAACACAAAAATTTAATAGAAACTCAAAGACCAAATGATACCATAATGGTCAAGACCTTGAAAAGAGATCTGGCAAACATATGCTCTCAGAAGGGCAGAGGCTTACTCTGAAGAAAAGATAATGCAAATTTATTGAGCAGTTAATAACACCAGTTAAGGGAAAGAAAAGGATCTAATGGAAGGGATGGGTAGAGAAAACTGACACAAGCAAAGATTTATGAGCAAAATAGAATACTCATCTAAAAGTGGAAGATAGGGAAATGGCTCACCGAGAAGGCAAAGCCCAGCCAATTCCAGCCAGACAAAAATAAACCTAGGATGCAAGACAAAAATCATCTCTTTAAGAATGGATGCAAGTGAAGATTAAAATAATATACAGTTGTTACAAGAAATAAAAACGAAAATAGAGTGAATAAGTCCCAAGGGACAATAAAATGACCAAAAATATTTGAAAAGTTTGACTTAAAACTTTATTTGAAAACTTAACTTTTTAATTTTTATAATTAAAAAAATTGTTTTTAGTGTTTATTTTTGAGAGAGAGAGAGACAGAGTGAGAGCTGGGGAGGGGCAGAGAGAGGTAGGGAGACTCAGACTCTGAAGCAGGCTCCAGGCTCTGAGCTTTCAAGACAGAGCCTGATGTAGGGCTTGAACTCAGGACATGGACTATGAGATCATGTCCTGAGCCGAAGTAGGACTCTTAACTGACTGAGCCACCCAGGCGCCCATGTTTTTGTGGGGTTTTTTTTATCTTTTTATTTTTTTTAAATTTTTTTTCAACATTTTTTATTTATTTTTGGGACAGAGAGAGACAGAGCATGAATGGGGGAGGGGCAGAGAGAGAGGGAGACACAGAATCGGAAACAGGCTCCAGGCTCCGAGCCATCAGCCCAGAGCCTGACGCGGGGCTCGAACTCACGGACCGCGAGATCGTGACCTGGCTGAAGTCGGACGCTTAACCGACTGCGCCACCCAGGCGCCCCTGTGGGGTTTTTTTTAATTTTTATTTGAAAACTTTAAAGTAGACAACTTATTTAGAATAAAAAAAAGTGGCGAAAAATGTTCAAAAATAATATTTAGAAAAAGCAGGATATGAAATGACTCCTAACCAAATTTAGAAATTGTAAATATATATTAAATTAAAAATACATAATTAATATATAAATAAAATAAACATATATAAATAAAAAATATATATCTATAAAATTGGGCTCCAAAAGACAAAATAAAAAGCAGAAGAGATTTTATTGAAAATTATAATACCATCCATCCCACCCTACCTCTGCCAACACACTACTCTGTACTAATTTACTACCCTAGCCTAAATTCTGTTTAGAATTCTTTACTATTCGAAGCTCCCAAAGTTAAGTTTGCTTTTTCCTGTCAATTCTTCATAGATTTGTTGTCTCTTTGTCTAAAAAATATAAAAACTGCCTTGATCATTTCTTTAGATCTCAATTCCATTATCGGGCTTCCGTGCACAGGTAATAAAACTGTGTGTGTGTGTGTGTGTGTGTGTGTGTGTGTGTGTTTTCTCTTGTTAATCCATTTCATACAGATTTAATTCTTAGTCCACCTGGAAGAATTTGAGGGTAGAGAAGAGTTTCCCCTACCCTTCAACAGCAACATTTATATACTCAATACTTTAGGATCATCAAGAAAGAAAACGTGAGTCAACCTTCATTCAGCTATATTAACTTCAAGTTAAGGCTACAGGAAAATAGTTCTGGAGATAAACAGACTCAGGGACTATTTTTCCCTTGATATTTCCAAGAATATCTACCAGGGAATAAGTTCAGCTCACCAAAAAACAAATCAAAATCTTTGGCATGATATCTGAGAGTGACAATGAACATTTTATTTATAGCACTAATTTTTAAAATGTGGATAAATCACAAAATGATATATATAATTTTTACCATGACAATAAAGAAATAATACAATTAAACAAAATATTGGAGATGGTAAAGACTAATAAGTATACTTGAGTTTAGAAAGTTCCACCCTAAGATAATACCAGAGGACTTATATCGTCATTTAGCCTTGAATAAGAATTCGTGGAAATGATAAAATTGCAAAGTAAGCCAGTCCTCATAATCATATAAAGTTTGTATATAACATCATAAATAAGTGGTAATTTAATAGCATTAGAATAAAATACATTGTAATTCTATGTAACTGCAGGATTCTAAGCTGGTCTCTGAAAAGTAGTTCTGCAGCATGAACATAACATTTCGTTTTCACTTATTCGTTCCTATTTGCCCTTTCTTGTAACACTTGAAAGAATGAATAAGTGAGGTGCCTCTGAGAAAGCTGGAATAAATAATACAATCTAGAATTCATAGTTGCCTTTGGCTTCTCCAACTTCCCTTCTTGACCCTTCCATCTTTTCTATTGGCAGACACTTCCCCCCCCACCCCCCCCAACCTTCGCCTACTGGTTTCACCTTGAGTACACTTATTAATGCTCTTTGCTAGTCATGACCCATGGAAATATTTACAATCACCACATTCATACTTGTGCCCAAGAGGGACTTTCCAACTAACAAAATTACTCTTAAAATATAATGATAGGACTGCATATCTTGTGTGTTTCATGAATCTAGATTTGAGTTGCCCAATAAAGTAACCATTTGCTGCAAGTGACTATTTAAAATTTGATTGAATCTAAATAATATTAAAATTCAATTCCTCAGTCACACTGGGTACATTTCAAATATTAACTAGCCACTTGTGATGAGTACCTACCCTTTCCGATTCTGGAAAACAGAGATATGGAACATTTCAATCACCACAGAAATGTCTGTCAGACAATGCTACTCTAGATTCACAATAGTCTCTTTGGAAATAAGGGCCATGTGATAAAATATAGTTGTGAAATGCTGTGCATTTCGTTATATTACTGGATAAGATATACTTTTAAAAATTTTAATCATTAAATACAGTGTTTCCCAGAGTTAATGAATAGGATATTTATATTTAAATCTTGTCTGAATTCAGGAAAACGGATGTTCCATGGAATACACTTTGAGGGAAGATGATAGAGCAACTTAAGAAAGGATTTATTTCACTAAGTTCTAGTAAAAGAAACTGACTTGAATTATGTGTGATGAGTTTACTGCATAAAAAAAAATTAGCTTTTAAATATAAATTTAATATTTTTTTAAAACCACATTTACCAACATATGCTTTGTGCTACATAACCAGACTAATGGAAACTCTGTGCTTAGTTAGAAGCTAATTTAAAAACTCAAGGCCTCTTTTTGTTTTTCATGGGATAATTTTTTAAAAATTTTACATGTTTAATTTGCACATAAAAGTGAAAGCTTTTTAGAGTTACTAAAGTTTGTTTTGGCATGCATTAATATTAACTCATGGCTGGGGCACCTGGGTGGCTCAGTCGGTTAAGCGTCCGACTTCAGCTCAGGTCATGATCTCACGGTCCGTGAGTTCGAGCGGTGAGTCGGGCTCTATGCTGACAGCGCAGAGCCTGGAGCCTGTTTCGGATTCTGTGTCTCCCTCTCTCTCTGACCCTCCCCCATTCATGCTCTGTCTCTCTCTGTCTCAAAAATAAATGAAAAAAAAAAAACGTTAGAAAAATTAAAAAAAAATTAACTCATGGCTGAAGGTAGTGGGTTAGTATTCTAAAATGTGGTCCATAAACAAAGGAATTATTTAAAAGGGCACATAATTTCTAATATGTATGTACATAGCAAATATATTCAATTCCCATAATTTGGGTGAAAAGAAATTTGTTACCAATACATTATCATTATTGCCTGGAGTTGGTTAGGGTGACACTTTGTTCCTCTTAATCATTAATATTTAACTCATTTGTAGGATTGCTCTCAGCCATTACATTGTCTGGGTGGGCATTTGGTTGTGAAAAATTGCCAGTTGTTTTGTTATGTTGGTTAGTAATTTGCTTTGTCTCAGTCCTTCAATGTGATCATACTCTTGGGCCATCTTAAGTTGGCCACCATTAAAACAGAGTTTTCAAACACGTATCTAAAGTTACATCACTAGTGAATGGTGGAATCAGGATGCGGGCATGCTTATTGTGAAATATATTCTATTCCTTTTTGCCTTATATCTGTGTCAATACTGGATTTAAGCATTAAAATGATATTATGGTAAATGGATTTTCTATAGTAGAAAGAAAAGACACAGAACTTTTGCAAAAACAAGGGCAAGGGCAGCACCAATGGGAGCAAAGAGAAGTCTTCATGCTGATGGAGAGAGAAGTGTCAACCCCTCCTTGATGAGGTTAGCATTTCAGGAGACACAGTAAGACAGCCTGTAAATGCATATGTAAAACCAGTCCTTTTGTGGATAAACAAAGCCTGTCAGAAATCAGAAGATAGTAAATCATAGCTGAAGTTTGCCCTTTCTGGCTGATGTAAGAATCATTGTGAATAGAGAACAGTTTAAAAATAGAAGAAACAAGAAATATACAGAATATTTTAACCCTTTTTTCAGAGGGAAAAGTTATCTATGATAAGAACTTTGCCTTCACTATTGCTCTTCACATATAGAAATGAAGAGGGTGTAAAACTAAGCTAAATTGAACATATGCAGTGGAATGCAACCAAATAGAAGACTATGGATAAAACACATGCACAAAACAGAAAAATCCCGAGTGACAAAATACATTATAAAGGGCATTTCTCAATTTATACTATGAAAGCAATATATTGCTTAGGAAACTTTTTCAAGCCGCATGTGAAAAGAGATATTGAGGGGCGCCTGGGTGGTTAAGCGTCTGACTTCAGCTCATGTCCTAATCTCACGGTTTGGGTTCAAGCCCCTTGTGGGGATCTGTGCTGACATCTCAGAGCCTGGAGCCTACTTCAGATTCTGTGTCTCCCTGTCTTTCTCTCTCCATCCCCTCCTCTGCTTGTGCTCTCTCTCTCTCTCTCTCAGAAGTAAATAAATAAACATTAAAAAAAGAAGAGATATTGACATCTCCTTTTATTTATTACTTATTATTACTTATTTTTGTTGCATTTAAAAATAATATGACTTTTCTCTAAATAAGAGAGAGGCATATGCATTGCTAAAACTAGGAAAAATAGAAATAAGTAAAGAAAAAAATAACATTTATCCATGTATTGCTTTTAGACTTGCCAAAACCCAGAGATACTCTATTTTTTTCTGGATTTTTTCTCTTACCTTATAAAATTGGTAAAGTTGGAGCTAATATTTCAGGTTTTCACTAATTCATTAATTTCACTAATTAAATTTATTTATACACTCATTTGTGCATGTGTCTGTATATGCATGTATATATGAGAGTATGTATGTATGTATTTGTATGTTTATTTGCTTGTCATTTTTTTTTAACCAAACATCTTTGGCTCTGTAAAGGCATTCAAAGTAATATTTTGCATTATTTCCATTGAATATTGAGGTAAATCCTGCCAAATAATTATCTTTATTTGATGAAAGTAAATACTCTAAATACATAATATCAGCTGCCCACCTAATGCTATTTTTTCCTACTTCACATTATTAAAGACATTTAATTTATTACGTGTTGACACCTACTTTTATGTTGCTTTGAAACTTTATATATACTTTTTCCTATTATATACTTCTTGTCTCTACAGTTAACCCTATGAATTCTCAAATTAGTAGTCACATATTCCGCTAACTTTGAATGCCTAAAATGCAAGTAAATGTTTGGCAGTCTTCTTTTATAATGAGTGCTTACTCAGAACCAATAAAATATAAGTAACACAAAGAGTATATGATACACTCCTGAATTACAGGGAATTGATGGATACTCTACAAAACTTGACTCAAAATTTTTTGAAGAGAAAATGTTGCCATAGTCAACAGCACTTAAGGTTATATGAACAACTCAGACAGCAAGAATGATAGGCTGTGTTAATAGTGAATGTTTTAGTAGGAGTCCCAGAGCATCATTTTAGAGAAAACTGGTTTTGAAGATTAAATTATAATTTTTTACACTTTTTTTTTTTTGCCTCAAAATTTTTAATGTTTATTCATTTTTGCGAGAGAGAGAGAGAGGGAGAGAGAGAGCAAACAGGGGAGGGGCGGAGAGAGAGAGGGAGATACAAAATCCAAGGCAGGCTCCAGGCTCTGAGCTGTCAGCACAGAGCCCGACGCGGGCTCGAACCCACAAACCGTGAGATCATGACCTGAGCCGAAGTCAGAGGCCTAACCGACTGAGCCACCCAGGACCCCTACTTTATTTTTTTTTTAATTCATTTATTTATCTTGAGAGGGAGAGAAAGAGAGAGAGAGAGAGTGGGGATGGGGCAGAGAGAGAGAGGGAGAGAGAGAATCCCAAGCAGGCTCTGTACTGTCAGCTCAGAGCCTGACCCTCAACCAACTAAGCCATTCAGGTGCCTCTACTATAATTATCTACTCTTATATTTGTTCTTACTTTTTCTTTCGTTTTGTTTTGTTTTGTTTTGTTTTGTGGTTTGTTTTTTGTTTTTTGTTTTGGGTTTTTTGTGGTTTTTTTGTTTTTTGTTTTTTTGGCTTGGATAATTTTAGCCTTTCTTTCCTCCACGAAGACAACATTATTTTGAGCAATTGTAATAAATCTAATACTTTCTGCTTTCTTCACTTTCAGTTATGTTACAGAACCTGAATAAGATGATTGCGGTAGACAGCTTCAGAAGTGGCTCCCCATAATCTCTTCTCCCTGGTATTTATGTCATTGTAATGTCTCTCATGAGGCTCACATGCAAAGAACAGAGTCCGGATTTCATCCAACAAACAGCAAGGAACTGAGTCCTGTCAACAGCGACAAGAGTAAGTTTGGAAGTAGATCCATTCCTAGCTGAGGACTAAGATGACTGCAGTTCCAGGTGATAATCTTGATTACAGACACTCTGAGCCAGAGGTTCCAAGTAGGCTGTCCCTGGATTCCTAACCCAGAAAAATTGTGAGAAATGTTTATTGCTTTAAGTGACTAGATTTTAGGATAATTATTATATTGTAACAGATAACTAATGCAATAGCAGACATGGAGAATGCAAAGGAATGTCCTTATGTGCAAGGATATAATGATAATAATAATATATATATACACTATCAGTAATAGATATGCTTATTTGCCCCAGAAGACACAAAAGAGGACATATTTTAAAATATTTACTGCAATGCTATTACTATCACTTCTAGAAAAATCTAGTAAGAGTATTTTGAAGACTAAAAGAAATCCTATATATTATCTATTCCAAAGTTGAAAATGCTATGATGCTTTGGTCAAGTCACAGGTCAAATATTTTCCCTACTCATCTTTGGCCCTCAGTTCCTTTACGCTGAATATAAGTTTTCATCCCAATTTTTAAAAACACATGTATAATCTCTGTTGTGCAGAGTCACTTTCTTATAGAAGCCATTGGTTGGAAAATGTGGTAGTGTGCAAAAACTACCAAAGGTAAAAGTCAAGTTCCTGTTGATAGTTTGTTCTTCTTCTTCTTTTTTTTAATCTAACATTTCTGTCTATGACTCATGTGCGTCTTTAGTGACCTTCAAGGATCCTAAAATTAGGGACTGTACCAAATGTGAATACATTTGGACTATGGCCATAGATCATTAAAGACTAAAAGCATTGGGAAGAGTAATGCTCCAAAGCACAAGTGTCTTTCTCATTTACTACCACATCTAACTGTTTTCGATCCTGAAATTCATTATAAACGTCACTTATAAACATTTAACTTTTGTTTCAATGATTAACTGAAGAGCATGTCTACTAATCACTACCATTTTGTCCCCTGCAGCAAGTTCTGGCACAGTAGCTTTCTATCAGTCCCCTAATTCCGGCTAAGGTCAGGGTTTGCATGTCAAACCGTATGAACATTTATTAATTCACATATTTTGACCAATTTACAACTTAACTCAAATATTAAAACGTAAGCAATTCGAGTAGATCAAGAATTACTTGCCATGTATTTCATCAAGTGGTTCCAAATTTAGCCTGTTGCTATTCGACTTCCAATGTACTGCAGGTATTCAATAGCACTATCATTTCCAAATTAGTTTTATAATAATTAAAAATTCAGATATTTTTATTTATTTTAATATTCCTGTGTGCTATACATAAGCAAAATCGAGGGTGTTTTGCTTTTCATTATTTCAAAAATCATTCTTTTCAATCTGTATAAATACTTCCTCCTGAATGTGAAAAACATATGATCAAGATTAAAATAATAGCTGGAAAACATTTCATTTAAAATGTAGCAGCAGGGGGCGTCTGGGTGACTCAATAAGTTAAGCATTTGACTCTTGATTTCCGCTCAGGTCATGATCTCATGGTTCCTGAGTTCAGGCCCCAATCAGGCTTCGTGCCGACAGCATGGGGCCTGCTTGGGATTCCCTCTCCCTTCTCTCTCTGCCCCTCCCCTGCTCTCTCGCTCTCTCTCTCTCTCTTGAAAAAAATAATAAAAAAAAAATGTAATACCTGTTATCAAGGCCAAAAATAGTTTAATGTAATATTTCTCAATATATCAATGTATTGAATGTAATTACTATACACTATACAGATACATTAAAAAGTAAAAAATGATAAAACTGTGTAGCTCCAGATTTACATTCTATGTTACTCTACTAGGATCTATCATTAAAATAAATGTATTACCAACTGTTAATCAAGTTATCATGAAAATACTAAATTCACAAGTACATCAGAGTCAAGTGAAAATTTGTTAATAAAAATGATACTTATAAACAACTTTCTACAGTGTGACATTTATTATCAGTTTCTGAAGGTGAATGAAATAGGAGGACATGCTTAGGTCAACTTAGGGTTTTTCACAAGAGGAAATGTAAAGCAATTTTAAGAAAAGGATGTAGAAGTGTTGAATGGGAGGAGTCTTGAGAAAGAAATTAAAGTCTTCTATGGTCTCTCTAGATTATTAGAAGGGAGAATAAGCATAGAAAATAATTGAGAATAAATAGGGACCAAATGGGAAGGTAATGAATTCATTAGGGTAAGTAAATATGGGAATTAATGAGAGCTGAAAGGACTGCTGTCAGATATCTGGATGTTTAATTCAAAGGCAGAGCTGTTCAAGATGACGGTAGGATGCAGGGTATAGTCACAGAATGAAATTAATGGAGTGGAGGTGAAAATCAGTGGGTTAGAGGATTCAGGGGCCAGTACATGATCCTTTCTGTGAGAAAGGCACTTATTTATTGAAGTTTCTCAGATCACAAAGGTGGGGAACATGAACTGGCACCAGATTAATGCAGGGATGTATGGGCTCCAAATAGGCTGTTTTTTCCTAAAAACAAAAATGTCATGTTTAGGAAAGAAGTAATTTTGAGGAAGAAAAATGGTGACGCACCATCTGCCACACTTCTCATAAGAAACAGCACAATAAGAAATCTTCAGAAACTGCAAAGAACATGATTATATAGCAGAGGGAGGTATGTCCAAGGTAACTTAAGAGGCAAGAGGAAAATATTCTAGAATGAGGTGAAATATGAAGGACAATGAGTTTACATAAAACAGAGAGGAGGGGGCATGGGGGACCATCAGCAGCAGGATGGAAGCCACTCTGCTGACTCCAGAATACAAGGAGAACCATAATGGGTGAAGGTACGTGCCAAGACAGACACCCAGTGGAATTTGAGTTTGGTTGAATGTGATGGATGAGTAGCTAGAACAGTGTGGTAGAAATAACTGGATGCCATCTCTGAGAGGAAACCAGGTGTGAAAATACTTCCAAGCTGAACCAATTAAAGACAATGACTGGTTTCAGACTTAGATAATATTCTCTGTTTGCAATCCAATTATTACCTTGTAGTCATGTAGTTTGTAGTCATTAGTTTAAAATCATATGGAATGCTGCTGTGTAGGGTGTAGAAATTGTCGGTAGATCATTTTTCCTCCCTAAAATATGAGAACAAGCCAAATGAGCCACAGAATCACAGTATATTTCAAAACCCATCAAAGAGCTGGGGATGTAAAGAAATGTGAATTAACTTCCAAAAAATGGCTAGCCATTCTTACGTGACAAAATGTCCAGTAGCTTTCAGCACTGTACAAAAAAAACAAAACAAACAAACAAACAAACAAACAAACAAAAAAAACAAACCTGGGTGAGAAGGAATCTGCTCTTCTGAGAATTGTGGAGAAACTAGACAAATTTTTAACAAATCTTTAAATGTCACTGGAAGGACTTGATGGCTAGAATTATGAGGAGTCCAAGTCCCAACCCCAGACAGCATTCATGCACCCACTATTTTCCAAGGACTTATACCACTTACAAGAGGGGTGGGCAGGGCAGAAGACCTAGGAGAGATGTCCCCAGGTGCAAGAAACCTTTCTGATTGCAGGGCATCAGCACAAGCCGATTGAAGGCAAGAGCAAAGAGAGCAATGAGAGAGATGCACTAGAGCTCCTGAGGACTCCCCAGCATGCAAGGTAACAGTCTTGGAAGGGCAGAAGGAGGAGCAGAACTGAGAAAATCTCACCCAGGGAGGAAGGATGCATGACAGTCACCCTCTATCACTTACCTTCCAAAGAGTAGAGTGGGAGACCAAGCTTTTAGCTTTTTTTTTAACTTTTATTTTGAGAAAGAGCATAAGCAAGGAAGTTTGGGCAGAGAGAAAGGTAGAGAAAGAGAATCCTAAGCAGGCTCCACGCTGTTATCACAGAGCCCTGAACCAAATCAAGACCTGAACCAAATCAAGAGTCAGATGCTTAACCGACTGAGCCACCCGGGCACCCCCAAGCTTTATCTTTAATCTAAAAGCTATTTAACTATGTTGTTTTGTTTTCAGATATACTGAACTTTTTACCTATGCATATATATTTGTGTGTGTGTGTGTGTGTATCTATATCTATATCTATATCTATATCTATATCTATATCTATATCTATATCTGTGTGTGTGTGTATATATATATATATATATACATATATATATATATATATTTTTTTTTAGAAAGAGAGAGTGGGGGAGAGGGACAGAGGGAAAGGGAGAGAATTTTAAGAAGGCTCCATGATGATTGCACAGCCCAACAATATGGAGCTCAATCCCACGACCCTGGGATCATGACCTGATTCGAAATCAAGAGTCTAACGCTCAACCTACTGAGCCACCAAGGTGCTCCTATTTCTTGATTTCTACATTACATTCACTGAAGTAAAAAATTGTTGTCCATATGAACATATTTTTTGTAATAGGTTGATAATTGTGGCTTCCATGGTAGACTAATACATAATGACTTCATTGTACATATTTTATGTATACTATATAAGAATGTATTTATGATTTTACTGTATAACATTCAACATGTGGTCTAAACTTGTTAATCACATAATTCAAGTCTTCTTTACTTTTGTTTTTATCTGTCTCATTAATCTAGCAGCTTTTGAATATGATGTGTGAATATTTCCAAGTGTAATTGTTGCTGAATTGGTTTGTTTGTTTTATCTACTAGAATAAAAGCTGCACATGCACAGAGAGTTTTAACCTTTTATTGACTGATGTCTTCAAAGTGCCTAGAAGAGGGCCTGACACAAAGCAGCCTTTAATAAATTCTTGTTGATTTCAAATGGATATAATTTTACATTATGTATTTTGAAAAATGCACTTCAAAATATGTGTATTTCCATAATCATTACAAACTTTGATCATTACAATATAAGTGTGTATTAATCAATACACATTTCTCTATATAAATGATTAATTTATTGCTTAGAATAGTATGTTGCTTGATTTTGAAATTGTGATTCCTGCTTGCTTTATACTGAAGGGGGCCGGGAGGATAGTACGTCATGACTGTAGACAATAAGGGAGTGCATTGTTTGTAGAGACTCAACAACAATAATATACTAGTTAAAATTCAGTCTGCTTTCAATTATTGTGACAAGCTGGCACTTATAAACACTGTCGGTAATAAACTCCTGCTTGCCAGGGGACATGGTTCTCACGGCCCCCATCCTTGAAGGCCTGATATTCCAACACCTGCTTTCTTTCAAAATGTCTTTACTTATTCTGTTTTCCAGTGGAGATGGATTGAATCTTTGTAATGGATTAGGTACCTTGTTTATTTATAAAAATTTTCATCGTTCACAATAATACAGCTGGGTGAATTGTGAAACGTAACTATAGCATAAAATGTAATATAGAACACTAACCAGATGCTACCCAGAAATGTCCATCACGGCTGATAATCATCACCCAGGAGGAAGTGCTGATTTGATTTCAATCACCATGAACTAATTTTATCATCTTTCAATATTAGTATGAGTGAAATCTTACTGTATTTACTTTTGTGTTGCCTTCTTTCAGATAAAATTATGTTTGCGAGACCATCCTCAGTGATTCATCTACTTGTAATTCCTTCATTTTATTGATGCGTAGTACTGACTCCATGAAGATAATACATTTATCCATCAAACTGTAGAAAGTTTTGTTGTTTCCAGTTGGCATTTTTGTTAATAATACTGCTATGAACATTCTCATATATGTCTTTTGGTATAAATATGTACACAATTTCCTTGGGCATATAATTACTGAGTCACAGTTTAGTTTTTGTAAATACTTCCAAATAGCATTCAAATTGATTTTGTCACCACACCAGTAAGACCCCAAGACCTGACCTTTTCTGCCACCTGCATGTACCCACAGAACTTTGTCCCACATTTTTCTTAAGTTCTTCCTTCCAGTTTATCCTTTAACTCAGGCAAAAGACCCAATGGGCAAAGTATACAGTGATGGAATGGGAGCTACCCTCCCCCCACCCTCAGCAATAACAACTCCCCAGAGGAAGAACTCTGGCAACTCAGACCACCCAGACCAGTTTAAGTTCAACCACCAACTACACCAACACAGATAGA
Organism: Neofelis nebulosa; assembly: GCF_028018385.1. Taxonomy (NCBI): domain Eukaryota; kingdom Metazoa; phylum Chordata; class Mammalia; order Carnivora; family Felidae; genus Neofelis; species Neofelis nebulosa. The sequence continues at coordinate 52,927,686 of NC_080796.1, forward strand.
CCATGGAGTGAGGGACAGTTACCTCTATCTCATTATAATGTTAAAACCTCTGCTTGTTGAGGAGGACAAACTTCATGAACATAGTATATAATATATGCATAGGAATGTTTCCTTAAGATGCATGGGTGACCTTATGCCTACCTCTACACAAGATGACAAAACTCCCCTTTCTGAATATCCACCTAACTCTAAATAAAAAGCAACCCATTCCTCCTTGCTCTGAGAGTCACAGCTTTGGATATTATTCTCCTTGATCTCCTTATTTGCTGCTAGCAAACTTTCCTTTGTGTACAACTCCACCTGGTATAGTCTGTACCTATAATTCACCAAGGAGAAAACTCACATTAGTAAGGTTACAATTTTATTAATTTAATTAATTAATTTACATCCCTACCAGTTATTTCTGACGAAGCCATTTGCCTTACAATATTGGCCTCATTAGTCTCAATCCTTCTTGTTAATATTTGCTGTATTAGTGGCCATTTATTAGAATTGCAGTTTTAATTTATATTTCTCTGATGATTAATGATGTGCAAGACAGTTGGGTCTGAAATAAATATTAGTTTAGCCTGGAGACAGTAATGTCTCTTCTGCTATTCTTTAATGTGAGTATTGGGTGAATCTTGTTAGTGTTTAAACTGGGCTTAAGTTTTATTGTGATGGTTACTTTCAATGGACCAGAAGCCTTCATTTATACCAGAATAAACTAATACTGAGGATAGAGGCTGATATGCTGGAGTTTTACTCCAGGTTTCATGTTTACCTCAAGTGATGGTTTTTTTGTGCTCCTGAGCCTGGAAGAGGATCGCTCTAGGATTCTACCAGTCCTCCTCCCAGGGACAGACAGGAATTCATGTTACTCAGTGCTTGCTAACCAGCTGATGAACACAGGGAATGGGGGATAGCTAAGGCCATCTTCAAAGACAGCCTTGTGTCACTAGGTCTCAGGGATGGGGCTTTCTCAGGTTTCCCACCCTCCCCAGTGTTAGGAAGCCTTTCTACAGTAGGGCTCCACTTGTGCCTGGGGGCAAAATGGTTTGTTGTCTTTTCCTCTGTGGTTTAAAGCTGCTGTTTTTGTTTTTGTTTTTTTTTTTAATGTTCATTTATTTTTGAGAGAGCCAGAGCATGAATGGGGGAGGGGCAGAAAGAGAGAGGGGGACAGAGGATCCAAGAAGGCTGACAACAGAGAGCCCAGTGTGGGGCCTGAACTCATGAACCTCGAGATCATGACCTGAGCCGAAGGTGGACACTCAACTGACTAGGCCACCCAGACACCCCAAAACTTTTGTTCTGAAAAGAAGAGATTTGGGCAGGGCTTTCTATCTTTTCCACAGACATTATCTGCTTTTTAAGTGTGTACTGTGGATGTTTTTCTCATTTCTCCCTCCATGTCCCCAACCTTTCTCATTCAGGCCAGGTGGAGATCTATGGAGAACTTCAAGTACATGTGAGCTCTCCTTGCGTCTGAAGTTCCACAGGTATTTTCCTGTACTCCTGTATTTTAGCCTTTAGCACTTTGTTAGGCATTTTAGTGAATTTCTCTTATCCTTTTGTTTGTGTAAAGAGGATTGCTCAAATCTTCTTGGAAATTCCTATGTTCCTGACATTTTAGACCACGTTATTCCTACAATGTTAGCTTTCTGATGAGTTTAGAATTGTTCAAAGTTTGTAGATTATCTCACTTCTTCTTATTACTGGGGTGAGAGTAACATTTTGTCCAGCTTTCTACATTGTGTTTAGAAGTTAGAAGTGTATTCTATTTTCTTAATTTGGAAGAGAAAAAGTAATTACTAAGTTAAAGTTGCAGAAAAATAATATAAGTTACCCAACTTTAAAATAAAATATATTAGAAATACAAATGTGTTTGAAGAGAAATTGTTTTTAATTAATGGGGAAATGGTGCAAAGTAGTTGAACTTAAAAGTATTTATTCATGATCTCATACACTCACTGCCTGATGCTATAAAAGAACTGAGAGTCACAGAATAAATGTTACCTACAAAGCAAAGCAAAGTCTTTTTTTTCTTAAAGATTATTTATTTTTCAGAGAGAGAGAGAGAGAGAGAGCAAGCATCCGTGCAAGCGGGGTGAGGGCAGAGAGAGAGGGAGAGAGAAAAAGAATCCCAAGCAGGTTCCATGCTGTGAACACAAAGCCCAATGCAGGGCTTGAACCCAAAAACCATGAGATCATGACCTGAGCTAAAACCAAGAGTTGGACACTTTACTGGCTGAGTCACCCAGTTGCCCCCAAAGTCCTTCTATTGATGAAAGACTGAAGCAATTCTCACAAAAGTTTAAATTGCAATTTTAATAAACTTTAATACTTTCTCTATATTCTATTGAATTGCATTGCCATTAAATACACAGAAATAATTACATGTAAAGCTATGCTCTTGTGTAAATATTTTACCCTAAATATGTTCCCTACATTTCCAGTATTTAGGTTAAGATGTACTATAAAAAGCCTTATCAGGGTTTTTGTAGTCCATCCTTCAGAAAGCTATTCTTTGCCAAGAAAGCATTCCTCCTTGGTGTAAATTTAAGAATTTCTAGAGAGCATGTAAGATCTGAAAAACAAATCTGAAAGAAAGAAAGAGGAGGGAGGGAGGGAGGGATGGAGGAAGGAAGAAAAGAAGGAAGAAAAGAAGGAAGGAAGGAAGGAAGGAAGGAAGGAAGGAAGGAAGGAAGGAAGGAAGGAAGAGGAGGGAAGGAAAGGAAAGGAAAGGAAAGGAAAGGAAAGGAAAGGAAAGGAAAGGAAAGGAAAGAAAAGGAAAGAAAAGAAAAGAAAGGAAAGGAAAGAGGAAGGAAAGGAAAGTTAGGAAAGGAAATGGAAAGAAAAAGGAAAAGAAAAAGAAAAAAGAAAAGAAAAAGGAAAAAAAAATTATGTACCATAAAAGTAGAGAATAAGAAACCTGGATTGATATTACTATGGTTGGACTTCATGGAAAGTCAGTGATAACACAGAAACAGGCTTCAGAGACTAGAATACAATTGAAATTGTCCACAGAAGCGTTGAAGAGCAGCCATCCCATACATCCTCAGTCTTCCTCTGCCATTATGTCTAGACTTTTACAAGGAACATGAAATTTCATCCTCTTCTACTTGCATCCTTGTCCACGTCCTGGCTTCACTTTACTCAAAATTCCTGTGCAGGTCTTATTTTGATTCACCCATAAATAAGTGATTCGCATTGCCCTCTAGAACTCTGAGGTCTTGGCATATTTCATATGTTTAAATTGGTCAAATTATGATTAAGTTACCTTACTGTGCATATTCAGATCCAGTCCTGAAAATTTAGAAGTAATAGGGCCTATCAAAGATTATCATGCTTCTCATATAGTTTTCCCAGGCCCAAAAAAGAAATCATGGGCTTATGATAAACAATATACAATAAATAAAGAACAAAATAAAGAAAAAGAAAAACAATATTAAGAAAAATCAAAAGTCTGAGAATTAGAGAAATTTAGTGAACTGATCTGCATCTTTAGAACGTTATTAAGATGTGGCCTCCACCAAGAGGGAGCACAAAGCCAAAAGCATAAATGAGGTTGAGGTATAAATTCACACTAGATGGGTTTAAAAGTATATGGATAATATTATAAAAACATTGCCAAGAACCTAAGGAGTCAGAAAGATTAAAATCCCCATTAGAGGCTGTAATAACTTCAGCTCACCCCCATCTTTCCTCACAGCGCATTATTCAAATCCCAGATGCTGCGGATGTTCCCCAAGATGAGAGTTTGACTCGCGTTATCTTTCTCAGTAGGCCTCTCCATAAATTCAGGCCAGTTTGTGGATTAAAGGCTCTACTCTCAGCCATTCACCGTCACTTTATTCACCATGGCCATAGAGAGTGGATTTACGAGTTTAAAGACCACATCTACTGCTGTCTCTTCAGCAGGAGCTTCCTGTGACTTTATTCTGTTAAAAATGGGCTGAGAGAAGACATCACATTAGCATTTGCAATAACACCACAAAGTATTATTCACTTAATAGTTTGTTGATCTTGGAAATGTCTGTGAGTACGAGCCTCTTCAGATTGAGAGAGAAAAAAAATTGAGAACCAAAGAGTAAATAAAAACATTTGCCTTCAATCATATCTTCCTTAGCAGAAATATTAAAAGTAAGCATCTTCTTGCTGTGAAATGACAGTTTAGTCTCATTTTCTCCTCCTTTTCTTTATAAGCTTAATGAAAATTTATTTTACACCTCACTGGATAAAATATTTTGGCCAATTATTGATTAAGGTGAAATATAGCAGAATTAAATCTGCTTGTTAGATTTCAGTGTGATAACAGTATCTTTAAAACCTGTCCTCCTCGGATTATACAGTCCTTATGATTTATGTTCAATACCCTGACAGACAAAAAGTAACAAAGAAAAAAATTCCTTAGGAGTTCCCAAGAACATATATATGTTTATCTGTTGACACCTTTTGCCTTCTTTTCTGTCTTATATTTTTTGTTGTTGTTTTGTTTTTCTTTCCCTTTTGAAGTGTTCAAGATCCTTTCAATGGTCTATAGCTAGGTTTCATCAGTTTTTATTGCTTTCTATATTCCATTGTGTTTATACCACACTTTATTCATTTATTCTAATGTTGACAAACATTTAGGTTGTGTCCAATTTCTGGCAATTCGAAATGATGATTCTATGCATATTCCCATGCATGTTTTCTGGACGAGATATGCACTTGTTTTTTTAGGGTCTACAGCTGCAAGTAGAATTGCTAAATTGTGGGATGTGCATATGGTGAACTTTAGCAGAAGTTGCCAACATGTTCCCCAAAAGTTTTGTCTGATTTGCATGATATCCAGTAGTGTAGGAGACTTCTCACGGATCCACAACCTCACCAATACTGATATTGGCAAGACTTTGTGTTAGCCAGACAATCTGTGATGCAGGAACATCATAGTGTGGCTTTTATTTGCTTTTGCCTGGTTACTAAAGACATTGAGTGCCTTTTCACACATTCATTGTCCATTTGGAGTCCACCTTTAGTAAAGTCCCCATTTATTGATTTGCCTTTTTAAATTTATATCATTGATTTGTGAAGTTCTTTATATATTCTATATAGTCACCATTCTTTAGATTATCTTTTCACAACTTAAAAGAATCTTTTTTAGTGTTTATTTTTGAGAGAGAGAGAGAGAGAGAGAGAGGCAGAGCGTGAGTGGGGAGGGACAGAGAGAGAGGGAAGACACAGAATTCAAAGCAGGCTTCAGGCTCTGAGCTGTCAGCACACAGCCTGATGCCAGGCTCAAACTCATGAACCACAAGATCATGACCAGAGCCAAAGCTGGATGCTTAACCAACTGAGCCACCCAGGCGCCCATCACAACTTTTTTGAATTCTTAATTTTAACATATATACAACATGTCAATGTTGTCCTTGAATTAGCTCCTTTGTGTTTTATCCTAAAAATCATTCTCTTCTTCAAGGTCATGAAAGTTGTCTCCTATATTATCTTTTAAAGGCTTTATATATTTGACTTTCACAGTTAGGTCTTCAATTTACCTAGCATTGACTCCCTTTTAGTTGTGTGATGTAGAGGTCCAATTTCATTTCTTTTCTTTATATGGATAGACAGATTTCCTACTACCAAGTATTAAAATTTCTGTCCTCCTACTACCTGGAAAGCCACAATGTACATATGAAGCTTCTGTATATGTGTATGTCTATTCTTGGACTTACTCTTCTGTCCCATTTGTTATGTTGTTAACTCCTGAGATAATACCATTTTTTTCTATAAGTCTTTACATCTAACGGTGTATGTCTTCTCCCATGTTTTCCTTCTTCAGTAGCATTTGACCATGACTGGGCAGTTGATTTCCATATAAATTTTAGAATCAGGAAATGAAAACTATTTGTTACTTTTATTTTAAAATAAAACATTTTGGGGCACCTGGGTGGCTCAGTTGGTTAAGCATCCAAATCTTGATTTTGACTCAGGTCATGATCTCATGGTTCATAAGTCCGAGCCCCGCATCAGGCTCTGCTCTAACAATGTGGAGCCTGCTTGGGATTCTCTCTCTCTTTCTCTCTCTCTCTCTCTCTCTCTCTCTCTCTCTCTCCCCCTACCCCACTCATACCTTCTGTCACTCTCTCTCAAAAGAAATAAATACACTTTAAAAAATAAAATAAGACATATATATGTGTAGTCATGTATATCTAGCCATCCTATGAATCACTTGCTAATTCTAATAATTATTAATTATTATTAATTTCATTGTTTTGGATGTTGTATCCATGAAATCATACAACCTATGATTATTAACAGTTTTTGTTTCTTCGTTCCTATGGCTTTATTTTTCTCATCAAGATTTTGGGTTTATCTATTACAAGACATGGCTTTCTTAGCAAATAGAACACATGATGTTTATTCAATCTATTTAGATTTTAGAGATCACATAGAATATTTGGTTGAGTATTTTAACTCATGAATCAAATAATAAAGGATAAGAGAAAGTTTAGCTGCTGTCCTGGTTGTTGTTCACACTGCTGTGTGAATGCTGCTGCTGATCCAGCAGATCCAAAAGAGGATTGATTTTTCTCTGTTGGATCAGGATTCTGGTCAGAGCATGCAGAAATCTTCAATCAGAGAAGCACATACAGACCACTAGCTTATGAAAGGAAGCTATGCTAAGAACCATTCTTCTTGTGAAAAATAGTCTTGGCTTCCTACACTTGTGCAGCAGGACTCCTTCAAGTTAGAAGTGGTACAAGTGAGGGAGGCCTGACTATATGTCCTAAAGCCACTAATATTTTGTACACATCTATGGATCCACGAAGAGATCATGATGAGTGGTCAACTCAGGAAATCAAATTTATGTCTGATTCACAGTTTGCTTTGTCTCATTGACTGGCTCCTGCTAGAAGTGAAATGTTACTTCATTTTGCTTACACACTCAAGGATGGACCTGAAGGCTAGTGGAAAAGATCAATCCCCCATGTGAACAGACTTTGAACAGTATATCTAGAAGTATATTTTTCCTAAAGAAAAAAAGTACCAGAGGTACAAATCTTCAACGATTTATGAGCAATGGCTAACCACATGGCAAGAAGAGGAATTAAAAACAAAACAAAACAAAACAAAACAAAACAACAACAACAAAAACAGTTGCTGTAGTCCTCATAAAGGAATTGGGAGAAGAATCATAGGTATAGAAATTTCAGAACAAGAATCAAGTGAGAGCATATTTGTTTCTTATGTGAATGCTGACAAAACAGTATGTGCTGTAGAGGAGACGCTCAATTATCAGAGGGACAAGCTTACCCATCCTGGTCAGCTTCTTTCACTAATTACCATAAAACCTAATCAATAGGCTCACAAAGCAATTAGGACAGAGATCATCCCTGTACCAAATAGCAGGGACTTCACCTTACGAAAGCTAAATTAACCACTGCCATTGGTGGGGCGCAGTCTCATAACTGCAGAGAATACTGTTATTACTTGATAAAACACCGTTTCCTTGGAAGATTGGGAAATCACCGAGAGAAATTCTGATTGTTTGACCCTGTCTTTGCTAAGTAAGCAACTTTTTTCACCAGATAAAAATTATGCTGGATATGGATGTGCCATCTCTGACCATAACACTTCTCTAAGCACTATAAATGGTAGATTTTCTAATTCACTGTTATGATATGCACATTGCTTTTGAATCAATAATTCATTTTACAATAATAACAACAAATTAATTCACTCAGATAACAAAACATTGTTTCCATACAGCCATCACGCCACTCTATGCCATTAAATCAACAAGAAGAAATGCTTATTATACTGAGATGCTTAATTCTGGCTATCAAGAAGGAGAAGGTAGGCAAGACTGCGTTTTTAAAACAGAAGATGCTCAGGTAAATTGCCCAACTCCTTCATAACCTGTAATAATAGAAAGAACAGAAACACTCATTAGTACTCAAAACTTGTACCAAGCAATAAAAGTTGAAGTGCTGAGATGCTGGCTGAAGGAAAAGCGACATGGAATATGTGGTAAAAGAAGAAGAACGTAAATACCAAGTGTAGCCCTGTGTACCGAAATGTAGATGTTAATGACCATGTTCTCTCTTCCTTTCAAATGCCTATGTAGCCATCACAATCCCAGACTTTAGCCTCTACTACAAAGCTGTCATCATCAAGACAGCATGGTATTGGCACAAAAACAGACACATAGACCAATGGAATCGAATAGAAACCCCAAAACTAGACCCACAAACGTATGACCAACTCATCTTTGACAAAGCAGGAAAGAACATCCAATGGAAAAAAAGACAGTCTCTTTAGCAAATGGTGCTGGGAGAACTGGACAGCAACATGCAGAAGATTGAAACTAGACCACTTTCTCACACCATTCACAAAAATAAACTCAAAATGGATAAAGGACCTGAATGTGAGACAGGAAACCATCAAAACCCTAGAGGAGAAAGCAGGAAAAGACCTCTCTGACCTCAGCCGTAGCAATTTCTTACTTGACACATCCCCAAAGGCAAGGGAATTAAAAGCAAAAATGAACTACTGGGACCTTATGAAGATAAAAAGCTTCTGCACAGCAAAGGAAACAACCAACAAAACTAAAAGACAACCAACGGAATGGGAAAAGATATTTGCAAACGACATATCGGACAAAGGGCTAGTATCCAAAATCTATAAAGAGCTCACCAAACTCCACACCTGAAAAACAAATAGCCCAGTGAAGAAATGGGCAGAAAACATGAATGGACACTTCTCTAAAGAAGACATCCAGATGGCCAACAGGCACATGAAAAGATGCTCAACGTCGCTCCTCATCAGGGAAATACAAATCAAAACCACACTCAGATATCACCTCATGCCAGTCAGAGTGGCCAAAATGAAGAAATCAGGAGACTATAGATGCTGGAGAGGATGTGGGAGAAACGGGAACCCTCTTGCACTGTTGGTGGGAATGAAAATTGGTGCAGCCACTCTGGAAAACAGTGTGGAGGTTCCTCAAAAAATTAGAAATAGACCTACCCTATGACCCAGCAATAGCACTGCTAGGAATTTACCCAAAGCATACAGGAGTACTGATGCATAGGAGCACTTGTACCCCAGTGTTTATAGCAGCCCTCTCAACAATAGCCAAATTATGGAAAGAGCCTAAATATCCATCAACTGATGAATGGATAAAGAAATTGTGGTTTATATACACAATGGAGTACTACGTGGCAATGAGAAAGAATGAAATATGGCTCTTTGTAGCAACATGGATGGAACTGGAGAGTGTGATGCTAAGTGAAATAAGCCATACAGAGAAAGACAGATACCATATGGTTTCACTCTTATGTGGATCCTGAGAAACTTAACAGAACCCATGCGAGAGGGGAAGGAAAAAAAAAAAAAAAAGAGGTTAGAGTGGAAGAGAGCCAAAGCATAAGAGACTCTTAAAAACTGAGAACAAACTGAGGGTTGATGGGGGGTGGGAGGGAGAGAAGGGTGGGTGATGGGTATTGAGGAGGCACCTTTTTGGATGAGCACTGGGTATTGTATGGAAACCAATTTGACAATAAACTTGATATATTGAAAAAAAACCAAATGCCTATGTAGCTATAAAAGAGTTACATTTCCCTATGAATTTCCTAAAACTGTGACTATGAATATTTTTCTCCTTTTCCTTATTATGGATGTAGACTTTGCTCTTCCTTTTCCCTAATACTTTATATTTGGTGTGTTTTTTTAATAGTTGACTTATAAGTTGGTTTTCCATTTACAGAAAATCAAGGTAGAATTTTGACCAAATAAGCAGAGAACGGTTATCACTTTGAGATGGATATCATGACTGATGGTGTATTGGGGCTCCTCTTTGGCCTTGTCTTACAGTGAAGACAGACATTTATTACATATAGTAAGCTACGAGTGGAATTTGAGTAGCCAAACTGATGGAGTATGATGGAGATGTTGAATGGTATTCACAACCTTTCTTTTGCCTTGTATTTCTAGGGTTGGAAAGCTAAACATTGCATTTTTTTAGGCACCCTTAAAGCTAGAGTTCTGAATGTAAAGTGGGTATTAGATTTGTAAGTTGAAAGTGAGGCAGATCCATATTTTTGGGTGGATAAGTTTGCTCTGAAAACAATGACTGTTAGCAGAAACTGGACTCCTTGTCCTAATGTCTGATTACCAGCTTCATTTTCCAAGGAAATGATGGCTGTGGCATCATTCTTAAAAGGGTCAGAAACTGTTTCCTAAACTCTGGGGGGCAGAAGCAGTGTTCTGGCTTCTTGATCTTAGCTGCAGTGGTATGAAATTAAAGCCAAAACTTACTGGTAGCTGTGTGACTTTAACTGCACCATTTCAGCCAAAAATTGTGTAAGCATATTCTTGGTATTTCTGTCAGAATCTTGAATGATATACTGATTTTGTTTATTACTGCTGTTGTCTTGTCATATGAAACATGCACACTCATACACAGAACTTGTTCAGAACTTATTTAGAAATAAATGAATGAATGAATGAATGGAGTTTTTTTATTTGTCCTGCAACAATTTTTTAATATATTGCTTCTAATATAACCTTCCCTATAATAGGGAAAAAGGCTAGTTCATGATATAATTAAAAAACAACAATGATGTGCTCGCTTCGGCAGCACATATACTAAAAAACAACAATGACATCCATTTCTGGTCAAGATGCACTAAAGGGGCAAAATGTACTGTCTTCTTCTCAAACGACTAAAAGACTGGTCAAAGTATATGAAACAGTGGCTCTCAATACATTGGACATCAGGCAGTGAAGGAGAGTGATTGTTGAGAAAATGGGAAACAAAGTAAATCCTATTATTTCCCCCAGTTTACTGCCTGAAGACATTTCCAGGCTGTGGCTCAAGGCTCAGACAACAGGAACTCAAGCAGAGCCAGAAAGTCTCCCTGACTTGATAAGATAGAGAAAGAAACCCAGGCAGGCTATGGTGGCCAGAACTACAGGAAAATACATCAGATATAAAATTGCTGCCCAGGAGGAGAACCCCAGACATCTTCAGGGAATCCCTTCAAGAATTCATTTAAGTATTGATCAGTGCATGCCTGGGAGGAAACTATCCAAGGGTGTGGAAAGGGCGATAAGAAAGTATTAGAGCAAAACAACATCTGGGTCTCACGAAGTGCCAGAAAATTGCCTGCTATCACCAGCCATATTGGAAATCTCATCATTAATTAAGGTTTTGACTTGGTAGTGGAGAGAAATTGACCCTAGACTAAATGCTCCTCTCTTCTGCCTACCACAGGATTAGAACAAGATTTAAAAGGAGAATACTATTTTCAAGATTTAATGATATCTTGGAACAAAGCTCAAGAATACTTTAGGGATAAAAAAAATTATCCATCACACAGAAGTAGGAAAAACTTACACTGTCTAGTGTCAGACACATTGTCTAGAGTCATGCAAAAGTAAGGGGAAATATGATCTATGAGGATAAAAAACAATCATTAGGGAACAGTAAATTAAAAACACAATTAGTTACTATTAGAGATATTAACATGTGAAAAATTAAAATGACTAACCATACCAAATGCTGTCAAGGATGTGTATAACTAGAAATCTTATAGACCATTAGAGTATAAAATATAGCAAATACTTTGAAAATTAGTTTGCTGGTTTCTTTAAGATTCCTTTTTTTAAGTTTAGTTATTTATTACAGAGAACAAACTGAGGGTTGGTGGCGGGGGAGAGGGGAAAACGGGTGATGGGCATTGAGGAGAGCACTGGTGGGATGAGCAGTGGGTGTTACACGTAAGCGATGAATCATGGGAATCTACTCCCGAAGCCAAGAGCACACTGTATACACTGTATGTTAGCTAACTTGACAATAAATTATATTTAAAAATAAAAGTTTGCTTATTTATTTTGAGACAGAGAGAAAGCACAAGTGGGGGAGGGTCAGAGAGAGGAGAGAGAGAGAAACCCAAGCAGGTTCCACACTGACAGGGCAGAGCCCAACATGGGACTCAAATCCACGAATTGTGAGATCATGACCTAAGCAGAAGTTGGACTCTCAACTGGCTGAGCCACCCAGGTGCCCCAGTTTATCAGTTTCTTAAAAATTTAAACAGACGCCTATCATATGAACCAGCCATGAATCTCAAAATAGTAATGTTGAATTAAATAATTATATTAAATGAAAAAAGCCAGATAAAAGGAAGCACATATTTTATGATTTCATTTTTGTAATTATTCTAGAAAATGCAAACTTTCTATAGTAACAGAAAATAGATCAGTGGCTTTCTGAGGATGGGAAGGGGTCATGTAGGGATGAGGAGAAATTTCAAAGAAATACATGGAAACTGTTGGGAGTGAGATATGTTCTTTATCTTGATTGAAGTAAGGGTTTCAAGGGTACGTATAAATATATCAAAACATCAAATTGTACACTTTCCATATATAATTTGGTCTGTTAGTTATACTTCAGTAAAGCTGCATTAAAAAACAAAACAAAACAAAAACTTACAACTTCACTGTCTCAAAGTAACAAAATGTGTGTGTGTGTGTATGTGTGTGTGTGTAGTACAAGCTATATACATACCTATTGCTTGTCCACAGGAAACAAAACAAAACAGAGTAATGCAACTGCACATGCTAGTATTAATGAAAATATTTACAATAGCGCTGCTGAAATCAGAGGTAGCCTGTCCGTATGGGTCATGGAACCCTCAAGGGTTCCACCCAACTGAGCTTTCACCATATATAATGTTTCATATTACCATAGCAGAGAGAAAATAATGTGGCAAATAAGATATTTTTGTCATATTTCATTGGCTGAAACAAGTCATGGTCCAGAGCTAGCTTCAAATTAAGTGCTTGTGAAGACCATTGATAGCTAGTTACTAGAATCTATCAAACCCCAAATTCACTTTCTATTTGCCTATAAAATGCACTCAGGCTCTTTGCAGGGGAAATAACTCAATAATTCACACAGTCACCTCATCAAGATCAAGGTCTAACAGTTTTTGGTAACGTATTGCAATTTCTTCACCATGATGTAACATAAGGTAATTTTATATTCTGGATATAATGTGTCTATATCTGCAGATTGCACAACTAAAAAGAAAACGTTATCTATCCTCTGACACATCCTCTATACTGGGGGAGGTTGTGCAACATAATTCCAGACATATCAGGTTTTGGTCCATAGAAATACTGTAATCCTTTTGGATATAGAATGTTCTTTGATGGGTGAAAGACCTGAAATTAAGGTTCAAAATTATGTGTTGCCAATTCTGATCAGAAGCTTGAAGGACCACACATGGCCTAACCACGTGCTCCCTTCCCTAACTTTACTCCTATGAATAAGGTCCTATAGTCAAACAAAGTGCCTGCATTCTTCCATATAGCAAGCTTTAGTTCCCTGCCAGCACCAACCATTATTCAAAAGGGATAATCACATTCTCCTGAGAAATAGAAATTACTCCATTCTCTTGTTCCTACAAAACCTGCTTCCCATAATCCCTCCATTCTTGTCTTAAGTACAAACCTTAAGTTACACTCCATGGCATGGTGTCTTCCTGCCCTGTAGTTTTATATGTGACTAATAAAATGACAATATATATACATATAATTACATATTATCTATTATGTATTTATCTATTATAATTATATATTATGTAATATATATGTGACTAATAAACTTCCATGATTCCATCTGTCCAGTATCACGTGTTGTGTATATGGTCATTCCCAAACCCTAGAGTGGAAATGCCTCCTTCACCAACAGGTTGAAAAGACGGTCCAAACAATTAGTCTCTGATTGTGTTATTTTAGAAGAACTCCCTTGTCCATTTTTCTCTATGATCTCCTCTGATCTGGTGGTTGCCAGGGGCTGGGAAGTGGGGGAAATGGACAGATATTGGTCAAGGAGTACAAATTTCCAGTTACAAGATGAATATGTTCTTGGGATTTAATGCACAGCATGGTGACTATAGTTAACAATGCTGTACTGTACAACTGAAAGTTGCTAAGAGAGTTGATATTAAGTGTTCTCACAAGAAAGAAAGAAAGAAAGAAAGAAAGAAAGAAAGAAAGAAAGAAAGAAAGAAAGAAAGAAAGAAAGAAAGAGGAAAAGGAAAAAAAAAAGAAAAAGAAAACAAAAAAGAAAAAGAAAATAAAGGAACTATTTTAGGTAATAAACATGTTAACTAAACTTATTGTTGTAATTGTTTTACAATATATGTGTGTATCAAATCATCACATTGTACAGTGTAAACTTACACAACATTACGTGTCAATTATACGTCAAAAAATCTGGAAAAAACTAAGGAATGGTTATAAGTGGATTTTGAATTATGGAGTCAGCAAGTGGGCAAATACTATAGGGACTGAACCTCCTCAGTGGTGGAATAAGGACTTTATTTTCTGGGTGAACACACTCTGAGCCAAAAGTTAGAGATATTATTTTATTTATTTCAACATACTTTACTTATTTCAACAGACAGAGATTGGCTTGTTTTTGTTTTTGTTTTATTTTGCTTAAGCATGGGCAGGTCCCTAGTAATTTCCTTTGTCCCATCACTCTTATTCCTGCATTTTTTCAACAACTCTAATAATAGTTAGACAATAATTCACAATGGACATAAATTTAATGTTTCTTATTTTTCTCTTTTTTGGCACCCCATATGTCATAAGTAGAATTCTAGGAAATACAACAGCAAGGACTGAGTCAGAAACCATTCTGAATGAGAAGTTCCCACATAGAACAATCATAACTGTTAAAATCATCAAGCTTCAATACTTTGATGTGTTCCACTACTATACTTTGAAATATTTACCTATTTCATTTGTACAGAGTGAATAATACCTAATATACCAAATATACTGCCTAATAGGCCAAATATACTGCCTAATATACCAAAAGCAATTTTGCAAAAGGACCTAACAAGGATACAAACTTAGAATAAAGTACCGTTTTCATGGGTCATTTTAAATTACATCATAACATTTACTGAAGTACCAAGAAACAAACATTTCCACAATTGCATATTGTTTACACCTTGACTTAATTTCAGTATAAATTATAAATTAGAATCTCCAATTCATACCCATTGTATCTTCGAAGCAGAATTCTACAGAAAATGTTACCAAGATCAAAGTGGTATACCATTAAAGAATATTGTTAGTCTCTCTTCATAAGATCAAAGATAGTATAATTTCAAATGCTGAAAAAGAAATTTATCTAACCCCATAGGAGACCAAATGTCAGATTTTAGATTAGAATAAGTAAACTAATACCCATTAAGACTGATGTGGAATTGGCAGGAAATTGTCAAGTTATAAGGCACTAATATCTAGTACTATAAGTAAAAATAAATTCTCAAGTTAATGTTACAAGTCTAAGCATATTAAAAAAAATCTGCACTAAAATTGAAAGATTACAACTTGAAATGATGAGAAAATGTCATGATTAGTTATATTAATGACTGCATTTATGTGTTCAGTTAACTCATTTAAGACCATATTCCTTGGTCAAAATATTGAGTGAATATAGATGATCTGGATAAAAATTTGAGTTACACATGGTTTTGAAGGTAAAATTCATATCTTTTGTTGACAAAAAATAATTGCTGTATAAACAATAAATCACTATCTGTGAAACATAAGGAAATTACAACAATTAATGAATGTGGCATAATATGCCTATAACAGAAGACAAATCCCAATGACTCATCAACTATTATATATAAGATGGTTCGTATATGGCCATCCCCCAATTATAAGCTTATCTTCTTGTCTACACTTAAAATAAGTATAACATGATCATTGTCCAGCTGGGGTTTGGGTATACTTATTTAATATGGCAGTCACAGGGAGTGACAAATTTTTGATGGTTATCTCAAATTCTCCAACTCTTACTGACAGAATGAATGTTTTGATTGTTAATATTTATTTTGCTATATAGCGTTTCATCCCTTTGGAGTTTTATAAGTATATATATCCTATTGAGTATTTGGGGGAGTTATATCCTTGGAATTATCTAACTAATAGCCTCACAAAGCAATTAGACTTGGTCTTAGATTGACACCAAGACCTCAATTCATACCTAAAATGAAGAATCCACGAGTCTCACAAAATGTATAATCGATTTATTGTAGGAATGTTTTCTCTGGGTGTTTTTTTTTTGTGTTTTGTTTTGTTTTGTTTTTGTGGATATATTCTTGCACCTTTCTTATTCTTCTAGTACAAGACTATTTTTCTTAATTTATCCATTGCTTACAAAAAACATATCATTATTGGCAAGACTAATGTATATTATAGCTTTATATCACTTTTTAAATTGGTTGTGCTAATGATAGCTGGAAAGAACTGGGTTATATAGTTAGTGTGGTGATTTTCTCTATCATATACTAGATTTAGATAAGTTATTGTTGAACTGAACAAGAAAGACTAGTTGAGAAATATGCAAACTTAAAGCTATAAAGAGGAAAATTATGACCAAATTGATAATTTAAAAATGTATGTGACATACAGATGATTGTAGTTCTGATGGTCTTGACCAAAAGTTTGCATGCTTCATATGGTAATTTTCTTATGATGAAGATTTTCTGATTTTACCAATTAATGATACAGGAAGTGTGCTCATAAAGATGTTGCAGGGCCCAAGGCAAAATTTGGCTAACTGTGGTTTTCCAAACTAGTCATAAGTCTAACAGACATGCAACAATTAGCTCTTAGGGACTACTTGGATTAGACCCTTACTGGTCTTTTCCCTGTGGAAGAGTCTCTCATAATTCAGGTGGAATAAGGAAGTTAAGAGCAAAACAAAAACACATGGAATATGTCCTTATACATGCAGTAGTCGTCAAACTATGGCCAATGAACCTAACTGGTGACATGAGTTTTTGCTTATGGCCCTTGAGCCAAGGAAGATTTTTGCATGCATAAATGTTTGTAAAATCACAAGAGAAGAATTTGCCATAGGGATTGTGTGTAGCCAAAAACGCTTAAAATATTTTTATGCTGTCCCTGACAATAAAATTTGAAAACCAAAGACATAGATAAACAATAGCAATAGGTATTATTATTATTTTTTTTTTTTTTTTTCAACGTTTTTTATTTATTTTTGGGACAGAGAGAGACAGAGCATGAACAGGGGAGGTGCAGAGAGAGGGAGACACAGAATCGGAAACAGGCTCCAGGCTCCGAGCCATCAGCCCAGAGCCTGACGCGGGGCTCAAACTCACGGACCGCGAGATCGTGACCTGGCTGAAGTCGGACGCTTAACCGACTGCGCCACCCAGGCGCCCCTATTATTATTATTATTATTATTATTAGCTAATTTTGTTGACAGCAAGAGAAAAGCAGATTAATGTCAAAATAAGTACTAAATTTTATACTTCCAAAACAAAATGTCTAATGGCCTTATACAAAGACCTAAGCCTAGTAATTTACCAAATATTACACCTTCAAATCAAAACTCAAGTTACTTAATACAAAAACCTAGGTCTGCCTACCTTATGCTAAGAACTAAGTCAAATTATTTATCACGTTGTACACCTTAAAATGAAAAGATCTAATTACTTTATACTACAAACATCTGTGTTCCAATTATATTATACAAGGACATAGGTCTAAAGACCCCTACAAAGATCTATCCTGTTAGAAATAGTGTGCTAAGCACACTAAATTTGGCAAGAACTAAATCAAACTACTAAAGTTCAGATCATTATTGCATTCAAATCACCTGGTGGCAAATTGGAAAAAAAAATAGAATTTAGGCTTATGCAACTGAATGAGTACATGTCTTGATGCAAGGAAGCTCTGGAAGACTGCCCACCAAGGGTCTTTCATGCCATGTATAGAGGTAGAATTGATTTATAGATATACTGGAAAAGATTTGGGAGTTCCTAGATGTCTGGGTGTTTTCTTATTATTTTTTTTGACTCTTGACCAAAGTTAGGATGGAGGGATTTATGATATGCTGCTTAAAGCTAAATTTCCACAAATAACCTCCAGGGTGAATTTCTTTATTGGTATTTCAACTGACCTACCTGACTCTAGATAGACTGGCAGGGTTACATGACAAAAATTACATAAAAACTGTACTAAAAAATTCTGCTTGGGTCTTTTCTAAAAACTAAGATTCTACACATAGATATTGGGGGTTCAATTTAGAAATAGACAAGAATCCATACACTAATGAGGACCCTGGAGAGCTTGCTCTTGGTCTGTTTCTAGAACCTCCTATTGCTTTCCCACACACTCTTTTTACCTTGGGGCACCATATCATTTGCCTTTAAATGAAGTCTTCTATGAGTATGCCCTATGGAAGCAGATGAGTCCTTTCAATTATCCAGATTTGGGAGACTTTGTATAACCTCAAGACCACTTCTAGAATTGTCAAAGGATAGTGAGACCATGGCTTGATATCCAAAATGAAAGGATAAAGCTGACTTTATAACTTACTAAAACATTTACTATATATGCTTACTATATATGGTTAATTATATGCAGCTCAAGTACAGTATTCCAACTAATGCAGAGTGCTGATTTTAATGTGTGTATGTATGTATGTATGTATGTATGTATATTTGTATTTTGTTGTTATTGTTATTGTTAAGCTTAGGAATCTGAGTAGTAGACTTTCAGAGGTAAAAGTAGATTGACATTATTTGCAGGAGAATGAGTGATTGATTAGCAATCAGAGGTGTGTTTATTGCACTGTATTCTTTACTGATTAGCTGACTTTCAAAAATGAGATGATGCCATTGATCTGTGTTTAGAGAGGTAATTTGCCTTTGGAGGAATATATAAATGTGTGTGTGTGTGTGTGTGTGTGTGTGTGTGTGTGTGTGTGTGTTGTGCTGTGTGTGTGTGTATGTATATCTTGGTAACTTATTAATAAAATATATATTTAACAATATATATTTTTTATATTTAGTATATAATTCCTATGTTTTACTAATAAGTGACCAAGACACAAGATTACACAGGGTAAATAATGAGAAAGTAAATATGCTTATCTTGTTTATAAAATTATCATATTTGTACAACCTCAGAATTTTAACTGTCTTGCTTTAAGAATATTTTATAACTTAAGATATTTCCAAGACAGTTTTGAAAAATTTACTCTATCATTTTTTACTGTTTCATCAGGCATCATTTATACTAATTTATATCTATTGACAATAGTAATGCTTTAAATTCAAGAATATAAAGAATGCTATTCTCAATAGGAAAAAACTGTTTAAACAAATGAAATAAAATAATAAAATAAAATGAAGCCACTGCAGAGACCAGAGGCCTACTCTTTAGCCTGGCATTAGCCAGCAGATCAGTACCATTTTGAGATTATTTCCAAGATGACATTAGGACTAAGAAGATTCTAATTTCCCTATAAACTTTAAAACACATTAAAGCTAAAATTAGTTGAAACTGAAGACACAATCAGACTCTGGACCTAAAATGCAGTTATGATCTTAAAAATAAGAGGTTAATGTAAAAAATGATAATTAAAGAAGTATGGAAGGATGGAAGGAAGGAAGGAAAAAGGAAGGAAGCAAGGAAGGAGGGAGGGAGGGAGAAAAAGAAAGAAATAAGGAAATAAAGCAGATTTATTTGCTCAGATGCTACAGGGGAAAAATGAAAAGAAAACACATAAAAGTGAGCTATAATGGATTATTCAATCATTATCTGCTTTTCTATTATTAAAAATATCTTCAACCAGTTAACTCTCTAGACTTAGCTGCTTAAACTAAGCCCTGAAATCAGCTCAGGCTGCATTTAATACATTGATCAAATCTGTCACATGGAAAAACGACCACCTCTTCTCACCTGCATTGCTTGAGATACTAAAATATGACAACCATATTGGTTTAAAGAGAACAATTTATGTTACATTTCATAGTAAATTTTATATAGGAAAACAATCCTTGGTATTCCATCTTTACACAGGGCTTTCTCCCTACCCTCCAACTCCACGGCCACACACACACATACTTACCCAGCATACAAATTTCTTGAGGTATCTTGTTGGGCTGTTCATATAAAGAAAATATCTCTTAGTCTCTTAAATAGAGTATTATACAACAGAGAAAAAGGTTTTGAAGAGAGTTTGTTTTGTTCATTTTATGTCATCGCTATGAAAATGTGTAAGCAAGAAGAAGGCCACATGGAGAGTTCCGGAAGATGGCGGCGTAGGAGGACGCTGGGCTCACCGCGCGTCCTGCTAATCACTTAGATTCCACCTACACCTGCCTAAAGAACCCAGAAAACCGCCAGAGGATTAGCAGAACGGAGTCTCCGGAGCCAAGCGCAGACGAGAGGCCCACGGAAGAGGGTAGGAAGGGCGGCGAGGCGGTGCGCGCTCCACGGACTGGCGGGAGGGAGCCGGGGCGGAGGGGCGGCTCGCCGGCCAAGCAGAGCCCCCGAGTCGGGCTGGCAAAAGCGGAGGGGCCGGACGGACTGTGTTCTGACAGCAAGCGCGACTTAGCGTCTGGGAGGTCATAAGTTAACAGCTCTGCTCAGAAAGCGGGAAGGCTGGAGGACAAAGGGAGGGAGAGCTGCTGAGCCCCCGGACGGACGGCAGAGCTCAGCTTGGCAGGGAACAAAGGCGCTCGCCAGCGCCATCTCCCCCGCCCATCCCCCAGCCAAAATCCCAAAGAGAACCAGTTCCTGCCAGGGAACTTGCTCGCTCCGCGCAAACACCCAACTCTGTGCTTCTGCGGAGCCAAACCTCCGGCAGCAGATCTGACTCCCTCCCGCTGCCACAGGGCCCCTCCTGAAGTGGATCACCTAAGGAGAAGCGAGCTAAGCCTGCCCCTCCTGCCCCCGTGCACCTTGCCTACCCACCCCAGCTAATACGCCAGATCCCCAGCACCACAAGCCTGGCAGTGTGCAAGTAGCCCAGACGGGCCACGCCACCCCACAGTGAATCCCGCCCCTAGGAGAGGGGAAGAGAAGGCACTCACCAGTCTGACTGTGGCCCCAGCGGTGGGCTGGGGGCAGACATCAGGTCGGACTGCGGCCCCACCCACCAACTCCAGTTATACACCACAGCACGGGGGAAGTGCCCTGCAGGTCCTCACCGCTCCAGGGACTATCCAAAATGACCAAACGGAAGAATTCCCCTCAGAAGAATCTCCAGGAAATAACAACAGCTAATGAACTGATCAAAAAGGATTTAAATAATATAACAGAAAGTGAATTTAGAATAATAGTCATAAAATTAATCGCTGGGCTTGAAAACAGTATACAGGACAGCAGAGAATCTCTTGCTACAGAGATCAAGGGACTAAGGAACAGTCACGAGGAGCTGAAAAACGCTTTAAACGAAATGCAAAACAAAATGGAAACCACCACGGCTCGGATTGAAGAGGCAGAGGAGAGAATAGGTGAACTAGAAGATAAAGTTATGGAGAAAGAGGAAGCTGAAAGAAAGAGAGATAAAAAAATCCAGGAGTATGAGGGGAAAATTAGAGAACTAAGTGATACACTAAAAAGAAATAATATACGCATAATTGGTATCCCAGAGGAGGAAGAGAGAGGGAAAGGTGCTGAAGGGGTACTTGAAGAAATTATAGCTGAGAACTTCCCTGAACTGGGGAAGGAAAAAGGCATTGAAATCCAAGAGGCACAGAGAACTCCCTTCAGACGTAACTTGAATCGATCTTCTGCACGACATATCATAGTGAAACTGGCAAAATACAAGGATAAAGAGAAAATTCTGAAAGCAGCAAGGGATAAACGTGCCCTCACATATAAAGGGAGACCTATAAGACTCGTGACTGATCTCTCCTTTGAAACTTGGCAGGCCAGAAAGGCTTGGCACGATATCTTCAGTGTGCTAAACAGAAAAAATATGCAGCCGAGAATCCTTTATCCAGCAAGTCTGTCATTTAGAATAGAAGGAGAGATAAAGGTCTTCCCAAACAAACAAAAACTGAAGGAATTTGTCACCACGAAACCAGCCCTACAAGAGATCCTAAGGGGGATCCTGTGAGACAAAGTACCAGAGACATCACTACAAGCATAAAACATACAGACATCACAATGACTCTAAACCCGTATCTTTCTATAATAACACTGAATGTAAATGGATTAAATGCGCCAACCAAAAGACATAGGGTATCAGAATGGATAAAAAAACAAGACCCATCTATTTGCGGTCTACAAGAGACTCATTTTAGATCTGAGGACACCTTTAGATTGAGAGTGAGGGGATGGAGAACTATTTATCATGCTACTGGAAGCCAAAAGAAAGCTGGAGTAGCCATACTTATATCAGACAAACTAGACTTTAAATTAAAGGCTGTAACAAGAGATGAAGAAGGGCATTATATAATAATTACAGGGTCTATCCATCAGGAAGAGCTAACAATTATAAATGTCTATGCGCCAAATACCGGAGCCCCCAGATATATAAAACAATTACTCATAAACATAAGCAACCTTATTGATAAGAATGTGGTCATTGCAGGGGACTTTAACACCCCACTTACAGAAATGGATAGATCATCTAGACACACAGTCAATAAAGAAACAAGGGCCCTGAATGATACATTGGATCAGATGGACTTGACAGATATATTTAGAACTCTGCATCCCAAAGCAACAGAATATACTTTCTTCTCGAGTGCACATGGAACATTCTCCAAGATAGATCATATACTGGGTCACAAAACAGCCCTTCATAAGTTTACAAGAATTGAAATTATACCATGCATACTTTCAGACCACAATGCTATGAAGCTTGAAATCAACCACAGGAAAAAGTCTGGAAAACCTCCAAAAGCATGGAGGTTAAAGAACACCCTACTAACGAATGAGTGGGTCAACCAGGCAATTAGAGAAGAAATTAAAAAATATATGGAAACAAACGAAAATGAAAATACAACAATCCAAACGCTTTGGGACGCAGCGAAGGCAGTCCTGAGAGGAAAATACATTGCAATCCAGGCCTATCTCAAGAAACAAGAAAAATCCCAAATACAAAATCTAACAGCACACCTAAAGGAAATAGAAGCAGAACAGCAAAGGCAGCCTAAACCCAGCAGAAGAAGAGAAATCATAAAGATCAGAGCAGAAATAAACAATATAGAATCTAAAAAAAACGGTAGAGCAGATCAACGAAACCAAGAGTTGGTTTTTTGAAAAAATAAACAAAATTGACAAACCTCTAGCCAGGCTTCTCAAAAAGAAAAGGGAGATGACCCAAATAGATAAAATCATGAATGAAAATGGAATTATTACAACCAATCCCTCAGAGATACAAACAATTATCAGGGAATACTATGAAAAATTATATGCCAACAAATTGGACAACCTGGAAGAAATGGACAAATTCCTAAACACCCACACTCTTCCAAAACTCAATCAGGAGGAAATAGAAAGCTTGAACAGACCCATAACCAGTGAAGAAATTGAATCGGTTATCAAAAATCTCCCAACAAATAAGAGTCCAGGACCAGATGGCTTCCCAGGGGAGTTCTACCAGACGTTTAAAGCAGAGATAATACCTATCCTTCTCAAGCTATTCCAAGAAATAGAAAGGGAAGGAAAACTTCCAGACTCATTCTAGGAAGCCAGTATTACTTTGATTCCTAAACCAGACAGAGACCCAGTAAAAAAAGAGAACTACAGGCCAATATCCCTGATGAATATGGATGCAAAAATTCTCAATAAGATACTAGCAAATCGAATTCAACAGCATATAAAAAGAATTATTCACCATGATCAAGTGGGATTCATTCCTGGGATGCAGGGCTGGTTCAACATTCGCAAATCGATTAACGTGATACATCACATTAACAAAAAAAAAGAGAAGAACCATATGATCCTGTCAATCGATGCAGAAAAGGCCTTTGACAAAATCCAGCACCCTTTCTTAATAAAAACCCTTGAGAAAGTCGGGATAGAAGGAACATACTTAAAGATCATAAAAGCCATTTATGAAAAGCCCACAGCTAACATCATCCTCAATGGGGAAAAACTGAGAGCTTTTTCCCTGAGATCAGGAACACGACAGGGATGCCCACTCTCACCGCTGTTGTTTAATATAGTGCTGGAAGTTCTAGCATCAGCAATCAGACAACAAAAGGAAATCAAAGGCATCAAAATTGGCAAGGATGAAGTCAAGCTTTCGCTTTTTGCAGATGACATGATATTATACATGGAAAATCCGATAGACTCCACCAAAAGTCTGCTAGAACTGATACATGAATTCAGCAAAGTTGCCGGATACAAAATCAATGTACAGAAATCAGTTGCATTCTTATACACTAACAATGAAGCAACAGAAAGACAAATAAAGAAACTGATCCCATTCACAATTGCACGAAGAAGCATAAAATACCTAGGAATAAATCTAACCAAAGATGTAAAAGATCTGTATGCTGAAAACTATAGAAAGCTTATGCAGGTAATTGAAGAAGATATAAAGAAATGGAAAGACATTCCCTGCTCATGGATTGGAAGAATAAATATTGTCAAAATGTCAATACTACCCAAAGCTATCTACACATTCAATGCAATCCCAATCAAAATTGCACCAGCATTCTTCTGGAAACTAGAACAAGCAATCCTAAAATTCATATGGAACCACAAAAGGCCCCGAATAGCCAAAGTAATTTTGAAGAAGAAGACCAAAGCAGGAGGCATCACAATCCCAGACTTTAGCCTCTACTACAAAGCTGTCATCATCAAGACAGCATGGTATTGGCATAAAAACAGACACATAGACCAATGGAATCGAATAGAAACCCCAGAACTAGACCCACAAACGTATGGCCAACTCATTTTTGACAAAGCAGGAAAGAACATCCAATGGAAAAAAGACAGTCTCTTTAACAAATGGTGCTGGGAGAACTGGACAGCAACATGCAGAAGGTTGAAACTAGACCACTTTCTCACACCATTCACAAAAATAAACTCAAAATGGATAAAGGACCTGAATGTGAGACAGGAAACCATCAAAACCTTAGAGGAGAAAGCAGGAAAAGACCTCTCTGACCTCAGCCGTAGCAATCTCTTACTCGGCACATCCCCAAAGGCAAGGGAATTAAAAGCAAAAGTGAATTACTGGGACCTTATGAAGATAAAAAGCTTCTGCACAGCAAAGGAAACAACCAACAAAACGAAAAGGCAACCAACGGAATGGGAAAAGATATTTGCAAATGACACATCGGACAAAGGGCTAGTATCCAAAATCTATAAAGAGCTCATCAAACTCCACACCCAAAAAACAAATAACCCAGTGAAGAAATGGGCAGAAAACATGAATAGACACTTCTCTAAAGAAGACATCCGGATGGCCAACAGGCACATGAAAAGATGTTCAACGTCGCTCCTCATCAGGGAAATACAAATCAAAACCACACTCAGATATCACCTCACGCCAGTCAGAGTGGCCAAAATGAAGAAATCAGGAGACTATAGATGCTGGAGAGGATGTGGAGAGACGGGAACCCTCTTGCACTGTTGGTGGGAATGCAAATTGGTGCAGCCGCTCTGGAAAGCAGTGTGGAGGTTCCTCAGAAAATTAAAAATAGACCTACCCTATGACCCAGCAATAGCACTGCTAGGAATTTATCCAAGGGATACAGGAGTACTGATGCATAGGGGCACTTGTACCCCAATGTTTATAGCAGCACTCTCAACAATCGCCAAATTATGGAAAGAGCCTAAATGTCCATCAACTGATGAATGGATAAAGAAATTGTGGTTTATATACACAATGGAATACTACGTGGCAATGAGAAAAAATGAAATATGGCCTTTTGTAGCAACGTGGATGGAACTGGAGAGTGTGATGCTAAGTGAAATAAGCCATACAGAGAAAGACAGATACCATATGGTTTCACTCTTATGTGGATCCTGAGAAACGTAACAGAAACCCATGGGGGAGGGGAAGGGAAAAAAAAAAAAAAAGAGGTTAGAGTGGGAGAGAGCCAAAGCATAAGAGACTGTTAAAAACTGAGAACAAACTGAGGGTTGATGGGGGGTGGGAGGGAGGGCAGGGTGGGTGATGGGTATTGAGGAGGGCACCTTTTGGGATGAGCACTGGGTGTTGTATGGAAACCAATTTGACAGTAAATTTCATATATTAAAGAATAATTAAATAAATAAATAAATTTAAAAAAAAAAAAAAAAAAAAAAAAAAAAAAAAAAAAGAAAATGTGTAAGCAAATAAATTAAGTGAAACTATCCAGTCAGTAAATTGATGTCATTTTAGATAGTGATTATATATGTGGTGTGTGTGTGTGGGCGGATGTTTATAGTCAGTACTGTAGTTATTAGATCAAATAAAAAGGAAGATTTCATGAATTTCAAAACTACAAACTCTTTAAAATTGTAGTTGCATATGAGGTATTTTTTTTTCTTTTAACAGTCAAAAGAATGGAATTAAAGGCAAAAACATGAGATGTTAAAAATTTGAACCTGCATCTTTAGTATTGCTGCAAGATAGAATATTTAAGTATGCATGGTTAGTTTTGCATATGATAAAAGGGTATATTAAAGCATTATTTATGGCAGAAACCCAAGATTTTTTTCTAAATAAGGAACTTTTAAAACTGTTGGCAATAAAATGATCAGTAGCATTAAAAGGTGATGACATGGTTAACATTTGGAATGAAAGTAGCACTTCATAGTCTGTGATACATATGCATCAGGTGACTCAATAACTGAGTCTGTCATAACGAAATCACAAGAACAGTCCACCAAAACAAAACAGAACAACAAAAATGGCAGAATTGAAGGGCAAACATTGGGCCTGGGGAATTTAAAAAATGGTACTGACATTGAGACAGATATATGGACCAACAGAACAGAATACAGAGCACAGAAATAGACCTCTAAGGTCAACAAATATTTGACATAGATCCCAGAATATTTAATGAAATTAAGGATAATCTCTTTAATAAATGCTGTTGAGTAAACTGGATAACGACACACAGAAAAATTAAATTGTACTTATCCATCTTACACTACTCACAAAAATTACCTAAAAATGGGTTGAAGACTTAAACACAAGACCTGAAATCAGAAAGCTCCTAGAAGAAAACATCAGAAATAAAGCTCTGCAACATTAGTCTTAGCAATGACTTTTTGCATGGCACCAAAGGACCAGCAATAAGAGCAAGGACTACATTAATCTTAAAAATGTTCTATACAATAAAAGAAATAATCAAAAGATGTGAAGGCCAATTATGGGATGGTAGAAAATATTTGCAAACCATATACCTGATAAGAAATTAATATCCAAAATATAAAGAACTCATAAAATCAATTATGTAAAATACAAACAATCTGAGTATAAAATGGCAGAGGAGTTGAACAGTTTTCCAAAGCAATTTACACCCCATGTAAATGGCCAACAGGTACTAAAAAAGGTGCTCAATATTGCTAATCATACTGAAAATGCAAATCAAAACCATAATGAGGTATCACCTCACACATGTTAGAATGGCTATCATTAGGAAGACAGGCAATAACAAGAGTTGAGGATATAAAGAGAACTCTTATTCACTGTTGGTGGAAATGTAAATTGGTACAGCCACAATGGAAAATAGTATGGTGTTACCTTAAAAAAAATTGAAACAGAACTACTATATGATCCAGTAATCCCACTTCTGGGTATGTATTTAAAGAAAATTAAAATAGGATATTGAAGAGATATCTGAACTCCCATGTCTACTGCAGCATTATTCACAATAGCCAAGAAATAGAAACAATTGTCCATCAGTGGATGAATAGACAAAGACAGAAACAGAATACATTTACAATGGAGTATTATTCAGCCATGAGAAGGAAGGAAATCCTATCATTTGTGACAAGATTGATGGACCTTGACGACATGATGTTAAGTGAGATATAAGTTAGAGGAGGACAAATACTGTATGTTATCACTTATATATGGAATCTTAAAAGGCCAAATTTGTGGTAACAGAGTAGAATGGTAGTCACCAGAGGCTGAAGAGATGAGAAAATTGAGGGGATATTCCAAGGGCACAGACTTAAAATTAGAAGATAGTAAGTTCTGGAGATCTAAGGTACAGCATAGTGATTATAGTCAACAATAATTTATTATATATTTTAAAGTTACTAAAAGATTAGATCTTAAATATTTTCACCACAAGAAAGAAATGTAATTATGTCAGATGATAGAATGTTAGCTAATGCTATAATGGGAATCATATTGCAATATATAGATGTATCAAATCAGCATGTTCTATACCTTAAGCTTAGACAATTATTGTATGTCAATTATATCTCAATTATTTTAAGGAGGCAAAAAAACAAACTCCTCTGGAAACATTGTTCAAATAGCCAAACATACACTATCATTTATTCCATATTCTATGCGTGTCTGTATCAACAAGATGATGGTGATATTCCTTCCAAAATGTTCTATTACACAATAGATCTGTTTTATATAGGTTCAAATAATTTTATGGAATTTGAAACCATACAGGGAAATTTTAGCAGGAAACGATTTAAAAACAGCCATGTAATTTAAAACATTTTTAAATGTTTATTTATTATTGAGAGAGAGAGAGAGAGAGTGCAAGGGGGGAGAGGCAGAGAGACAGGGAGACACAGAATCCAAAGCAGATTCCAGGCTTTGAGCTGGGGCCCTGACATGGGGCTCGAACCCACAAGCTGTGAGATCATGACCTGAACCAAAGTTGGATGCCCAACCGACTCAGCCACCCAGATGCCCCTTAACAGCTATGTGATTTAAAAATGGTAAGTAATGTGAAATAAAAATTGATATGTTTCATTTCTACCATCTAGACATTTATCCACATAATCTTTAGAGAGCACTTGTTAGGGACTTTGCCCTATATTCCATATATGTTTCCCAGTATGAAAAAGTAATAATAACTTTGGCTGGAGTATCATGTTTATTGTTACAAACATAAATGAATAACAATTTAAAAATAAATATATATTACACAAAAGTATTAATATTTCCCTCTAAGTAATTTTAATTAAATAAAAGTAACGAAATTCCTATTTGCCCCTATGGAAAATACACAAAAATATTGTTTCAGAATAGAATTTTCATTTTCCCAATTCATTTTTTTTATTTTTCATTTTTTAAAATGTTTATTTATTTTGAGGGAAAGAGAAAGAGCTTGAGTGGGAGAGGGGCAGAGAGAGAGGGAGAGAGGGAGAGAGTCCCAAGCAGGCTCTGCACCATCAGCACACAGCCCAACGTGGGGCTCCATCTCAATGGTGAGATCATGACCTGAGCAGAACCGAGTCAGGCGCGCAACCCACTGAATCACCCAGGCACCCCTTCATTTCCTCAATTTATAAAGTGGCTGTACTTT
Source organism: Neofelis nebulosa (assembly GCF_028018385.1). NCBI lineage: Eukaryota > Metazoa > Chordata > Mammalia > Carnivora > Felidae > Neofelis > Neofelis nebulosa. Next base: position 52,956,959 of record NC_080796.1, read on the forward strand.
ATTTTTTATTATTAGAAAAATTGATATAATTTATAAGTCAATATTATAGTTTTTAAGTTATCTTACTTAACTTTTAAGTAGGTAAGAATTTAGAAGTCTCTAATAAGAAATATAACTCCAATGAAGCTTTTCTATATATTTAAGGTACATACTTTCCCCCAATATAGCACATGCCTGATGGGTGAGTTTTAGCTAATTTTAAAAAGTACAAAGATCTTATTAAAGTTGTTTGTTTCTTAGGTAGACAGATAATATTCTTTTATAGATAATTGAAATCTATATTTAAAAGATATACTGTTTCTACTTAATTATGGTGACTCAAGTAACAAGCTGTACCATTTTAGTTATTAGTATATTTATAAATAATGTGTATATGTTTTTAAAATCAAAATGATAGATTTGTTAGAGAAAAATGAAACATCAAACTGAGAAGATGGTATGAATACAAAAATCTTTCCTCCCTTCCTCCCTTCGTTCTTTTCCTTTTCCCTCCACTCTCCTCTAGGTATCTTCAAGTAAATGAATCCCCAAGACAAGCCACTAGAGTCTGATTTAGAAAATTATGTCAGAGAGAATAAATGCCTTTTAAATGGCACCCTAATGGCCCCAAAGAGTTAATGAACCTGATATTCTTCATGAACCGGATTCATTTTAAAGACACCCTTTCACAGATGAGGCGTGTGGCTAATTATATTTGCACATTTGGCTAGCTGCTTAGTCATGCAAAATGAGCAATATTATGGGCCATGAGTCACCAGCCATCTTGCCATATGGACATAATTTTCTGAATATTTTATATATTTTCAAGACTTTATGACAATAGTATCTTACTGCGGAATAAGATATAAGATTGTTTTTTTGAAACTGTTTCTCCCCATTAAATATGCTAGGAGTAACTTTTAACAGAATTTTTAATGAAAGTAACTATTTTAAAATATCTCTTTTAAAGAAATCAAATTTTGAAATGGAGTTAAACAGCATACCTATCCTACTTTTTACGTGAAAATATCCAGCGGGAACTTCACACACAATCCAGTGGAAAAACTGGAAAATCATCAAGAAATCAATACAGGACAAGATGATTCATATTTTCTCTCCCAAAATATAATGCAGGTATGAAGTATCTTTTATAATCCTTCTGTGTCAAGTTCTACTTTATAGGAAAAATGATCTAAGCAGGATTAATGGTGCCAGTCTCCTCTGTGCAGTTATGTTATATTCTGAAATAGAGAATTTTTTATGCCTGTTGTTGAATATATATGGCAAAATTCAATATTCACTTAGTTAATGTGTTATACTTTCCATAAACCAATACTGCAACTATTAACATTCAACCATCACATAAAAAAATAAAGAGTAATTGATTACTGAAAAAATTAGGACTATTTATAAAGAACAAAAGTGATAACCTAAGTCTAAATGAGTGATATTCTTGGGCAGGTAGTGGAATGAATAAACACATCACTATTCATTATCATCAGAAAAGAAATATGCAGCAGTCAGAATTACATTTAAATTTCTAAGCATTTCTTTTTCATATTCCATAGATATTCATAGTTCCATGAGATTTCTAAGACACACATGCTGAAGATGAGAAAAATCTGTTTTTTTTTTTAAATCAGGGGCTGTTTTTTTGTGTTGTTTAACAGCTTACATTAGAGTATTAAATAACTTAAAGTGTGTTATTTGGAAAAATTATTTCATTTGGAAAATATTTCATAATTTCTTTTGTATGTGCATGTGTTCACATGAATGTGTGTTTACAGTTGCACATACATGTGCCATTTAGGACTCTTTCAGCTTGGACAGATATAAACTCTTTGAAGGTAATACGTTGATTTAATTAAATACGAGAAACAAGGGGAGTTCTTGCACTAAGGTATGGCTTGATTCCAAGCTCAAACAATAGTATATGACTTGTCTTTCTTTCCATTTCTGTGATCTGCTTTCTACAGCCTTCAGTCACAAAGTCCCAGCAACCTTACTTTGATAGTACCCAGCAGAAAATAGAGAATGTGTTTATGCACCTCCTTCTAAATAATCACATAAAGATACTCGATTGCCTTAGTAAGATAAAGGCCCTTGACCATTTCTAAACTGTTCTCATAGCCACAGCAATGTGATGTTTGGCTTTGGCCAGTGAGAGTCGAGTGATTAATCCTAAAATCAGGGATGAAGTCAATCATCTGAAGTGTATGAATAAAAAGTGACAGAGGGGACAGTTATTCAGAGAAAAATTGATATACGATCTCCAAAAACATAGTGAACAAATGTCGAGGTGAAAAATAATACTGTCATTCTTAATCATGACACAATATAAACAGTGTACAGTTTGCACCCCAGACTAGCCTCCCTCTCACTCGATATTTGATAGAACCACTTGGCAGGCTGTGCACATTGGGGTCTGTCCTTTCTATCCTCTTCTTTAATGTCCTGGTTCTCTGCTCTTTACCTATTTTTTCCTATATAGTATACTGGTTGATTTCGTATGTTATTTAATATTTTATCATTTGTCCAATTATTGACTGGTCAGAAGTGACCCACTACAGAACATTGTTACGCTGTCTGTAATTGCGCAACACTCAGAAGACAAATGTATGCAATTCTAAAATCTATGTGGCTCCCATTTTTAAAACACAGTGTCTGCTGATTGGCATTGCGTAATCCTTTTTGTAAAATTGATGTTGGATTAGTCCTTTTTTTTAATAACCCTGATTTATAGATAGAGGAAATCATCGATGCTGGAGAGCTACTCAGAAATTAACCCCATTATGTTGTATCTTATTGGATAGGAACAGCTTGTGTTGTTCTACAAATATTAGTTTGGTTCTTTTATTGTAAAATATAGATTTATTTTAGCACAAAAATAAATTAACGTGGTTATATTTCATATAAAATAATCTAGAATGTGAAAGCCAAAACTGATAGAAGTTAGGGGATCATCACTTCCCATCTCTATTCCAGAATTAGAAGTTTTGACATTAATAAAATATTCATATTACATTTTATCTTTCAAATATACAATTATATATAAAACAATTATATGTATTTCACAGATGTGAAACTCAATTCTAGTATAAACAAAGATGTGTCTGTGATGCACTAGAACTTTAGAAAAATATTTGCATGCTGATCAAATGAGAAAAAAATGCCTTCAATTATTTTTGAATGTTTGAATGGTCAGAAATAAATTTTAACTAAGTAGGTTCTACCAATGTACCCCTAAATTCTTAAATGTTTCTATGTACAAGATGCTATGGTAAGCCCTTTATAGAACTATTTCCATTTAACACTTTCAGCAATTTTTTAAAGTAAAAAAATACATGCTTAAACTGTTTAAGCGAGACACCCATTTTAGAGGTACCAGAGATAAAATCAAAACAGTTTCACACCTACGCCTTTCTCTTAACCACCATAATTTATAAGGTTATGGATAAATTTGTGAATTATCGATATTTATACTCTTTATATTATGGCAAAATTTCAAATGAAACAGGAGCTATTAGTGAGACTTATTTTTGGTAAGGTGGTTAAGTTCATTCTTGTCTAATCACTAGTTCTTAAATAAGACTTATTCTAAATAATGTTTATTCAAAGATTAATAAATGTGAGTTAATAGTCTATGTAGTGAAATACATTTCAGGATTATAACTATAATGTCATTCACTTTATGTCAAGAAAAGTAAATTTATTGTTTGCACAAAGGCTGCAATAAAATAAATAACCATGTTGAAGGGGGTAAGCCATGAATCTGCTTTTCTCACTTTTGATAATTCCACTGTGTTGTTCAAAGGTTTATTCTGGAAGTTTGGAACTATTCAAGTGGATAATTGAGTTTGGGGGAACTCAAATGATAGATGGAATCGGTGTTAATTAAAGTACTTGCCTGGGGCCTTTACAGTGCTCTCTTAAAAGAAAATAACATCCCCCCAAAGCAGACATTGCCAACTTTTTTTTCTTACAGCCTCTTCTAAAATGTAGAAAATAAACTATTATTTTTTCCTTTCTAAAAATGACTCACAATCCAGAGATCTAATATATATCAATCCCTCTCCTTCATTCTTAAATATACCTTAAAATGTACCATCCCCAGAAAAGAACTTTAAAAAATTTAGGATGGGCCATCTAAAACTGAGCCATTAAGACTTTAAGTTATGCTTTCAAGAAGCATTATATTTTTATCCAATTTTAGAGACTTTAAAGTTGAGCCATAACAATTGACTATATTTAAACATTTTATTTTAAATCATGAAATAGATTTCCTATCCAAAAGTATACATTGTACTATATTAAGAAAATCAAAAAGGCTGATACAGTGGTGTGTATACAATGCAAATTTGTGATTCACTGATGGATAATGTAAGTTTTCTACCAAATAATACTTTTAATGTTTACTGGAGATGAACTCTGGCTAACTACACTTGAAATTATTATAACAAAACAAACTATCAATAGTTAAGTCATTCCTTAGGTTATGCCTACAAGCTTGCCAGTAATGACTGATGCCCGGAGTTCCGGAATTACTCTGTCCAGGCTGTTGGGGATTTTCTTTCCATTCTGTAAACTACTCCCTATCTTCCAGTACATTTCCTTTTCTTTTAAATTATCCTGTAGTTTCCATTTCTTGCCACCCAAGAATCTTCTGCTAAATTTGAATTCCAGTATAGTTTGTGTAGTGTTATATTAGTTTCAGGTGTACAATATAGTGATTGAACAGTTCCATACATCACCCAGTGCTCATCACAAGTGTCCTCCTTAATCTCCTTCACCTATTTTGCCCATCCCCCTACCCATCTGCCCTCTGGTAACCACCAGTTTGTTTTCAATAGTTAGTTAAGAATCTGTCTCCCAGCGGGCCTCTCTCTCTCTCTCTTTTTCCCCTTGCTCCTTTACTGCTTTCTTCAATTCCATGCTTCTCAAGAATCTTAGTTGATATACTTCTTTATATTATGTGTTGTAAATTTTAGGAGCACATTTTTTTCTGAAATGTTCAGTTTTAATCTGCTTGGTAATATGTATTTTACTTATTTGTTCATATTAAAAGCATGCTTTTGGTGTTTTTTTAAGGAATTTTAAGTCAAAGAATATTGCTACAAATATCAGTATGATATGTAGGCCTAACCAAAAAGTTACAACAAAGTGTACTAATTTTAGTAAATTACACTAATTATAGTAAAACAAAACTAAGAGCAAATTAGATATAGATATATAGATATAGATATATAGCAAAAATTTCACATTTGAAAACCACACCATGTCATAACCATAACACCATGAATAACTAATGAGAAAGCGCTCTTTGCAAGACACAATTGAAACTTGTGCACTGCACAGTAGGAACTTTGGAGTTTAGCCAGCCATTGCTTGGTATGTACACCACTTATTAGAATACTTAATACACCTAGACAGGAAATTATGAATGAATGACTATTCTTCTCTGAATACCAAATTTGGGTTTAACTACTCATTTGGCTACTAGGAAGTATACCAGAAAACATTCATCTACAAACATGAAAATCAATGAGATTGTACTTCATTTTCCATCAGGAATAGTATATCCAATGGAATATAAAAGGAAAGATATTTTGAGAATTTTTTCCATTATGAAGATCCCATAGACAGGCTGTCCACAATACTTGACATAATACTCCCTCAGTTATCCATTTAACTGATGCTCATTTTCTACTTGTAATGTGTCACCTAACTGGTCCTTATGTGCAGTAGGTTAATTGAACATAAACTAAAAGACTTCTAAGTCCTATTAGCCTATGTGTTTTTCAAATTGGATTATTCACAGGATGTAAAATAAAGCAAAAAGTGATTCTTTAATGGAAACATTAGTGTTTTCATTGAAAACCATGCCATGGATAACGTTAAATATAATAATATACCAATTTATAGTATATTTTATATTAAGAAAAATCAATCTACATTATCAGTTGATTCCATCTAAATGCTGTGTGGCATCACAGATTTTTTTTTCCCAATTTTGTGCATAAGTGAATTGGAGTTCAGAAAGGCTCAAGGTAACTAATATAACAATGAAGAATTTAAGTATGGATTTCTCCAGAATGATGTGTTCTCACAAATTTCACATTTTCAGAGGTAGGCAACTTTTGTAGACAGCTACAATAAAATTGTAAAAGACATGAAGAAGTGAGGGATAGCATAAGTATTAAGAGGAAAACCAATAAATTAAAACAGAAAATGACATTCAGATGGGAGGGTATTTGAAGACAATGTTTATAATTTTACCAAGGTCAAATTTGCTTCAATGCTTTATTCTTTTCAAATTTGGTTTTAATCACCTAGTAGGATCAAAGGTTATGCAAAGAGATCATATGATTAACTAGCCCAGGCTTTTGGGGAAGGAGGTATTAGGAAAGCATTTTAATAGTGGGCTCGATAAAAGGAAGGTCATCAAAGTACATTTATATTTGAACATTAAACAGCACTTCTTTGAAGTGCTTCCTGATGAGATTCCACTTAGTTAAATATTCTTCCAAAATGCTCTCCTAGCATTACATCCAAATGGGAGAGAGGGTGGGGACCAACTAGTGTGGAGTTCCCGAACAGATACAGAAAGCTTTATGCTTCTATCAGGTTCAGAATCTTTTATTTATTTTTTAGGTTCTATTAAATGGTATATATGTCAGTTCTTTCCATGAAAACAATGTTTTATCTATCCCTTGATCTTTATGGAATTGCATGCTCCTTTAAACAAACAAATGCATCAGAAATGCATTTATTCACCAGCACACAACTTATATTTTAATTGATTTGAATGGGAGCTTTGAATTTATTGATTGGGCCATAAAACAACCACTCAGCTAATTGGGTTAAAACTTATCTTCTAATGAATATTTCCTACTTAGAGGAGTTGTGCTTCACACAATAATGATTAGTGGGCTTCCTGTTAAAAACAACCACATTGATTTCATTTTAACATAGCTCTACATAAACTATTTCTGTAATTATTTATGTAAGTTTCCCTTTTTACAACATTATGTGTTATGGCATGGATCGACTAAACCCTTTGTACATAGTTAGCCCTGACACAGACTTTACAGGTAATCTTGTGTTTTAAAAAGGTGAATGTAAGTCGCATTAAACCACTGGATCAGTGCTTCCACTGGATCCATTAAAGCACTGGATCAGTGCTTCCATTGCAAATCAGTAAGATGCAGGATTTACTCTTATTTAGTCCTATATAAAGTAGTAAAGCCTTTGTTATTTCACCCTACACAATAGACCCCCCCGCCCCCCCGCCGAAGACTGACGCTGATGCCTTTGCATATTTTCAAAGCTCTCACTCAGTGTAGTTCTCTCTTGTCTGTCCTGCAAACTCTAGCTGCCTTGCTCTTCCCTTTCTCCCAAGTCTTCTCAACACAGGGAGGCACCTTGCTCCACCAGAGTCCCCTCTTCTGCTGTAGCTTGAAAAATCTCTCCAGATGCTATCCTGGGGGCAAACCTAGATTTCAACTTGTTTGTTTCCCAATTGCAAGGATCACTGTCCTGTGTTGCCTTATGTTCAATGTTTCAAAACCACTGCTATGTTTTGTCTGGTCTTTTAATTGCTTCAAACTGAAGGTAACACCTCTGGCCTGTTTCTACATTCTGGCTATAAGTAGAACTCCATTTGTCAGCTCTTAATGAGAAAATTACAATTTCTGAATATAAATGCTAAAATATATACAGTGGAGATAAACACGTGAAGGAAGTAGGCACAACAATATTCATATCAGGCAAAAGAGGAAAAAATAATTATTGATGATATAAAGGGATACCACATAATCATAAAATGAAAAAAAAACAGAGGATATAAGAAATTAACATTTTTGGTAGATGGGTGTAAATATGTACTCTCAGGTACATAGAGGAAAAAGAAGACACGTAAAATTTTTATATATCCACAGTCACTATAAAAAATCTATTCCTTAATTAGCTATTTTGTCACTTGGCAGGTAATGACCAGCAAAACCTTACAAAGACTACAATAATAGCCTTTATCTAGTAGAAATAATTGAAAATCTAGTACAAACCTGAAAATAAAATTTTATATTAGTTTCAAGGACACATGGAACTTAGCGAAAATCTAACCTTAGAAGTCTTTATTTATTTATTTTAATTATTAGTTTGTTTGTTTGTTTGTTTGTTTATTTATTTATTTATTTATTTATTTATTTATTTATTTATTTCAGGAGAAACAGGATCACCTCTGGACTCAGTTGAATTACCTGTTTCATCGTCTTAATAGAAGTTGCAGTCTAATAAAGGATGTTCTTAGGAGTAAATGAAGTTCCTTAGTCTTAGTTTCCGGAGGGAATGATGTACATAATTGGCTGGTCTCAGCAAGTCATTTAATGTTGGTGTCAGTGCTGTTGGTGATGTCCCAGGTGTATGTGGGTCTCTGGAACCCGTGGAAGTTCCTGGAGACAAAGCCAGCACCCTGTGTCCTCCTAATCCTCAGTGTCCTCATTATCATCTTTACTAACGGTAGTGATTGGACAACAATGAAATAATAAATGGTGTTTCAAAATTGAGTGTTCCACCTAACATCATACACATATATAAATTCAAGGTAAGATAAACTTCTCCATTAAATATTATTAATCCTTTTCTGATGTTTATACTGAAAATATGCATCTCAAGTAATAATATGGAAAAACATGAAAGTGTTTTTTGATTACAAACATAACACTTTAAAATGTTATATTAAATACAGGAAAATATACTTATAGATTTATCATAGAAAAGGATATCTAACAGCAGACTAAATCATACAAGGCAGAATATAGTTTATACTTTTTGCACCACAATATTACTCAAGATTTAGCAATTCCCACTAATAAGGAAATATTCTAGAAAAGTATGTGCAAATATCTCAGGAAGATAAAAATTGTTTTTGTACAAGGTTATTTTATTATAATGATGCTTCGAATATTTTAAAAGGTAGAAATACTTCAAATATCTTTTTTTTTAAAGTTTATTCTGAGAGAAACAGAGGTGGTGCAAGTTGGGGAGGGGCAGAAAGAGAGAATCCCAAGCAGGTCCACACTACTAATGCAGAGCTTGATGTGAAGCTTGAACCTATGAAGCCATGAGATTATGACCTGAGCTGAAATCAAGTCAGATGCTCAACCGACTGAACCACCCAGATGCCCCAATACTTCAAATATCTTAAAAGTACATTAAAATGAAAATGCATGCTAAATATACAGGTATAATTTAAGAATATATATATGTGTATGTGTGAATATATATATGCATACTTATAAACACCAGAACATAACTTACAAAGTATAAAAAAATATAAATGCATAAAAATATATATGTTTATGTATTAGAATATAATATAGCAATTAAAATCTATGAACAAATTATGCATCAGCTGATAAAATTCAAAAGCTATGCTGAGTATAAAACATTTGCAGAAGTAGATAACATTTATTTAATATTTTATCACAAGAAAAACATTTTTCAATCTTTCTATTGTTTAAGAATTTCCAAATTCATTACAGGAGTCCCTTCTGGAGAAGAGGAAGATGAATAGATTGTGGAAGAATACATAAGAATCTTCCTTATATGTAAGTTCCTTTCACTTAAAATGGCAACAAAATAATACTCGGAGCAAACCTGACAAGATGGTAAGATTTGACAAAGTTGAGCTTTCAGTTTACGGCTGTACATCAAATTCTTTTGTCTTTTCTGTTCATATGAATAATATTTTAAGTAAAATTAATTTAAGGAAAAAATCTGAGGAGCACCTGGATGGCTCAGTCGGTTAAGCGTCTGACTTATGTTCAGGTCATGATCTCATGGTTCTTGAGTTCGAGCCCCGCATTGGGCTCAGTGCTGACAGCTCATAGCCTAGAGCCTGCTTTGGACTCTGTGTCTCCCTCTCTCTCTTCTTCTCCCCCACTTGTGCTCTGTCTCTCTCTGTCTCTCAGAAATTAATAAATGTTTAAAAAAATTAAAAAAAAAATTTAAACCTTGCCTTTAGGATTGGAAGAATTCAACGCTTTAATTATAGGCAAGAATGATAGGAAGGATATTAATATGAGGCTTAACTTCATAAAATTCCTGAGCTTAATGTACAACATTTCCAGAGAAAGAACATATGACTGACAAATGACTAAAAGTTATATTGCTAGAATCCTCATCTGCTAGATAAGTAGGGAATAGCATCTGGAAACTTCTGAAAGACGAGATCACAGCCCCAAAATCTTTTCTTAACCAAGATATCATTCACTCACATAGCATTAAAAAAAGGTACATTTGAAGATATAAAAAAATTCAGAAAATAAAAACAACTGTTTATTCCTTTAAAGAAAGTACACAAGGGGCTCCTGAGTGGCTCAGTCGGTTAAGGGTCCAACTTGGGCTCAGGTCGTGATCTTGCGGTCCATGAGTTCGAGTCCTACATCTGGCTCTGTGCTGACAGCTCAGAGCCTGGAGCCTGTTTCAGATTCTGTGTCTCCTTCTCTCTCTGACCCTCCCCAATTCACCCTCTGTCTCTCTCTGTCTCAAAAATAAATAAATGGAAAAAAAAAAAGAAAGAAAGAAAGAACACAAGAATCCAACTAAAAAATGTAAGCAAAAGATAAATTTCTAAATCAGAATAGTGACTTTCACAACATATTTAAAGTATTTTTTCCTAAGCTCTGCTGATTAAAAGAATGGACAAGAGAAAAACTATTAAGTAAAGAGTACAATAAATATTGACTATGCATAATTAAATAAATATGCATATGTATTTATGGCTATATATATATCAGATATGTATAACCATTATATATAATATGCATAGCTATAAATACATGTATATTGATTGATATATGAAGTACCTGAAAATTTATAATAAAACTTTTTTTAAATAAATGGATATTCTTGAAATACAAAGGCATCTTGCAAAGGATAAACTAATGTTCTGAGATTATAGGTGAAAAACAATCTCACTAAAATCTAAGCATTTAGATGGGGCCTTGCATAAAAAACCTACAAATATCATTAAATGGAAATAAAGTAGTTTAACCCAAGGGTTTTAAAATGATTATGTTATTGTGAAAAGGAAAACATTATATATAATAAATATATATTTTTATGTGTGCTTGTAAAACTTTACCCAAAAAGACCATATGCTGTGTAATAAAGTTAAGTCACCTAAGTTTGAATCTTGAAACAATTTAGGTTATTTTATAGATGAGAGTGGAATCAGGGCAGTATTACCAATAAATCAATATAAAATTGAATTTTAAAATTATATCTCAATTGCATCATTGTAGCAAATATTAGGAATCAATATAAATAAAAATGTGTAAAACATCTATACTAAAATATAAAACTATTATTGTGAAAAATACATAAGATTTTTTTTTGATTACTTACTTGTATGTATGTATTTATTTATTTTAATTTTCACTTACTTTTGAGAGACAGAGAGACAGAGTTCACGTAAGGGAGGGGCAGAGAGAGAGGGAGACAAGAATCCGAAGTAGACTCCGGGTTCTGAGCTGTCAGCACAGAGCCTGACGCAGGGCTTGAACCCATGAACCTTGATATCATGACCTGAGCTGAAGTCGGACACTTAACTGATTAAGAAACCAAAGAGCTCCTATTTATTTTTTATTTTAATATGACTGTATTGTTTTATTTTTTCCCAAGTTTTTATTTAAATTCCAGTTAGTTAATATATATTGTAATATTAGTTTCAGGTGTAGAATTTAGCGATTCATCACTTACATACAACAGTGAGTGCACATCACAAGTGCACTATTTAATCTTCATTACATATTTAACCCACTCTCCAACTCCTTTCCAGTATCTAACAGTTTGTTTTTTACAGTTAAGAGGCTGTTTCTTGGTTTGCCTCTCTCTCTCTCTCTTTTTTAAAAATTTCTTATGTTTCTAAATTTCACATATAAGAGGAATCATGGTATTTATCTTTCTCTGACTGACTTATTTCACATAGCAGAATACTTTCTAGCTCCATCCACATTGTCGCAAATGGCAAGATTTCATTCTTCTTGATGGCTAAGTAATATTCCCTTATCTATCAATATCTATGTCTATCCATCTGTCTGTCCCACATCTTTTTAAACCATTCATTAGTCAATGGATGTTTGGGCTTTTCAGTAATTCAGCTATTATTGATAATACTGCTATAAATATTGGGGTGCATGTATCTCTTTGAATCAGTAATTTTCTATCTTTTGAAATAGTAGTAGTGCAATATCTGGGTCGTCAGGTAGTTCTATTTTTAACTTTTTGAGGAACCTCCACACTGTTTTCCAGAGTGCCTGTACCGGTTTGCGTTCCCACAGCAGTGTGACAGTTTCCCCTTTCTCTGTATCCTCACCAACACCTGTTGTTTCCTGTGTGGTTAATTTTAGCCATTCTGACAGCTGTGTGGTAGTATCTCATTGTAGTTTTGATTTGTATTTCCCTGATGATGAGTGATGTTGAGCAACTTTTCATGTGTCTGTTAGCTATCTGAATGCCTTCCTTGGAAAATGTCTATTCATGTCTTCTGCCTATTTTTTCACTGGATTATTTGGGTTTTGGGTGTTGAGTTTTATAAAAAAAAATGAATAAGGTCTTAAGAAATTAAAGATATATCATATTTACTGAAGGAGAAATCAGTACTGTAACATAGATAATTTCCCCAAATTATTTTAAGGATTCAATGCAACATTAACTACAATCCCAGATCTAATTTGTTGTGAATATTGACAAACTGATTCTAAAACATATACAGAAATACATTTGCCCAACTTAGCAAAGTCAATTTTTAAAGACAAAAAGTGGTGACTTAGACTATAAGGTATCAAGATTTATTACAAAGCTATGGTAATTCAAATTGTTTTTGATATAAGAATACACATATAATTGGAAGACACCTGAATATGTAGAAATGAAACACTGGCATATAATGACCTAAATTATGACAAAGGTCATACTGCAGTGTCATATACAAGTGACAATCTTTGATAAACAATGAGTCAATTGCATATTCATTGAGTAATAAAGGGTCTGAGACAAGGTCATTATATTGTGATAAAGGAGTCAATCCAAAAAGACAGATAACATAAGTAAATATTAATGCACTCATCAAAGGGTACCTAAGTGTAAAGCAAATATTAACAGGCCTGAAAGGAGAAAGACAGCAACACACTATTAGTAGGGGACTTTAATACCCTACTTGCAACAAAGAATTACATCTAGACAGAAAATCAATATGGAAACATTGAACTTAAATACAAGTTAGACCTAGTAGTTCTTTCTGAAGCATTCCATCCATCCAGCAGAATACATATTCTTCTCAAGTGAACATAGAACATTCTCCAAAGTAGATTATATGCTGGAGCAGAAGTATGTCTTGACAAACATAAGATTGAAATCGTATCAAGTGAGTGCCTCGATGGCTCAATTGGTCAAGTGTCTGACTCTTGATTTTGGCTCAGGTCATGATACCTGTGTTATGGGATTAAGACCCACGTTGGCTCCATGCTGAGTGTGGAGCCTGCTTATGATTCTCTCTCTCTCCCTCTGCTCTCTTTCTCTCTCAGAAAAAAAAAAAAGAAAAAAAAAAAAATTCATATCAAGCATGTTTCCAACAATAGTGGTATGAAACCAGAAATCACTAATAAGAAAAAAACTCAAAAATTACAAATATGTGGATATTTGACAACATGCTACAGAACAACCGTTGGATCAATGAAGAAATTTTAAAAAGAAATAAAAAATATCTTGAGACAAATCAGTATGGAATATAACATACCAAAACTTATGGGATGCAGCAAAAGCACTTTTGAGAGGGACGTTTATAGTCATAAATGGCTACATTAAAAAAACAGAAACGTCTCTAATAACAACCTAACTTTACATCTAAAGGAATAAGAAAAAAGAAAAACAAACAAATTAAGTCCAAAAGTTAGTAGGACGAAAGACAATGAAGAGTGGAAATAAATGAAATAAAGACTAAAACAATCAAAAAAAGTAAGAGGTGGTTATTTTTTTTAATGTTTATTTTGAGAGAGAGAGAGAGAGAAAATAGGGGAGGGACAAAGAGAGAGAGGGAGACAGAGGATCTGACAGCAGGAAGCCTGATGGGGGGGCTCGAACTCACAAATCACAAGATTATGACCTGAGCTGAAGCTGGACACTTAACCAACTAAACCACCCAGGTTCCCCAAGAGGTGGTTATTTTAAAAGATAAACAAAATGGGCAAATGTTTACTTAGATGTGGCAAGAAATAGAGTTCAAGTAAGCAAAATTAGATATAAATCAGATTTTACAAATACTACTACTCAATACAAAAGATCATGAGACTACTATAAACAGTAATTAGCCAACCAACCAAAACCTTAGAAAGAAAGAAATTCCACAAGCTACCAAGTCTCTATCATGAAGAAATAGTACATTTGAACAGACTACTAACTAATAACAAGATTGAATCAGTAATCAACAACCTCCCAACAAAGAAGTCCCTGACCAAATGGTTTCACTGGTAAATTTCACAAAACATTTAAGGTATTAAAGCCAATCTTTTTGAAACTTAAAAAAATAGAAAAGGGGGAAATACTTCCAAACTCAAAAGTCCAGCATTATCTTAGTAAGAAAAAACAGATGAGGACACTAAAAGAAAATTATAGGCCAACATCCCTAATGAACATAAATCTAAAAATCCTCAAGAAAATATTAGCAAACCAAATTCAACAATACATTAAAAGGATCATACACCATGACCAAGTGGAGTTTATTCCAGGGATGCAAGGATGGTCCAACATCCACACATCAATCAATACAATACACAACATTAACAAAATGAAAGATAAAAGTCATATGATCATCTCAATAATGCAGAATAAGCACTTGACAAAATTCAACATTCTTTAATGACAAAACTCTCAACAAACTGGGTATTGAGGAAACATACCTCAACATAATAAAGACCACATATAACAAGCCCACAACTAACATCATACTTAATGGTGAAAGTATGAAAGCCTTTCATGTAAGATCAAGAAAAAGACAAGGATTCCCACTCTCACCAATTGTATTCAACTGCTGAAATTGTATTCAATTGCTGAGTATTCAAGCCAGAGCAATTAGAGAAGAAAAAGGGAAAAAAAGGGCATCCAAATTGGAAAGGAAGAAAACTGTTACTATTTCCAGAGGACATGATATAATATATAGAAAAACCTGACAACTCTACCAAAAAACTGTTAGAACTACACAAATTCAGTAAAGTTGCAGGATGTAAAATCAGTATTAAAAAAATAAAAAAGTTGTATGTCTACACACTAACAATGAACTATCAGAAAGAGAAATCAAGAAAAAAAAAATCTTTCTTATAATTAAATAAAAAAGAATAAAATACCCAGGAATAAATCTAGCCAAGGAGGTAAAAGACCTGTAAACTGAAATCTGTAAGATATTAACAAAATAAATTAAAGAAGACTAAATATATATTTCATACTCATGGATTGGAATAATTAAAACTCTTAAAATGTCCATATTACTCTTAAAATTTCCATATTACACACAAAAAATTACAGATTCAATGCAATCTCTATCAAAATTATAATAGCATGTCTCAGAAATAAATACAACAAATAATCCTAAAATTTGTATGGAACCATGAAGAGCCCAAATAGCCAAAGCAATCTTGAGAAAGAACAAAGCTGGAGGCATCATGTTTTGAGATTTAAAACTGTATAATAACACTATACTAATCAAAGCAGTTTGGTATTAACATTAAAAAAACAACAACACATAGACCAATTAAAAGGAATAGAGAGCCCAGAAGTAAACTATTCAAACATGGTAAATTAAGTTACAAAAAAGGAACCAGGAATACACAATGGGGAATGGGTAGTTTCTTCAACAAATGGTGTTGGGAAAATTGGAGAGCTACATGAAAAGAATGATCCTGAAACCCTATCTTATACTGTGCAGAAAATCAACAGAAAATAGCTTAACAACTTGAACATAAAATATGGAAATGTAAAACTCCTAGAAGAAAACATGGGGTTAATCTTCAAGACCTCAGTTTTGGCAATGATTTTCTATTTGATTCCAAAAGCAAAGGCAACAAAAGCAAAAATCAACAAGGTGGGACTATATCAAACAATCAAGCTTCTTCACAGCAAAGGAAACTTCCAACAAAATGAAATGGCAGGGGCACCTGGGTAGCTGAGTCAGTTAAGCACCCAACTCTTGATTTTGGCTCAGGTCATGATCTCTTGTTCATAAGTTTGAACCCTGCATCAGGCTCTGTACTGACAGCACGAAGCCTGCTTGGGATTCTCTCCCTCTCTCTCTGCTTCTTCGCTGCTTGTTCTCTCTCTCTCTCTCTATCTCTCTCTCTCTCTCTCTCTCTCTCAAAATATAAATAAATAAATAAATAAATTAATTAATTAATTAATTAAATTTTAAAAAATGAAAAGGCAACCTATGGAATGGGCAAATGTATTTGCAAATCACACATATGATAAGGGGTCAATATACAAAATAGCACTCATACAAGTCATTAACAAAAATAGCAAACAGTCCCAATTAACAATGGGCAGAGGAAATGAATAGACACTTTTCCAAGGTGAATATAGATGGCTATATGAGAAAGTGTTCAACATCACTATGCAAAGGAAATGCAAATAAAAACCACAATGGATATCACCCCGTAGCTGTTAGAATGATTATCATCCAAAATAAGATATAACAAGTGTTATTGTGGATGTGGATAATAGGGGACATTGTCAACTATTGATGGGAATGTAAACTGGGGCCACCACTATGGAAAACATTATGGAGGTTCCTCAGAAAGTAAAAATAGAACTACCATATGGTCCTGCATTTCCACTTCTGGATATAGACCCAAATGAAACAAAATCACTATCTCAAAGGGATATATCCAAAAGAAATAAAATCACTATCTCTAAGAGATTATCTGCACATCTAATGACATGGCCTAAGTGTCTATCAAAAGATAAATGAATGAAAAAATGTAATATGTATATCACACATATACATCTCACATATAATAATGGAGTTATTCATAATGGGATATTCATAATGGAATAATATTGGAATAATTCATAATATTCATAGTGGAATATTATAAAGCCATAACAAGGAAATCATGCCATTTGTGACTATATGAATGGATCTTGAGGGCATTATGTTAATGAAATAAGTCAAACAAAACAGTCAAATATTGTGTGATCTCCCTTACATGTGTAATCTAGAAAAACCCTGAACTCATAGAAACAGAGAACATACTGGTGGGAAAGGGTGGGATGTGGGGAATGGGTAAAGGCACTCAAAAGGTACAAACTTTTTATAAGGAAGTTCTGGCAATGTAATATACAGTAAGGTGACTATACTCAACACACTTTATTACACTCTGAAAGCTGCAACGAGTAAATCTTAACAGTTCTCATGACAAAACAAATTTCGTAACTATGTGAGGTGATGGATGTTTACTAAATTTATCATAGTAATCAGTTCACAGTATGTACACATATCAAGTCATTATGTTGTACCCTTAAACTAATTTGTGGTTATATATCAATTATATCTCAATAAACCTGGAAAATAATTAAAAAATAAAATTTAACATAAATACAACAGAATTAACTCCTAAAAATAAAGTCAAAATTAATTGTTTTGATAATAGAAAAGTCAAATATATAGGAACTTCACTACCAAAGTTAAAACTGTCAAATCAAAGGACAAAAAATTTGAAAATTTAAAATAATTGTTAAAAACAAGAAATATCCCAGTTATACTTAAAATGAGAACAATTAAGTACATTAATTAGGTAAATTATGTGGGTATTGCTAATAATTAGCAAGATGCTTGAGAACATGTGTAACCCTCCGGAAAATATTAACAATTAAATTAATGAAGATATGAAAATGCAAGTAGATAGATCAAATAAAAACATTTTAATCATGTGATATATTTTGTCATTTGCCTAAATTAATTTGGTTCTAATTAGTCAAAAATTTAAACATATTAGAGTAGCATCCTAGCTAGCATAACCTTTCAAAAGGTACACAGAGCAATAGTACCTTTCTGCAGTATAATTTCCAATACCTTGAAATGGTTGAAGATTCAATGAAAATATTAAAACAAATCCAAAAAAGTATGCTGTTTGATTTTACTCGTTTATATACATGAAGGTATTTTTTCCAAATAATATATCCATAACATTACAAAGAATAAACCCAAATTAATAGAGATGATTTTTTATTTCCATTTCCATTTGATCCTTTCCTAAGTTAGGAAAGGTACTTTTGACTTCAGGTAATAAACTAGCATTATTTCATATGGCTTAGCATATAAACTCTTTTCTACCATAGTTTTGTGTGGTGTTTGAAATATAAGTCCCAAACAAAATTTTGTTATTCAAAATGCAGCTTGATTTTTTTTTTTTTTTTTTTTTTTGAGAGAGTGAGAGAGCATGAGAGGTAGAGGAAGAGAAGAGAAAATCCTAAGCAGGTTCCACACAGGGCGTTGCAGGGTTTGATCTCACAACCCTGACGTCATGACCTCAGTAGAAACCAAGAATCAGACACCCGACCAACTGAGCCACCCAGGTGCCCCACAGCACCTTGATTTTTCATTAGATACAAAGGATAATTTTTCTACAATATTGGAACTAAGAATGTAATCACTGACGTTGGAAGATATACTTCCTGTTAAAAGTTATTTAATTACATACAACTTTTTGTCCACAGAAGTTTATCTTATTTACAATCATTTTTCTTTCTTGAGCTTTTAAACAATGAAGAAGCAAAAGGTGAATCAATTAAAGGAGAAACATGAAATGGTCAGATGGAAGTGCACCAGTATATATTTAAATACATGTATGCAAACATGTATTTAATATCAATTATACTTAAGTGTGGGATAAAAATCTATAAAATTCAGATGAATTCCAATACACTTCTAAATTTTATATAGAATATATGCTTAATTGCTTTTTGTTTGAAATTTCCTCATTATGTTTCTGTGGAACTGTCAGTCCATTGCATTCAGATGAAAAGAAGTATTTAAATTCAAAGAGATTCTTCTTCCTTTCACAGGGTGAGGATATTTATTTCCATTTATGTATTAGGATGCCATGGCTACAGTGATTATCTTTGTGGATAAGAGATTATTTTATCAATGGATTACATTCGTGTTCCACCCTTGAGTTTCCAGCTGGCTGCTGTAATCATGGTTTACATGCTCTAGTTGTCTCGTCATTTGAGAAGTTTATTTTATATTTACTGCTTTTTTCCCCATGAATGTGCTGAAACTACTTAAGACCACCTTTTGGAGAAGAAAAGCAAAAGAACAGTGATAAATAATCTAAAACTACTTACAATCTTAAATAAATGTTAACATGGCCAAACTTTTCTCCATTATACAAACATTGCACTATTTTGGAGTAGTCTGTCTTATCCAAGTAGACTCTGAGTACTTTTAGATATATATATATTTTTTTTCCATAGCCTGTATGATGTTTCCCAAAAGAGTAGGTATTTAAAAAATGTTTCTATGGCAAAAATATTGACAGAATTTCCTATAGATTATGGAAATATATCTCTTACTTGGCATCTTTGTAGTTAAAGTTTATTGCTAATTTTATGACTAAATTTTTCATAACAATAAAAAAGAATATTAAGTATTGTCACACTCTGAAAAGTACTGAAGAAATTTCAACTATTTTTTTCTTTTTTTTAATTTTATTTATTTATTTTGAGAGAGAGAGAGAGGCAGAAAGAGAGGAAGAGAGAGAATCCCAAGAAGGTTCTGTGATGTCAGCACAATCTCACAATCTCACAAACCATGAGATCATGACCTGAACCAAAATCAAGTCAGACACTTCACCAACTGAACCACCTGTTATGCTCAGAATTCGTGATCCCCAAAGACCACCAGGGAGCCGAGTCCGATGCAAAAGCAAAAGAGCCTTTATTCGAGCTAGCTCGAGCTCAATCCCCTACCTGCACCGACGCAGTGGTAAGATACCAGGGAGAGAGAGCAAGTTTCAAAAGCACAAAGGTTTTATTGGGGCCTAGGGGCAGTTGGTGAGGTAATGGCTGTGGCCTCAGCCGACTGGCTGGGGAAGGGTCATGGCCTCGGCCGATTGGCTGGGGAAGGGTCAGAGTCCTGTTACGCAGGTCGCTGGGCGTGGTTTGATCAGGAAGTTTGAACGGGTGAGCTGGAGGTTACTCAAGGGGAGGAGGCTTGGTCTAGGTGAAGGACACAGAACAAGATGGAGTTGGCCGGCGTAGGCCTGCCCTTTCACACCCAAGCACCCCCAATCTTCTATAATCTAAGTGCTGTTAACTTCCATTCCTCATCTCTCCTTTTAAAAAAAAAAGCAAAGTATTTAATACAATAACAATATAGAGTATAAGAATAAATAATAGCTCATGTTGGCTTCCTAAGGAATTTTTTATTAATTTTTTAAAACTAAAATTACATTGAAATATTTCGTCAGATTTTGATGATCTCCTATCTTTTCATTTCTCCTACTTTATCTCAACAAATCCTTTCTAGATCTTGAGTTAGTATGTTCTGTGAAGAAAACATTCTACCTCTTCCATGTTAGAAGGGCTCCAGTGATTAACTGGTATCCTTGATGATATATAGTATTTTTTTTTTGAAGATTAAGCATTAGTTTTTACTGCTGGCTGAATCAATATTAAAATTGACAGTAGCCTGATCAGCTCCATGAAATTAAATTAAAAGAACACACACACACACACATACAACTTCCATCACTGCCATCCTGGATACTTTGATCAACTATTATTGGGTTGACTTGGAGAAGAGGTTTACTGAGTTAAATAGATTAACTTTCCCCAGATTAAGAACTGTCATTGCAGAAGGGTTTTGCCTGAGAAATAACATTTGAGAAAAGCATCTTTACACTCAGTATCTGTTCCGAAAGCTCCTTCACAATATTTCCCTCCAACATCTTTTTAAAAAGAACCTTCCAATATTACTGGTTTCACTCTGTCCCTGCGCATCCAGCCGTCCCAACAATACCATTAACCACTGCCTCTACGTTTGAATGGATCTCTGCATTTTAGAATAAAGCACCTAGCCTTGCAGGGAAAGTGCACAACAATATGTGCTGAGAGAAACATTGCCACAAGGGCTCCCTACCCTACTCTCCTCCTTAGTCACCTCTGCATTCCTTTGTGATGCTAAAATCTTCAATTCCTGCTTGTGGAAAAAATCCAATGCAAAACCTTTCATAAACCAGATAATCAGTCATTGCCGAATTCCAAAACCAAGGTAATGATTCTAAAATGGGAAATATTTTCTCGTTACAGAGAACTGAGATTTGTTCCAAATCCTAAATAGCCTCTAATGTAATGAAGGAAATACATAGGCTCTATAATGCATTTCCATCAAAAACATCCATGAACCACCTTTTACTTTCTGGCTATAAATTCCCACTTTTCCTTACTGTATATGGAGTGGAGCCCAATTTCTCTCCCATACTGCAAAACCCCATTCTGGTATACCTCCTAAATAAAGTTTGCCCTATTGTTCTTTAACAATGTCAAGAATAATGCTTTTTTCTACTAACAAGATCTCTCCTTCTTCCTACATGTCACCAGTAAGATCTTGTTTCCTATTCTTTCCCAATCAGATCTCTAAGTCTGAAACAAACAAAAACTTGTGAAGTTATACATTAAACCTGTGTTGTAATTTTCCAACACACAAGATTAACAGTGGCTCATTAATTTCAGCTGTGTCTGCCCTTAGGGTTTTTGTTTGGCTGTGATATAAGAGGTCTTTTAAGGAAATTATAGAAACTGTTTTGTTGGTTTTTTGTCCATGCCTTAAGATGCAAATTTTAAAACATAAATCTAGGGGCGCCTGGGTGGCGCAGTCGGTTAAGCGTCCGACTTCAGCCAGGTCACGATCTCGCGGTCTGTGAGTTCGAGCCCCGCGTCGGGCTCTGGGCTGATGGCCCAGAGCCTGGAGCCTGCTTCCGATTCTGTGTCTCCCTCTCTCTCTGCTCCTCCCCCGTTCATGCTCTGTCTCTCTCTCTGTCTCAAAAATAAATAAACGTTAAAAAAAAAAAAAATTAAAAAACATAAATCTATTCTTTTTCCAGGGTAAACAGAAGCAGACAGCCACAGTCCTTACATTCCTCATGACCCCTAACTCATGCTAGTCTATTATTTCTCTTTGCTTCAATAGGTACTTCATTTCTGTACACTGAATGATGTGGCTTTCCACGTCACTTTACTGAAACTAGATCCTCACTGCCTACAAAACTAATTGGTAGGAAACCTATACATATACCTATTCCTTAAATGTTTATGATCTCTCTACTCTACTGAGCAGTATTCTTAATAACAGATAACAGAAATACCTTGTTATTTTTCATATAAGGGAATTTAATGAAGGAAGTGTGTTAGTGTGTGTGTGTGTGTGTGTGTGTGTGTGTGTACACGCATATAATAGCTTTCCAGGATTATTGAGGAGGGCTGAAATCTCTCTAGTCTGCCTCCAGAAATAAGATTTCACAACACAAAACAGACCTGTCCTTCCCAGTTCTGCAATCTGGTATCCTGAATCAGAAAACTCCTATTATAATTTCAGACATCAGAACCATGCTGATTTCCCTATCATCAAGAACAGCAAAATGATTGTCTTCTTGAATGCTCTTATCTCTGAATACTTTGGTTCTACTTCAAAGCCTGCACAAATGTATCCAACTAACATCTTAAAATACTACCTTAATCCCAAATATCAAAGAATGCAAGCTTCTGCATTTTAGAAATAATTCGAGAGGAAACCAAACAAGTCAATAAATATCAGTCACACTTATTTACTTGTGGTTTTAGATGTATGGAACAGTTTTCCAGTTCCCAAACACTGTACTTATATTTCCACTGGCACTATGTTAATATTCCCTTGTCCCACATTTTGTGTGATATGTCTCATTGTATAACGCTCAAAATCCTAGTGGCTATAAATTGATGCTAAACCAATCAATTGTTTTGTCACATACTTCTATTATAGATACTTTGAGCAAAATTTTTGTTATTCATGAAAGTTTAAAAATCTATTTGTCAAAATTCATTGACTAATATAGATATTAAAAATATATTACTATGTGTGGATTTTTTAAACATGTAATTTTTCTATGAAATTGTTATGCTATTTCTCATTACATTCTTAATTTTATTGTATTAAGTAGATAATTTGTTCTTTGTATTTTTGTTTTAATTTCCCTATTAGCTAAAAATTATTTACTCCTTCCATTTAGACTTGACAGACTAAGTTGAAATGAGAAGACATCCTTACTTTTTATTTTCTAAGACATGAAGATTTTGGTTAAAATATAACAATAAATACATAAATGCAATTAACATCAAAAGAAAATTTTTGAAATTTCAGAATAAAAGGCCAATGGAGAATACTGTTTAAGAATGTGGACACTGGAGATAAACTATCATTTTAAATCTGGCCCTTCACTAATCAGCTGTGAGATGATGGGACAATTACTTAGCTTCTCTGAGCCTGGTTGGTTAACTTATAAAATGAAAAGAGTATCTCCTGAAATTTTGTGGACACTTCCTGTTTATAAAAGATTATATTAAATGCTTTGTAGGGTATGTTATTCGCCTATCTTTTTCAGAGAAACTGACCACTCTCAACAAGTTTAACCCTGGGATAATGTGGAGACAAATGTTGTATGACCATTAAAGGAAGTAATTTTCCTTCTTGGCACATAGAAGATATACTTCCTAACCTGTCTTTCACCCATGTGAGTTCATGACTGAGTTCTGGTCAAAGGACTTTGGGGGAAAATTATTTTGATCATGATCTTTCCCACTCTCTCTGTCCTGGTCTACATGACTGGCAATTAAAGATGTTATGTTACTAGAGATATATATACAATGAAAGATGCATGAATCTTAAAATTTATTACTTGGAGAAGAGCCACCAAAGAGAGCCATCTGACAAATAGTATTCACATAAGACTTGTTGTAAGTGGGAAATACAGCTTTGTTTTTTAGTCACTTAAAGTTTTGGGTTTCGTGTCATAGCAGATGGTGTTTTTTATAGAGAGAAAGATGTGCAGACCTGAAACTCAGTGTCAGAAATGATTGAAGAAGGGAGAAAGGCACCCGACACTATTGGCTAAAAATCGTGTGCTGAGCTAATCTGATTTTTTTGTAAGAAATTTAGAAATGAGACACTGAAATTCTAAATCACTCAGCAGAACTGAAAATAACTGTTTGTGTGGGTGCCACCTGAAAATTTGTATAGGAGAGTTAAAAAAACCCCTACAACTGAGATTCCTAAAATTGAAGTCCCTCACATTATCTTTATAATCCAAATATCTTTTAAATATATTAACTAACATTGGTGTGGATGGATTTCTATACCTAGTACCTAATTTTCCTTAGAAAAAAAGAAGATGGCATTCCTCTGGATTCTGTTGTCAGATCTCTTACCATCTGTCTGCATAATCATTGCACAAGAGTCAGAAAATTCTTAGTCACAAGAAGAGCTGGATCCAGCTGCTTTAAAGAGACAAAGAGTGCATTAAAAAAGATACTGTGTAGTTCACAGAGCAGTCTGGCAATGAAGGCCCCGAGGCAAAGCGGCCAGGAGCACTGCCCTGACCGCCATGCAAAACCTGTCTGGTAATAAACCACAGCCATTGTCACCAAGCGCTAGAACCATGCACCACTGTTGGTTACGAGATAGAAACTAAAATTCACAGCAACAGTTAGCAGAACCACTGCTGGAGTGTATTCTGATCTCCATGTTTCTGGAATTAATGGCTTACAAGAAAAAGCCTGCAGCTAATGCATCTGCAGAGAGCCCTCAAATATGTATTGAACTCTTCTGCAATAATACTACTCTTGGATTTCATGTGGCAGAAACGACTTTGTCCTGGAAAACTGGTGAAAATATGTGGCTAACTTCTGACAGATAAGATACAAAGAGAAGTGATGCTTGCCACTACATTTTAAGACACCTAGGAAGTAACACATATTTTCTTTTCTACACTTAACTCTTTCCTACTGGCCAGAATATGTTCCGTCTTGTTTGACTCAGCAGAATGAAAGCCTTAAAAAAGCAGGAAGACAAGTGTTTTTTATTTCTCCTTTACTTATAACTGCCAGAAATCAGAAGTACATGTACTTGTTGGAAAGTTTTTATACCAAAATGCTAGCTGCAACATTTTTGGGGAAAATTTAATTAAAAAAATAAAGTACCCTATCATAAAGGTAGAATGGGTGAGATTCATCAGTAACAACTTCTACGTAATAGAGACTTGTTCATGAGCCTGGCCCTAGGGAATTGCATTGGAAGCTGAGAGGCCAATAATTTTATCTTATATAATAGTTGACAATTTCTTAAATATATGAAAAAATATTCAAATGCTGAATCAAAAAACCCCAAATATCTAAAATACTTCTTCTAAACAGTATTTCCTACATCTGAATCTATAATCACCATTAAACTTATGAAGACTCTTAAATCCATCTCCATAGTGCTATTCTATATCCTTGACATACTGCCTTCTATATCTTATATCTAATCAAAAATTCTGATTAGTAATAAAAAAATTAACCCATGCATCTATTGACTCTCCAAATTCTATATCATTGCTCTTATTTCATGGTTCCTTATCATTCATCATGGTTATTTCATGGTTCCTTATCATTCATCTTATATGTGTTTATATCATCAGTTCTTTGATTAGAATACAGTAGTCATATCATAGACATGATTAATGACATGAATGAACAGGTATTTGCCAAGTTTCTTTTGTAATAGTAACATTTTTACTAATTCTACTATTTTGTATTTTTATTGTTTTAAAAAGACTGAATATGTTTTAATGCAAAGTACGGTTTTTGTAATGATTTGGGCCTTGTATTTTTTTAAAAAAGAATATGATAAAGCATATTAATAAATCAAAATGTTTTTCACATTTTACAAATATAAACATGTATAACTCATATTTTTTTTCTTTGGGGGGAGGCTTTTATTACCTGAATATATATCCAAATTGAAGTCCTGTTTTTAATGTACATTAGTTATTTTATTTATTTTTATATTTTTTAATGTTTATTTTTGAGAGAGGGGAGAGAGGGAGAGGGAGAGGGAAAGGGAGAGAGAGAGAGAGAGAGAGAGAGAGAGAGAGAGAGAGAGGCAAAAAGAGAGGGAGACACAGAATCCAAAGTAGGTTCCAGGCTCT
This sequence comes from Neofelis nebulosa, assembly GCF_028018385.1. Lineage (NCBI taxonomy): Eukaryota > Metazoa > Chordata > Mammalia > Carnivora > Felidae > Neofelis > Neofelis nebulosa. Next base: position 52,983,211 of record NC_080796.1, read on the forward strand.
GAGCTGTCAGCACAGAGCCCGACACGGGGCTGGAACTCATGAACCACAAGATCATGACCTGAGCTGAAGTCGGACACTTAATGGACTGAGCCACTTAAAGGCACCCCTAAGGTATATTAGTTATTTTAATTAATTTCATGCTGTTTTTTATTTTTCACTCAATGTATACTGTGATAGAAATTTATCAACATGATAAACTTCTCTTTCATTAACATATATTATCAAAAGGGTTTTTGATTTCATAAATGGTGTAAATACATGAAAAGGAGATGGGAGTTGAAATTCTGATTTGAACTCAAAATCTATCTTGTATTGACTTAATATACCCAACTGCATATTGTATGAAAGAAACATGTCCTACACAAGACCGAGATTTATGAAGATTCCTGGAGGAAGAAATACAGAAACATCATGTATTTCATGATAAATTCTGGTGCCATTTCCTCCTTAACCACAAGTTTCATTAATGCATATATATATTCATTCATGTATATCACAAACACTGAAAACAGTGATAGTTATTTGTGAAGATTCTGGACATGTGGAGTGGTTCAAACATTGTATTTGAATAAAAATTACTTTAAACTTAAATTTGTTTTGTCCACCCACTTAATGGGGATTTATAATCATTCAGAGTCAACAGAGTGTCACATTTTGTTCTCTTTTTTTTCTCCTTTTTACCTCTTGTCTGCTATTTAGCCTTTCTCTCCTGGATTACACTGGGAACTTCAGTAAGCATATAATAATATCAGTAATATATTAAAATCATACACATACATTCTAGGCATTTTGAATTACAAGTAAAGCCTAATTTAATTTTCATCAAAACCTTATGGTATAGGTGCTACTATCATCTTTATACTGTAGATGGATGAACTGAGTATTAGAAAATTTAACAAAAGCTTTGTATCTGAAATGGGCTACAAATTTCTGTCTTTTGTTTTCAGAGACATTGTTTATGTAGGGATTAGAAAACCTCTAGAGTCTTGGCCTTTGTTATGAACATATGATTGTTATAAAACTGGCTGCCCTCATACATTTGAAAAACTGTCGTAGCTCTTACACTGAAAATTAAAAATTGTCTATTTAGTTTCCTGTAGGTTCTAACAGACTCCCTAGATTGTAGGACTCCCTGGATTGTAAGACTCCTTAGATTGTAGGACTCCCTAGATTGGAAGGGCAGGAGTATGTGTACCTTGTTTATCATTTGGTAATGATGGTCTTTCATTGTCTATTTCAGTCATTACACATAGCAATAAACATTTATTGAATAAAAACATGGGTGTATAATTAGGACACCTTAATATAGATTCAGCTGATTTCTGACTCTAGGAATTTGGTTTCAGTGTCAAAATCATTTGATCTATAAGCTTTAGTGGACTGAAAAATTCAGAATTAAGGTGGGTCATTAAACACCCTGCTAATATGAAGCCCATACATAAATCATAAGGAATCTATACTATTATTGTGATTGAGAGTTGAAATGAGTCTATACTACACTTATCCATATTGAAAGCTCTTTTTTTGTTCAAAATAACATGCTAATATCATATTTCCATTTCAGAAGCACAATAAGTATGAACACAAATATTCCATAATAATAAATTATTTCAAGAAACTTATATAGAAATAAAATGATCAGTAATCAAATAGATTTAAAATAATACTTCATGAACTATATTATGCTGCAGTGAACACTTCCAGATGGCGATATTTTGAAGACTTTATATATCACATTCTTATTAGCTTATGTTTTTAGTATTCTTAAAACACTGCACATTGGATTTCCATTTAGGAAATTAGCTAACTTGAATTTATTCAAACAGGATTTTATCTATTTCATTCTTTAACAGAGCCAGTCATATGACAGTAAGTTATTAAGTAATCATCCAATATTCAGATTAATAGAGGAAAGGATCAAAGATCAGAAGTCTTGTTCCCATTTTTTCTCTTAATTCAAAACTAATTCAGAAGAATATTGAAATAACTTATAATTGATAAAAAAAAAAAGCCTTGTGATTAATCTCATAGATATTTACCCTAGTTTGTTTATTCTGTTTCTATAGGAACTTCTCTGCCCTGCTTCCTAGGTTTTGGTGACCCTTAGATTTATGAACTCAGCCTACTGCCTTTTTCTTCTCTCTGTTTTCACTGGAGAAGGTAATCTGCTCACATATGTTATAATATGGGTAATATTCAAATCTATTTCTAGCTCAGTAGAGGACCTACTTTTAAAAAATGCTTGGACAGTTCAGGCACATGTGAAACCTTAGTTTTTTTTTTTTAAGTTTATTTATTTATTATTAGAGAGAGAGAGAGAGAGAGAGAGAGAGAGAGAGAGAGAGAAAGCATGAGCACATGAGCAGGGAAGGGGGAGAGAGAAAGGGGGAGAGAGAATCCCAAGCAGGGATCGATTTCATGAACAATGAGATCATGACCTGAGCCTAAGTCAAGAGTCAGACGCTTAACCAACTGACCCACCCAGATGCCCCAATTCTTCTTATTATTTCCAACCTCAAGGGAAATGTGTCCCTTCTCCTCTATTAGATTTTTACCAGCTTTTATATTACCTTCGTGCCATAAATATGAATGTCATTAAGCTTTTTCTTTTTTTTAACTCGATGGTTTTCAACCTTTATCACCTCTCTAAGGAGTAAAGTACATGAGAACACATCTCATTGTCACAAAGACAGAATTACTGTTGGTTTTTAGTAAACCACAGCCAGATATCCTAAAATCCTACAATATAGTAGATAATAATAAACAAAGGATTATTCCTCTGAAAATGTCAATATTACCTGTTTCAAAATCAATGTGTTATCCACAGTGTGTCAATCTAAAATCCTCCTTCTTTTACTTTTGCAGTATTTCATATATTTATTTATTTTTGATCCCTAATACAAATTGCTGTTTCAATATCTCAGGATATCTTGGCTATTCTAATGCAGTGTTTTATGAAATGTTGCATGAATTGCATTATTCAGGTATTTACTGAACAAATTTAATTTCCTTGAATGTGCCAGACATTGTTCTAGGCCCTGGGGACAGAGTAATGAATAAGTCAGGCAAAGTACATTCTTTGAAACAACCTCATTCTTGTGAGAAGAGACAAATGACATGAAAATAGACAAATTCAGTCAGAGAGTAAAAAGTAATATGTAAAAAATTCAAATACAATATGATAGGAAGTAACTGGGAAAGCAGAGGAAACTTTGGTGAGGATGGTGAAGCAATGGGAAGAATAATAATACCACTTGTATTGAAAAAATACAAATGATTGTATAGAATAAATAAGAGATAATTACAGATGAAGTAGAGAGGAAAAGTTGGAGACTGAAATGTGATGAGGTTGCTGGATAGTTAGGAGGCAGATGACATGGGCCATTATAAAGAGGGTAACTATACATTCCAGCTTGCCCCAAATGAGGTTATAAGTCTTGTTTTGGTGTAATAATCAATAGTTCCCTCTTTCACCCTCAGAAACTTTTACACAAGGAATTATATAATCATTCCACTTACAGGATACATCCAAAGATTGGTATATAACATGCACAATAAGTTGGCTGAGAATTTTTTGTAAGTTTTCAGCAATGGGCTGGCATGACATAATTTAAACAACCACAAACACAACAACACTGGCTGCTATGTGGAATGGTATTGGTGAGGAATGAAGAAACGAAAAGGTGGAAAAGATCAGAAGATGTAAACCAAATAGAAGTATATTGCAACACTTCCAGTGAGAGCTCAAAATGGAATGGACAAGGTTTATGATGGTGAATATGGCGCTAAATGACTAGAGTCCAAATCTGTGTAGGAGGTAACCACTGTCTACAGTTACTGGTCTACAGTCTCCCTCCATGCAAGTCCACCTGGCAAGATCAGCTGTACCAACCTTTCTAACAATCCAAATACATCCAACTCCTGCTCTTTTTCTATTCCATTAGGATCTTGATTGGCAAGATTGTTGACTGGCAGCAACATAAACTCTAAAGAGTTCAACTGAGCGTAAAAAAGAGCTGATGCCTGGATATCTCTGTGCCTTCTAAAGGGCATTTCTAGCTTTCACGTTACCATTGTTAACACTGACTTCCTTTTTTTTTCTTGACATACTCAACAATATAACACCCTTACTTTCTTCTACCTGCAAATATTTAAACTCTTTCCTCATCTATTCATTATTTGGACTCAGCCCAAGTATTATCAACTCTAATTTGCCTTTTATGAACTCCCAACTTCACCAATTCATGAATTCTTTAAGGTTATTAAGTAGCAAGTTGGTTAGAAATACAGTGCAAGTCTTAAAAAAAAAAAAAAAGAAAGAAATACACAGCAAGTCTTCCCTTCTGCCCTCAGAGATTATCTAGCGTTATAGTTATTACGTAATTACAGACTTTTAGAATTGCAAAATAATGATTACAATAACTCTGAGAAAACTGGGTCACATAAAGGAGTATGTGGCAGGGAAGGAATTTTAATATATCTATAGCAGACAATTATTTGAACCCACTTCAAGTTATAAATCATAATTTATATAACAATCTATTATCACAAACTATAATTAATGCTCTATCAAGTGATAACTAGTCCTTTATCAACTTTGTTGAAATCAAAGGAACAGAAACCAGTTTGATATGTAATAGAACTCGTTTCTCTATCATTAGATACATCTGCTTTTCCAATTTCTTAAAATTTTACAAAGGTTTTTGTAAGTTATAGCACATGACTAGTAATTATATATGTATATTATATATATATATATATGAGATAATTACAGATGAAGTAGAGAGAAAAAGTTGGAGACTGAAATGTCATATATATATATATATATATATATATATATATATATATATATACCTTTGTGTGGATAAGTTTAATTTTATCGGATTTTCAAACAATTTAGTAAAATGATAATTATAATATGGACATTATACAAATTACATTTTTCAAATGAAATGTTTTTAATGTCTCATGTTTAAATGGTTCTTGTCAAAAACTTAAAATTGAATTTTATGTCTATTTTCTATTTTATTTTTTTATAACAAAAGCAGCCATTGTTGTCAAGCCAATCAGCCAAATCAGATTAATTTCTCCAGAAAATGTTTTCCATTTTTTCAATTCAAATAACATATTGATACATATGTAAGAAATATTTTTAAAACCAAGATATAAATTATGAAATACAATTTTTAAGTCATGAAAAACATCATTTGCAGGTAATGTAATTAAGTTTTCCATGTTTAAAATGATTTATAAAATAAGATGATACAAGTTCTTGTGATCTAAATTGCAATAATCTAATATGTGGTTAAAATTATGTTATTTATGAGGGTGTAAGATAGAAGAAAGGGAATTATTTCTGAGTTTGTATGGGTATACGGCATTCTGATTTTGATTGACATGTAAGTAGTAAGAACAAGAATAAAATAAGAAATAAATCCATTCACTTTGTTTTCTTTCACCATCATTTCCCTTGTATTTAATGAAAGAGAAAATTATATACTGCTAAAATCATATGAACTAAAAGCTACTTCAGTATTAGTAAGTAGAATATACAACATACTATAAAAAATAAATAAAATGAGAAATGACCATGATTGGAACAAAGACTTCATGAAATTATTACCTATTTCATTGAATTATGAACACTGTATCTGAAAGAAATCACATTTGTTTACTCAGTGCATCCTGAAAATTGTGGCCATCCTGGGAAGCACTCCAGTGACAGTGAAAATAACTGGCATCATAAACAAACTTAGCTTTTTGTTTTTTTCCCACAGCTTTCTTTCCAGCTACTCACTCATCCTAATGATGAGTGGTGAGGAAGCTTTAAAATATTGCTTAACTTTAAACACTGCTTAATTATTTTATCTTTCGGTATTTTCTTTGATTTGTTTTTAAAATTCTCTTCCTAAGGAGCCATGGATTATTTGACAAAACCTGTTGAAAGATGGAAGAGGAAATATCACTGTCACTAACTTCCCTACAATATATTTGAATTTAAAATATCTCAAAAAGTGCCAAAATACTCTGCTTTTAAAGCCTCATTAACTCAAACAAAAATATGTATGAAAAAAAGCAAGAATATTTATGCTATAATAAATCATAAGAGGGGCTTCCACAAAAACCAATAATTCTAATTGACACTTTTTTTTTGCATCGTAGGTGGTTTTACACCCAGGAACAATACATCAGAATAAAATTCAAGACAGCAAGAGAATGTATTTCATTTTTAAGTAGGAGTTTTAGAGAAAGGTATATGAGAAAGGAGAACCTATGGGCATACATAGGTCAGTCGATAGGCAGATCAATCTTAGTAGAGACAATAGGGAAATCACAGACGTGGAAATTTACTTTTATAGTATCATCTTTGTTCCCACTGTCACCCTTGGAAAGGCTTCCTGTGAGCATATTCTAAAGACTGTGGTATTGGAAATTTCAGCTAGGATAATTAACATATTATTACAGGGATCTGAAACATTAACAGGCATTTGCTAATTTATACTTATGACCCATATAAATACTAGGGTCAGGAGGGGCTAGTAAGTGTATTCAAAACTTATTCATTAGCAAAAGTTACTAATTTCCCACTCCAGGTAGATTTTTTAGATTCCCTTACAAAATGTTTGATAATTATTTAATTGAGGTGAAGTATGTAACTAAATACACTTTGTGTATAGTTACATTTATTTAATAAATAATTTAATAAGTGATATTATTGAATAAATATTTTGATAATTTATTATATTTCAGTCTTTATATTGGCTTCTACAGATAAAGTGGTGGCCAATCAGTAACTCCATTTTTGAGTAGACCACAGTATATTAGCAGAAGTAGACACAATCAACGAAGGGGGTAGGTCCCTAAGATAGGGTGAGCAGAAAGGCCACTGGAAGGATAAATATCCCAATTTTAAACTGCAAAAAAGCTTCCTGAAGCAAATAGATACAAGGAAATCTCTGGATTATTACTGTAAGAATTAGTGTAAACAAGAGAAATGCATAAGAACATGCTAAGAAATAAAGATCACCTGTCATCACGTTGATTAATTTTATATAGCCATACACAGTCTTGATCTAAATCATTTCAACACAGTTCTTTCAATAGGCAATAGCCATTTCCTAAATATTTTATTAATATTATTTGGCATTCTGCTCACTATGTATCTCTATATTGAAAATTTTAAGATCATAGACTCACTGCCAATGAAACAGATGATACAGATGAGATAGTATTCTCAAATAAGAGATAATTACTACTATTATAATTACAACCTAGTAACTGTAGAAAGTGGTTAACTAATCATGCAGAAAATATATTAATTGCATTTTTCTGTATACGTGCTTACATGCGTGCATGTATATATGTGTGGGTATGGACGTAAGTTAGCATGGGGGTGATAGGTAGAATTCCACCTATCCAAATTAGGTGTTAAATTGGGAAAAATTACAAAAGTAATAAAGTGATTTAAATATTTAAAATTATTCAAGGGATAGATGGTACACTCAGTTTTGAAACTAAATCCTAAATAAAAGGTATTTGCTCAAAGTTCATTGTTGACGTGGCAGATAGAGCAGAGAATATGACTATAAGAAATAATCCCATAGAATGAAAGTTCAGGTAAATCAGTGTGATAGTCTGTGGTACACTGGTCCTAATTTTCAATCATGAGTTCAATCAACCATTCAATCAACCATTACATTACTGATATGTATCTTTCCTATTAATTTTTGTCCCAGTAAGCTCAAAACAATGAAAATGGTAAAACTGTATCAAGAGGTATGTGAATGACTTTATAACCCTAGATATTTTAGAAATAAGTAAGTTCTATAAATAAGACATTGGAATAACTCAACACACACTATTAATGTGTTTCCAGCCTAGAGAGAAGTTATTTCAGTATACTTACTGTGTTTATTATTGAAGATTAATCTTTATGGGAATATGAAATAAGAATACTCAGAATATTAGGCATAATTTTTAATTTGAAAGAGGCAATCAGAACTGTTAAGTGTGTGAAATCAGGTTGTATAGTATAATCAGGTATAAGGTCTGTAAATGATATTGGAATATTTAAGAGAGCTTAATTGACTATATTTATTATTTTGACTTATATTTTTAAGATTTGTTTAAATGCTTAGAAATGGTTTGCTTGGTAAATCCTTAGAATATTCTATGAGGTATTAAAGTGCTTTACAATATCATGTTAACTGTAGAAACTTAGAATAAAATGTTATGGTAATTTAATTAGCTAAATTTGTAAATGGAAAATGATTTAGGGGAATTTAATATTTTAACTTGTTCAACAGAATGTATATTAAATCACAAGGGGAATAATACATGATTTACATATTTACACTGGAAGCTTAAAACAATATAGATTTTCAATTTTATTATAAGGTTAATAAATTAAATTCCAATACACATATATAACTAAACTACAATAGTCCTAAACATACACACACTCACATACATACTCATATAGCATTTGAATATTAAAAATTCAAAATGAGACATATCAGCTGAGTGACCTTGGGAAAAATATCTTAACCTCACTAATTTCCCTTTGCTATTAAATAAGGATAATAATAGTACCTATCTTAGAGTTGACTTAAGCAAGCAGAACAATGGATGATAAAATTTAAAAAAAAATCAGAAGTTGCTTGACTTTGAAAACATCCTCTCAAACGGTAACTGTAACCAAAAACAATGAGATCACAATGCAATCTACTAAATTCAGATTTTCTTTCCTTTAGTGTAAGGTATTTCTTATTTTAAATGGTGACCTTCAAAGTGAGAAGTTACATTAGACTACAGTTTTCTTTTTTCTGCTACTTATTATTATTTAGAAATGCCATTTTCTAGAAATATATAAGAAACATGATTTATGTAACTCAAGGTATTTTTTATGTATCCATAAATAATTACTGAATACCTAATGTTTGCCAGGATCCAGCTCAGTGCTGGGAATCCAAAGTGAGTAAGAAGCCATATAGTAGATCAATGCTTTTTTCAAGAATAAAATAGTACTTAACATTCATTGAACACTCACTTTAAGCTAGGGAAAGGTCCTGAGTTCTTGTGTACCATTTCTCTCTAATTGCATTCTTATGAAGAAGGTATTATTTTTTTTTTTTTTTTTTTTTTTTATTTATTTTTGGGACAGAGAGAGACAGAGCATGAATGGGGGAGGGGCAGAGAGAGAGGGAGACACAGAATCGGAAACAGGCTCCAGGCTCCGAGCCATCAGCCCAGAGCCTGACGCGGGGCTCGAACTCACGGACCGCGAGATCGTGACCTGGCTGAAGTCGGACGCTTAACCGACTGCGCCACCCAGGCGCCCCGAAGAAGGTATTATTAATCACACATTTGACAGAACAAAACTGAAGCTTTGATAGTTTCAGTTTCTTGCTCAGGACCTTGCAGATAGAAACTAGTGTAATTGACATTCAAATACTTACTCACCATTATTACTGTGTTAAAATAGCCCACGGTAGTGTGTTGAAATGGATAGTAAACTTTTGTGTAAATTAGTCTGACTTAAATATCAATATAATGTATTTAAATACATTTTATGATTTTTAGATATCTATTTTAATCTTTAACATATTTATTGAGAGATTATAAATTGAAATAAAAAGAACTGTACATATTTAAGGTGTACAATTTGATAGGTTTAGATGTTCAAAAAATCCATAATACCATCATAATAGAGAGGATAAACATATCCAACACCTCCACAGCCTTCTAGTGTGTTTTGTTCTTTATATGTTTGTTTTGGCAGGAAGAGCACTTGACATGAAATACACACTCCTAATGAATTTTGATATGCACAATACTATATTGCTTACTATAGGCAATTTTTTATATGGCATATCAGTAGAAATTATTTATCTTGCATAACTGAAACTTTATATCCACTGAACAATACCTTCCTATTTCCCCCACCCCTCTTCTTTTTATAAGTATTAGCAAAATTAATAATTATAGGACAAGATTAAGAAAGACTAGGAGATTTTCTATGGTTGTGTTCCAGGTCTAACTAGCCTCTGCTTGCCTGAAATGGAGTTCTTGAGCTTAAAAATATCACTTTCTTTTTATTATAACACAGTAAGTATATATAATGCACTAGAATGTGATTTTGCAATTAAATAACATGAACCCTTTTCTGCTTTTAAGTTCTAGGCAACCTTACATTCAAAATAATTTTGGAGAAATTATAAAAGATCATTTTCCTACAGACTTCACAGCATCTCATTTCTAACTCAGTCCATTAAAGTGAGAATCTTCAAAATCCGATCTTTTTTTGAGGTATCACCAAAAGAAAATGACACCAAATCTTACATTCCTTATTAGGAACTTTGTTCTCCTGAACATGGGCAAAGGGACAGATTCACAGTTACATCTAACTTCCATCTGTGACGGTTTTGGCTTCATAGATGAGGGCCAGAAATGTTGTCTTTATAAAGAACAGAAATGACACACTCAACAAGACAGTGTGAGAGACTGACTGACCACTCTGTCATCTGCACAGTTACATGCCTCCCAGGCCCAACTATGAAACCTGGTTGGTTTTTTAGTTACCACTTTACATTATCTTTTACTTTTTCAGTCTCTTTTATGTGTTTTCTTCTAGCATCTTGCTTTCTTTTCCCTTATGCTTTTATTTATTTATATTTTTAGTGTTTATATTCTTCTAACCTTATAAACAATTAATGAATCCACGACATTTTTTCCAAACATTTTATTTGTTTATTTTTAATTTTTTTAAAATTTTTAATTTATTTTTGAGAGAGACAGAGACAGAATGCGAGTGGGTTGGGGCAGAGAGAGAGGGAGGCACAGAAGCTGAAGCAGGCTCCAGGCTCTTGAGCTGTCAGCACAGAGCCTGACGCGGGGCTCCAACTCACAAGCTGTGAGATCATGACCAGAGCTGAAGTCGGAGGCTCAACCAACTGAGCCTCCCAGGCGCCCCTTTTTCCAAACATTTTAAATTCATGGAAGGAAAGAGAAAAAGGCAGAAGACTGCAGACCGGCATAATCAAATGGTTTTTTGCCAGTTATGGCAGTGGGAGTGAAAATAATGGAGAAGAGGAAACATATGTAACTACTTCTTTTCTATCTAGTGACAGTCCTAAAAGGAATGATGATTTGAAGGTATGTGAGTGCGTGTGTGTGTGTGTGTGTGTGTGTGCGCACGCGCGCGCATGTTGCTGTTATAGACAGGAGGATGAAAAAAGAAAAATCCACTGGAAAATTTTTCCTCAAACTTTGAAAATTTCTCAGGCTATAATTATGGGCAAGTTTTCATTTCTGACCTATACAGTAACTAAGCTAGGCAGAGAAACAAGGAGCAAAATGGAAGTCCGTGTGTAATAAAATCTTCATTTAACATTGGGAATGCAAGGACAATCCCTTGTGATCTTTGAGAGCAAAGTAATTCTTCAGATTATTTTTAAGTAGAGCTTCACTTAGGAGACTTCATGAGTATTTCCAGAATTTCTAGAAATTAATTTTTCAATAAAGACTTAAGTGATAACACAAATGCTTTCATGTTTACAAATTTACTTTCTCTTTAGCAACAGCTTTATTGAGGTATAACTGATCTACAAAAATCTGCACATGTATACATTTGGACATTTGCATACATTTGCATACATCTGTGATAGTATCACAACAATCAGAGTAATAAACATATTCATTGCCCCCACAAGTTTGTGTCCTTTTTATTATTTTTGTGTTTGTGATGAGAAACTTAACAGGAGATCTACTCTCAAACAAAATTTTAAGTGTGCAATACTGTGTCCTTTACCATAGCTACTATGTTGTATAGAAGGTCTCCAGAATTTATTGGAGCACTTTTTCATATACTTGTTGGTCATTTTTTTCTGCTCAAGTCCTTTGCCCATTTTTAATTGGATTATTTGTTTTAGTTTTTTTTTTTTTTTTTTTTTTGCTGTTGAGTTATAGAATTTTCTTACGTATTTTTGATATGAACACCATTTCAAATAAATGATTTGCAAATTATTTTCTCCTACTCCACAGGTTGACTTTCACTCTTATTTCCTTTGCTGTGATGTGCAGATCCTTTTTAATTTAATGTAGTCCTATTTGTCTATTTTACCTTTTGTTGCCTGGGTTTCATTGCCGTATTCAAGATACCTCTGCCAGGACCAACATCAACCTTTTAATCCATGTTTTCTTCTAGAAACTTTATGGTTTTAAGTCTTTCCTTTAAGTATGTAATCCATTTTGAGCTGATCTTTGTATATGGTGTGAGATAGAGGTCCTATTCCAGTCTTTTGCATGTGTATACTCTTTCTCAATACCATTTGTTGAAGACTGTCCTTCCACCATTCTATGTTCTTGGCCACCCTGCCAAAGATCATTTGACTACATATGCGTGGTTTTATTTCTGGGCTTTCTATTCTGTTCCATTAATCTTTATGTCTGTTTCTGTGTCTATACCATGCTGTACTAGTTACTGCACCCTTGTAAAACATTTTGCAATCAGGAAGTATGATGCCTCTAGCTTTGTTCTTTCTCAAGATTGCTTCCGGTATTCTGGTTCTTTTGTGTTTCCACATGCATTTTAAATAATTATTTCCCATATCTTTAAAAAATGTCATCGGGATTTTAAAATCTGTAGATCAGGGGTGCCTGAGTGGCTCAACTGGTTAAGCGTCAGACTTCAGCTTAGGTCATGATCTCACGGTTTGTGAGTTCAAGCCCCACATTGGGCTCTGTGCTGACAGCTCAGAGCCTGGAGCCTGCTTCGGATTCTGTGTCTCCTTCTCTCTGTTCGTCCCCTGCTTGTGTTCTGTCTCTCTCTGTCTCTCAAAAATAAATAAACATTAAAAAAATTAAATCTGTGATCATTTTGGACAGTATAAAAATTACTAATATTAAGCCTTCCAATCCATGATCACGAGATGTCTTTCCATTTATTTGCATGTTCATTAATGTCTTTCATCCATTATTTATAGTTTTTAGTGCATAAGTCTTTTACATTCTTGGTGAAGTTTATTTCTAAGTATTTTATTTTTTCAATGTTCTTGCAAATGGGATTTTCTTAATTTCTGCTTCAGATAGTTCACTGTTAGGGTATAGAAATGAAGCTGACTTTTCTTGTTGTTACTGTTGATTTGATTTGATTTGATTTGATTTTGTTGTTGTTAATCTTATATCCTGAAATTATACTGAATTTGTTTATTATAAAAGTTTTCTTGGTGGAGTATTTACCATTTTTTATATATTAGATCCTATCTGGCACCAAAGATAAATTACTTCTTCTTTTCAATTTGAATGCCTTTCATTTCTTTTTCTTAATTAATTGCTCTGGCTAGGACTTCAGTAGTATGTTAAATAAAAGTAGCAAGAGGGTGCCTGGGTGGCTCAGTCGGTTGAGCCTCCAACTTTGGCTCAGGTCATGATCTTGCAGTTTATGAGTTCAAGCCTTGTGTCAGGCTCTGTCCTGACAGTTCTGAGCCTGGAATCTGCTTCAGATTCTGTGTCTCCCTTGCTCTCTACTCCTCCCCTGCTTGTGCATGCTCTCTCTCTTTCTCAAAAATAAAGACTTAAAAGATTTAAAAAAAAAGTAAAAGTATCAAGAGTGGGCATCGTTGTCTTGCTACCGACCCTAGTTAAAAAAAAATCAGATTTTACTGTTGAGTATGATGTAAGCTATGGGCTTGTCATATATGACATCACGTTTAGGTACATTGCTTCTATACTTAGTTTGCTAAGGGTTGTTATTATGAAAGGATGTTGAATGCTTTTTTATGTATCAATTGAGATAATAATATGACTTTTATCCTTCTTTCTCATAATATGCTGTATAACATTTATTGATTTACATAAGTTGAACCATCTTGCATCCCAAGAATAAATGCCACTTGTTCATGATATATGATCCTTTTAATAGGCTGTTGAATTTGGTTAGCAAGTATTTTGTTAAGGACTTTGGCATCTATGTTCATAAGGAATACTAGCCTATAATTTTCTTTTCCTGTGGTGTCTTAGTCTGGTTTTAGTATCTGGGTAATGCTGACTTCATAAAGTAAGTTGGAAGAGTTCCCTCTTCATTAAATTTTTTGAAGAATTTGAGAAGCCTTGGTGTTACTTCTCCTATATTTGGTAATATTCACCAGAGAAGTCTGGTCCTGTTTTTCTTTGTTGGAAACTTTTTGATTATTGATTCAATCTCTTTACTATTAGTCTGTTCGATTTTCTATTTCTTTATGGTTACATGGTGGGTTGTACATTTCTAGCAATTTATTCATTTCTTCTAAGTTATCCAGCTTGTTAGAATTTTTATAATGGAATTATATCAAATATGTTTTCCAACCACAAAGGTATGAAACTGGAAGTCAGTAATTATTAATCAAAAATAAGCCAAAATGTAAAATTAATAAATATGTGGAAACCCAACAATACATTCCTAAACAACAAATGGTCAAAGAAAAATTCAAAAGTGAAATCAGAAAACACATTGACACAAAAGAAAATGCAAATACAATATGCTAAAACACAGGATGCAGCAAAAGCAGTAAGAATTTATAGCAATAACTCCTACATTAAAAAGAACAATCTCAATTGGGGCGCCTGGGTGGCTCTATCAGTTGAACATCTGACTTCGGCTCAGATCATGATCTCACAGCTCATGAGTTCAAGCTCTGCATTGGGCTCTGTGCTGACAGCTCAGAGCCTGGAGCCTTCTTGGGATTCTGTGCCCCCGTCTCTCTCTCTCTGCCCCTACCCCACTCATGCTCTCTCTCCCTCTCGATCTTAAAAATAAACATTAAAAAAAGAACAAACTAATAAACAAATAAACAAACTAATTTTATATATTAAGGAATTAGAAAAAAAGGATGAACAATTAAGACCAAAGTTAGCAAAAGAGGATAATAATAATGATTAGATCAGAAATAAATGAAATAGTGAACAAAAAAATAGGAAAAATCAACCAAAATAAGAGTTGTATTTTGAAGACAAAAAAATTGACAAGACTTTAGCTATACTTGAAAAAGAGAGGACAGAGAGATTTTTCAAATAAATCGCTTAGAAATAAAAAAGGAGCACCTGGTTGGCTGAGTTGGTTAAGCACCTGACTCTTGATTTCGGCTCAGGTCATGATCTCACCATTCATGAGTTCCAGCCCTGCACTGTGCTCTGAGCTGATAGTTTGGGATCCTGCTTGGGATTCTCTGTCTCTTTCTCTCTCTCTGCTGCTGCTGCTCCCCTGCTCATGCTTGTACACATGTGCACTCTGTCTCTCAAAAATAAATAAATTAAAAAAAAAAGAGAGAGAACAAATTACAATACCACAGAAATCAAAAATATCATAAGGGATTTCTGTTCTTTCTCTTTTGTTTTATATTAAGTAGAAAATTTCATTTCAAAGAAAACATAATAAATTGAGAATTGGCAGAAATGATTTTATGTGGTATCAAGTCAATTACTGCTTATGTATCTTCCTTTACTAAATTATAAAAATAAAAAAATGAATTAATCATAAAATTCTAAAAGATACTGCTTATAAATACAAATAGAAAAGAAAAAATGTAAATGATATAATAAAATGTACAAATACATAGAAAGAAATTGCAGAATTAACTTTCTTTCAAGCTGCCTAAAAAATGAAACTGCTATGTATCAGAAAGTGTTTTTTCTTTACATTTTTTAAGTAGAAATGCAGTTTATTAGGCATTTCAGCTAAGCCCTAGAAATCCCAATCATTCAAACTGTTCAAGTCTCTTGCACATTAAAACAAAACAAAACAAAACAAAACAAAACAAAACAAAACAAAACAAAACCAAAAAACAGAGCAGCATTAGAATCTGAAATGCTTAGTCATTTTCTTTTGCAAAAATCATTGCCAAAATGTTCCCCTGGAAACAAACCCAACTGCTTAAGTATAAAATGTGTCTTTTCAACTCTTTTACTGTACCATCTAAATTCAGGTAGTAGCAGAAAAAAATTAACTAGTTTTATGCAATAAAACAACACCCTTTGATGGCTTTTGAGCTTAGTCATTGATTTCTAAATTCACCACACAACTGGCATTTCTCTTTCATTTAGATTAATCTTACATCAAATGATGAATATTCACACTCTCTTGCCACTTCAGCTGGGATAAAGCTCACACAGAAAAAAACTGAAAATGGTGGAAATTGAGTGCCTGTAAATATCATATATGGAAATATATGCATACATATCTATGCATATGTATATGTATATAATTGATTAAATTACATGATTTATCATTAAAGTCTTCAAACATAGAAGGCTTTTGGTTTTGGTTTTGGTTTCATAGAGGAGTTTTTTTACAAAGATCTTTAACTCTAACAAAAAGGCCATGCAGTTTGTTACATTGCTACATTCTGAGAAAACTCTTAAGGGTCAGGGACACCCACTGCCCTCTTCTCAGTTACCTGTTGGCCATTTGTATGTCTTCTTTGGAAAAATGTCTATTTCCATTTATTAATGAGGATGTTTATTTCTTTTGAGCTGTTTGAGTTGTTTGTATATTTTGTATATTAATTCTTTATTGGATATGTGTTTTACAAATATTTTCACCCATTCCATAGGTTACCTTTCATTTTGTTGATGATTTCCATGGATGTGCAGAAGCTTTTTAGTTTGTAGTCCTGCTTGTTTGTTTTTGATTTTGCTTTTTGGTGTCAAATCCCCAAAAAGTCATTGCCAAGACTAATGTCAAGGCTTAATATCTTAAGTCTTCTTCTAGGACTTACATTTGTAGGTCTTATGTTCAAGTCTTCAATCATTTTGAATTGAGTTGTGTGCAAGGTGTAAGATGGGGGACCTTGTTTCATTTTTTTTTTTTTTTTTTGCATGTGGCAATTAAGTTTTCCTAGCACCATGTCTTGAAGATTAATTGACTGTGTGTGTGAGTGTGTGTGTGTGTCTGTGTGTGTGTGTGTGTGTGTGTATTCTATCTCATTGGCCTATGTGTTTGTTTTTATGAAAATACCATGCTGCTTTGATTATTATAGTTTTGTAATATAATTTGAAATCAGAGAATAGGATGCCTCCAGCTTTGTTATTTCTCAGGATTGCTTTAGCCATACAGGTCTTTTTGCTTTCATACAAATTTTACAATTTTTTTTTCTATTTCTGAGAAAAATGCCATTGGAATTTTCATTCTGATTGCATTGAATCTATAGATCACTTTGGGCAGTATGGGCATTTTCACAATATTTTAACAATATTACTTACACAGTTTTCCTCACCCAGCCATTCAGCAAATGATTATTTACATGATTATTTTAAAACTACTGTATTACAGGAACCATGATGAATTCTGAGATATTCAGTGATAAATGAGAGATGATCTCTAGATCCTTAAACTTTCATTCTTGAAGGAAGAGAGCTATATTAAAAGTAATTTAAGTATTAAAGATAATACAAAAAGGGACAGATGTTATTGGAGCATGCATGGTAAGACTGACCTTTGGAGAAAAGAAAATACTCAGTGAAGTTGAAGGTGAAACCAGGTGTAGTAGGGATTAGAATATTTCAGGAACTGAGACAGACTTGAATATGTAAAGATCTTTACATATCAGATTCAGATGAATTTAAAAATATTGTAATAAATATATCTAGATAACAAAGGACAGACGTATCAGCAGGGCAGAAGACATAGAGAGTAGCATGAGTGAGTTTGGGGAGATAAGCAGGGCAAATTTATTCTAAGTCCTATAGACCATTTTAACCATCATTTTTTTTTCCCCTTCACCTAAGGGCAATAGTAACATATTAAGGAGATTTTTTTTCAGAGTAGTACCCAGGATAATATTCTGCCTGAAAATTGTCACTCAGGCTCAGAATGGAGAGTGAATTAGAGAAAGAGCTTTGGCTAAGGTGATGCCAGTAAATATGAGAGAATTAGATCATCTGGAGAAATATTAGTGAGGTGGTAATGATAGGATTTGTTATTTGTTCAAATACACAGCATTTTGTACTTGAGAAACAGTAGAAGTCATTATTTCTGTAGGTTTTAGTGGGCTTCCTATTAAATCCAAGTGAGAATGAATACACCCCTGTGGGGATCAGAAGAGAGGTCAGAGCCGGGCAAATAAATTTGCAATTGTTACTGACTTTAAAGCATAAATTAGAAAAAAGAGTTATCGGAAATAAAATTTAAAATGTCATTAAAACTCTTCCAATGATTTAGGAAATGATAGTTTTACCTAGTATGTTTAAAATCAACTCAGAAAGCTGTGTAATAGTGTAATAGTAAATTGATAAGTGTGTCGTGTGGAGACAAATACATATAAAGTTAACCAATTAGAATGCATCAAAGATTCTTTAAAGGCATGAGTATATGATGCAGAAAATAATATGTAATACCTTTATATTTAAAATTTCAGTATTGCTTATTTTTCTGTATACTTGCAAATTTCCTTTCATAAAATTTTATTTATAGATTATATTTTTCTTACACAAATATCTGATTTTAAAATTTTATTATAAAGAAAATTGTTATATAGAAACCTTTCACTTGAATGTCCCTGAGCTTTGTGTTACAAAATTTAGTATGCAGTAACAAATACTATTGATTTTACTATTTATGTTGTTCTCAGGAAATTTAATGTTCTCTGTTTTCCAAAATGGACTGTAAGATTTTTGTGAGTAAAAACTAATTATATTTATTTTGTTTCCCTTTTATAGAATGATATAGAGTATAGGAGATTAATAAGAGAACTGCAACAATGAATAGGAAAATGAAAGAACCATCTCTAGACAGGAAAAATAGAATTATGTAATTTCAGTTATAGAGATTGTTTTATGTAATGAAGTTTCAATTTGTTAAACATCTACTTTAGTTTACTAAATCTAAGTAACCTCTAACAATAAGAGCCTTTAGATTACAGAAAAAAAAATACAAACTCTACTTCAGTACTCTGATTTTTATCTTTAAAAAGCTAGTTACAAATGCTCTTTTACACCAGGTGAAAATAAAAATATCTCATATCATTCTAAAAAGCTACTCAGTTATGATAGATACTTGGAATTGGTTGTGCTTATTTACCAATTCTTACTCTTTGTTTTTGAATTTCTAAGCTCCTCTATCTGTTATCTTTGCTTGAAGAAATCCATGAGATGAATCGATTGCCTTCATAATGCTATAGTATCCTTTATGTTTTTTTTTCTTCTTAGCAGATTGTTTGACACTATCTTAGTAACTCAGTAAAATAAGGAGACATTTAAAAATTATATCAGGAAAAAAATGCTTAAAGTATAAATCTGGCATCTAAATTGCATAAATAGTACATACTATAATAAAAACATTATTTGGGTGGTTATTTCATAATCAGAATTCTTGGTGTTTAATTTCTTTTTCCTAAGAGCATAGCATCATCATAACAATAACTAAAATGTTACATCTCATTGACCTATCCTCTAAATTAATTGATTTTTGTCACTTAAAAGTTCACCTATTGGTCAAATTACTTGTACAATCTGATAGTTACTGAGATAATTGCAAATAAGGTCATTTGTGTTCTATTTTGCTTTGAAACAATCAAAACAGTTTAGCCACCAGTCTTATATTTAATCCTTTAACTGACAAAAATATCTGTGGGGCCAAATAAATCCATGGTGATTTTAAAACTGGGTAAAACCAATAGAAAGAAGGATACAGGCCATCCATCTAATTCTGTATTCAGCACAGTTATTGCAATACACTTGATTCATTTGGTTACGGTTTAAAAAACTGGGCCACGACCCATAGCACAAGATTGTAGTTTTGTATTGTTTTGACAGATATTCGACACGCTCTGAATTTTCCAAATTAGAGCAAATCGTTTAGAAAAAAGATGCTACTTTTATGTATTCAGATGCAATTTTTCATTATCTTTTAGATCATATTTTTTCCATGTATGTTTAGCTTTGTCATTAGCTAATAAGAACTATTGTAGAAATAATCATAATGGAAATCATTTTTTATTCATGTTAATAAAGATGCAATTTCCTAAAAGTATTCTGGTGCCATTTTTTCATTGTTTTATATTACCTTTATTTCTATAATTTACATACTCATTGGGTTTAATAAAGGTGAATTTTAAACTAGTTTCTTATTTTAAAAATGTTGACTCTGTTTTTAAACAATGGTATTTTTCTGTTATAGCTTGGAGCAAAGCCCTAACAAGCAACAACAAAAAACAAACTCCTGCCCCTTGCAGGAAAAAAATATAATAATCATCTTGACATTTTAGGTATTAATGTAAATGTATCTATTGTCACATAAAATCCTTTGAAAAATATTTGCCTACACATAGAAATTTCCTCAACAAAAATGTAAACTGTTAAGTGTGAAAAAACATATATTAAACAGTGACAAAAGAGGGGAGAAAGTACATTCAGATTAACGCCAGTTTATATACTGACAATCTCATTTTGCTCAATTTTAATTAATATTCACCAAGTGTACATTCCCTAGACTGCCTGGCACAAGAATTGAGTTAGGCAAGTCCATATAGTCCACTTTTTCCTTCGAGCCTAGTTGAATGCACGCAACACTCATTACTTCAGCAAATCATGTGTGTCTTCACTTGTAGCAAACACATCCTTTAGATACCACTAGTTTTCATTTTCTCATTAGCTAGGCAATAGCTACAGTAGAACCTTACTCTGCCATGAAATTCCATTTCCCTGTACTGACAGTGAAGTTGGAAAGATTGTCTACGCAGTTTTAAAAGATTCTTCAGGTAAGGTTTTGCATCACTTTTGTGTTCAGCAGATTTGGACACATTCTCTGACCTGCCAATCTCCCTCTCCCTGGAAATCCTCCAATCCACTGTTCACATTAGAGTGACCTTTTGAACATGCAAAACGAATCATACCAGTCTCCCATCTACAGACTTTCTCTACTTGATTAACTTTAATTTAATCTGTCATTATGAAGACAAATAGCTTTAAAATTGCTTTCCTACCTTTAAAAGGGATGGCCTCCCAGATCTCTGCAGCCCTGAGTTGCAACAACATACACCCCCTGCCCCAGCCCTCTTCACGTTTTCTCCAGCACCAAGGGCTTCATTGTACACGCTGTTTATGTGACATGCTCCGTGCTGCTACAGAACCAGGCAACCTTACTTCACAGGTTTGCAAGGGGGCATCTTTACATACACTTTGCAACCACTTCCGACATTCTCCATATGGGTAGAGATCATGTCAGGTTTAGCTTGCCATTTTATTTTAGTGCCAGAGATGGTATCTGTTGCTCTGTAGCTATTTGATAATATTGTTAAATGTGGAACGAATATACTTTTATCAATTGAATTCAGTCACAGGGACAATTTCCTTCTAAAATGGCCCTTAACTAAGAGACATTTTATTTAGTGCCTTAAAGAATATGTATATTTGACTCCGATTATGTAAGACTCAAAATCCACCTTTTAATTCTTGCCAATATTATACTGTTGTTTTTAAAATAGTAAATATTCAAGTCAGATCATAGTTCTGTGCTTTCAATCATTGTTTACTAGCTTGGCTCCTCTCTTTCATCTTTTCAGTAGAGTGTAAAAACCAAATAAAATATTACTAATTAACAAACTCTTTAAGTCTATACATGGTGTATTTTGTGGGGGGATTTGCTGCTAAATTTGCTTTGCTTTTACTTAAAAAAAATGCATTGAACAGCAATAAAGTCTACTGTAGTGGCAGATCATATGATTTTCCCTATTTTGGAAGAAGACAGTTTAAACAATACAATATTTAAAAATATAAATAATGTTTAAAAAATGTAATTAAAAAACAAAAATGTTTAAAAAATTTTAAATGTAAAAAAATTAAAAACATAATACAAAGAAAATGTTACAATCTGTTACTATAACAACAACACATTTAAATATCAATGAGGTAATTTCGAGAAATATAGGACATTTTTGCATAATGAAGTAATGTTGTTTAAGCCTTTCCTAATGCAGGAGTATTATAACTCTCTGTCTCTCTTTCTCTCTCTATATATAAATATACCTTTGTAAAAGTTCTCATAAAAAATTAACCTACATTTAAATCCCAGTTCAATTTAGTATATCTTTGTGTAAATTATTTAAGCTCTCTTGGCCTCGGTTCCCTCTTGTGGAAAGTGAAGATAATACTACCACTAATTTACAACTTTTGGAGTTATGCAGTCATATCTCACAGAGATTGGATGCTTAGTATCAGGCCACTATAATAAAGCGAACATTGCAACAAGGCCAGTCAAATGATTTTTTTGGTTTTCTGGTACATATAAAAGTTATGTTTACACTCTACTGCAGTCTGTCAAGCGTGCAACAGCCTTATGTCTAAAAACATAATGTGAACACCTTAATTGAAGAATACTTGATTGCTAAAAAATGCTAACCATCATTTGAGCTTTCAGTGAGTTGTAATTGGGGATCACAGGTCACTGTAACAAATACATTAATTGATGAAAAAGCTCAAAAGCCTGTAATATTACCAAAATGTTACACAGAAACATGACATGAGCAAATACTTCTGGGAAAAAGATGCTGATAGACTTGCTCAACACAGGGTTGCCACAAACATTCGATTTGTGAAAAGTGCTGATCAAGTGAAGCTCCATAAAATGAGGTATGCCTGTAATTAAAGATGACACACTTCTAACCAAGTGTTTAGATTTGTGATGTGCAAAGGATATGCAGTTAGAACCTGAAGAGAGAACTGTTATAGTACTCTGCGAAACACTACATATTATTTTTATCTGTCTTGTTTTGAAAGGCTGAAATCATCCTGTATATCTGAAAAATTTATAGCTGTTGTCTTTTTCCTTTCCTAATATAGTTTAGAAGCATCATGTTAATCCATCTAGAAATTAGCTTTGTTATAATTTTTGTGTTTCAATTAAAAACAAGTTCATAATTAATAATATTCTAGCACTACTTATTGAATAATGATTGAAATATCATCTTTATTATATAATAATACTTTGCAAGTGAACTGTTATACCTGGTGCTCACCAAGGATTTAATGAATTCTATTTTTAAATATTATTGCTTTATAAATAAACTAATTTAGTAGTCTATTTTGCAAATGTCAACTTATTGCAAAGTTACAGTTCTATCAAAACTACAATTGTTTTACAACTTCTTGGAGCAGTGAAGGCCTTTGATTACAGTAAAATGCTAGGGGCACCTAAATTTGATTGGTTGGGGGAACGTTGTTTATAAAGTCAAAAACATTCTAATTTTCTCTTTTCTCATGATTATAGTCACCTTACCTAGCAGTCTCTAATTGAATAACAGATTTATCATTTTCGATATTATTTAGATTTACATCTTAAAATGCCTAAGAATATGTAATAACATTACATTTGCCATTATAAACAATAAATCAACATTACCACCTGGTTAAAACTACTACAAAGTGCAAGCATTTTCCCATAGGTTACACAATTAAGACTTAAAAATTGTGCATGCTCTTTTAACTCCATTGAGATTCACACTTCATACCTCTTTAATTCATTTTTTTATGAATCACTAGATCCCCTAAGTCCTTTTTCTATTAATTATAAAGACCACTTATACTCTCAAGACTTTTCACACCTTCAGTATATAAATTTTAGAGTGCTTTTAATGATAAAACTCATAAAAACTCTACATACTGATCAAAATTTTTATGGGTATGAAATAAATGATGTAAGTGCAAAAAACACATTGTCTTACTGGTTAGGTTATTTCACTTTTTAAAATTTTATTTATTTATTTTGAGAGAGAGAACATGTGAGTCAGCCAAGGACACACACAGAGAGACAGAGAGAGAGAGAGAGGGAGAGAGAGAGAATCCAAAGCAGGCTCCATGATACCAGTGTGGAGCCCAACATGGGCTGGATCCCATGAACCATGAGATCATGACCTGTGCCAAAATCAAGAGCAGGATGCTCAACTGACTGAGCCACCAGGTGCCCCAGAGTATTCCACTTTATTCATGAATAAAGTTTTTTGTCTTTATTGGATTTGAATCTCCCTGAATATTGAGGGAAGGGAGAGTCAAGGTCGTTTCTAGCCTTGCTTTTCTATAACCTTTAGAAAAGAATAATTTCAATATAAAATCTGTAATTCCACAAACATGATCCAGTAATTAGACCTCAAATTATATGCCTTCCCATTTTATCTTATGATTTGTATGTATTATTTTATGTAAAAATATTAACATTATAAAAATTATTACATTGGTTTCTCTGTCAATAGATTTTTTGTTATGTACTGACAATTTAGCAGAGACACCCCATTCATTAAATATCATACTATCTCATTATTTCTTATTCTTGCAAAGGAAGATCTGTACTACAAATATAAAATGGCAATCTGATACTAACACCTAAAGTGACCACTCACATAGTCAATACAGAATGTGACATTGTAATCTTCGGACACACCTAATTAATTGGTATTAAAATCAAAGCAGATAAAATTCAACTTGCATAAGCTGAAATGTATTTGAAGTAAAACTTTTAACTAAGATATTTTAAAGTGCTTGAATGACAGAAATATACCCAACACTTCCTAATATCTTTGTTTCCTTCTATGTCTTTATCAATTCCTATTGCTATAACATGAGCTTGAAGATCCAAATTTAAAATTATTGTAAAAATTCCCAAGAAATATATACAAATGTTATTTGAATATTCTTTTTGCATACATATGAATAATCACATATAAATCATTATGGTATATAGGCCTAATAAAATTTTTAAACACAAGAATACACAAAATTGTATTTTAAACATAAAAATATATGAAATTGTCCCATAAATTTTTTTCAATAATCATCTGTTCACAAAAACATTTACTATAAATAGCTAATAAATCAGAAATAAGAAATTGAGAATAAATCACATGTGCAGATGAAGTTAAATTAAGTAAAACAATATCCTCATAAAAGTTCATTTAATTACTTCAAATTAAAATTACTTTTCCCTAAGCTTCTTTTTTTTTATTATAACATAAATCAATATTATATACCACCAGTTGCTTTCTGTCTTTCCTATAATTACCTTAGTTTTCTGAATTGATCAAAACTGTCTAATCTTAATCTTCATATTTCTTTCTTTGCCTAAAATCTTCTTTTTTCCTGCTATTATATTTCTGAGGACATTAGCCTGACTAATGAGTTGTTTTCAAGCTGTAGTTTAATACCACATTTCTTTATTCCTTCATTCTGCTCATACTTTTTTCCTTAAAAATGATTTACACACATGGACAGAAGCACTACCTCATATCAACCTAAGTAAGAGACCCATAAAGAATGTGTTTAAGTTTTAGGATACTAGGATCTCATTCTTGGTTAAACGATATTTGAGATGCTACTGGAAGGAAGCCATTCCATAGTGAGGGTTACCCCTTGGAAGGGACCATAGTGACTTCTAAGGCAGATGACACGCCGAGAAGGTTTTAGCTATACATGAGTTTAGAGACTGATTTCTGTGACTTGTTTGGGAAATCTAAAGATATTAGTTGAGCAGGAGGTTTTACTGATATACATTAAGGAGAGACAGCAGAGTTTGTTAAAGTTATACACTCACCTTTTTGATAAGACCAAGGTGAGGTGAAGTTTTGTAAGAAAGGAGGACATGGTGATTTATATGTTTCCTCTCAGACTTCAAGCATCCCCATTGTTTGGCTCAAGTGTATTTCTTGAGATTGTTCATTTGCCTTTGAATGTTTTGGAGGAATGCCCTTCAAGTAAGTATAACCACTTTTCTGGCCTGAAAGAGCTCAAATTAGGGGAAGCAAAAGCCAGTGCCCTGTGTCAGTTCTTCAGTTAACCCCCAGACAGATCTAAACAAATACAATTGATTCTTGAGAATAAGGACTACTCTGCTCCTTCCCAACCAGTAACCCAGGTCCCACACTTGAGATGCTGGCTGCCATGTGAAAACTGCCCCCACACAGGGCTTAGGGGAAGGGAGAGCAAGCAAAAACCTTATAAAGCCTTCTGTATCATTTTTAATTCACCCTTTTTCTTGATTAAATGCTGGCTGGTTGCTGTAGACCTTAGTCTATTTTCTAGATTCTGATAACATTTATTCTGACAGTTTTTGCTCCTTTTTTTTCATTGCTTTTGTGTGTAAACAGGTCCTTAGAACTAATACATTTCCCGCCTTTGCTGATATGACCCCATTGACTCTTAAGGTACCACTTTTAACCATTTTTATTTTTTAAAGCAATGTTAAATGGCTTTTGAGATACATTCAATTTCGTTATATCTTGTTTTTTTTTCTCTATATTGCTAATTATATTTCACTACTAATTTGGATTTTGAATCTACATTCTTTTCTTTGTTGTTTACTTATTTTGAGAGAAAGAATGAGAGAGAGAGCAGGGGAGGGGCGGGGGGGGGGGGGGAGACAGAGAGAATCCCAAGCAGGTTCCGCATGGGGCTGGAACCAATGAACCTTGAGATCATGACCTGAGCAGAAATCAAGAGTCAGACACTAAACTAAATGAGCCACTCAGGCATCCCTGGATCTACATTCTTTATTGAGATTACCCTGTGAATATTTATTCTTATATTATCTTTATCGAGATTTCACCAAACAATTCAATACCTTCATACAATATGATCAGGCTGGGTGTATTTATTTTCTATGCTCTAGAATTGTTTGGATAAGATTAAAAATATTTCTTCCTGAATATCTGGTAGAATACAGTAGTAAAGCAATGTGGAACTGCAGTATTCTGTTTTGTTTTATTGATGAAAGAAATTACAACCAATAAACTTTATTTGATACTTATAAATCAATTAGTCTGAGTTGGGAGATTATCTCTTCACAAGATTTGCCAGAATTTGCTCTTAAAAAAATCTACTTCCAACATGAACTTCAAGACACCACATTTAGTTTTTGGTTTATAAGTCACTTAACCATTAACATAGATTAAAATATAGCCCTATATCATAGCCAAACAATGCCACAAGTCACCGTTCACAGATCTCTCTGTGTATTGTTTGAAGATGTGTGTGAGGATAGTGTATACTTATTTTAGTGTAATTTTTCTTTAATTAGAGCCAAGATTTCATTTACTATTCCATTACGCTCAACTTGTGCTGTCCATGGATAGTTAGATTCTTCCCACATAGAGGAAAAAAAAAAAAAAGAAATCTTCCTACATAACTCATCAAATGACTTCAAGACAATTACAGTTTCTGCTACCAATTTAGCTTCCTTTTCTCCACACCCACTCTTGGATATTCCTACAATATTCCTATATTTCATGAAAACTAAAAACTATTCATTTAAGAAGATTTTTTTCATCCAGACTTTTACATTACTTTTAATTTGAATCTTGTGAGTTTTAGAAAATATAGCCTGAAATTTCCAGAATAGGAAACCATACTATTTTACCAGTGCACTAGTTAGCTAATAATTTCTTAGAATTTTATATGAATATTTATAATTGACATTTTTCTGTATTTTTATTTTTTTGTGCTTTAGGGGCACCTGGGTGGCTCAATCAGTTAAGTGTCAGACATAGGCTCAGGTCATGATCTCATGGTTTGTGAGTTCAAGCCCCACGTCAGGCTCTGTGTTGTCAGCTGGGAGCGTGGAGCACGCTTAGGATTGACTCTCTCTGCCCCTTCCCCACTGGTTCTCTGTCCCTCTGTCTCTCTTTCTCTTTCCAAAGTAAATAAACATTAAAAATTTTTTAAAAAATAGTGTTATTGAATGAACTGAGCAAACATTGTTTATGTCATGTTTCTCACTTCTCCCTTAAAATAAAATGTATTTTCTGATACTTGGAATTTTACTATTTGGATCCAGAAAAATTTGTGTAAGAAGTTATTTAGATGTATTTCAAATGTAATTACCTGTTTATTATTCGTAGTATCTTGAGAATTTCAGCAAACCTTAGTAACACTTCCCTGGAGGAACAGCTGTTGTTAATGAGTCGACCTGTGACCCCTGGGTAGGTTAAGGTTTAAGGCAGTTGCCTCCATTGGGTAGAATCTCCCTGAACCACAATTAACTGCTAAATGCCCAAATTTGCTGATCTTGCCCCCACAGAAACTCTATTAACATGCCCCCATGTACTGCTGCTCCTTTCCAAAGGCATTTATCCCTTGGCTGCATTCACCATTTGGTTGTATTTACAACAGATTATGGAACGACAAGCTGGCAAATTTGCACCCAGGGGCACTCATTTGTTTTGTTTTGTTTTGTTTTTTGGATATAGTTTGTTGCCAAATTGGCTTACATACAACACCCAGTACTCATCCCAACAAGTGCCCTCCTCAATGCCCATCACCCATTATCCCTCTCCCCCACCTCCCCATCCACCCTTAGTTTGTTCTCTGTATTTAAGAGTCTCTTTTGCCTCCCTCCCTTCCTGTATCTACTTTTTCCCTCTTCCCTTCCCCCATGGTCTTCTGTTCATTTTCTCAAGATCCACATATGAGTGAAAACATATGATATCTGTCTTTTCTCTGACTGACTTATTGCACTTATAATACCTTCCAGTTCCATCCATGTTGCTGCAAATGGCATGATTTCACTCTTTCTCAATGCCAAGTAGTATTCCATTGAATATATAAACCACATCTTCCTTATCCATTCACCATTTGATGGAAATTTGGTCTCTTTCCATAATTTGTTGAAAGCACTGCTATAAACATTAGGGTACATGTGCCCCTATGCATCAGCCCTTCTGTATCCCTTGGATAAACTCCTAGTAGTGCTATTGCTGGGTCATAAAGTAGCTCTATTTCTAATATTTTGAGGAAACTCCACACTGTTTTCTAGAATGGCTGCACCAGTTTGCATTCCACCAACAGTGCAAGAGGGTTCCCATTTCTCCATATCCTCACCAGCTTCTGTAGTTTCCTGAGTTATTCATTTTATCCACTCTGACCGCTGTGAGGTGGTAGCTCAGTGTGGCTTTGATTTATACTTCCCTGATGATGAGTGATATTGAGCATCTTTTCATGTGTCTGTTAGCCATCTGGATGTCTTCTTTGGAAAAGTGTCTCTTCATGTCTTCTGGCCATTTCTTCATTGGATTATTTGTTTTTGGGTGTTGAGTTTGGTAAGTTCTTTATAGATTTTGATACCAGCCCTTTATCCAATATGTCATTTGCAAATATATTTTCTCATTCCATTGGTTGCCTTTTAGTTTTGTTGATTGTTTCCTTTGCAGTTTTCATTTTGATGAGGTCCCAATAGTTCATTTTTACTTTTGATTCCCTTGCCTTTGGAGATGTGTTGAGTAAGAAATTCCTGTGACTGAGGTCAAAGAGGTTGCTGCCTGCTTTCTCCTCTAGGGTTTTGATGGTGCCATCTCACATTTAGGTCTTTCATTCATTTTCAATTTATTTTTGTGTATGGTGTAAGAAGGTGGTCTAGTTCCATTCTTCTGCATGTTGCTGTGCAGTTCTCCCAGCACCATTTACTAAAGAGGCTGTCTTTTTTCCATTGGATACTCTTTCCTGCTTTGTCAAAGATTAGTTGGCCATATATTTTTGGGTCCAGTTCTGGGTTCTCTATTCTATTCCATTGGTCTCTGTGTCTGTTTTTGTGTCAATACCATACTGTCTTGATGATTACAGCTTTGTAGTAGAGGCTAAAATCTGGGATTGTGATGTCTCCCGCTTTGGTTTTCTTCTTCAATATTATTTTGGCTATTCGGGGTCTTTTGTGGTTCCATACAAATTTTAGGATTATTTGTTCTAGCTTTGAGAAGAATGCTGGTGCAATTTTGATTGGGATTGCATTGAATATGTAGATTGCTTTCGGTAGTAGTGACAGTTTAATAATGTTTGTTCTTCCAACCCATGAGCATGGAATGTTTTTGTATTTCCTTGTGTCTTTTCAATTTCCATCATAAGCTTTCTATAGTTTTCAGCATACAGGTCTTTTACATCTTCGGTTAGGTTTATTCCTAGGTATTTTATGGGTTTTGGTGCAATTGTAAATGGGATCAATTTCTTTATTTCCAGGAGCACTTATTTGATAACACCTTTGCTTGCCTCACCTAGCGCAGGGCTTCTGCTATTGTTCCTGGAAATTTTCCATTTTGCCCTTAGTTCAGATTTTTCCTTCTTCCCAGAGAGGTTTGCCCCAACCTCTCAATCTCTCTGTAGATTTATCCCAATTTTACCGTGTGTGTGTGTGTGTGTGTGTGTGCGTGTGTGTGTGTATCATATTCCTCCTCCTGTTGATATCTATCTACATGACTGGGGTTTGGGATAGAGCACACTAGAGTATTGGTAAATTTTGCTTGAGGGATTAATATTTTACTGAGGCTAATCATTAAAATGTGAAAATGAGAGACTTGATGGGTTCCCAGATTATGAAATACACTTATTTTCAGTATGTGATTTCTTTCTTTCTTTCTTTCTTTCTTTCTTTCTTTCTTTCTTTCTTTCTTTCTTTCTTTCTTAATTCTCTCTAGTTCATCTGTATTTCTTTGAGAATTTTAGTTGGAAACAGCCTGGAAATCTGACAGGAATAAACTTTCACATAATGTTTTTTTTTACTCTCTAACTGGCAAGATCAGAAATGCCATGAAAAGAAGACTATCACACAGGATATTTTCTACTTCAGCTGGCTTCTGAACTCATGCAGACACAACCATACGCGTGCATACATAAAATCACATTTTCAAAAGTTAACAGGAAAAATAAAGTTGGGGGAGGGAGAGCTGCATTCAATTATCCTTAAAGCTTTGTCCATATGTTCAAAAATTAATTGATCTAAGAGACACATAACACCTGGTAATCTTTTTTTTTTTCCATTTACAAGGGGGCTAACAAAGTGAACTGTAGATGTTTCATAACTTCTGTTTAGGTTGTCTATTGTAAAAATATCCAAACCAACTCAAATTTTAGATAAAATGCAAATTAAAATTTTAACTATGTGAATGCCAAGTAAGATAACCAGTTCACATGTTAATTTAGCTTTTAAAACTTAAAATATATACATAGAGAGATAACATAATACCAGCATATTATTTAACGACTCACCTCATTTCATTTTATTTTACTCTAGGCACAATTAAGTCTAGATAGCATAGTTCATGTGTTTTATGGAGCGTTGAACTGGTAGCATATGACAGAATCATGACCATTACCGCTGCAGCTTGTGACAGAGTGGGAAGATAATAGGCCAATCTTCCCTCTCGATGACTCCTGCCTGACCAGAGAAGATGAGGTGGTAGAGGAATTGAATCATTTTAAAAGAGGCATTTGTGCAGGATGGAGACTGAACTATCAATTGAGTTGTACTTGACAGAAAATGGCACTTTTGCCTTTGGGCATCTTTTTAAGAGTAAGAACAAAGTTATATTTAATACCTTCTTGATTTCATGCAATGATCATCGAATTTTCCTCCACGTATATCAGAATAAATGGTATCTTGGTGACAGTGTTATTATCATAGATAACTTCATAGAAAATAGAGACTATAACCGAATTTAAGCTAATTTCCTGGGATTGAATTTCCTTATATGAAGGTAATACAGCTGAAAAGACACAGAGGAATTTCCACAACACTCAATTACAAAGACAGAAAAATTCTGCAATTCCCAAATAGTACTTAAAATACATGTCAATTAAGCTCTCCGTTATTGTTAATGATGAAAACACAGGATTTCTATGAACCAGAAAATATCATTAGTGCTATTTAAGTGTCTATTGTCTTCCTTAACTATTAAGTATGAAAAATAAAAGCTCTTTCTACATATTCTTATTAACCATAAGATAAGATAAATAACCTATATTATGGTTTTGTTTTCCTATTGCTTTGGAATTCTATTGACTTTACTAAATTTCCCATTGTCTCAGTCTTCTGTTTGTTTTTTTTTAATAAATAGAATATTGTCTACTCTTTTACTTTTTTCAATTTTAATTAAATAATCTTCATGGCAGAAATTATAAACATATATGCCACAAATTATAATAGTAGATAGTGAATTGATAGTAATTGTTTTATGGTTATAATCATTTGGCTGTGTACGATTTCAGGTTATGTATGATAATTCTATTAAGCATAAGGCTAACTTAAACTTATACATAACAAGTGAAGTTTTTTCTGACTCAGTGAAAATATCATTGGTCATAAAACTAAAATATTCCAAAATAACATTTTTAATCACAAAATAATATGGGAGTTTATCTGATACCTATTCCTTGACTATTGAACTCCTTTCTATATATATATGTGGGCATAAAATGTGTGGGGTAAATATGTGTTTATATATTGATGTTATGGATTCATAACAAAGGATAAATAAATGTACAGTGTTTCTTTTTTAAAAAATTTAAATCTCTTTAAGACAAGTTTAGCCAGTCATTAAAGTCCTTGAGTTAAGCCATTTCTTTGTGCAGAGAGATTTGGTAAGCATTTGATTTTACTAGTTTAATCTGAGACACGGAGAAAATACAGTTGGTATCGAGGGTATGAAAAAAGTTGGAATCTGAAAATGTTTTGTCAGTATCCATGAAAGATGCATAGCATTCAGGGTTCTGTAAAAGATGAATGCTTGTTTCCCTCATGTATAGTAAGGCTTCAAAAGCATATATAAGCCTTTGGAGGCTAAACATCAAGGGCTATAGTTGAAAATAGCTGACAGGAGCCACTGTCATCAAGGACAGAATCACTGTGACCAGGTATCACGGTGGCCTGTCTAGAGTAGCAGAGATGAAAAAGAACCAGTGACAGAGACTTGTAGGAAGCAATTGTGATAGAATCTTCTCACACCTCCTTTTCCTGGTAATGCATATGTTTCAGAGAAGAATGAGTGGAAAAAAATTTACAGTGTCCTCTTAGCCAATCGTTACTAGTATAGGGCAGAGCTGAGTTTGATTTTATATTCTAAGAGAAGTGATCTTTACACTAACATTCTTCCTTATTTCATTTACATTAGGTTCAGAAAAAAATTAATCCTCCACTTAAGACTAATTTGTGATCTTTCTCCAGTTCCTTCTATTCTCATTTTGATCATGATAAATTGCTTATTTTCTCTTCCTTATCTCTTTCTGGTGTTTCTTCTTAGTAATAGCAACTTAAATATAGGTTATAAACATTCTAAAATATTTCATATTTTCAATTTGTCTCAGTGGTTGTTCTGAAATTCTTTCATTTTCTAGACTCTTTCTTTCTTTCTTTCTTTCTTTCTTTCTTTCTTTCTTTCTTTCTTTCTTTCTTTATTGGGCCCAACTCTTTTACCACAAAAATTAAAGCACACACTGTCCTGGCAGGATATATTCAATGAGCTGAATCAGAAAAATATGCAGCCAAGAATTATTTTTTTAATTTACTTATTTGTTTTGTGTGAGAGAGGGAAAGCATGAGAAGGGAAAGGGCAGAGAGAGAGAGAGAGAGAAAGAAAGAAAGAAAGAAAGAAAGAAAGAAAGAAAGAAAGAAAGAAAGAAAGAAAGAAACCCAAGCAAGCTCCATGCTGTCAGCACAGGCTCCATGCTGTCGACAGGAGACTTGACCTCAGAATCCATGAGATCTTGACCTGAGCTGAAATCAAGAGTTGGACCTTTAACCGACTGAGCCACCCAGGTGCCCCTAAGAATTCTTTATCCAGAGAGGATATCATTCAAAATAAAAGGAGAGATAGAGTTTCCCAGACAAACAAAAATTAAAAGAGTTCATGACCACTAAACTAGCCCTTCAAGAAACTTTAAGGAAGACTCTTTGAGTGGAGAAAACAAAACAAAACAAAACAAAAAGATCAAAAATGACAAAGATTAGAAAAGAGCAGAGAACATCACCAGAAACACCAACTCTACAGTCAACAAACACAATGACACTACATTCATTTCTTTCAGTAATCACATTTAAAGGTAAATCGGTTAAATGCTCCAATCAAAAGACACAGGGTATCATAATGAAAAACAAAAACAAAAACAAACAAACAACAACAAAAAGATACATCTCTATGCTGCCTACAAGATACTCATTTTAGACCTAAAGACACTTGCAGACTGAAAGGGAATGGAGATCATGCTAATGGACATCAAAAGAAAGCCAGAGTAGCCATACTTATATCAGACAAACTAGATTTTAAAACAAAGACTGTAACAAGAAATGAAGAAGGGCATTATATCATAATTAAGGGGTCTATTCACCAAGAAGATCTAACAATTGTATATATTTATGCCTCCAACTTGAAAGCACCCGAATAATCAATTAATCAAAAACATAAAGAAACACATTGATAATAATACCATAATAGTAGGGGACTTTAACACCCCACTTACAACAATGGATAGATCATCTAAGCAGAAAATCACCAAGGAAACAATAGTTTTGAATGACACACTGGACCATATGGACTTAACAGATATATTCAGAACATTTCATCTAAAACAGCAGAATACACATTGTTCTTGAGTGCACATAGAACATTCTCCAGAATAGATCACATGTTGGATCACAAATCAGCCCTCAACAAGTACAAAAAGATCAACATCCTACCATGCATATTTTCAGATCACAATACTATGAAACTTGAAATCAACTACAAGAAAAAATTTGTAAAAACCACAAATACTTGGAGATTAAAGAACATCCTATTAAAGAATGAATGGGTTAACCAAGAAATTAAAGAGAAAATTAAAAATATATGGAAGCCAATGAAATTGAAAACACAACAGTCCAAAACCTCTGGGATGCAGCAAAGGTGGTCATAAAAGGGAATTATATAGCAATCCAGGCCTTCATAAAGAAGGAAGAAAAGTCTCAAATACATGACCTAACCTTACACCTAAAGGAGCTGGGGGGGGGGGGTGTGTCTGAGTGACTCAGTCAGTTAAGCATATGACTTTGGCTCAGGTCTTGGTCTCATGGTTCATGAGCTGAAGCACCACATCAGGTTCTGTGCTGTCAGTGTAGAGCCTGCTTCCAATCCTCTGCCCTCCCCACCCCTCCCCAGCTGATGCTCTCTTTCTCTCTCTAAAAAAATAAGAGAAAAATAAATAAAGGAGCTGGAAAATGAACAGCAAATAAAGTTCTGAACCAGCAGAAGTTGGGAAATAATAAAGATTAGAACAGAAATCAATGGTATCAAAACTTAAAAAAACAACAAAACAAAACAAACAAAAAACCAGAACAGATCAATGAAGCTAGGAGCTGGTTCTGTGAAAGAATTGAAATTAATGACCCCCTAGCCATATTGATCAAAAAGAAAAAGGAAAGTACCCAAATAAATAAAATTATGAATGAAAGAGGAGAGATCACAGCAAATACTGCAGAAATACAAATACTAATAAGAGTATATTATGAGCAATTATATGCCAACAAATTGGGCAATCTGGAAGAAATAGATATTCCTAGAAATATAAACTACCAAAACTGAAACAGTAAGAAATAGAAATTTTGAACAGACCCAATACCAGTAAAGAAATGGAATCAGTAATCTCCCCAAAACAAGAGTACAAGGTTGGATGGCTCTCAGGATAATTCTACCAAACATCTAAAGAAGAATTAATACCTACTCTTTTGAAGCTGTTCCAAAAAACATAAATTAAAGAAACCTCCCAAATTCATTCTATGAGGCCAGCATTACCTTGATTCCAAAGTCAGGCAAAACCCTCTGTGAACAGGAGAACAATAGACCAATTTCCCAGTGAACATGGATGCAAAAATTCTCAACAAGACGCTAGCAAATTGAATCCAACAATATATTAAAAGAATTATTCCCCACCATCAAGTGGGACTTATTCCTCAACTGCAGGGCTGGTGGAATATCTGCAAATCAAATCAATCAACATGATACATCACACTAATAAAAGAAAGGCTAAGAAAGCATAAGAGACTCTTAAAAAATGAGAACAAACTGAGGGATGATGGGGGGTGGGAGGGAGGGGAGGGTGGGTGATGGGTATTGAAGAGGGCATCTTTTGGGATGAGCACTGGGTGCTGTATGGAAACCAATTTGACAATAAATTTCATATATTTAAAAAAATAAAATAAAAAAGAAAGGCTAAGAACCACGTGATTCTCTCAATAGAGGCAGAAAAAGCATTTGACAAACTGTAGCATCCTTTCTTTATAAAAACCCTCAACAAAATAGGGATAGAAAGAACATACCTCAAGATCATATAACAAGGTCATGTAACAAAAGACTCACAGCTAATATCATCCTCAATGGGGAAAAACTGAGAGCTTTCCCCCTAAGGTCAGGAACATGACAGGGATGTCTATTTCTCACCACTGTTGTTCAACATAGCAGTGGAAGTCCTAGCCTCAGCAATCAGACAACAAAAAGAAATAAAAGTCATCCAAATCAACAAGGAATAAGTCAAACTTTCACTCTTTGCATATGGCATGATACTCTATGTGAAAAACTCAAATGAGTCCAAAAAAAAAAAAAAAAGAAAAGAAAAATAAATTTATAAAAAACCTGCTAGACACTGACACATGGATTCCACAACGTCACAGGTTATAAAATCAATGTATAGAAATCAGTTGCATTTGTATACACCAATAATAATGCATCAGAAAGAGAAATCAGGAAATCGATCCCATTTGCAATTGTACCAAAACGTACAAAATACCTAGTAATAAACCTGACCAAAGCGGTAAAAGATCTGCATGCTGAAAACTATAGATAGTTTATGAAAGAAATTGAAGAAGACACAAAGAAATGGAAAAACAAGCCATGCTCATGAATGGGAAGAACAAATATTGTTAAAATATCAATACTACCCAAGCAATCTACACATTCAATGCAATCTCTATCAAAATAACACAAGCATTCTTCACAGATCTAGACCAAACAATTCTAAAATTTGTATGGGACCACAAAAGACCCCAAATAGCCAAAGTAATATTGAAAAAGAAAACCAAATTGGAGGCATGACAATTCTGGACTTCCAGCTACATCACAAAGCTGTAATCATCAAGACAGTATGGTACTGGCACAAAAACAGACACTCTGATCAATGGAATGAAATAGAAAACCCAGAAATGGACCTACAAATGTATGGTCAACTAATCTTTGATAAAGCAGGAAAGAATATCCAATGAAAAAAAGACAGTCTCATCAGCAAATGGTTTTGGGAAAACTGGACACCAATGTGCAGAAGAATGAACCTAGACCTCTTTATTACACCATACAAAAAAATAAATTCAAAATGGATGAGAGGCCTAAATGTGATACAGGCAACATCAAAATACTAGAGGAAAACATAAGCAGTAACCTCTTTGACATTACCCATAACAACATCTTACTAGTTATGTCTCCTGAGGCAAGAGAAACAAAAGTAAAAATAAACTATTGGGACTTCATTAAGATAAAAAGCTTCTGCACAGCAAAGGTAACAAGAAAACTAAAAGGCAACTTACTGAATAGGAGAAGATATTAGCAAAATATCTGATAAAGGGTTAGTATCCACAAGATATAAATAACTTATAAAACTCAACACCCCAAAAGTAAATAATCCAGTTAAAAAATAGGCAGAAGACATGATTAGACATTATTTCCAAAGAAGGCATCCATTCAGATAGCTAACAGACACATGAAAAGATGCTCAACATCACTCATCATCAAATCAATACCGGGAAATACAAATCAAACCATGATGAGATACTACCTCACACCTATTAGCATGGCTAAAATTAACACAGGAAACAACAGATGTTGCCAAGGATGTGGAGAAAGGGCAACCGTGTTATGCTATTGGTGGGGATGTAACTGGTACAGCTATTCTGGAAAACAGTGTGGAGTTTCCTCAAAAAGTTAAAAATAGAACTACCTTACAATCCAGCAATCGCACTACTAGGTATTTATCCAGAGGTACAAAACTGCTGATTCGAAGGGGCATATGCATCCCAATGTTTATAGCAGAACTAGCAACAACAGCCAAATTATGGAAAGAGCCCAAATGTCCATCAACTGATGAATGGATAAAGAAGATGTGTTATACATGTATACACACACACATACACACACACACACACACACACACACTGGAATATTACTCAGCCATAAAGAAGAGTGAAATCTTGTCATTTGTAACAACATGGATGGAACTAGAATGTATCATGCTAAGTAAAATAAGTAAGTCAGAGAAAGACAAATATATTTCATTCATATGTAGAATTTAAGAAACAAAACAGATGAACATAGGGAAGGGAAGGAAAATAGGATAAAAACAGAGAGAGGGAAACCATAGGATACGCTTAAATATGGAGAACAAACTGAGGGTTGCTAGAGGAGTGTTGGGTAGGGAGATGGCCTAAATGGGTGATGGGCATTAAGAAGAGCGCTTGTTAGGATGAGCATTGGGTGTCATATGTAAGTGATGCATGACTAACTTCTCCTGAAACCATTACAGTATATGTTAACTAACTTTGTTTTTTGTTTTTTTTTTAAAAGCACACACTATCTCATGTCTTTTTATTCTACTGTTCAATGTGTTTATTTCACACTCCTTGCATATTCTACAAATGGCTAATTATTATATATAATCCCAACTGTTAATTTGATTCCCTATGTATTTCTATACACAGTTGCCTTTGTAACCTTCATGGAGGATTACTCTAATAACAGATTAACCCAAAAATTCCTTTATTTCTATTCTTGATCATAGTGTTACTATTCAATTTATAAATAACAATTATGGAATATTCATATACCTAGACCTAAACCCTTTATCTTTCAAATTTAAGACTCATAATGTATCAGATTTTCCATATTGGCAAATATAATATTTCAGACTGCAATCATGTATTTTGACAAAATGTACTGAAAGCTATTTCTCCTTTTGGCCTTAAAAAACTCATTAACAAATTTAACAAGTTTTCAAAGCTTTAAAGCACATTTAAAGTCAACTGAATCAGAAAGTCATAGAAATTTTTAAAGGCTTTATGGAAGAAATTCATAATTCACTCATCAATTGATTTGAATGCTTATACATTTATTCCCAAATTTAACTGTCTCTAAATAAATTATTCTAAGTATCTGTTCTATCTCTTTATGTTTCAATTTATTCCATTTGTCTATCCTCTGTGAGGATAGAAAATTATCAGGCATTGTTTAACTCCCAATATGCTACGTAAAATCTAAGTCATTCTGTAGAGGTAGGTTAACAAATATCTTTTTAGAAAGAGAGAGAAGGATATCTAAATGATAGCTAGAATATATATATATATATATATATATATATATATATATATATATATCATATATTTTATTTATACATACATACACCACATACAAAACATTATAATAATTTAGGGAAGCTATCCAATAGCATGATTCAGAATTGAAAAATGATGTCGTAAAAGAAGAAAATCTATCCTTCCACTTCCATCAGTTCTGAGTACGTGGTTGTCATCTATGAGCCTTTAATTACACTATGCGTCATGATTGACAATGAATGGTGAAAGTCTATTTTGAATAAAACTTTGGATGGGTGTGAAAACATCCTAAACATTGTGGCAATAACTTGCACTTGAATAGGATTAGAATTTTAATCTCGCTTTATTGAGAAATTCAAATTTGATAGACTTACTCATTCTGTCTGATATACAAAAGATATAAGCAATGTTAGATATTATTCCTGATTGAGAATAGTAATTAGAAAATCTGCACTTTGGTTAATAGCAAGAGCTCAAAGAAGGATGATGGTCTTGCATAAATTTATAACATGGACCATCAGAACTACAGGAAAAAAATGCATTTTCAATTTTAAGCACAAGACCAGGCAAAACAGAAGTTCTGCAAAGATCAATGTCTAATTAGTAAACTAAGGAGCAAATCAATTGCTTTATTATAGAAATGTTGAAAATCTATGTAAAGTTTCACTAAGAGAGACCTTTTATATGTATTACATATCCATAATTCCTTTTTCCAAAACTCTTAAATCCCAAATGTTTTGGAAGTAAACATAGTCATGTGATCGATTAGTGGAAAACTTGGTGTTAATTAGCATGAGGTTATTCATTATCTTTATGCATTTCAGTGTAACTACATGTATGTTTTGTTGAAAATATGTTAATTTAAATTTTTCTCCAAAGCTTCTGGGATTATATGTACTCATTAACTTCATAAACTTGAATATTTTGAATTCTGTAAGACATCTGCCTGGAGAGGTTCTCATAAGCAATTGTAGACACAAACACGAACAAACTAATTTATATACCTACTGTCTATTTTGCAATAGTTTATTTGTTTAAAAATAACTAAATATCTCTGATATAAATTTAACTACATTAGACTTCGTACATTAAATTTCCATATATCCCAATAAAAGCTGGCGTTGAATACAAAACTTTCTGCCCATTCTTACAATATCAGTCACTTTGCCAAAATGGTGCTGGCTTATGCTGTGTCCTGGCCAAGTACTGATGGAGCCTCATTTCACTCTCAGACATGTCATGATTCTGATTATGAATTGCATAATTCATACTCTCCATTCCAGTCCTCTACCCCCTTCATTCTCTCACGGTCTCCCTACCTCCCCATTTCCAATGCTGGGGAAGTTCCACCCTTCTTTCAGGATACCCTATATCCAGTAAGTGGCTTAGGATGGCCTGGATGTATGACTGAGGGGGAAGGGTTCCAATGTCAATCCATACATTAATTACGAGCAAAGTTGTCTGTTGTTCTTTTTAAGACAAAAATAAATAAATATGAACTCATATATTTTAGCACCACAGTGGGTCATTGTGACAACTTCACAGATTCCTTTTCAGTCTGGGACACAGGTATTGGAATGCACCAAGTGGAAGAAGCAAGTGGGCAAAGAGGCAGTGGCATTGACATTCTGTGCCTGAAAGTGTGTTGATTTCTGGTTTTCTCCCAAGTATGATTGCTCCTGTATGTTCTACAGCACATTTTAGAGCATTTTTAGCATATACTAGCTTAAGCCTTATTATAAGCTTTATTACGAGTTGTAAGCACAGGTAAAGCAAGTTTCCCTTGAAGGTCAATTCAGTCAATGTGCTTTCAATGCATGGTCCTAGAGATCCAGTCACCTTCTACGTGACTTTCTATATCTAAATGCGTATGGAGCTTTTACGATGTATTTAGACTCTGAAGATATACATGTTCAGCTGCATGCATATTTCCTGACAGTTTTCATTTTCTTATAGTGACTGTTACACCATTATATTTTACTTTTCTACTTAAAAAAAGTGCTAGGGAAAATAAGTTACTTTTACTAAGATTATTATGATGAAAAGATTTTGTTTTATTGTATTACAAGTACTTTTTTTACATCAAGACAGTCTTAACTATTAACAGTAGAGTATTTTTTAATTATTTCAGTTCTTTTTAAAAATTTGTTATGAAATAACTTGATACT
Source organism: Neofelis nebulosa (assembly GCF_028018385.1). Classification (NCBI taxonomy): domain Eukaryota; kingdom Metazoa; phylum Chordata; class Mammalia; order Carnivora; family Felidae; genus Neofelis; species Neofelis nebulosa. The sequence continues at coordinate 53,024,494 of NC_080796.1, forward strand.
ACATAGAGATAACATTTCACTAAAGTAAATAAAATTACTGTCTTCTCTAAAACTTCACAAACTGCCTTTCCCCAAAACAACTTAAAATCAACCTTCTTTGGGCAAATACATGCTGTTTACTTCTGTTCTATTTCAACCTGATCAAGTGTAACAGATGTATTGCTAATACGGATCTGGAGAAATGCCCTTAACAGATTTGAGTCAACAGATGAGCAGTCAGAGAAAGTTTAGAAATTTTATAATCATGACCTTTAGAATCACCACTTACCAATTATATCACTTTGTGACTTCTTCTGAAGTTATTACAAAGTAACTTTATGTCTATACAAAGTTACCTTAAAATAACACTCTCATGAATAGAGACGTTTTAAAATTGAATTATCTAATTATTGTTGAAGAAAATTTCATTTCATAGGACACTACTTGGGTTCTTTTATTTTGATATGAGTTTTCAGAATGTTAAAAATCATGACTTCCTTAAAATATATCATCCATTTGTGATACATGCAAAATTATTTAGAGGAAAAACATGCTATTAATATATTTAAAAACTATTTAATGAATATTGCTAACTTTTAATTTTACCATGCTTCTTTTTAGAATACTAGGATACCGAAAGTATACATTTTTTGATGGCTTTAGTTTGCTGTACAGATTTTCTTTTTTTTTATTTTTTATTTTTGGGACAGAGAGAGACAGAGCATGAACGGGGGAGGGGCAGAGAGAGAGGGAGACACAGAATCGGAAACAGGCTCCAGGCTCTGAGCCATCAGCCCAGAGCCTGACGCGGGGCTCGAACTCACGGACCGCGAGATCGTGACCTGGCTGAAGTCGGACGCTTAACCGACTGCGCCACCCAGGCGCCCCCAGATTTTTTTGTTTATGTTACATTCCCATATTGGACTAAGTCAAGTGTACATACATAATTTGAAGAGTGAATTCAACTGCTTGTTCAGGCTGAAAGCTATATGCATTTAGATAAGAGGATACAAGTAGCAGGAAGAAAAATAACCTTGGAAATTGTCTTCTGTGTTTGCTAATTCAATATGTTTAGCTAAATCAAATAGCCTTTATTATGAGTTTTCAATATCTCTAAAACATAAAAATACAAAGAGGAGATGTTAGTAGAATTAATATTTTTTCAAATATTGATTTGCCTGAAGTTATTTATTTTTACCATAATGTTTCCAAAGATGATCTACTAATAAACTATATGACCAAAGAAAAAAGACTCAACTTCAAACATGTTGCTCTCATGTTTCTATTTAAATGACAAGATATATAAAAATATTTTTAATGCTAAAAAATGTTCATAAAAAGTAGTGTAAATGACAAGATATATAAAAATACTTTTATGCTAAAAGATGCTCATAAAAAGTGGTGGTGTAGGTTAGTATATAAATGTTTAGAATTTGAATCAGGCTATCTGCTTTCTATTCAGTGCCTCATGCATTGGACCTGACATTTTGCCTTCCTCATTTCACATTTTCAATATGCAAAACAAACATTGTGAGAGTAAATGCATAATATATTTTAAAACAGATTTGAAACATTCTGACATGCAGTGCTTGCCATTAATTCCAAACAATGGTTTAGTCAAGGGTTCAATATAACCTTCCTTTTCCTACCACGTATTAAATTATTGCCCTTATTTTTAACAGAAACTACCACAAAGTTGAAGCTATTTTATCCTTCAAGAATTTTTTTTTATAGAATTGGCCTTTGACCATATTAATCTTTATTTATTTTCAAGTGACAGAGAGAGTTCGAGTTGGGGAGAAACAGAGAGAGAGGGAGACATAGAATCAGAAGCATTCTCCAGGCTCCTCACTATCAGCACAGAGCCCCCACTCGATGCCTGAACCCGTGAACTGCCAGATCACAACCTGAGCCCAAGTCAGTAGCTCAACCCACTGAGCCACCCAGGTGCCCCTTATCCTTCAAGAAATTAACAAATCATTTATTTAATAGAAAAAAATATCTTAATGGGACACCTGGGTGGCTCAGTGGGTTGAGCCTCCGACTTCAGCTCAGGTCATGATCTCACAGTTTGTGATCGAGCCCCGTGTTGGGCTCTGTGCTGACCGCTCAGAACCTGGAGCCTGCTTCAGTCCCCCTCTCTCTCCGCCCCACCCCTGCTTGTGCTCTATCTCTCTCTGTCTTTCTTTTTTTTTTTTTTTTAATTTTTTTTGATGTTTTTATTTATTTCTGAGACAGAGAGAGACAGAGCATGAGCAGGGGAGGGGCAGAGAGAGAGGGAGACACAGAATTTGAAGCAGGCTCCAGGCTCTGAGTTGTTGGCAGAGAGCCTGACGTGGGGCTCGAACTCATGAGCAGTGAGATCATGACCTGAACTGAAGTCGGACGCCCAACCAACTGAGCCACCCAGGTGCCCCTCTCTCTGTCTTTCAAAAATGAATAAACATTAAAAAAAAAAAAAAAAGTTTAACAAAAAGAAAAAATACCTTATTTTGAGGAATACAAGTTCATTTAACAGCAAATTAGAGTATAATTATAGTAAGTCAATCGTACCCCTAAATGATAATGAAGAATTCTGATCATTTATCAAACATATTTTTTATCTAAAGGAGATAAGAATATCATGGGACTTTCAAGAATTCATATGATATTAATTAAAATTTCATTAATAAACAACTGTACAAAATGATTGGGCCTGATTTCATGCAAATATTCATTCTCAGTATAATCTCCTAACCACTTCCCTATATATAATGTATATTTGCTCAGGTTGAAGTGGTAAAGTTTTATACTATTTGCAAATAGTATAAATAGGATAAATTCTGACTCTATGTGCAAATAGTTTTTCCAATGTAAAGGACACTTTTCTCTTTAGAAGCCATGTGAAGCTTGCCCCATTTTTGCTACAAAGCTCCTTGCTGCTCTCTGTTAAGTCACAAAAATCAATAAAGCAAATTACCATCACCATGGAAAAAATATTCCAATAATCATTTTGTCTCCAATCTAGGATTTAAACTATAAGTGTTATATTTAATGTCTTAAATTTGATGGCAGGCATAGAACTCAAAATCTCATTAATTTTAAAATTACCGTCTAGTAGTTTGTATTTATTTAAATATAGCTATGGAGAGACACTGTTGATAACAGAATCTAAATTAGATTACTGGTAATAAGCATTGTGTTATTCTTGATGTAGTCTGTGGTTCCAGATGGATAAATTATCTTCTGGTATTCATGACAATGTGAAATCCAAGAAGCATTTTAGGTCATGGTCATTAACATAACCTGATAACCTCTAATAATCATGTGCAACATTGTACCATTTCCGAAAATTGAGTTGATATGAATCATTAAGCAGGTAATCTATATCACTGGTATTTTCTTATTTGTACAAAGTTAATAATATATTAAATGTTTTATTTATTTATAAACAAAATTAAGAATAATGATATTATGGACCAAATCAATGTTTTTAACAGAATGTAATTTTTTAAAAAAGATACGTATTCGTGCAGGAAAGCATAGGAACAGATAACAGGACTCATTAACTGTTGGATACTGTAAGTCAGGGATTATGCCATACCTTTATAATTTTTTCCCTTTAGAACCCATCATTGTCACTTAAAATTCTAAGGTTCAAGGGATATTTTTGTTTGTTTTGAGAGAGAGTGAGTGTGTGAGTGGGGGAGAGGGTATAGGGAGAATCCCAAGCAGATTCTTTGCTAAGCCCTACTCAGTGCTTGATCCCACAACCCTGGGATCATGACCCACGACCCTGGGATCATGACCTGAGCCAAAATTAAGAGTTGGACTGATGGAGCCACCCAAGCACCCCATGTTCCAAGGGATCTTAAGTCACTCACTTGATAATTCTATTTCTCTTTACACATTCTTAAGTGATGATAAATCCAATGCTTAAAACATCTCTGGTAAGGGTGAATTCAGTATTAGTTAAGGCAGGATATTATTCTCATGGCATAATAAATACTTAATAAGCCTGTTGAGTTAAGTGAAATAATTAAATATCAGCAAATGAATGCCCTAGTCTATGAGGGACAGACCACCATAAAAGCTACAGATTCACTCATGTTCTTTTGAGGATCGGCTATTTAAGATTTCTTATATCATTTCACTACCTATTGTATTTCAAAGAAAAACAAGGAAAGAGAGGCACAGAAATTGATATTCTGTCTTGATCTATTGATCCTATTAAACTTGTCTTACAGGAACTTAGGCCCATTCATTTTTTTTTTTCTTTTAATGGGATTAATGGACTTGAAAACAAGTTACTGAAGGTTTTAAGCACTTCCCTGTCTTGTCTTTAAACTGATAACACTCATGACATGGAATAATTATTATTCATATAATTTTTTGAAAAATCAACAATTTTAGTTTCCAAAATGGTTAGAATAATAAAATCATTAATGAGCTAGCAACTAATTATTACCTAAACAACCTTGCAGGAATTTTACTGTTCACTGGAAGACAAAGTTGATAGTCACTGGGGAAACCCAATGAGATGAAATATTCTCTGGGTGAATAGGAGAAGAAAAGAATTACCTTCCCAGCCAGTAGTCAAATCTTACTATCTCCAATGTAATGATAACATATTCCCCTTCTCCTGCAACTCTTCTAGTTTTGATTGTGTGCTTGAAGCAGAAAGTAGTTTAGGGAAGTCATTGTACAATGATTGAGTCACAAGAAGCTGAGAAGTGAAGTGATACTAATGTAATTATTTAAATAGAACAATTGCAACATTATAAAAATTGAAAACTTGAAGCAAAGCTATCTAGGGGCATTGATGTTGCATAAAGACCCATATATCTATAAATCTAAAAATATAAATTAAGACCAAGTTTATATAATAATTCCACTTGGGGTACAAAGTGTGTGTGTGGCAGGAAAAGATTATGGGAAATGTATAGAAGATGACATAAGAGAAGATTATAAGTGTGTCTTATTAAATGGATAGGTGACTCTGTGGGGTGTAGACAAGGTGGCAAATTTAGACTAAGATTTTAAATTAAATATTTTTTCTGTACTATTTGAATTGTGTTTGTCTTGAGTACTTACTATTTTATCAATTAAAAATAATTCTTGGGGCATGTGATTGGCTCAGTTGGTTAAGCATCTGACTCTCGATTTCAGTTCAGGTCATGATCTCATCATGGTAGTGAGATTGAGCCCCGTGTCGAGCTCAAAGTGCAACCAGCTTGGGATTCTCTGTTTCTCTGTCTCTGTCCCTCCCACACTCATGCTCTCTCTCTCTCTCAAAATAAATAAACTTAAATAGTTATTTTTTTTAAAAAATTAATGTTTATTTTATTTCTGAGGGAGAGAGAGAGAGCGAGCATGAGTGGGGGAGGGGCAGAGAGAGAGGGAGACACAGAATCCAAAGCAGGCTCCAGGCTCTGAGCTGTCAGCACAGAGCCCGACGCGGGGCTCAAAGTCACAAACTGTGAGATCATGACCTGAGCCAAAGCTGGATGCTTAACCCACAGAGTCACCCAGGTGCTCCACAAATAATTCTTTTAAGGAAAGATTACTACGGAATATACACAAGGAGATAAGGTATATGCCAAAGGAAAGATAATATTATGGGCCAATTTTTACATAAAAGTTTAAGACTGAGCATTTATGGTAGTATACCTATATACTCAGCAAAGTAGAAAGCTTTGAAAATTTGAATGCATGCCTATGTTTCAAGAAAATGAGTAAAACATCAGTGCTACCTGGGTGCTATAAAGTGAATTTTAGAGGGTCACCCATAGGTTTTCAGAGTTGTGCCAAAGATATTATCAAAAGTAATGTGACACAGTAATCTGACTGAAAAATGAACATTCTATTTTCATATATGTAGACATCAAAACCAATGAAATATTTTTTTCTTCACTCTGTCAAGAGCATAGCCATGGTATCATGATCTGAAATTCTTGTTTTTTCCTGACTTTTCATGTATCTGCCAAGTGCTAAAAAGCATTTTTTGCCCTTAAACTCTAAGCCAGGACTTTTAAACTTGAACAGGAAATATAATATATATGTTCAATTTTGTGGAAAATAGTTTTCCACACAATTATGATTTAAATTCCCTTTGGTAGAGGTCAGTTCACATCATTCCCTGTTGTACTGTATCCTGGGAGACTGTGGTGTGATGTGAGATTATGAGTGAGCAAGGTAAATTCTAAGTCTTGTGTTGAAGAGCAAGAAACCAAAAACAGTGAAATGATTTTAATTTAGAAATCCTGGATTTCCAGAAAAGCAGAGTGTTCAGGAGGCCAAGTGAAACACATATCTTGTGTAGACAGAATACCCCAGAACTGAAGGACCAATAGAAGAGCTGATTGGATATAAACCTGTCTAGACACTGAACATTGTTTGCTAGGATGTCTGCCAGACCTTAACAACTGTCCAGTGGGCATGATCGAAATGTATGTGGTAATAGGTTTATTATTTTCTCTGAGAGATAGTTAGTACTCACAAATATTTCTTCAGCTATCCTGCATTTCCCAGACTCTTTTGCTGTTAGATTGAGCTTACTCTGTTCCGCTACTGTGAAGGAAAATCATTCGTGCCACTTCTGAGGCAGCTAAGACCTAGTGTCTCTCCTATATCCTTTGGCTTCTTGTCTACACTGAGACCTCAGACACCAGTATTTCATATGATGCAATTATAGATTGAAGAAGGGCTGCCTGACTCACATCAGCATTTACATGACCGAGATACAAAATTTTAGTGATGAGCAAAACTTTCAGTTGTAAGATGAATAAGTTCTGAGGATCTAATATATAACAAGGTGAACTTAGTTCATCACACTATACAGTAAAATTGAAATTTGCTAAGAATAGAACTTAATTCCCCCCCCCACACACACACATGCAAATATGTGAACTGATGGACACGTTAAGTAACTCAACGAGGCACATGCTTTCACAGTGTATACGCGCATCAAATCCTCACATTTGTACGCTTTAAAACCTTACAAACTTAAAATAAAATAAAATAAAATCTTACAACCTTGCCAGTTATACCTCAAATAACATAAACTTCAACATCTATCATTCTGTATTCTATAATGTATATGTTAAATAAATACATACATACATAAACAATAAATACATAAATGAGATAGAAGCAATATGCAGATTCGTACATAGAGAAGGGTTAATGCAGTTCGAAACTATAATGGATGATAAAACTAATGAGTTAAATTTGAAGAGTAACAAAATATTACATAGGCACAAAAATGTATCTCCCAGCTAATTATTAATTACAAATGGGAAAACAGTAACTTTCAGTGTGGAAAACTGATGGCCACTACCTTAACAAGTCACCGAAACTAGTATCACTCTTACTGAGACAAGTCAATATCACATACTTCCTGATCAGAGGTACTGTGCAGGATAAATCAGTTCATTGATATTCCTGAAGTTATGTAACTTGAATCTAATGACTCTGCAATACCAATTTGAGATGCATTCTACAAAATAACTGACCTGTACGCTCTTAAAATATAATTTTAAGCAGCACACAGATAAACAGTGTGAGACTGTTGCATATTATAAGAGAATAAAAAGACTTAGCAACTGAATGAAATGCATGATGCTAGAGGGAACTATGACTGGGGCAACAGATAGCTCCAAAGGATGTTAGTAGGAGGACCGGCTCTGTTTCTGTATGTGTTGAGTACGATAGCAATGGATGATATCACTTATTTCTTTAAATTAAATAAGAATACATGATTTTGCACTCAAATGGAGACAGAGATGCTTAAATATAGATATAGATATGAAGGAATACATAAATGGTACAGAAACTAATTAACAACTATTAAATCCAGAAGGAATAATGTATTTATAAATTATAATGGGCGCTAAGACTAATGAGAGGGTTTGATGAGGAACATAATTACATAAATAGATATGTATCAGTATTCATTGAGAGATATGCATTGTGTGTATTCTCACTATTTACATACACAAATATATATCTATGAATTTACTGACTGTCCCAGTTGACCCACTATATATAACTACACTTAAAAATAAGAAATTTAGCTCTAGTTGTCAACTATTCCTGCTCTGAATATTCAAAAGGATAAGTGTATTTGATATGAGATGCTTACACACACATTATTATTTACTTTGAATTATCTTCTTCAAAATGAATCAAAATTCTGCCAGATTTGAAGCTTTCAGCTTTGGCCATATTTGAGTCCTGCCAATCAGAAAGGCAGTCTGGAAACTGTTGATACTGTGAACAAAGCATTAATTTCACTGCTGAATGACTTAAATGTAGTTATATAGTTATTTTCTCAAATCTGAAAATGAAATAAAACACAACTATTTTCTCGTAGCTGGCAAGTTTATACTCACAATCTATTAAGGAAAAAATCAGCACTGGACAAGAAAAAAAGAAAAGCAGGTAGCATTAAATATTGAAATTCAGAATCATGCAAGTTATGGTTTACATCTTCATCCAAAAAGATGTTTGAAATGAAGAAAAAGAAGGATCCAGGAAAGTATTCCTTTGTACTAACGTATGCAGGAAAGACTAGTCATAGTCACACCAAGTTGTTTGAAAGAAAAATTATTTTTCTATGTTCTAAAATTATAAATCTGTGCTTATATAAATAAAGTTAGAACTATTACATTACATTACCTTACCTTACCTTACATTACATTACATTACATTACATTACATTACAGCTGGGGAATTTAAGCAGTGTGAATAACTTTAATCGAAATAATCAGTTTTTTGCTAAATTTTTCTCATAGATCTTCATTGTAATCTCAATATACACCTTCTTTTTCTATCTCTGCATGACAAATGGCCATATACTTAGCAGTTTGAGCACCACTTAACAGAATCTCCTGCTCAGGGTCTCCCAGGCTGCAACCAGGGGTTTTGCCAGACTCCATTCCTTTGTGGAGCTCAGGCTCTTCTTCCAAGTCATGTGGTTGTTGGCAGAATTCCTGTCTTTGTGTTTGTTGAACTGTGGGCAATCGTTTTCCCCAGTCCTCAGCTGGGGGTGGCTCTCAGAAACTAAGGCTGCGGCAGGTCCTGCCACATGACTCCTCCCAGGTTCCTTCACAACATGCAGCTTACTTCTTCAAGCAAGCAGGAGAATCTTTTCAGAAAGGGCAAGTCCCTCTTTAAGGGCTTCCACTAGTAGCTCACAACTAGCCAATATAGCTCTCCATTTTAGTAACTCAGAAACAGCTAATTTAGCATCTTAATCTCATGGGAAAGGTCCCTTGCCCTTCCCTCCTGCTGAGAGGAGTGACCTCCATCTAGTCACAGGTCCCATTATATTCATTTACATGCTCTATTTACAAGGGTGGTGGGCGGGGTTGCACCATGGGTGCATCAGGGAGTACAAATTTCAACCATCTTAGAACTTTGCCTAGTTTGAACTGTATGGGTTTTCTTTCTGAATAATAAATTATCACAAAGGCAGCAGCTTAATGCAACATCCATTTAGTATCTCACAGTTGCATAAGGTCAGGAGTTTGGCCATAGCATAGCTGGGTTCTCCCGTCAGGATCTCACATGGGACAAAGCAAACAGTCAACCGGGGCTGAGAGCTCATCTAATGCTCATAGTTCTCCTCCAGATTCACCAGTTGTTGTCAGAACTTGTGGCAGAACTTCTTTCTTCCTGCCTATAAACTGAGTCTGTTTCAGCTCGTGGAGACTGTCTGTCATTCTACACTTTCTGACCCTCTCTACATCACAGGATTTTTCTCCTGCAGGGGCAGCAAGAGCATCTCATTACAAATTGAAAAGCTCTGACATCTTTAAATGGCTCAACTAATTAGGTCAGGTCCACCCAGGACATTCACTCTTCTGATTAACTAAAAATCAACTCACTAGAGATCATAATCACACTTTTAAAATCCTTTCTGCCACAACATAAGGTAACATAATCACAAGTATTCACACGTCTTATCCACACAAAAGGGTAGGAGATCTTACAGAGCATATATACCAGGGGACCAGAAACTTAAATATCTGATAACTGGTGAAATAATTAACTGGGATCGATTTTTAATTTTTTTTTCAAATTACAAGTTTTCTAACACATACCTTAAATATAACTGTATTCTTAAATATATGAACAAATTTAAAAAGTTAAAAATTTTTTCACTGGTCCTTTTATTCTGTTTAAAAATTTAAAATAACTAACAAATATATACATATACATGTACAAACATGCGTGTATACCCACACGAGAGATTTATGTAACTCCATTTGCAATTTAAATCTATGCTACAGGGACATTATATTTCTTTGTTTTATGTTGGTATTTTAAAAGGTTAGTGTTACAAATACATATGAAATTACTTGAAATAATTAATTTTAATTTTAATTAAGCCTACTTTTAATTCCATTTAGCTCCTATTACATGGTTAAGAGGCATATACTTTCTCTTTGTGTAATACATTGACGCATACTGGGAAAACTTGGATGGTTTAATATAGATAGTCATTATTATTATTATTATGTGAGTAATTTTATTATCACTATTAAATTTTAATGTGAAGCATAAAGTTTCAAGCCAGAAGGTAACTTGAAATAATCAATACTAAACTCTCAATTGTGGCCTTCTGAAAAATCCAGTGATGTCAAAGTGCCTCCTTGTAGATATCCGAATCCAGACTTGTGGATGGGATGGGATGTAGGGCAGATGTAGCCGGCAAGGACACAGTCCAGAAACTGGAAGCAAGATTTTAATCCCAGTGAGTTGTCTCCCCAAAATAATGAAATGTATGTCTGAACCCAAGAACATGAAAGCAAGTTGAAGAGAAAAATGAAGCGGATGGTTAACTAAATCTTCAAAAAATTAAACAAGCACACAAAAAATGTGACAAAAGAAAAAACCTCAATCAGCTCAAATTAAATATATAGAGTTCAAGAATTGGATGGTGATCATTAATGAAGAATGTATACAGAAAAAAATGAATATATAATTCCAGAAACTATCTGGTAGAAAACAATTTTACCAACAGTTTTGAGGAATATTTGAGAATTGAGGTGTCTGAGGTTGCTTTGGATAGTTGTATGTGGTTGGTGGTGGCCCTGGGGTCAACTAGACAGTGTTGAGTAGGGAGAGCACTTTTACTCAAGTCATCTGTTAGGCATGCTGTTCTTAAGTGCTACAGTTTTGAATTTCTCTCCGTGTATTTTCTAGTTGCTGCTTTTAAATCTGTCAAATTGAGAGCTTAGTACTGACTATTTTGAGTTACTATTATTTTATTTCACACCCTTTCAGAGGGGAAAGCTAATATTTTGTCTCTAACAAGACCCAATGGACTGTTACTTGCCTTCATTATAAAACAGAATTCTCATAATGCAGATTTCTCTTAATGACAAAAAACAAAGTATTGTTCATTACTTTTATGTTGTTCCTTGTAATTGCTCTTGTTTTATCAGGAATATCTAGACTGCCACTAAATTTTCTACTTTGGTATACTTTGTAATGATCTAGGCAGTCTCATCCCTAAAAGCATGGGAATACACAGTAATGTAGTTAACTGGACAGACATGTAGATAATTTTTAGAACCAAAATTCTATATGACTTTCCCTGCCACTTCTTTTCTTACTGTTTATTTATCATTTTGAGAGGGAGAGAGCGTGCACGTACACACGCATGAGCTGGGGAGGGGCACAGAGAGAGGGAGACAGAAAGTTCCGAGCAGGCTCTGCATTGTTAGCGCAGGGAGCCCTATGGCAGGTTTGATCTCACCAATGGTGAGAGTGTGACCTAAGCCGAAATCAAGAGTGGGTCACTTAACCGATTGAGCCACCCAGGCACCCCACTCTGCCACTTCAATGTTACTCTCCTCTGGCTCACTGTGACTTTCTTTATCATGAATAAAAATTTCCACAGTTTAGTTTTAGTTTTTTAATTTGCAATTGGCTACTCTTGCTCTCTTGCAGAGAGCAAGTGTTTGGGCTCTGCACTGGCAGAGTGGAGCCTGCGTGGGAATCTCTGTCTCCCTCTTTCTCTGCCCCTCCCCTGTTTATTCTTGCTCTCTCTCTCTCTCTCGCTCTCTCTCTCTCAAAATAAATAAACTTTAAAAATTTTTAAAAAGAAGTTTTAAATATGTATGAGTGTTTATTTTGTTTTGATTACTTGTATTATTTTGTACTACGTGAAAATAATTAAAGCATTCCTCTGGTACTAAGTAATTGTTTTATAGCTTGGATTTGTAATATATTAAGAAATACTGGATTGTCAAGAAGAAAGGATACCCAAGGCTTTATGTTGCTTTTGTGGGAAGAAAAAGGAGAGTAAAGATGTTTCTGGAAGAAGCATTCTAGTTTTCCTTTCTGTCTACTGTAGAATTAAGATAATTACATCTCTCTGGCAAAACAGGAAAATATTCTCACCTTGCCTGCACCTACCCTGACTTAACCATGAAACTGTTCTTCAAAACTGAACACAGATTCTTAAACATTCTTCTTGACAGCAGTAAGAAGCATAATGGTAAAATACTGTGCATTAGTTCAATCTCTTTTGTGTTCAGATACTTGGAATCTCATTCAGTCCCTTTCAGAATGACAGAGCTACCTGGTGTCTGTCCCATACAGCCTAAATAGATGGCAAAACATTTACCAAATGATGTCCAAGAAGAAGTACAGATTGCAAGGATAAAATGAGAATAGGTATCCAAAAAGATAGGAAAAAAAAAAAAAAGGAAGGTCCTAAGAGCTTATGTTCAGAGACTCAGAATCAATGGAACAGAGATGTAGGAAAGCTGAAACTAAAAAAACAGGACCGCTTAAGTAAGTGGAAGACACTTTGTCCTTTTTGTGATGATTCATCTTCTTTAAAGGCTTGGTGCAAAACAGACAAGTATAGAGAAATTAGAGATATTAAACTCAAATGTATGTGAACATGTGTTCCTTGCTTAAGTCAAATACAAACCCATTCAAATGTTCCATGAGCATTTATTACAGGTTGTGAAACAAGTCTGCCTGCTTGAACATTATAAATTTAAGGATAGATAGAGCTGATTAAATTGTACTTATTCTCATTTTCATCGACATAGAATAATCAATTTGGAATTTCTATGTAATGCATTTTTATGGCTACTGTCATAAAACCGAAATAGATTTCATAAGTAAAATGTATTCAAAATTTTTGTCCGTGTGAATATTTACAACCAGTAGATGGATAAAGCAGGTTATATTCAGAGAGTAATAATCTGCCTTAAAATTGTGAACATGTGGTAATGATTCTTTTACTTCTTTTAACTATCCTACAATTGCTTCCAAGAGGAAATTATGGAAAGGTCACCACTGTTTGTGGAGAAAACATAAAATTTTGCTACTATGCTGTAGTAAATCCAACAGAGTGGTCACAAGTTAATTAAAATATTTATCCCTTTGGCTGTTATTAAGTCACCTGTGCACAGTATGGGTATAAAATACTGTTACTTTATATGTATGATTGATAAAATGTGTTTTTGGTTTATGTGATTGGTAAAAACTGGTAGGGCCAGGGAGGAGACAGCTATATATATATACATATATATATGTATATGTATATATGTATATATATATATATGTATATGTATACATATACACACATATATACATATATATGTATATATACATACACACACACAAAAATTACAGCAACAAATATGTATGTATATATATATATGTATATATATGTATATATACAAATATATATATGTATTTCTTTTTTATTGGTTTCTATATTGGTTTCAATATTTTCTATATTGGTTTCAATATTGCATTGTCTTATCTTTTCAGCATTTAAATTATATTTGGCATTTTTTTTATTTGTGAGAAATTAAGCTTGCTGTCAATGGTGTAAAAAGGAATATGAACAAATTCAAACTTTTTCAAAAAATATGAATTGAGTGCAAACTATTTCTTGGGGTTAATGAGTCATTTCCTAAAAACATCTCTCTTGCATCTTTTAAGTTACTTTGCAAGTATTTTAGGGACACGTGATGTTAGGTAAAGCTGTGGTAATCAAGTTATACAAGGGAATACTAGGATACAAATGGTCATCAAAATATTAACAGTGGAGGAAGTCTCAGATGAGGAAGAGACAGTTGACCTACTACTTGAAGGAAGAGTTTTTGCAAAATAAAAATTGAAGGAACAACCTCTGGTAAGATATAACAACACGCGTTAAGACCAGAGAAGAGAGCAAAACAAAACAAACAAAAACATGGCATTTTTAAAGAACTAACAATCCAGTGAGGCTACAGCTGAGTAAATGAAAAGAGTTCCATATAACTTGAGCTTGGACTAGTTGGTAGAGATACAGTTTTAATTGATTCCAAGTGGAACAAATGTCCACTTAATATTTAAGAAGTATCATTCATGAGTCTGTATGGAAAGTTGATTCTAAAGAAAAGAATGCAGTGGAAATAGTCAATAAGAAATTTATCAACTATGTGGGAGGCAAACGGTGGAAGTTGGTCATGGAAGTGACAGTGGGGTACAGAAGAAATGGAAGGAATCAAGACCGATTTTGTAGTTCTAATTCCCAGTATTTGGTTATGGGTGAGATATGCTGTGTGAGGAAAAAAAAAAAAACAGAAAACAAAAACCAAAAATGATATGTAAAGAATGGGACCCAGATAGTTTTAATTGAGCAATTGCATAGATTAAGATATCATTTATTGAGTCAGGAAGGGGTAGAAATTAAGAGGTTGGTTGATGGGACCACACATTGTAAAAAGCTCTGTGATGTCTATGAAGCAACCATTAAAGATGTTAATTAGATTTGTATAGATAATGAATGTAGATAAAAACAGATATAGACATAGATATACAGTATTATTAGCCATATCTATAAATTAGGACAAATTTATTTTCATTTTTAAAATATCTTAGTGCAGGGTGCCTGGCTGGTTCAATTGGTAGAGCATGCAACTCTTGAGCTTGGGGTTGTGAGTTTGAGCCTCACATTGGGGTGGCGGGAGGTAGACTGTACTTAAAATTTAAAAATAAAATAAAATAAAATACATCCTGGTGTCTAGCATTACCAAGTGTCGATATATTGGACTTCATTGATTTAAAAAATCTGTTTATCAAAACAGCATTAAAAACATGAAAGAAGAAAATATTCACAACACAGGATTCCAATTTTAACCTGGAATATTAAATGCTGAAAAAGATACAGAGGACGTATGGATATGATTATAAAATGATACATTCATTGAGAGTGTTCCTTATAAACTAACTTATTCTTACTACCATGAATTCTGATTAGCTATTTTCCCAAGCAAAAGTTTATATATGTTCACCAAAAAATATGCATGCAACTGTTTACAGTGGTTTAAACACAAAATGATAACAATCAAAATGTCTTTGACTTTAATGGTAGAGCAAACTATGTACAGGCATAGAATGGAATGCTATTGATCAGTAAAAAGAATGAATGAATTACTGATACATTCAACAACAGGGATGAATCTCAAATGCGTTAAGTGAAAGAAGCCAGACCTAAAAGACTAGATGCCATACGATCCATTTTTAAGACATGTTTGAGTAAGCAAAAGTACTGGGCAAGACATATTAGTTGTGTCCAGTACACGAATTAAGGGAAGGATATAAACTACATAGGAACATGACGGAATTTTTGTGGTATTCAAGATATTATATCCTGATTGCAGTGGTCATTAAACAACTTCTTTCAAAATCCAGAGAACCAGATGCAAATGATGAATCTGATAGTATATAAATTTTAACTCAGTAAATCTGACTAAAAAATATATGTACAGTGCAGCTATAAATTTTGTCAGTGTATAACAATGTTCTCTCTATGGGTGTGAATAGATTTTAATATCTTCATTAAATTAAAATTTACCTGTATTTTTCTAGATTTTGTCTATAAGGTGATCAGAATTAAATCATTCATAATGTTTTATATTAAACTCAAAAAAGTTTTAGAATGTAGGCTATGCAATCCTTATTCCTTGATAAGACAAGTTTATCTTTTCATTCTTAGCAGAAATAAAAAGTAATTTAAAGCATTAAAAGAAACGTCTTGCACTTAGAAACTTCCTAGTGACCAAATTAATGAGAACCACATGCCTTGCACTTAAAAATAACAACTCTACAAATGGAGGAAAAGTGAAAGAAAATGAAAAGGAAAATTCAATATCTTATTTTATATGGCAAATAAAATCAGTGGTGGCTTTGAATTCTGCACAATATAGTTGTTGATTGCAGCTTGAACAAACACATAGTTCTTACCTTTCCCCATATTTTACCTAGTTATTATTGAAAAATATTGCATTTCTAACTATTTCTTCATTCTATTGAGGAATTATATTCTATTACTTTAATTAATTAATTACATTCTATTGAGGAATTAATTTTTCATATGAATGCTAAGCAACTTAAAACTGAATTAAAAAAAAAACTTTCCCTGATTCTCAAAGTCAAATATGAGAAATAATGCTAAAACAACTCCATATTGTGGGAAATTCTTTATAGGATTTCATAAGTACCAATCATTTCACACGTATGTTTCTTCCTCTCAGTGGGATTATTAATAATTATATTAATAAATATGTAAATAGCCTTATTATGATATTACTTAGCAGCTATACTTCTTAATATATTACTATAAGAAGTTATATTATCATTACATAAATTTTTAATGTTTCTGATTTTTATAAATTTTTTAGTAATTGATATGTTGATATTTCTATAGTATTTATAGTTAGTATATGAATGATTAAAATCTATTTCATTCTATTTTATTATTAGTATTGATCATGTTGCTGGGTACACTTTGATTTATAGCTCTTTTTAAAATACATTATTCAAGATAAATCTCCAGCAATCCTGTAATTATTGGTTCAAAGGCATAGATATATTTATAGATCTGGCTAATTTTTTCCCATTTATATCAAATTGTTTTATATAATTACAGCCATACAAAATTTTTATAACTTGTCACATGCTTTTGTGCCATTCATTTCTACAATTATTTGGGTGAAAATCTGCTCAAATTTGTCTTTGATTTATACATAAATATTTTTGAGAAAATTAAATCCAAGTGAGATTATTACCTAGTTGTTGAACTCTAAAAGAAGTATCAATGTGAAAAAAAATCATAGTCATTACAACATAGAGTTAAACAATATTTTTCATGGGAAAATAATAATCTTTTGGAGGAGGAAATACCTTGATAGATTTGATGGGAATGACCATCCCCTGAGAATGTCATGATTGAGCTGGGAGAGAGGAAGAGATCCGTATCAAACCTGTTTATATAATGTAGAAGAACCTATGGCTTCCAGGGTCAGAAGAGGAAAAAATGCAATGGAAGAAGTCAATGAGACAATTCTATCGAGTGAGTTTATATGACGACCTTAAAATTAAGTCAGTGTAAACTTCTACCATATCTCCCCATTTACTGTGCTGATGCTACTCTCTTAAAAACAAACAAGTATTTTATGTGTGGGGCTGAATTATCAACCTAGAATTAATCTATAATGCTCTTTGGCCCATGATACCATATACCTTCCACTTCGATCAAACATGAGGTGGTAATACCAATACTAGATAATCAGAGACCATTAAAAAACATGCATTTTAGGGAAATCAAATGCCTACAGGCATCAGACATCCAAATAAAAGTGCAAGTCTGGCCAAATATGACAACAGAAAATATTAGATTATTTGACAAACAGAAAGTATATACCAGATTAAAGGCATATTAGTTCCTAAGTTAAAGCAAAGTTTTGGCCCCTAGATGCCTATCTACTGACCAACTCTTGGCCCAAGAGCCACCTGTTTCTACCTTTGTAATCTATATATATATATATATATATATATATATATATATATATATATAGTTATAATAAAAATATTATTTTGTGTCAATATTTAAACCTATACTTTTAACCATTGTGAAAATTAGTGATGGTATGATAGAAAGATAAATCTCAATGAGATATTCTAAATGCTTATTACCAAAAGCAAAACAATATAATTGTTCATTATTTACAAGTCTGTACAAACACAGCCATCAACATGAGTTTTTAACTTGGAGCACTGCACACAAAGAATAGTATTAATGGTAAATTATATTTCCCTTTAATTTGTAACTAAGTTTGTGCTTGAGTGTGAATCCATATTATTTTGGTAATAGTTTTCAGACTTTCATAGTAATTAGAAACACTCTTACATTAGAGATCTAATTTTATAATATACTCAGGAAATATTAGATATTCTGCTAATTGAAATGTCAATTAATAGATACTGCTTTATGACCAATTATCAATTTCTTGTTTTTTTTTACTGTCATGTGCTACTGGAAGCATTACATTACTATCTATTTATTTATTGTGCATTTTATTTTCTAAGCTTGTAAACTAGAATTGCCTCCTTTAGAGAGTTTAATTTCAATTATCTGAGTGGTTGATCTACCAGAACATATCTCCAGTCGACTTTAACATTCAAAATTATTTGAAATTTTCTAGAAGTGTTGTTACATTGTTGAATGGTCAAATTGTTCTTTAGGAACCAAATCCCTTGCATCTAAAATAAACTGGTGCAAGACTAGAAAGGGGTTTTATGTGCCAGCCTCTACTAGCTAATAAAATCCAGCATCCAACTCTCTATAATTTGCCATCAAGCATGTTTACAAGTAATCAATTCAATTACTTTCCAGATATTGATATTGCTGACTAAAGTGTGGAAAACAAAACAAATCAATGCTGGATTTGTAACTTCACTCAAAACCCTTTAGCATAAAACTTTTAAATGTAAAGGATCTGAGGACTTTGAATGAGGGGTCCAGATGTTTTTCTAATCAGTTTCATCAGCCCAATAGAATGTGGAAAAAATAATGAGGGATTGTCCTTACCTAAAGAATATCTTTTTAAAAAAATTATTGGGTGTATATTTATCTTTTTATCAGGAAAAGAAAGGAAATTGTGTTATTTGAGGCTAAGTAGGCTGGTGGAGGCGTTGATTTTCCACAACTGGATACAATAAACTCACCTCATTGCTCCTGTTACTTACCTCTTGCTATTGTTTTCAATTTACTGTCATTGACATTGGGCAAATAATTTTTTTTTTACGATTACCATGTAATCTTTAATATGCCTCCAAAGAAATAATATTTATTTGTGCATTCAATTAACAAAGCTCTTACATCACAAGGGCAATGGGTATTTATACAGATGTAGCATTTGTAATTGAAAGATGACTGATTATTGCTAAGTAATGGTTTTATTTTAACTTGGACGTATTCTGTCAGGCTAGTTGGAGAGACAGAGACAGAGAAAAAGAGAGGCAGAGAGAAGAGAGATAAGAGAGAGAGCCTTGGATAACAAGAAAGAGAAAAAGAGGCGTACATTTAAAATTGAGAAATTCTTTTATTCTCATTTTTTTTAATGTTTATTTAATTTGACAGAGAGAGAGAGAGAGAGAGAGAGACAGAGCATGAGTTGGGGAGGGGCAGAGAGACAGGGAGACACAGAATCTGAAGCAGGCTCCAGGCTCTGAGCTGTCAGCGTAGAGCCTGACGCAGGGCTCGAACTCACTGACAGTGAGATCATGACCTGAGCCAAAGTCGACCGCTCAAGCGACTGAGCCACCCAGGCGCCCCTAAAATTAAACAATTCTTTGTATAAAATGCTAATTGTAAATGATATGGAACACTGAAGTTTGAAATGCTCTAGAAGATGTTTGGAAATATGAATCAAAACATTCCTTAGGAAAAAACACATCAAATCTTCGGATTGATAGAGAATATTAAGAGAGAGAGAGATTTCAAAAGTTCTATAAATGACTTCTCTAATTCTTTTCTCACAATTTTCTCAGGACATGATATTGTTTTCTTTTTTTTTTAGCATTAAAAAATAATTTAGAATTATTTTCTCTGAACTTCATGCATATTTATAATATTCCAAGGAGAAAAACACCAATTTTATTTTATGTTAAAAAGATTTTATGCTATCTGTAACTAGTAATCAGTTGATCTATGAAAAGCAAAATGACCACTATTATTGGACATTCTACATAGTTTCTTCAGTTTATGCTATTTTTTTCCATGCTACTAGTGCAAGAAAAAGGTATTGCTTGTGCTTCTGTATCTACTATATTTATTAGTAGTAGTAGATTTGCATAATTTTGTGGAGCCTTTAAAATAGCAAGCTCAGGGAATCTACCACTTTGAAGTTCATAATAATGTCTCTAAATCATTCATGTTTAATTTGGTGGTAAACAATCCATACATAAATCTACTGAGAATAAATTAACTATGCAACAAGTCTCATTTGAAACATATCTTAGTATTCTGTGTACATTTTATGTTTCACTCCACAAGATTAATTTATCAAAACACACGACTTCTCACTGAATCATTTACACAATTATTCAAACATTAAAAAGCTTCATGTTATAACGTCCAATCATACTGTTATTTTCCTTAACTCTTAACTAATTTATTTCACACTCCCAGCTATGATTTAAGATAAGTCTCTAATAGTTTTATTCTGTGCCTTGTACGTAGTAAATCAATGCAAATTCATGTTAGAAGTAGAAACCAGCAAGTATTAGCAGACTGCTGCCTAGTCACAATTCAGACTTCATTACACATGTTATAATGGAGAGCCATTAGTAAATCAAAAAGTTAATAAATTCTTTTTACTTTTATTCAGGGAAGATTCTGTGCTTTTCATAGACAGGCAATTTCAGGGGCCTGAAAATAATGAAACAGAACTAAATTACACTCAGAAAATCTGGTCCTATGAGGAAATGCCCCCAACCACTCAGCTAGAAAATAATCATACAAATACAAAATTTGTATATTTATTGCAATATAAACCTACATATATATTAAAGTTCTCAAAACTTTTGATTTAATAAACTGGATTAGAAAGACAATACTATGTACCCAAATAGAAAATAAATAACAACAAATGGTGTCAGTTCTTCCCTAATATATAGGTGTAATACAGTTCCAAATACAATTCATTTGGATATTTTTTTTCAAATCCAGTAATGTTCTATCTTTCCTTCTCCTTTCTGTTGAATTGCTAATATCCTTTTTGGATTCATTAGAATGTTGATAATGTTTTCTTAATAATAAACTATTAAGCCCATTAATTTAAAAACTATATTAGGTTTTTAAAAATATTTTTTGTTGGCATAACACTTACCTAAAAGCATTGATTTAAATTTTTAAACTTCCCATTGCTTTTAAAGGGATAATATTAATCTGCTCAGGGAATTTACCACATTTCCTTGATACACACTCAGTGTTTGTAAGTTTTGCCTGAACACTTAAAAACTTGGCTCACAATAGAGAACCTAGAATGAGACCCACACAAATATAGTCAGGGGTTCTTTGACAAAGACACAAAAAGCAATTCAATGGAGAGAAGATAACTTTTTCAACAACACTGCTCAAACAACTATGCATCCTCATGCAAGATAATTAATCTAAACACATAACTTATATCCTTCACAAAGACTAACACAAAATGGATCATTGATCTAAATGTAAAACACAAGAATATAAAACTCCTATAACACAAAATAGAAAAGTTAGATGACTTAAGGTTTGACACTGAGTTTTTAGATGAAACACCAAAAACCTCCTCCATGAAAGAAAATACTAATGTTAGACTTTATTAAAATGAAAACCTTCTGCTCTGTGAAAAATGCTGAAAAGATAAGCCATCAACTAGAAGAAAATACTTGCTAAACACATATCTGATAAAGGACTTACATATGAGATATATGATGAATTTTCAACAATAAGAAAACAACACAATTTAAATTGGGCAAATGATCTGAATAGGCATTTTACCAAATAATATACAGATGGCAAATAAGCATAAGAAAAGATGTTCAACGTTAGATGTAATTAGGGAATTGCAACTTAAAACAACAATGAGAAAGCACTGTACAACTCTTAAAATGGCTAAAAGTAAAAAAATACCAAATACTGACAATACCAAATGCTGGAGAGCATGTGGAGCAATAGGAACTCTCATTTATTGTTGGTAGTAATGCAAAACGGTACAACCAATTTGGAGGAGTTTGGCAGTCTCTTACAAAGCTAAATACAGTGTCATCATATGATCCAGTAATCACACACTTAGGTATTTACCCAAATGAGTTGAAATTGATGTTCACACAAAAAATCTGCACATAATTGTTTATACAGCTTTGTTCACAATTGCCAAAACTTGGAAATAAATAAAATGTCCTTAACAGATGAATGGAAAACCAATTATGATGCACCCATTCCATGGAATATTATTGAATGATTAAAATAAATGTGTTATCAATCTATAAAAAGACACAAAGGAAACCAAATGCATGTTACTAAGTGAAATAAGCCAATCAAAAAGGGCTACTTACTGTATGATTATACCTATATGGCATTCTAGAAAATGGAGACAATAAAAAATATGTGGTGTCCAGGGATTGGGGAAGAAAGGAGGGGTGAATAGATAGAGCAGATTTTTAGGACAAGGAAACTATTTTTTAGAATACTCAAATGATGGAAAAATGGCATTATGTATTTGTCAACTCACATAGAATGTAGAATGCACACAGTGTATCATAATTTACACAATGTACTGTTTCGGTAATAATGTATCAGTATCAATTTAATCCAATTATGAATAACAATTGTAACGTATGTATTACACTAATGGAAGATGTTAAAAATAGGGGAAACTGTGTGGAGTGGGAGGGGTGGTATAGGAGAACTCTCTACTTTCTGCTCAATTTTTCTGTAAACTTAAAACTGCCTTAAGAAATAAAGTCTAATAAAAAAAATCTAAAAACAAGGAGAAAGTAAAGACAATACCAACTTTCTACTGTAAGATCACACCCATTTTATTAATTATGCTGCTCAAGTACTTAAAGTATGTTTTTGTCTATTTCATGTCAGAACTGGTAGTGTTCTATTTAAATCTCATTACATTTGCATTTCCACTTTTTGTATATTTTAGCAGTACTTAAAAGTTTAGCAGTGTTGGGGCGCCTGGGTGGCGCAGTCGGTTAAGCGTCCGACTTCAGCCAGGTCACGATCTCGCGGTCCGTGAGTTCGAGTCCCGCGTCCGGCTCTGGGCTGATGGCTCGGCTCGGAGCCTGGAGCCTGTTTCTGATTCTGTGTCTCCCTCTCTCTCTGCCCCTCCCCCGTTCATGCTCTGTCTCTCTCTGTCCCAAAAATAAATAAAAAACGTTGAAAAAAAAATTAAAAAAAAAAAGTTTAGCAGTGCTAATTTTTATATTATATTGTCTGCAATACTTTGTCTTATAACAACTTAACAATCTCTTAGGTTTAGTAAAAAAATAAAATTTAAAAATTAATATAAATAACTAATTGGATTATTTTTCTTTCAGTTTGTTCAGAATCACCACTCCCCAGGTGTTTCCTTTAATATATCTGAATATGTGTTCAAACTCACAAATGCTTACAAGCTGCAGTAAGATCAGTCATAACCACAGTCCTATCCATCATATTTAGATTCACCATGCTAGTAGAATCAGATCAAAACATATCCTGAACTTGGAGTTATCGTCAATATATGAAGGTGGTTTTTCAAATATCTCCAGAGATGATGACAATTCCTTCTTAAGCTATGTATAGATCTCATCCTTCACTATTTAAATCAAGATACACACACACACACACACACACACACACACACGTGTGTGTGTGTATGGATATATACATATATACATATATATGTGTGTGTTTATATATACGTGCACACACACACACACAACACACACACACACACACATATATATATATATATATATATATATATATATATATATATATGGCACATATTGCTGCAAAAAAAATAATCACAAACTGTGGTTTAAAACAATACCCATATATTACATTATAGCTTCTGGGACATGTCTGGCCACAGCTTAGCTGAACTCTTTGCTCAAGGTCTCACAAAGCTGCAATCGAGATGTCGGCATTTGTGGTCTTAACCAGAGTCTTGACTAGGAATAAATCATCTGCCAAATTCCCTCAGGCTGTTGGCAGAATCCATCTCCTAGTGCTTACAGGAATTAGGTCCCCATTTCCTTGCTGGATGTTGGCCAATGGCCACATTTAAGTCTCAGGGGCCTCCAGCAGATTACCAATGCATGACCCTCTCCTTAGTTCACAACCTGGCTGTTTGTTTCTTCAAGACCAGCAGAAGACTATCTCTCTCGAGTCTGCTAAACAGAATCATATGTTAAGAAACATAAGTAAGGTAGTGATATTCTGTCACCTTTGCCCTTCAGCATAACCTAGTCAGGGCACCCTAGATTATATCTACCATGGGCAATTTAAAAGACTGTACTTTAGTTTCTATATATGTAATTTTACCATCCTTTTGTTGGTGGTGGTTCTACTTTTGTCAAGTGACATACAGTTGCAAAAAAACTTGATTTATTTTGACTTACTGATACATAAAATTGTTCCCTTTTGTTACAATGCTTTTTATGTTCAGAAGTCTTAGTTGTCTGTAACTAAATCGATACCTGGAATTTATTTGGGTTCATGTATGACTCATATGTTTCTTTGTTTTTTTAAATTTGCCTTGCTTTGTATCTTTAAGCATGTTCTTTTTGTTTTTATGTTTTTTAGTTTTTTAATATTATTTTAAAAATTTCTTAATGTTTATTTATATTTGAGTGAGAGAGAAAGAGCATGAGCAGAGAAGACACACAGAGAGAGGGAGATACACAATCTGAAGCAGACTCCAGGCTCTGACCTGTTAGCAGAGCCTGATGTGGGGCTCAAACTCAAACTCACAAGCCACGAGATCATGATGTGAGTTGAAGTAAGATGCTTAACTGACTGAGCCATGCAGGTGCCCCATATCATTTATTTATTTTAAATAAAAAAGATATATATTTAAAATGCACAGGATGTGGGGCACCTGGGTGGCTCAGTCGGTTAAGCGTCTGACTTCAGCCAGGTCACGATCACGCGGTCCGTGAGTTCGAGCCCTGCGTCGGGCTCTGTGCTGACAGCTCAGAGCCTGGAGCCCGTTTCAGATTCTGTGTCTCCCTCTCTCTCTGCCCCTCCCCTGTTCATGCTCTGTCTCTCTCTGTCTCAAAAATAAATAAACGTTAAAAAAAATTTAATAAAATAAAATAAAATACACATGATGCTTTGATATACACTTACAGAATGAAATGAAAACATTAAAAATAGAACTACCATGTGACCCAGCAATCCTTCTTCTGTGTACACACCCAAAGGAAATGAAATTATTACCTAAGATATCTGTGTTCCTATGTTCACTGTAGCATTATTTACCATGTCCAAGATATGAAAATCTGTAAATGGATGAATGGAGGAGTAATTGTGATATACAAGCACAATCACACACACACACGCACACACACACACACACACACACAGGAATATTATTCAGCCCTTAAAAACAGGGAGATCCTGTTGTTTGCCACATAATGGATGAAACGAGGATGTTATAGTAAGTGAAAAATCCAAACACAGAAAGAAACCCTGCATGATTTCACTTGCATGTAGTATCTAAAAATATTTCATACACAACAGAAGGGGGGAGCCAAGATGGCAGAACAGCATGGAAGTTTTTTGTGTGTCTCGTGTCCATGAAATACAGCCAGGCCAACACTAAACCATCCTGCACACCTAGAAAACTGATCTGAGGATTAACACAACAATCTGCACAACCTGAACCACAGAACTCAGCAGGTACACGGCGTGGAGAGGTGAATTTGGGGAGCAAGAAATCACAGCATGTAGGAAGCCGCTTTTGAGGGCAGAGAGAGGATGAAGACGGGGGGGGGGGGCGGTAGAATACGGGAAAAGCACCCCTCCCCAAAAGCTGCTGGAGAGAAAGTGGAAAATTGGAAACAGCTGCAGGGACTAAACTAAAGGGGGAGAAAGGAGAAAGGAAAGGGTTTAAATTCCACTAAGACTGCAAACAAGGGGAGAGCAAAGTCTGCAACTCCACAGCTCGATACTTGGTGGTGCTCTGGTGGGAAAGGCAAATCCTGAGAGGCAGAGTGGGGTCCGGGGGATTCTTGAGCCACACGGGGAGAAGCAGTTCCACTGCTGGAAGGATAGTTGGTAGAAACTGTTGAGGCACTCTGGTCCCAGCAGACCCCGGACAATGGCCACATTCACTGGTGCTGGAACAAGGTCATTGGGGTGAAGCCTGGTGCCAGATGTGTGTTGTGATTTTCCATAATCCCTGAAATGCTGCTGCTGCCCTATCGCGTGAACTTTTTCCGGGGCGGGCTGGCAGCTGGCTGCAATCTCGGGGCACTGGCAGCAGCAGGGTCCAGCGGGCATTCCTGGGTGCAGCCGGATTTGGCCATTGCTCAGTGATACCCTCCTGCAGAGGTGTGGAACGGGTCAAAGCTGCAGTCCTTCAGAGGTAAGGGGCCGGGTAAAATAGTTGCTTTGGAGATAAAACTTGGGAGACAGGTACTGCCTGGGGCTTGGTCATGGAGAGTAAAAAAGTAGGGGAGTGAACGAGAGCTGAAGACAGAGGACAGGTGCACAATTGCTGATTGGGGAGAACAGAGTTCTCATACTAGAGACTGGATAGGTGGGTGGCGCCATTTTCACCACTCCCACACATGCGCATACACACCTATGAGCGGTTCAACAATCCACCCCAGTAGGCTAGCAGTGCCATCTAGTGGAGAACAGAGCCATTACACTGAGCTTCTCCCAACTGGGCCAACCTCAAACTTCCAGAACACAAGTCTCCCTGCCTGTTTAGTTTATGGACTATAAAGCGCTTCATAGTCTGACTTCTAGAGGAAAACAAAATAATTTCAGTCGTATTTCAATCTGTTAGCAGGTCCATCTATTCAATTTTCTTTTTTTCCCCTCTTTTTCCCTTCTTTTCTTTTTCTTGAATACAGAAAGAGAAAAAATTTATTTTTATTTCCAATTTTTATTAAAAATATTTTTCTTTAATTTCTTTACTATATTTTTTACTTTTGTGTAAATTTTTTCAAATTTTATTTCACTTCCATAATTTTATTTTAGTCTACTACAGTGTATTCACTTTTTCAAATTTTCAAATGATTTCCTTTTTTTTTGTTTCTTTTCTTTTTCATGAATGCAGAAAGAGAAAAAATTTATTTTTATTTTTAATTTTTATTACAAATATTTTTCTTTTATTTCTTTTCTACTATATTCTTTATTTTTGTGTAATTTTTTTCAAGTTCTATTTTACTTTCATCATTTCATTTTAGTCTATATCAGTGTATTCAATTTTTCAAATTCTCAAATAATTTCCTTTTTTTTCAACTTTTTCTCTAATCTATCAAACCACTTTCAACACCCAGACAAAAATACACCTAGGACCTAGCATCATTTATTCAGTTTGTGTGTATGTGTGTGTGTGTGTGTGTGTGTGTGTGTGTGTTTAATATTTTTAATTATAATATTTTTAATTTAATTTTTTCTAATTTTAATTTTTCAACCTCATTAATTCCTTTTCTCCCTTCAAAATGACAAAATGAAAGAATTCACCCCAAAAGAAAGAGCATGAAGAAACAACCACCAGGGATTTAACCAACACAGATACAAGCAAGATATCTGAACCAGAATTTAGAATCATGATAATAAGAGCCCTAGCTGGAGTTGAAAATAGACTGGAATCCCTTTCTGCAGAGATAAAATAAGTAAAAACTAGTCAGGATGAAATAACAAATGCTATAACTGAGCTGCAATCATGGATGGATGCAGCGGCGGCCACGGTGGATGAGGCAGAACAGAGAATCAGTGATATAGAGGACAAAATTATAGAGAGTAATGAAGCAGAAAGAAAGAGGGAGATTAAGGCAAAAGAGCATGATTTAAGAATTAGAGAAATCAGTGACTCATGAAAAAGGAACAACATCAGAATCATAGGGGTCCCAGAAGAGGAAGAGAGAGAAATAGGGGTAGAAGGTTTATGTGAGCAAATCATAGCAGAAAACTTTCCTAACCTGGGGAAAGACACAGACATCAAAATCCAGGAAGCACAGAGGACCCCCATTAGATTCAACAAAAACCGACCATCAACAAGGCATATCATAGTCAAATTCACAAAGTACTCAGGCAAGGAGAGAATCATGAAAGCAGCAAGGGAAAAAAAAGTCCCTAACCTACAAGGGAAGACAGATCAGGTTTGCAGCAGACCTATCCACAGAAACTTGGCAGGCCAGAATGGAGTGGTGGGATATATTCAGTGTGCTGAATCAGAAAAATAGGCAGCCAAGAATTCTTTATCCAGCAAGGCTGTCATTCAAAACAGAAGGAGAGATAAAAAGTTTCCCAGACAAACAAAAATTAAAGGAGTTTGTGACCACTAAACCAGCCCTGCAAGAAATTTTAAGGGGGACTGAGGGGAGAAAAGATGAAAATATATCAACAAAGATTAGAAAGGACAGGAAACACCACCAGAAACTCCAACTCTACAAGCATCATAATGGCAATAAATTCATATATTTCAGTACTCACTCTATATGTCAATGGACTCAATGCTCCAGTCAAAAGACATAGGGTAGCAGAATGGATAAGAAAACAAGATCCTTCTATATGCTGTTTACAAGAGACCCACTTTAGACCTAAAGACACCTTCAGGTTGAAAATAAGGGGATGGAGAACCATCTATCATGCTAATGGTCAACAAAAGAAAACCGGAGTAGCCATACTTATATCAGACAAACTAGACTTTAAAATAAAGACTGTACTAAGAGATGCAGAAGGGCATTATATCATAATCAAGGGGTCTATCCACCAAGAAGACCTAACAATTATAAACATTTATGCACCAAATGTGGAATACCCAAATATATAAATCAGTTAATCATAAACATAAACTCATCCATACTAATACCAGAAGTAGGAGACTTCAACACCCCACTTACAGCAATGTACAGATCATCTAATCAAAAAATTAACAAGGAAACAATGGCTTTGAATGACACACTGCACCAGATGGACTTAACAGATATATTGAGAACATTTCATCCTAAAGCAGCAGAATATACATTCTTCTCTAGTGCACATGGAACATTCTCCAGAATAGACCATATACTGAGACACAAATCAGCCCTCAGCAAGTACAAAAAGATCGAGATCATACCGTGCATAGTTTCAGAACACAACGCTTATGAAACTCAAAATCAACCACAAGAAAAAATTTGGAAAGGTAACAAATACTTGGAGACTAAAGAACACCCTACTAAAGAATGAATGGGCCAACTGTGGGAGGCCGGGCCCCGGTGCCAGGCTGAGACCAGGTCGAGCAACGGTTCCCTGTTGACTCAGCCAACCCGGTGGTTCCCCCTCCCATTCCCCCACTTTCTTTTTTTTTTCCATTCCCCCACTTTCAAGGGCATATGAAAGCCTTGTCAAGGCTGAGAAAGTTAATTCCTGAAGCCTGTGGTCTGCAGGTGTTGGCAGTAATGCTACCTCCCTTTTTCTACCCCGAGTAAGATATAAACAAACATGGAAATTGTGTTTTGCTAGCAATCTTATCAACAAGGTCTTGTTGTGACCCATTTAGAAAATTCAAAAGAAACACAGAACTAAATGTTTTGGTTGGCAGCGATTATGTGAAACCTGTTTATTCTTAGAATGGCCTGACCCATAAAAGTCTGGATATAAAAGATTGTGTACAGCAACAATAAAGCCGTCACTTGGGCCATCAGCCCAGGGGACCCTCCTGTTCCCAAACTGTCTTCTCTTCTCTCTTTTTTTCTTACATTCCCCTACCCTCAGGACCCTGATCTCGGTGTTTGTTGCACTGGTCGCAACAGCCAAGCAAGAAGTTAAAGAGGAAATTAAAAAGTATATGGAAGTCAGTGAAAATGATAACACCACAACCCAAAACCTATGGGACGCAGAAAAGGCAGTCATAAGAGGAAAGTATATAGCAATCCAGGCCTTCCTAAAGAAGGAAGAAAGATCTCAGATACACAACGTAACCTTACACCTTAAAGAGCTGGAAAAAGAACAGCAAATAAAACCCAAAAGCAGCAGAAGACAGGAAATAATATAGATTAGAGCAGAAATTAATGCCATCGGAACAACAACAACAAAAAACAAAACAAAACAGATCAATGAAACCAGAAGCTGGTTCTTTGAAAGAATTGACAAAATTGATAAATCACTAGCCAGTTTGATCAAAAAGAAAAAGGAAAGGACCCAAATAAATAAAATCATGAATGAAAGAAGAGATCACAACCAACACAACAGAAATAAAAACAATAATAAGAGAATATTATGAGCAATTATATGCCAATAAAATGGGTAATCTGGAAGAAATGGACAAATTTCTAGAAACATATTCACTACCAAAACTGAAACAGGAAGAAATAGAAAATTTGAACAGACCCATAACCAGTACGGAAATCGAATTAGTAATCAAAAATCTGCCAAAAAAACAAGAGTCCAGGGCCAGATGGCTTTCCAGGGGAATTCTACCAAACATTTAAGGAAGAGTTAACACCTATTCTCTTGAAGCTGTTCCAAATAGGAACTTCCAAACTCTTTCTATGAAGCCAGCATTACCTTGATTCCAAAACCAGACAGAGACCCCACTAAAAAGGAGAACTATAGACCAATTTCACTGATGAACATGGATGCAAAAATCCTCAACAAGATATTAGCCAACCAGGTGCAACAATATATTAAAAAAATTATATTCACCATGACCAAGTGGGATTTATACCTGGGATGCAGGGCTGGTTCAATATCCACAAAACAATTAATGTGATTCATCACATCAATATAAGAAAGGACAAGAACCATATGATCCTCTCAATAGATGCAGAGAAAGCATTTGACAAAATACAACATCCTTTCTGATAAAAACCCTCAGGAAAGTAGGGATAGAAGGAGCATACCCCGAGATCATAAAAACCATACATGAACGACCCAATGCTAATATCCTCAATGGGGAAAAACTGAGAACTTTCCCCCTAAGGTCAGGAACAAGACAGGGATGTCCACTCTTGCCACTGTTATTCAACATAGTATTGGAAGTCTTAACTTCTGCAATCAGACAACACAAAGAAATAAAAGGCATCCAAATCAGCCAGAAGGAGGTCAAACTTTCACTCTTCACAGATGACATGATACTCTATATGGAAAACCCAAAAGGTTCCACCAAAAAACTTCTACTAGAATTGATTCATGAATTCGGCAAAGTTGCAGGATATAAAATCAATGCACAGAAGTCAGTTGCATTCCTATACACCAACAATGAAGCAAAAGAAAGAGAAATTGAGGAATTGATCCCATTTACAATTGCACCATAACCTATAAAATATCTAGGAATAAATCTAAGCAAAGAGGTGAAAAATCTATACACTGAAAACTATAGAAAGCTTATGAAAGAAACTGAAGAAGACACAAAGAAATGGAAAGAGATTCCATGCTCCTCGATAGGAAGAACAAATATTGTTAAAGTGTCGATACTACCAAAAGCAATTTATATATTCAATGCAATCCCTATCAAAATAATACCAGCATTCTTCATAGAGCTAGAACAAATAATCCTAAAATTTGTATGGAACCATAAAAGACCCTAAATAGCTAAAGCAATCTTAGAAAACTTAGGCAGGAGGCATCACAATTTCCGGACTTCAAGCTGTACTACAAAGCTGTAATCATCAAGGCAGTATGGTACTGGCACAAGAACAGACACTCAGATCAGTGGAATAGAATAGAGAACCCCAAATGGATCCACAAACGAATGGCCAACTAATCTTTGACAAAGCAGGAAAGCATATCCAATGGAATAAAGAGAGTCTCTTCAGCAAGTGGTGCTGGGAAAACTGGACAGCGACATGCAGAACAATGAACCTGGACCACTTTATTACACCATACCTAAAAATAAACTCAAAGTGGTTGAAAGACCTCAATGTAAGACAGGAAGCCATCAATATCCTCGAGGAGAAAGCAGGCAAAAAGCTCTTTGATCTTGCCGGTAGCAACTTCTTACTCAACATGTCTCTGGAGGCAAGGGAAACAAAAGCAAAAATGAACTACTGGGACCTCCTCAAAATAAAAAGCTTCTGCACAGAGAAGGAAACAATCAGCAAAAATAAAAGGCAACCAATGAAATGGGAGAAGATATTTGCAAGACATACCACATAAAGGTTTAGTATCCAAAATCTATAAAGTACTTATCAAACTCAACACCCAAAAAAACAAATAATCCAGTGAAGAAATGGGAAAAAGACATGAATAGACATTCTCCATAGAAGACATCCAGATGGACAACTGACACATGAAAAAATGCTCAACTTCCCTCATCATGAGGGAAATACAAATCAAAACCACCATGAGGTACCACCTTACACCTGTTGGAATGGCTAACATTAACAACTCAAGCAACAACAGATGTTGGCAAGGATGTAGAGAAAGAGGATCTCTTTTGCATTGTTGGTGGGAATGTAAGCTGGTGCAGCCACTCTGGAAAACAGTATGGAGGTTTCTCAAAAAACTAAAAATAGAACCACCCTACGACCCAGCAATTGCACTACTAGGCATTTATCCATGGGATACATGTGTGCTGTTTCAAAGGGACACATGCACCCCCATGTTTATAGCAGCACTATCAACAATAGCCAAAGTATGGATAGAGCCTAAATGTCCATTGATAGATTAATGGATAAAGAAGATGTGGTATATATATACAACGGAGTTTACTCGGCAATGAAAAAAAATGAAATCTTGCCATTTGCAACTACATGGATGGAACTGGAAGGTATTATACTAAGTGAAATTTGTCAGTCAGAGAAAGACAAAAATCATATGGCTTCACTCATATGAGGACTTTAAGAGACAAAACAGATGAACATAAGGGAAGGGAAACAAAAATAATATAAAAACAGGGAGGGAGACAAAACGTAAGAGACTCATAAATATGGATAACAAACTGAAGATTACTGGAGGGGTTGTGGGAGAGGGGATGGGCTAAGTGGGTAAGAGGCACTAAGGAATCTACTCCTGAAATCATTGTTGTACTATATGCTAACTAATTTGGATGCAAATTATAAAAAGTAAAATAAAATAAAAAATTATGATAAAAAATAAAAAAATATTGAATACACAGAAGCAGAAAGTAGAATAGTGGTTAACAGAGGAGGAAGGTGGGGGAAATGGGGAGATGTTGGTCAAAGGGGACAAAGTTACAGTTATATAGGATACATAAGCTCTAGAGATCTAATGTACAGCACAATGAGTATAGTCAATATTACTACATCATACACTGGAAATTTGCTAAGAGGGTAGATTTCAGGTGCTCTCCTCTCACTCTCTCTCATTCTTTCTCTCTGTCTCTCTCACATGCATGCGCGCGCACACACACACACACACACACACACACACACACCAACTCCATGAAGTGATGTATGTGCTAATTAAGCACATTCTTTTTATACAATAAATTGTTGCATTGTGTTTTTAAAATATAATCGATCTGAGTGTCTCTGTGCTTGCCTGAACACTGCTGACCATCTCCATTTCCACCTCTCTTCATCCCTCTCTCCATCATATCACCACCTAATTTCATTTCCTATAATTCTATTTGGTCAAGTGAAAAAGAAGAAGAAGAAGAAGAAGAAGAAGAAGAAGAAGAAGAAGAAGAAGAAGCAGGAGGAGGAGAAGGGGAGGAGGGGGAAGAGGAGAAGAGGGAAGAGAAGGAGGAGAAAGAAGAAGAAGAAATAAGGTGGAGGGGGAGAGGAGAGGAGTGGGGGGGGAGGAGGAGGAGGAGGAGGAGGGGAACAACAAAAAATATTGTTTAGAGATGACCTATTAGTTGTTGCCAAGCAATTTATACTCCCAACTGACCACAGCTCTTGAATAATATAGAGGAAATTTTCATTTTACTCAAATTTATCATTCACAAAAGGTTTAAGAATCTTTAGATTCTATTAAATTATAACTTTTTTCTTTTTTTGTGTGCAATGGAATATTACACAGCTATAAAAAAGGATGTGATCTTGCCATTTGTGACCATACGGATGGACCTAGAGAATATTATGCTAAATGAAAAAAGTCAGACTGAGAAAGATAAATACCATATGATTTGACCCATCTGTGAAATCTAAAAAACAAAACAAATGAATAAACAAATAAGAAACAGAATCAGACCTATACAGAGATAAACTGATGGTTGCCAAAGAAAAGGGGGGTGGGAGAGTGGGCAAAATGGGCGAAGGGGAGTGAAAGATACAGGCTTCCAGTTATGGAATGAAGAAGTCATAGGAGTAAAAGGCACACCATAGAGAATATAGTCAATGCTATTACAATAGCACTGAATGCTGTCAGATGGTAACTACACTTACAGTGAACATAGCATAACATATAGAGATGTTGAGTCACTATGTTATACACCTGAAACTAATGTAACACTGTGTGTCAACTATACTTAAATTTAAAAAAAAAGGAAAAAAAAAAGAATCTCTAGATTCTTAGCTGTAATGTTAGGATTTTATAAGTTTATGTATTTAATGTCATTTTCTATGTTTTTATATTTCAAAAGACTTTCTCAAAATTACCTTAAAATACTTTATCATACTATCATTTTCACATAATTTATGCTGGAATTTCTTAGAGAGAAATCTGAGTAGACCAGCATTATAACATGTTTCTAACACAATGTCCTTTCATCTATCTAGAGCTTAATTTTTGAAAATTGTCTTCTATAGTTCCTCTCACTATATTTTTTCCCCTAAAAATATATTACTTGAACATGTACATAAGAAAATAGAAATTTTATTTTTTTGAACACATTCCTGGCATGTCATATCCATCACTTTTTTTCATCAGCACAAAACCAAACCCAAACCCAAACCAAAACAGAACATAAAAGTTCTCTTTTCTAACCAGGCTCATACTTGTCTTTAGCTCTTGCTTCTAGATTACATACCTTTGAGGATTAGTCCTGATTCAGAGTTAAAGCTAGAAAATATTCAGGCAAAGAGGTGAGAGTGGAGCTAACATTGCGTTCATAACTTTATTACCCATATAAATTCCCCTGCCTGGGTGAAGCCTTAAAGGTCAGGATTAAGAATAAAGGCTTTGATGTCTGTGGCGGGCAGAACAATGCCCCTCCCATCCCCCAAAGACACTCACCCTTAGTGCCTGGAACCTGTGAATATGTTACATTACATGGCAGATCTGAGGTAACTATGCAAGTGGAAGTAATTTCACTAATCAGCTGATGTTCTGAAAGGAAGATCAGCCCGAATTATCCAAGTAGGCCTAACATAATCACAAGGGTCCTAAAAAGATTTAGAGGAGGCTCTGACTATGAAGAACCTTAGATGTTGCAGTGTGAAAAGGACTTAGCCCACAGTTACTGGCCCTGAAACTGGAGGAATGGGCCATAAGCCAAGAAATAGAAGCATCCTATAGAAACTGGAAAAAGGCATCCAACATACTGGATGAAATGGACCATGCACTGGAGCCTTCCCCAGTGAAAGTAGCCTGGCTGACAGCTTGACTTTAGCCCAGTGATGTATACTTCTAACTTCTGACCTCCAGAACAGGAAGAGAATAGATCTGTGTTGTTGGAAGCAACTGAACAGCAGTTAATAGAATTCAGCACCAACTAGTAGAAAGTGGAAATTGATACATCATCTTATTGAACCAGGACTGAGTTCTTAGGTCTGCCGCTTAGTAACTTAGTGACATGGGGCATGATTCCTAAAATCGCTATGTCTGAATTTCTTCAAATATAAAATAAGGATAAAGATAGCTTCCCGTCAGAAGTGTCATTTTAAATGAGATTATGTATGATATCCATCTGCCAAATGATAGTGCAAGCACTTTTGAAACATTAGCTATTGTTTTTCTTTGCATTTATTGGCAATTAGTAAGCATTATTGGTCTTGAATCTGTTGATGAAGCTCAGCGCTTGAGGACCTGATCTGTGGAGTGCAGATTTCCCTTATACATTGTAGACCCCTTGTGAGATGAGTTTCATAACTGCTAGATTCTTCAATACTTGCCTAAGTCAACTCTCTGGAGATACTACATGTCCTGATGCTTTAATCATATTTGTCTTGATGTGTTCCTAGAATTCCTCTTGGGCCTCTTTTTTTTTATCACATATACCCAATATCTGCTTTCTTCTATGGATTTTCTGACTGTTTTTAATCCTCGGTTTGGTTCCATTACTACAGCATTGATTTGGATTAGCCTCTTCTCATTCCTAACCCATTTTTTGCCTAATGCTGTTTATTCCACTCTCCTCGTTCCAGTCCTTCCACCTGCCTCCATGATCTGTTACTTCTTACATGTATAAACACTTCACCTTTTTGTGTGTGTGAAGAAAAAAAATGAACATGAAGCTAAAACAATTAATAGTCTTTCAAAGGTAATAGTGCTAAATAAACTCAATGATAATATAATTCAAAAATATGTCACCAGGCAAAATTGAGTCA
Source organism: Neofelis nebulosa (assembly GCF_028018385.1). Lineage (NCBI taxonomy): Eukaryota > Metazoa > Chordata > Mammalia > Carnivora > Felidae > Neofelis > Neofelis nebulosa. The sequence goes on from NC_080796.1 coordinate 53,060,920, forward strand.
AAACTCAGAAGATGAATTTCAGTGGTAAAGAAAAAATACCTTAGATTTCAAAATTTTAACAGCCCTATTAGAGGAACGGGAGATTTCCTAATAGATCACTTCTAGAGTCTATATGTGAGCATATATAGAATTTTGGAAAGGCAAAAATATGTACAGGTACATGTAGGGAATTTTTCCTCTTTGGCTTACATATTCTGCATAGGTAAATATTTTACTTATCTTTGGTGAGGGGAGAAACAAGGTTAAGAAAAAAAAACTATTTATCCAAGAAATTATTGAAAACTGAACGCTTGCTTGAAATTGTCATCCCACATTTAAGTCTGAGTTTTAAATATTTTTAAACCTACAAAACTTAATTAGATACAGTGGGACACTAAAACACGACATCTTTCTTGTAAATATCCCACTGTTCAGTTGTGTAAAAATGTATCAACTCTTACAAAAATTTGTCAATGTGATATCTATATTCTTTTATGTCCTTTTATTTCTATTTAAGAGTATTTGGGTTTGCTGCCATTTACCCACTTTTTATCCACCAAATAATAAATAGTTCTGTAATTGTTTTTAGTTTTCCTATAAATATTTTCTAAAAATGTTCCTCAAATATGATGGCTTAGCATTAACAAAATTAAGAAATAATAATGAAAATTAGTATTTCAAATTTGATGGAATGATATACTTAATTTGCAGTACCTTAATATGCATTTCAAGCTGTAATGCAAAGTTTGCAATTAATGGTCCACAGATCACTTTTAGCATTTAGATATAGTTTAGCCATTTAAAAACCAACTTGTTAGTGGTTTTTTTTTTTGTTTGTTTGTTTGTTTGTTTTATGGAGGGATATTGCACTAGTATCTAAGGGTATTTTTTCAGTTCATGGTTGTTTGTTTTTGTTGTTGTAGAACCTGGTGTCTGTCCTTTCCTAACATATTGATAACTGACCAGAAGGAAGGATGATCCCTCTCTGTGGGCCAGGTACTCCTAGATGGTCACTTTTCCTACCACTCCCTTCCTATTATAGAAGTCCTCTTTTTTCCCTATGTAGTGCTTGTTTGACCAAATAGTGACTAAATTAATTTATAAGAAGTGGTTCTGACCTAATATTTCAGATCTAATATTATGTACTATGAATAAGAAAAAGCCACTCAATGACTTACAGTTTGCAACATAGCCTTACCCTGTCAAATAATAAAGATTGATCTAGTCCTAGCCCTTAAAATAAGTTCTTTCAGCATTGTCCACATTTTTGCCTCATTCAATCAGATCAGTTGTCAGATCTCCATTGAGATGGTGTTGACTTTAAATGATCTGCACAAAATAATTTCCCAGAATATTTGTACGTATACAAAAAAATTCAAATATAAGCAATTTTCTAGTACGATTCAAAGAAAAGAATATGTCTATATAGGTAAAATGATTCAGGAATTTTTTTGTGACTATTCACTTTTACAGAATCTCAAGCAATTTTCTAATGTCTTACCAAGATTTTTTTTTCCAATTGAGAAAATTGCTCCTTCATTGCCCCTTAAATTTCACTTCGACATCTAATATATTTTTAATTCAGGGGAAAGGCACCATTACTGAACTATCAATTTAACACCATTCAGGAAATAAAGCCTGACTCATTGCAGCAGAAATCCTGGTTGTCTCTCAATTTCCATTTTGCTCCTTTGTCCTTTGGTATTAGAACACCAATTTTAGCTGAATACCAGGCTGCCAGAAAACTGACCACATTTCTCACCCTTCCTTCTAGCTAATTATAGTCATGATGCTAGATGGTACATCCAACTTCCAAATCATATCTTTAAGGTGATGGTGATTCTCTCCACTTTCTCCCTTCTCAATCTTCTATATACAGAATGGTGCACATACCAAAGTATTCAGCTTGATGAAATCTCATAAACAGAACACACCCATGTAAGCAGCCCCCAGATCAAGTAACAGAATATATCATCCTTCTGGAAATCTCTTTCATGTTTTCTTCCATTTCATGTTTACCACCCCCTCTACCTGCCTCCAGGAGAATTCTATCTTGCCTTCTGGTAGCACGGATTACTTTTAGTTGTTTTTCTAAACTTTATGTAATGAAATCATATGATAGCATATTTTTTGTGTGTCTGTCTTCTTTTGCTCATCACTATGCTTCTCAGATTATTCCTTATTTTGGTGCAAACTTGGAGTTCACTTTATTGCTGAACAGAGTTCCAAAGTGTGAATATAATAAAATTTGGGATATGTATATGTTGATGTTATATATGTAATATATTAATATATTATTTATAATATATGTATATATTCTATATACTAGAATATCGTGTATATTTATATAATAGAATATTCTGTACATATGTAGAATATATAGATATATATACATAAAACATATAAAATATAGAATACATACAAACATAATCCAAAACAGGTAATTAAACATGTAATAATAAAATTGTAAATAGTTGGTAGCTGACATTAGAAAGAATAAGTATGAATTCCAACTTTAGACGTGTTGAAACAGACTTGGTAATAAAATATGCTTTTATTTTTTACATATTAATAATTATAATAGCAATGCCAATTTCAGAGTGGTATAGTTTTTATAAAGGTGTTTTACATACATTAATCATTAAAAGTATCTTTTTGTGTACTGAGTATATCAATTTTGCCAAATAAATATTATGAATAAGATGAAAATATAAGAACAATCTACTAATTTTTAAGATATCCTTTGCCACTGTTCACAGTATATATTTCCATGTTAAAAAAATCTATGAAATTAACAAGTTCATCTTACACATATTTGAGGAAGGTATAATATAAAAATATTTTATCAAGGAATCTCCAAAGGTAAATTATAATATTTTTTATAGCATGGATTCACAGACACAGATATACATACAAATACAATAAAAAAAAAAGGAAAATAGAACATAAGAGATTATTAGGAATTCATTTAGGGCAATGTTGTAGTAGTGTGTTTCTGTATTTTTAACATTCACTTTAAATTATAATATTCCTTTTCTAAATTGGTATTACAGCTCTTTATCATTCTACACCCTCAACTTCTACATCCTCAAGTATAAATCCCAAAGAACAGCATTTTAATCTTCATCCCTCAAATCCAGGTCTCTCTCTCTCTCTCTCTCTCTCTCTTTTTTTTTTTTTTTTTTTGCCAAATTGGACTAGACAGAATCTTATGCATTTTTATACTTTATTTTCTTCATTGCTAGTATCCTTTTAGATGTTAAGCTCAGATTCACACCCAATTCATTTCTTCAGAAAGTATTTGTAGTTTCAAACTCTGCCAGGTACTAGTACAATATGGAGATGAGGACAGTGTTTCCTTCTTTTTGATGTAATTGATTTCTGATTGTCCTCTAAAAGAACCAATGTTCTCGCCATGGTGCTCTCCATGGTAAATTTTCACCCCATTGCAGGGGACATAGACTGGGATGGCTCATCTAATGGCAGAGTGCATAGCAAAGGCCATGTTGGCTTAAGTTAGTGAGAGATAAAGGAAGTAAGGATGGTTATTTTTTCGTAAAAGCAGAGTATAACTTCAACTGTTGCTCATACCAGCTTTAGAGGTAAGCTGCATGTTTAATGATTAATGGATCAAGGAACTCACACCAGAGATAAATTCACTCCAGCTAAGTCACCCTAAAAGCTGGGTCTAGGTGTGTCCTTTTTCCCTAATGCTGTTACAAAATATAATTCACTCAATTCTCCTTTCATAAGCCTAGAAATTCTTTTACAGAGAGAAGCAGAGAAAGGTTACTGAGAAATTCAGCATTTTCAAAAATAGCCTGAACACCAAATGCATTTATAAGAATGAATACAATAGCAGACATTATAAAAATTCATAATTATTTTAAAATCAATTTGAGAGTTTATAATATTCAGCATTTCTTAGTTTCTTGATTTTTTTACTTATATCTTTGTTAAATATATTATTTATATATAATTTAAAAGAATTGGATATACTCTTCTTCCAATTCTTATATAAACGACTTATTTTATAAACAGTAAGAAGTATTAGAGATAAAAAATAATGGTGCAAATCCCAAGTCTTCCCCTTAAAATAACTGGGTGAATATTTTGAACAAATCATTTAATTTGTTTGATCCTTTGCTGTAAAATAAAGGATAAAAATTGCCTCTTGGAATAAGAATTATAAAATAGGATGTGATTATGTTTTAGGTGTAACATATACAAAAAGCAAATTTATTTTTGCTTATTTATCTTTGCTTTCATACTATATATTTAGGGAGGATTAAACAAACAAAGAGCTGAAATGTCACATTTCCTAATTAAGGCAACATTTTCTGGAATGCAAACATAAAGATAGAGATATATAGTTCCTATAACATGACTAAGAATGGAGTGTAATTCTGGTGATTAATTAAATATTCAAAATTTATTGAATGTCTACCAATGCCAGGCAATGTGGTAGGCACTGATTTAAACTTGGTCTTTATTTTTAATCACTTATATTTTATTTGACCTACAAAATTTATGGTAAGACACAAAAATGCCAGTACATGATGTTAATGAAATAAAATGTTCAGCTCAGTAATGAACCAGTAATGGGTGCAAACCTGTTCTATATTAAACAGAAATGACACATTTATTCAGCTTGATGAAAATGCTTACTGCGAATTTACACAGTTTCTTAACATCTGCAAATTCAGCAGTTACTACGTGACATCCTCTAATTCACACACACAAAAGTGTCTAACGTGACAATAAGATAAAATAAAAATTGTTCATTTTCAGGAAATAGAGCATGTTTTTAATACTGGCATGTCCTTTGAAGTCATGTAATTACTGTATCCAGTGAATCATGATCTTTTACTAAGACACTTTTCTATTCTGTATGTAAAAACAATTTTCAGAGAAATATGTATTTTGCTTTGCAATAAACCTGGCTTCTCTTATTGGCAAAAACCAGTTCCTTTAGGAAATAATGTATTTTGTGAAAGAGTGCATCATTTATAACAGAGAACAATTCTATTATCACAAAGCAATTGGATGAGCAGGATTTCAGAAGTTCTTTTAAAAATACAGCATTTGGGGCGCCTGGGTGGCTTGGTCGGTTGAGCGTCCAACTTCGGCTCAGGTCATGATCTCACGGTCCGTGGGTTCGAGCCCCGCGTCTGGCTCTGTGCTGACAGCTCAGAGCCTGGAGCCTGTTTCAGATTCTGTGTCTCCCTCTCTTTGTGACCCTCCCCCATTCATGCTCTGTCTCTCTCTGTCTCAAAAATAAATAAACGTTAAAAAAAAATTAAAAAAAAAATACACCATTAAAGAAAGTCACAAAGTTATTTTCAAAATACCATTTCTCCCCTTAAAATTTAACTTCAAGTATTGAATAAAGTTAAAAGGAAAATAATAGATGGAAAATAAAAGTTGATTGATTTAAAGATAATTACGAATTTTTATAATGTTTATAATATTTATAATGTTTTATAATGTCTGCTATTATATTCATTCTTATTCATTTGTTGTTCAGGCTATTTTTGAAAATGCTAAATGTCTTAGATAACCTTTCTCTGCTTCTTTCTGTAAAAGTTTAACTTTTTTTTTAATTAAAAAAATTTTAATGTTTGCTTATTTTTGAGAGAGAGAGAGAGAGAGAGAGAGAGAGTGGGAGGGAGGGGCAGAGAGACAAGGAGACACAGAACCCAAAGCAGGCTCCAGGATCTGCACTGTCAGCATTCAGACAGATGTGGGGCTCAAACCCACCAACCGTGAGATCATGACCTGAGCCGAAGTGGGAAGCTCAAAGGACTGAATCATCCAGGTGCCCCAAAAGTAACTCTTTTAACAAGAGCATTTAAAAATCTGAAAAGACTCTTAAAAACCCTTATGTCTACTGATACCTAAGATAGGGTGCTATTTTTTTCCAGCCGTTTTTACTCTACCATGTATTGAATTTATACCTAATATCACTATAAAAATGATATCTGCCAAGTCCCCCAAATCCAATCGCCAAGATTATGTAAGTTCTGTGATTCCAATTTCATTAACTCAGAATTAGTTATTGTTGGCTTCATAATATAGTATCTCTCTCCCTCTGTCTCCACAGTCCGTTTCTCTTTTCTCTGTGCACGCCCTCCTTTCAGTCTTGTGATATCCTTTCTGTGATTGGTTCTTCATTTTTTTAAAATTATGAATTATATACAATATTCCTCCAGGGTTTTAAAAAACTAAATTAGTGGGGCGCCTGGGTGGCTCAGTCGGTTGAGCGACCAACTTCAACTCAGGTCATGATCTCATGGTTTGTGAGTTGGAGCCCCGCGTCAGGCTCTGTGCTGACAGCTCAGAGCCTGGAGCCTGCTTCGGATCCTGTGTCTCCCTCTCTCTCTGCCCCTCCCTGACTCATGATCTGTCTCTCTCTGTCTCAGAAATAAACATTTAAAAAAATTTAAAAGAAAAATAAGTAAATAAATAAATAAATAAATAAATAAATAAATAAGTTGAATCATGGAGCCAACTTTGGTCATACTGTAGAGTAATTTCTTGTGTATTAATTTTTATAAGAAAAAATCTTTCTATATTATTTTATAAATATCCATTTTTAATCCCCATAACACCAGAATTTTTTTAAATATTTTTAGCAAGAGTTTACTCTGAAATCCTGTATTTAGCTGAAAAATATTAAGCTGAAATTGCAATCTTTAATAAGCTAAGGTTTGGCTGAAAAAAATCTAAGGTTTGTCTTCCTTTCTCATCTATTTCAACACTGCTAGGATCTTAAAATATAATTACTACTCTTTCCACACTAAAAATTACCACAGACTTCCAATATATTTTAGGTGGTAAAAAATTTATTGATAAAATAATGTATAAAATGTCCTAACATCAATCCAATGATTTCAATATTAGTACTAACATTGATATTGGACCATATCCAAAGCTTCTACATTATGTAGATGCATTGGCTTCAAGCTACTTATTGAAAATGATAGGGGGTGCTACACTCCCATCAATGATGTAGAGGTTGTAAGACTCAACTATAGGCGAAGATAACGGTTATATCATAATTCGGTTGGACCTTATCTCTTATCCCAACAAAAGACAGGCTAGAGCTCTTTCTAAACATGAGCCTTAAAATCTTAGAGCCAAAGAGCCAAGGGTCCCATTCTCTGATTTGACCTTGTACTGCCAGGTTCCTGCTTGATGTCTCAGGGCATCATATAGCTACTATATTTATAAATATAGCTAGCTGTTTCATAATAGCTATCTCAAAACTCAGTGGCGTAACACCACAACCATTTATTTTGCTCACTATATATAGGGAAGTTAGGCTATTTTTTTGGTCACATCTGGGCTGATCCTATGCATCTGCAGTGCGCTGTCAGTGGGCTACATGATTCAACCTAGGGTAGATTATCTCACATATTTGGAGGTTGGCTGGTTTCAGGCTGGCCCGTACACCTCTCCTTCACTTCCCCCTCACACTAGTCTGGGGAAGATTCCAGCAACGAGACAAGCTTGCAAGGTCTTTTTAGGCGTAGGGGTAGAATTGCAACGATGTCATTTGTGACACATATTATAAAGTCACAAACCCCATGAACTGAAGGGTCAGGGAAATAGATACTACCTTCCTGTTGAAGGAAATGAAAAATCAATATACAAAAATCTTTCAGACCACCATTATACAAGGTATACTCATAACAAAATACCACATTGTATACCTTAAATATATACAATATTATATTTATCAATAATACCTCAATAAAGCCAGAACACACACACACACACACACACACACACACACACACACACACACGCATGCACGCATGCACCTTCCACATTACCTACAAACAGAAGATAGTAAATAGTTATGGTTAAGTAAATAAACAGTAGTTATTAATATAACTTTGTTTTATTGAATAGGAGTAGCTTATATTATTCAATGTTTTCTATGTGCCAGATCATGTTCTAAATGCTTTAAATTATTGACTAATTTTATTTTATGAACAACCTATTGAAATATATTCATTAAGCAAATATTTATTTAGAGGTCACTATATGTGAGGCACTTTTCTACAAACAGGTTATATCAGAGTGAATGGAATAGAAAAGGTTCCTACTTAACTGAGTTTGCTTTCTGGTGAGAAAGATGGACAATATTCAAAATATGTGATAATCATTTGATCTGCTCACAGTTATATAATTAACTCTGGGCAATAAAATACAAATGGAAGTAACTGGAGTTATATGGGAACAATTTATACTATCCATTATACTATTAAATTAGATTTTTCTGTAATTCAAACACTGTTCTAAAATTAAAAGTTCATAAAAATATTCTAATCTGTTAAGGATCAGCTCAGCTGAACGATAGTCATAAGAAACATCTCCCAAATGCCTACTGTGCGCCATACTCTATGTAAAGTTCTCAGTTACAAAGGTAAATTAAGTATCCTATGATTAGAAGGATTGTTAGTTTAATTATGATGTGTCTTGATGAGTAAATTGCAACTGGCATTAAGAGTGTAATCAGGAAACCTCTGCATTTATTGCTGATAATTGGGATGTTTAATGTTCTGCAAAATATCTTAGTGCTGATCAATGAAGAAGCTATTTTCACCTCTGGTTTTATGAGGAAAAGATCATTCACCATAAAGGACTTAAACTACTCTTATTTTCCATACCTCGTAGAGAGAACACATATCCTCAGTTTTCCTATATTCAGATTACACTTTGAAGGAGAAAAGGGGTGGGAAGAGAAATACCATCGTACAGATATTTCCTCTAAAAATTAACTCTAATAGCTGATGTTTTGCAAAACAA